>NW_025333498.1:24739166-25942500 GCF_019186645.2 Phyllostomus hastatus | reverse complement strand
GAAACATATCAAAACACTATTTGTAAAGTGTTCATGTATATCTGCACACGTGAAGAATGGAAGTAAACAGTTCTTTCTGAATAATGTAAAATAGATGTTAGTTTAAAGCTCAAATAGGCGGTGAAAACAGCACACACACATACACACACTAACTTTATATATATATATATGTATATATATTAGAACTTTACTTTAGTGGCCTCAATAGTTCAACAAACTGTGTCCCTTTCACTTTGCAAAATACAGTTTCACCGATCATGATACCCAATTCTTGTTAAGAAACACAAGAATGGGATTATAGAAGTATCTTTCTGCTTGGAGTTGGACACATTTTCAGAGACAGAAATTACAAATGCCTCTAAAACATGTTTTACAACCCACAAATATATTTAAATTTACAAAGACCTAGTGTAGAAATTAATTTGGATTTTCTTGGATGTAGTGTTTTGAAAACTGCATAGCCAAGGACTATGCAACCCATGCAAATTGACCTTGCTATTTTACATAGCATAGCCTCTGGATAGCTTTTATCACTTTCCCAGATGGTGTTTGGCCTATGTATTTTAGTGGAATGGTTTATTTTCTCCTTGATAGGTTTCAAATGCACAAGAAAACATTATACCCGTCTATCTGCATTTGAGTAGAATACAAACTGACTAATAGATAAACATTCTGTGTGAAAGTAAATAGCCTTAAAGTATACTGCCTTCACATTCCATTGATCAGCTCAGTCAGCAAAGTTTTCCATATTGTCACTAATGTTCTAAATATTTTGGTGAGAAGCATGCCAGAAGTGTAGAGTATTTCCATTTGTGTCACACATAAGGTTATTATGAACTACCTCTTGAATTTCTATTGATCCTTCTGAAGTGGTTTCCTTCACTTCCTTTTTGTCCCTGTTGAAAACGTTATTGCAGTTGTGAAGAAGAGAATTAGGGGCTGTTAAGTGGACTGGCTCAAATCCCCTGGCCAGACAGCAAGGGATTTAGACTGGCTCATTACCTCCTTACCTTCATTAGTAGCCTTCACCAAATTCTTAGCAGTCAAAACAAGGCCAAGAGTATGAAGCCATATTACTCAGCTGTACTATCACTGATTGTATGTATTCACTGCTGTGGATGTGGTACCCCCACCCCCACCCTAAGCTCCAGAAGGGATGGTCAGAAAGGAGCTCATTATTAGGCTAGTCCATAGAATAGCTCATAATGCTGTCACGTAGAATCAAAGAATCACAGGAGAGCATGATCTACCCAAAGGTCAGCCTTATCTCCCCCAACACATCTTCACTGCATCAGCATGCCCATTTTCTAAGAGATCAAATCCTCGAATTCAGGAGACTAAATGAAATTCACACACAGATTCAGCTTCTGCCTAAATACATGGAATTTTGACCACTGATACCTCAAAGTAATTTTTAAGTCACTTAAAGCTAAAAGCTAATAAGTATGACTTTATTTTCAGTTTTATAAACAAGTGTAAAACATAATAGTGCAGTCATATATTTGGCATTAACTCTTCCTAGCCACAAAAAATCTGGATCAATGTTGGATTTTCCAAAGTTGTCTAAATAAGACAGAATTTACCAAAACTTGCCGGTTGCTTTCAAGTGAACACAGCACGTTGGCAGAAATGAAATGTAATGTCTAAAACACAGAAAATAGGTCAATACTGTGCAAAAGTAAACTTGTCGGGGGGGATCAATATGAACATACAAGTTAATGGGGATATTAGAATTTCCTTACCATAGGGAGTGTGCAGGGTAGAGCCAGATCACAACTGTAGCATTTTTTCACTTGCAAGAAGCTGAGGATGTACTTAAACATTATTTTTGTATCCTTCATGAAAGGCACTGCTTTTTAATGTGGAATATTTGTATGTGAGCACAGTTTTAAATCATAGAACATCAGAGTACATTAAATTCTGGTTCATTTGCTCAGTTTTTAGCAACATGAAAAATAAGAAAAACAAGGAGTAATGGATCAAGCATCATAAAATTTCAGAAATATCATGAAGTTCTCATTAGCTTTCTCTACATTGTGTTTCAGAGAATTTCACATTGTGAATGAAATCAGTAAAAATTTCTAAAGAAAAAAAAACAATAACAGAAAGAACTTTCTTGGGGCTTCCCATTGCATTTATTTAAAATTTTAAAAAATGTACATCACTTTTTGAATACATAAAATGCCAGTGCTTTGCAAGAGTTTTCTTACTGCATCTCTTGAACAAAAAAAAAAAGGGAAAAAAGAAAAAGAAAAAAAAAAACAGGAAAAATACATTCAAAAAGCCAGGCTGTTCTGCTTATGCATGGGCAGTGGCTTTGGAAAGCTACAGCCTACATTGTCTGTTTAGAGGCATTGCCGAGCACCAGTCAGCTATCAAGGAGAAGTTGCACGTAAAAGCGTTAAAGGATACAAAGAACAACTTGGTGGGGAGGAGAGGAATAAGAAATTCAGAAAAATGCCACATATGCTCTTGGGGTGGGAGGTAGAATCAGGGAGATGTAAGCAGGAAGACTGATGTATTTGGAAACTAGGTTTATGGGAAAAGGTGGAAGAAAACAAAGTGACATGTTTGGCAAGATATCTTGTGTGTGTGCGTTTGTGTGTCCACTTCCGATTTTCAACTTTACTTTCCAGGAGAAATGTAACAAAACTGAGGTAGAAATGAATGTGGGAGCACTACAGCCCAGAAGATTTTAAAATGAGAAGCACAATTGCACTGACAAGAGAGGAGTCAAAAAGAAGGAGAGGGGATGTGGGCATTCTTTGTGGGTATATATAAGTTGGTTGGTTGCCTTTTGTGTTTATTTATTAATAATGTTTGTTTGCTTGGGTTGCTGTCTTCCGAGTTCTATCAAACAGCATGGCAAGCCAATAAGCTAGATTAGTGAATAGAATAACACCATTCCCAGCAGTTTTAAGAGAGAACTTGCAAACCACCACCACCACCACCACCACCACCACCACCACCACCACCACCACCAACTATGCGGTACAACGCAGTCCCAGTTTTGGGGCACTGTGACTTTCAGAGTCCTAAACAGGTTTTGCAGCTGACTGTCCTAGACACTAACACAAACTGAAGAAGTAGCTTTCCATTAACCAGTGTACCTTTTGAGAACATTTTCACTTCACTACCAAGGAGCAATGTACGAAGAATTCTTGCAGTTATTGACATAAAGAATTACTCTGCTCTGGTTAATTCCCCATAATTAGTAAAAGAAACTTAAAAAAATCCTTCCATTTCTACTTTAAATTGTAAATATTCAGTTGTATCACACTTAATTATTTTTCTGGATACATTCAAAGTAATTTTCCTTGCTATTTTCCAATTGTTGAGGTAAACATACATTTTAATATAAAGTAACATTGAAGCCTATCCCATTACTCTCAGCAGTACATAGTGCTTTCAACACATTCCTTTGAGGTACTGTACAAATCACAATCGCTTTCCTGAGTTTTTGCAGACAAGAACATTAAAAGAAATGAACTGCAGAAATTAAGGTCCAGATTACCGTTACCCTGTTTTACCTGTTCTTAGCTTAATACTGTAGAACAGACAGGATTGAGGAATACTGTTGCTCTTAAAATGGCAAAAATCTGGTTTTCTGTCATAACACAACCGTTCATCTCTTTAGTCCAATAATGTTTGAAGTTAAAGCTCTTTATATTAGCACATGCCACCAATGTAATTGTGAGGCAAACAAAAAATAAAGCACCACTCCAGGCACTTGACAGCAACTAAATCTCGAGAACAGCAGAATGGAATCAACACACGAGGTTCATGTCCTTCTGAAGTCAACACACTTGCACCTTGCTCCTTGGTGAGTGTTGTCTAGCTTGAACCAAACTGAGCATCAACAGATGCTTTCTGTCACCTGGGGCTTTCAAATCAGAAGCTCTTATTTGATGCATTTTTTTCTCCAAATCTACCCTGACTCTAAAGATGCAACTTAATCATCGTCTTCCCCAGTACCCTTTGCAATTTAAACACTACTGGAAAGGGACTCTATACCCTATGTAGCAGGTTTTATGTGCGTGTGCCAACATTCATTACACTTTTTTTAAAAGAAGTTATCACTGACTGCAACCAAACATTTTGTTCCATTCAACATACATATCAAGCTCTTTTTGAGATATGCTAGGCTGAATCTTGCAGAAAGCATTTTCAAAGTCTTGATATGTAATGGGCCTCAACTGGCCGGGCATAATGGCTGAGAGGTCTGTGGCTGGCATGGCATGGAGGGGCCCCACCGCTGCTTCCTGACACAAGTGAGCCACGTCTAGTCCAGAAAAGCCTTCTGTGCGCTGGACAAGCAGTGCAAACTCCTTGTCATTGAGACAGTAATTGTGCTGTGAGAGCAGTTGTACTATTATCTGGTGCCTCGCTGTGCTGTCAGGAAGTGGGATTAAAAGTCGTTTCATGAAATACCTCCGAAGAGACTCATCTATTTCTTCTGGTTTACTGGTGGCACAGATTACTATGATTTGGTCCTCAGCCGATGTTAGTACAGTGTCCAGCTGCATCAGAAATTCGGTTCTCATCCGACTGACTGGACTGTGTTCCTCACTCACTTGAGAGGAGAGAAGCATGTCAATGTCACTAACAAAAATCACCGAGGGCTGGCGACATCTGGCCACAAGGAAAGAGGCATGGATAATTTTCTCTGCTTCTCCTAGCCACTTGGCAACTAGGCCAGAACCAGTGATTTTGAAAAATGTGGCCCCCAGCTGACTAGCTATGCACCTGCCTAATAAGGTTTTGCCTGTTCCTCGAGGTCCAAATAAAAGGATGCTCCGTGGTAAGGCTGTCAGTCCACTGAATGCATCTGACCTCAACACTGGCCATAAAACCTCTTCCTTAATGACAGCCTTCACTAGGTCAAGGCCAGCAATGTCATTCCAGTCCACCGGTGGTCCTTGGGTGATGATCTCATTGGTTACCAGGTCAATGAGGTGTGTGTCAGTATTCTTCAGTTGCTCGTCCACAGAGTGGTTGGATGAGGTAGCTGCACGGAGCCCAGGGCCTTGCATTGGGTGAGAGAGGAGTTGCCTGTGCTCGTCCCCATGCTCACTCATGACTGGTGACGTGTACTTCCCAAAGGATTCACTGGATCTTGATGCTAGTGAATTTTTAGCAGTACTGTAGGAAGGAGGGGTCAGAGCCCTACTGGACTGGCTGCTGAATTTCCTTTGCTGTTCAGAGGACATTAGCTGCTTCGTTGGCTTAAATGCTAAGGATGATGTTTCAGCACTTCTGTCAAAGCCATTCCCCCGATTTGAGTTTGAAATGCTGTTGTCGGGCATTCTGTACATAGGACTCTGTGTAGATCTCTGTTGGCCATAGCTGTAATTTCCATAACTGGAGTCCATATCCCCTTGCCCTGCCATATAGAAAGCTTTTCTTTTGAGAGAGCTTGCTGAACTGTTTGTCAGGGCTGAGGGTGCAATAGGTGTCAGACCATGACCTTGGTAGGTGTAGCCAGGAACTGTGGTTGGAGGCAGAGGGGTAGGAGCAGGAATTCCTGAAGGCAGGTACGCTGAAGGAGGAGGAGGTGCACCCCCAGGGCTGTACCCAGATCCCACAGCAGTCTGAGGAGGATAGCTAGCAGAGGGATAGCTATAACTGGAGAGGTTAGAAGTCCCATTGTAGCCTGGGACCAGGGCTGGTGGCGGAGGAGGTGGCGGTGGTGGCTGTAGGAGCCCAGAGCTATGCAGAGGAGATGGATGAGGTGAGGGAAGTGCAGGTGCTGCTTGGCTACTGTACGTAGAATGCAAATATGATCCATTGTATCCTGGGGCATATTCCTGAGATGGGAGCCCTGCATGAAGACTAGGTACAGTGTGGCTTCCACAGGTACTACTGGAATAACTAGGTTCTGTCAGGTTGCTGGCCACCCCAGGAGAGCTCCCTATACTTGCAGAGACATCTGCTGGAGGGAGGGCTGAACTAACTCCAGCTTTGCTGGCAGTGATGACATCTGGAACACAGTTCATGGAATAAACAGCTTCTGAATTCAAGGAAGGCTGCCAGGGTTCGCTTTCATTTTTCCGACCATTCACTAGTCCTGATGGTGCATCTGAGTAGTTGCTGAGTACAGGTCGGTCCACAGGGCCTTCCAAAATGCCAGAATACTTCTCTGCATATTTTTTTAGTAGGTTGGATGCAGTCAGAGCAGATATGTCATCATTCGCCCAGGCATACTGATAGGTGCGCTGCAGATGACCTCTGTAGGCTTCAACCTTGTGGGCAGGAGACCGAGTGGTCGAGGTGATGTCAAAGTGCTGTTCTGGCCACTGGGCATGCTCTGGCGTCCACTGCATCTTCAAGCCTAAGGATTTGGGGGAAAATAGTTAAATTACTTAGATACTCAGAACTGTTCAAGTCCCCTCTCCCCAACATTTTTGGTTGCCTATTATTTTCCACAAACAATATGAACATTATAAAAGATTTCCCCAGTTTATAACACCTGTCATAATCTCTACTGTAATATGTATACTTTAAAATGGACTGAATTTCAGCCCTGGATCAAAAATAAACTGAATTCAAATGAAAAATTTGTACAAATATTTTCCATTTGAAAGTCAAAAGTAAATCTATTTCTGTTAAGCCTATTAAGTCACTTGCTACACCGGCAGAGAAACACATATATATGTACACACACATTCCTGTCAAAGGACAATTCAGTCATAGGTCCCTACAGTAAAATATGCATACATTTAAAACATCTAGCAAGTGATAGTATCAAAGTGCAAGATCTAGCTACTCTGTCTCTTCACATCACAGTTTCTGTTTTATATTTTAACCAATACAAAAATGAGACACAGCTGACAGATCACATCTGGGATACCTCTCTTATTTGGTACTGAACACCTAGTTAGCACAGTATAATGCTCCCTGCACAGAACAATATGACACAGACATAGCAGGTCATTCCATAATCCAACTCTCATCTAAAGTGGTCCACGACAGTTTCAAATCTGCTTCGTGGAGTGCAGCAAAGCAATCTTCCAGGCAGCGCTCCATCGCTTTCATCGCACAAAGCCTACAACTCGGTATGAATTACAACTCGCTCCTTTCTGCCTCTCAGTTCTGTTGTTGCGTCCCTGAAAAAAAAAAAGCATCACTTGTCTGTCCGTCTTCTAGCTAGCATTCTCCCTCCTTCTCTTACAATCCTGCTCCCTGTGTACAGTCTCCAAAAGAGGGGAGAGACAGAGAGAGAGACAGAGAGATAGAGAGACAGAAAGTGTGTGTGTGCGTGTGCGTGTGTGTGTGTGTGTGTATGGAAAGAGAGAGAGGAGAGGGAGAAAGAGAAAGGACTGAAACAGGTAAACGGGAAGATAATAATAGAGAAAGAGAATCTGGATTCTAATTCTACATTTCTGTGGGAAGCAGTGTGTGGCAGAAACTCAAATAGTACAACTAGATTACGAGATGTTATGAGTAATTCTATCATCAGTTAGGTTACTAATTGAAGCAAGGTGACTATGCAGCAAACTATAAAACAGGAGCATTTTCTCATTGAAGAGAAAATACTAAGCAGTTAGAATCAGAGAATCATTTGAGTTTTACAGTTTAAAGAGACCTCGGAAATTACCTTCCTTTACAGATTAGAGAACTAATACCCAGAGGTATTTATAATGTACCCTTGAGGACTCACAAATAGTTAGTTATAGAAGAGCACCAAAACCCTGTTCTATTTCCCAATGCTGGCTCATCCCATTCTAATCTCTGCTTCCTGGGAACACATCCTATTCTGGTACAGCTATATTAAACAGGCCCTCTTAATCTCCTTTGTATTACCCAAAGTGAATTTTGCAAACTATCTTGCACCCTCTGGCAGAGATTCCTCGATAAGAAGGAGGCCTGGTCTAAATGAAGCATCTGTGGCATCAGCTCTCTTCCGTCTATTCTGACGACTCCTATCCCCTTCTGCTTTCTTCCTCCAAACCCTTTAGCTTTTCATTGCCTGACTCTGGCTTCTGATATGGGCAGCTTTGACTTACAGAGCTAAACTGAACATAACACAGAGTTTGGTAACAGAATGGCATGTTGATTCCCTTCTGACTCCCTCTTCCTTGTTTGCAAAACCATTGCACCAGACACTGGAAGTTAATTAGCAGGATGATGCTGTGCTAATTGTGTTAATTTACAAGGTTTTAGTCAAAGAGAATCATGCCAGGGCTGGCACTGCTGTCATGCTTCAGACTTAATGATTAAAAAATACTGAAAACAGGGTAGGAAGGATTGCAGTAATTACACAATAAATGAATAAAGCAACAGGATTCATTTGCAAATATATTTTACTGCAGTTGTACTCATTTGCATTTGGATTTTTAAAAAGGATCCATGTAGATATTCATTTGCAAATCACCATCTTAGTTAAATTAAGTCTGAAAGCTGCACTGTATAACTTAATCAAGCTTTACATTTTCTTTAGTAAAAATACTGAAAACCTTGCTCCTCTTGTACATGCAACAGATTCTTTCTTCACTTTCCCTCACTCCCCCTAAATCTTCATGTTTCTGTTTTCAAAGTCTGTCTTTTAAAAACAATCTCATCAAATTGCAAACAAAAAAAAATTGTAAAATCCGGATGGAGTACAGCTTGCATCATTTCACTCAGAGAAACTCTGGTGAGTTCTAGGAAGAACTAAAGTGATATTCTTAATTGTTTCTGTTTTCTCAATCATTATTTTTAAGGAGGAGGAAAACACACCGCAAAGTGGTTGAAATGATCGAGACCACACTTAAAGGGGAAAAGATGCAAATTTAATGAAGCAGCATTTCAGGAATCATACTTTCATTAAATTCAACTGGAAATTATTAAGAGCAAATCACCAGGAACCAATCGCAAGTAATCAGTATCTAAATTCTTCTAGTGTCATGGGATTTACTTCAAGCTTAAAAAAAAAGAGAGTATATTAATGTGACTATAATGTAGAACTGTCTAAAAGACCTACAAATTCATTAGTCCTGTAAATTATTTCCAGGGAGTTTCTATTAGGATCTTTTCCTTAAAAGATTATAAAAATACAGAGTTGAGAAAATAAGAACACAACATGTTCTAAGTAAGAACTGATTAGACTGATGCAGAAGAAATATTTAAATAAATGTCTTAAGATTTCAGATAATAGTTCAGGAGTCACAGGCAATGGGCTTTACCATAAATGCAACACAGCACAACACAACAGAACACCACCCAATACAGTACACTTGTTAGAGGGTTTCACTTCCTTTCAGCGAGCTGAGCTAAGCCATCTGTGGCATGAGTTAACACACACCCATAACAAAAGTTATTTTTTAATACCCATTAAAAAAACAGCTTTAGAATTAGAATAATAATTATTTAAATAGGCAGCCTTCCACCTGTATTGGCTCAATTTTTTCCCTGTAAATTAATCATTTATAAAATATTCAAAAAGTGGTCTTGGTAAATTATAAGCAATATAAGAACCAGAATATAAAGTTTAAATAAAGTAGTTTGGCTATTTTCATTGGGTATTTCTGCATAGTTTGACTCCAGCAAAGCTAATTACATTTTATAAGATTTGTTTCATCAGAAATTAAGCAAAGATTCTATCTATCAAAATTGTATATTTGGAACAATTATGGGAAACACTATTGCCTTTTGATTCTCATGCTATTTTTGGATGCATTTACCAAGATAATTAAACGTTTATTTATTGATGCATACTAAATAACAAAAACCTTATCATGGCTGCAAAAAGCAAGATTGAGTTTTGATTAAATAAACTTAAAGGAACAGAATTATTCCCATCCCCTGAAACACAAGTACTTAGCCCGTGCTTTGAAATCATTAATATTATTTTAAAATGCAAGTCAATAGGTTCCCATGAGCTAGTTCTTCATGTTAGTAGGAGCTGAAGAAGCCAGCGTTCAGGAGATGGTCCTGGCCTTGGGAGCCCCAAGAGCTTTTTTGTCAGTTTCCTGAATTTTAATACTAATTGAAAGTAGAACCAAACTTGTTTTTGTTGTTGCTGTTATTGTTCCGTTTATTGGTGATGATGTTTCTGATGTGAGAGGGATGAAACACACAGAGTCAAATGTTCCTGGAACAAAAAAGCAGGCTCCCTTTGATTGCATCTCTGTTATCTGAAAGGAAGAAGCAGCAGACGCACATCACTTCACTTGGCATCCAAATAATAAGATGGGTTTTAAAAACAGCTTTCATATGCTTTGTCTTTGGAACAGGAAGAGAAAAACCTCAGAAACAATACTATCTTAAACATTATTAGAAATGTGGCTCCAGAAAAATAGCCCCCACTACTGTTTAGAAATAGCTTAAATAGGTACAATAAGAATTCAGAAAGCAGTGAAAAGTAAGGAAAATAGTCCTTAAAGATAGCTCCAATAAAGCAATTTTGATTTTTGATGGGATAAGAAAATTCTTAAGACAGCTGGACAATATTACACAGCAATGTGTTTTTAAAAATATGTATTTTAGTAGAAAACTGTTTTTAAGATACTTTAAAATGTCACACAAAAATGACAGATTCGACTGTCAAAATTGTATTTTGTTGTTCGAGGATTTATATATGTATAAATGAACAGGTCTATATTATTCTCCATAAAACTAGACAGTTTGGATCAGCTTCTCCATTGTTACGACCATTTCATAACTTAGGCCTAATTACTAAACAGTTGCTGCCTCATCACCTTACTTGCCCCATTATGATCTTTCACTATTTGAAGCAAAACAACTGTGGCAGCCTTCAAAGTTCTGTCATAGCTTCAAGATTATCAAGAAACTCTTCTATAGTAAAGTAAAGAACGTAAAAACAACTTTCTGAATGGGAGGAAATTAGAAATAAAAGACTAAGCCTTCTAGAATCTATTTTTAGCACACATTCCTGGAAATATTAGTCTCAGGCACTACTCAGCACCCCAACCCCCCACCTGTAACACACATATGCTATTCAGTAGTTCATCAGGTCTGAAAAAGCTGTTCTCTTTTACAAGGTTCCCATGTGACAAGATTCCCAAGTCATTCTGGCTGCTGGGGACTCTGCCTTCATTTGTGGGCTTTCTCAGACTTCCTGAGGGCAGGCACCTGAGGCAAACACCTGCAGTCACTGGGTCGCCTCTCCAGGATAGCTGCCCAGCACTCTCACGGGCCTGCAGGACACACCACATCGATCACACTCCTTCGGACTACTGCATCTCTGAAACTTTCATTATTATTTTTTCAATATATATTTAAAAATTAAATACCATATTTACCAAGGTTTCTCTCTAGAAAACAATCACTACGAGGGTAGAACAGTTTGGTACTTCACTTGCTATGGTGTCCGGTGGGGCTGAATACTACTTTGTCTAACACAGTGTTATTTGGGGGCATTGCTAGATTGTTGGGATAGAAAGTACTTGGAGAAAACATAAGAAAGGTTCTAGAATTTTGTTTGAAGAGTGACTATCCCAAGCTTGAGAGTCAGACCACACTGGCTTTGCTTATTCCATCACTTATTTGTTATAGTCTTGTGAAGTCAAGCACACAATACTCATGTTTTTCAGCTATTAAATGTAGATGACAATGGTATAATACATTACTGGATCATTAAAATTATCTAAGGAAATCATTATTTGTGAAAATATTTTGCAACTGTGAACTGCTATACAAATATTTTTTGCTAAACCTTGATTTTAGAAAAAAGTGGAAAAAAGCAAAATAACACCTAGAATTTATAAATTACTTTTCTTTTCTTCTTTTTTTTTTAAAGAGAAGCAATTCTTTTTTTTTTAAGATTTTATTTATTTATTTTTAGAGAGGGAAGGGAGGGAGATAGAGAGAGTGAGAGAGAGAAACATCAATGTGCGGTTGCTGGGGGTTATGACCTGCAACCCAGGCATGTACCCTGGCTGGGAATCGAACCTAGGACACTTTGGTTCCCAGCCCGCGCTCAATCCACTGAGCTACGCCAGCCAGGGCTTATAAATTACTTTTCTTCAACATCAGGACAGCTACTGAAAAGGAGATTTTCCAGTGGGAATGTTGGTTATAAGAAAGGTATAGAAATTCTTTAATACTCAGCAAAACAAAGAGTATGATCTCCTTAATCTAAAAGGTGTCAAAAATTCAAAATTTTTTCATAGCATTTTATTTATTTTTAATGTTTTTTGACTCAACATTATAGAGACCACAACTAAGAAACAAAGTACTCAGAGGTTTAAAACCAGTTAAGAATGATCTCAAAGCTCATAGTCTCAAAATAAGATATTCTAATTATATAGCAAGGCTGTCAAATGATTTTTCTCTTTAAATCACACTTTCACACCTCAAGACTTCAAATTATAATACATTTTGCAGCAAATTACTCTCTCTCCCCATTCCACCTTATTTGCATAAAGCAATCCTTTTTAACAATCATGAAGGCATTTCTGGCTAAATGGTCCTTAGTAAATATAGTTCAAATACCTCACCCTCTAACAGAAAAATTGCCACCTGACAGCCTGAGGGCAGTGTGCAGCCTGTTTTGTTGGCCAGCACAGGGTTTTAAAATCAGTCAACTTTATATAAAGTATCTGTATTCCCATATTTCCTATTTTCAAGACAAAATGATCTTGACCTCATTCTTGCCGGGCAATAGTTGGCTGCACTGAGGACCATCTGCCCCCTTTGGACATGGCATGCCCTCTGGTTTGTCACGTGCCCCCCCTCCCCCATTACAGCCTCAGGTATTTTTATGGCATTTACTGGGCACGCAAGCAATTGAATTTATGACTTCACTGTGGGGCTTCAAGCTCCAGTTTTATCACTTAACTACATTTCCTTGAAAACTAGCTAGTGCTCTAAATCTTTTTTAAAAAGTAGTCTTTAGAAAGAATTTCTTCCAAATACTATTTGTTATATGCATTTGTGTCCTCTTAATCAGGGCACAGATGGAGTAATAGCTATTTTTCTTGTTCATCCAATGTCATTAGTACAACAGTATAGAATGATGAATAATCATTTAAAAAACCCTGATTTCCAGATTGCTGTCATTTCCGTATTTTCCCCTTGTTGTGCTTTGTCAGATATTTTTTCTAATTTTTTTCTTTATGTCAATTCATGCCATCCCTAATATGCTCCTTTGAATCTGCCACAGATTCTGATTCCAGAAACCAAGGGTTAATTTAACAGTAAAGCATCTCCCATTAGTCAGTTACTAGCTTCAGAACAACTGTTGTGGGACTGTTTACGTTACTCCAAAGTTACACTCCTTATTTCTTACAGAAAGCTGCTGGGTTGATTGTGTCTGGATAAGCAACTGACCTTTGGGCTTAGGTGGAGCCTGTATTCAGTGCTACATGCACCATGACTTGGGCTGGAATGTAAATGCTCTTTCCTTCCGTTGAATTGGTGGGTAGCTTATGATCTGAGTTAATTTCCGTGAAAGGCATTAAATTTTATTCTGAAGAACAAAATATTCACTCATCAAAATGTGACCAAATATAAAAATGACTATTTTGCCAATATTTCGTACTGAGGGTGAAACCCGGTATGCATGGGTCTGACGGGTCATCATTGTTAATGTGCAGCATGTACAAAGAGGACGGCTTGCTAGTTTATGAAGCTGAACGCATCAGCACGTACGCAAAGCAAATTACACTGACGAACAAATACCGCTTTTAGTCCACTGAACTTATATTCAGTACATGATCGGGATAGACCATCTACCACTTAAAGCAAGCCAGGAAATCATAATCTTAATTCAAATAAATACCTGTTTTTCTGTAGGGTGTCTTAAAATTTCCAATAGTGAACATTTAATCACTCTCATATAAAATCCTTATATTTTAAAATTATAATTTAAATTCATGTTGGTTTCTTTTGGAAGAGGGTAGATTTTTACAAAAGTTTATCAGTTAATATTTTTTAATAATCTGTATACCCTAACATAATTAATTCAAAATAATACATAACTATGCATATACAAGCAAATTTAAAATATACAACTGATTCATACTCAGAATGTTAGTATTTACTGTTAAGTATCATCAGCTAATGCAAGGGTATGAAAGTTAGCAGGTAAGACTGATATTCCCACATTAAGTCAAATGTTATTTTGTTTAATCTACTGATGAGAATGATTTTAAATAACAATATGTTTAGTGTTTGGTAGTTAACCTTTAAAGTTGTTACTTCATGGCCTTTCATTTCTCATGCCTGTCTTTTCATTTTCCATATATGTTTTCGATCCATTTAGGCCACCTACCCTTTCCCCCAATTCCTTTTGTCATACAAAGATCATCAGGACATGCCACATGTGTCCACAGGGACTGCCATTGCTAATGCATATGTATGTTCTGTGTCACAACAGAGCACCCTTGTTCTGTAGTATCAGCCCTCTTATGTGTGTAAATACAGGTGAGCTGTAGCGTGGAGGGGTAAGTGGGGTTAACACAGCCTGAAAGCCCCATGCTAGATTCCTAGTATCTGGCCTGCGGTGATTGATCCAGAAGGAGAAATCCAAATGCCAAAAGTATTGCACATTTTCTATGTGTTTTGAATTTTTATTTTAAAAAGGACTCTGCTGAGATAACATTACCACCATCCTAAAGTTTGAGGTTATTCTGGTTTATTCTCAAGATAGTGTTGTGCCATATAAAATAAATTTGCACTTTTAATTAATACAACCCAGGGAGGGTACAAACCTTGAATTATGATATTTCTGGTTAATTTCCTTGTTCACTATCTTAAAATGTTATGTTAACCATTATGTGCACATATAGGTATTTGAAAATAGTTGTGTGTATTCTGTTTCAAGTATATAAATGCAAGGCTCAATTTAGTTATATTTAAACTGAACTATATTCATGTTTGCCCAACACATCATGCCGACATGGGTCAATAAACAAATTCAGAATCTCCCAAGCCCCATGACCTTGTGTAAGATGAAATTTGCATTCATCCTTTTTCCTGTGCTCCTTTAAAACATTACTCAAAAAAAGAAAGATACAGTTTACATAAAACAAAATAGATAATTAAGGATGCTTATTTAAAATTGAGGACTCCCTCATATAAATCAGAAAAAGGAATAAGAATATTATTTACAAATCAGTATATAATTCTTCAACCATGTCCCTTTAAAACTCTTAGCTTAAGGTGACTCTGAAGTGTGCAAAGCCCCGACAAAATTTGTTTAGGTTATTTATGCATTTTTCTCTTTTTGGTAATCCGTGAATTAATTTTTAATGCAATAGGAAAATAGTGTCTTGGACTTTGATAAAAAAAATATTCTATAGTCAGGGCTGGGTGACATAGTGCATTAATTCAGTGTCCTTCACTCCTGGGACCTGTGTATAATTTAGTCCAGCCTGAAGAAAATAACTTTGATCTGAAGGCAGTGCAAAAAGCTACATATGAAATGAGTTTCGGTAGGTTTAGTGTTGTTTCTTCTACATAAGACAACATATGAAGAAAAACTGTTTTAGAATGCAATCGACATGGCCCAGGATTACAAGTGAAGAGTTCTCAGTAACAGCAGTAGTTTCTTCACCTCCCCATTCTCTTCCCACCTGGCCCCATTCTACGGTCTCGTGAAATAAACCTCAGCATCACCTATAATTGGGATGCTCTAATTTCCAGATAAACAGAGCATTGTTAAAGTGCAGTGTGAATGACCATCCAGTCATTAGAACATGGGTTCTTCCATTTGTAAAAACAAAGAGAGCTGCATAATGAGACAGAAGCAGAAGAGGGTATCAGCACCCTCAAATAAAGTGGCATTTCCCATCCTGGAGGGGGTGCCCAACAACCTAATTCTTGAGGAAATGCTAACAATAGGAGAGACCATAAGAAATTGTTTTTTCAAACTCCATTTTGATTACCTTCTCTATGACAATATTTAACTACACAATTTCATACTATTACAACAGACAATGTCATTATGTTAAACAATAAATGTATACTCTTTGGCAGATTTGAATAAAATGGTTGATCCAGTTGCATTAAGTACCTGAAATATAGATTCTTCCTTCCTCTTGTAATTCTACAATTAGTTTCAACAGTCTGTTGTGAATAAACATGGCTTACTGGTACTCTGTCTCTAACGTAGCAGTTAAATATAAAGGGGCTCTTGTTACTGTCAATAGAATTAAAAGCTATATGGATGTTATGTTTATATGGTCTAAACTATTCTGCAATTTTTTACTTACTGATGATCATGAATGATTTTTATTAGCCTCCTTAGTTATGGGTAAGCTCTGATATTTCTTAATAGTTTTAGGGAAGAGGGAGATTTTTCCTGTCACAGTTTTTAAATTAGCAGGTAACTTGGAAGAGATTTAATTCTAAAGTTTCTAGTTTCAGTTGCTTACATTAAGAGTAAAAAGCCATACCTTCCTGATACTTCTTCAAATTGCGTGCACCTGATTTACACAAAGCCCCTAAATAACAGGAAAACCAGACCCCTGTATCATATGGGGGCTACATGTAAAATCATATCTAGGTGCCTGTATTCAGGTAAGTGTTATGTTTGTAATAGCAGAAAGGACATAGAAAAAATGGGGGAAAATGACAGAGAGAAGGAAAAGACCTTTTCTAAACCAATTTTATTCTAAACATTATCTGTTTTACTAGTACTGTATTACTAGTAATCTCAAAAATTTAAAGCACATTCTAAGCTATCTAACTAGCATGTACACATCATTCTTTTTATCAAAAGTAAGCATTACTTAAGGTTTTCTTTCATTATATTTTTATTGTAGCTTGAACCAAGTTATATACCTCAAAAAGTTTTCATACTTATAAAACTTATAAAGTCTTATTGATGGCTTCGAACACACTGTGCACACTCATTTCCTTAACTGAGTACTCATTTTTAAGGAGGTCTTTACATGTGCATTTTTCTTCAAAAAGGAACCTAATAACAATTTTATTAAGTACTGAAACACTTCTGTTTCAATTGTACACAAAAAGAAAAACACATTAAAATCACTTGAGACAAAATGTTTAAAAAATCCTTGGAAAGCAAAGTATGTAATGATACTTAGGAAAGCACCCCAATTATTAATTTAGGATTGTTTTGTTTTCTATACAAAAGATATATTTGAAGCGCAATAGAGAATTCATAAACTTAATGAAGAAAGTGCATTCCTACTTAACGGCATACCTGGAACTGGTCTCCTTTTAAAGCAAATCTTTTGAAACCATCTGAATGCCTACAAGAGCAAGTGTTTATATTTGAGTTTCAGCCTTACAGCCAGTATATATGATCACTTATAGCTATATAAGTGAAACTTACAAAGTAACAGGTGAGGATGCTTTATTGTACCCTCCTTTTTAAAAAGTGCTTCTACATCCAGCCATTGTTTTCATATACTACCTTAGAAATTATTTTATCCAGTTCAGTGTCAAATGATACTATACTTTTAAAACAACCTACTCAGAAAATATAGCATAAAATAGTGGATTGTATCCCTTGCCATAGCTCCCAGAAGCATTAAAATGTTACTAGAGTACCTGAATGACAGCAATGACAGCTTAATCACTTAAAGGCTTTTTACATTAACAATTTTTTTCTTTCAATTTGAGTGGTAATATTCAAGCATGTTTTAATAGGAGGTTAGCTGTTAATAGTGGCTAAATAACATACTTTGTAAAATATCAAGTTTAGTGTCTCACAAACATCCCTTTATACTTTCTGAAATATTAGGGCACATTTATAAAGCTTGGTTTCTTTTCTCTCCCTCCCAATATGTGTATTTTAAAAAATCAGTCTGGTAATTAGCATGCATAGTCCAACAGCTCCCTGTATTGTTACAATTTTAAGTAGAAGATCCATGGATAAAACATAATTGAAAGGTGAGCCTATTAATCTGGAGAATAACTTCCACAAACCAAATAGGAATGAATCATTTTTTAAGTCTCCAATTCATTTATAGCTTTATATTGCTAAGGGGGAAAAAAAGGAGGAACACTAAAGGTGACCTTATTTAGACATATTAGTCAAGGCAGCCTTTGCTGTTTCTGAGCAAACATGACTGTGACTCCACTTTGTCCAGCCAGGTTTCCAGCGCGTAAATTGGATGATGACTTGAACAATTCTCTCTTCATTAGTGAACTGTGCAAAAGAAATATAGAGGTGGACTTTTATTTTTTAAACTGTGCAGTGTCTTGTAGCTGCACTCTGAAGCATCAAGGAAAAAAATTATTTTTTTTTTTTGCTAGACAAGCTGTCGTAATTGAAATGAAGTCTAATCAGACTCATTACTGTTTTCAGCAATTTGCACCACCAAAGATGCTTATTAGGTAACTGTGTTTAATAAACCACTCTTTAGAAAAATACCAGTAATGAGCTCTTAACAGCCAATCTTTAGTATGAATGTAATGTGGAAAGTATTCCTAGCGCTGAATAGATTTTCACATTTAGTACTGTCATAATTAAGCTCCATGAATTGGTTGCTGTGATGTTAGATTTATTGCAATAATCTTATTTTTTCTGTTTTAAATATACTTGGAAATATAATCATCTATTAACGTTGAATTATATTCATTGCACAGCAAATTTTAGGCTTGTGTCAAGCTTGTCAAAAGCGCTTTCAACAGAGCATTTATTAACAAATGGTAAGTAAAGATTTTATAGCCAATAATTGATGCCAGCTATCAAGTCTTTTCTCATCAGCATCTCCCACCTCAAAAAAGTCTTTCTGTCATTTCACTATATATGAAAACTTACCAACGATAAAAATATATCGTGATCATTAAAAAGAAAAAATTGCATTTCTACCACTAAGTTAAAGCATGCCAAAATGGATATCCTGAAGGGAATATTTGAAGAAATCTTGGCCTTTCATAATAGCAGCTATAAATTACATTAGATATTGTTCTTTAAAATATGAATACTATTTTCCTTCCCAATTCTTTTTTTTTTTTTTTGGTAGCACTATTTACTAAGATCTTAACATTAGAGGACAATATTGCCAATATATATTATTTATATGCACTAAAAGTGATCATGAGTGTTAGTTAGGCTTCTTATTGATAAGGAAAACTAGACACACACCTTTAAAAACAGGAGTTATTTCCATACAAGGTGATACATGTGCTAAAATAAGTATATATCTATAGAGTCTGTATTGATTACTCCATGCATACAGTATCACCTGAGGCATTTTTCTCCATATATAATAATTATATAGCAGGAATTGAAAATATTTGGGGGGAACCTCTAAATAAGACTTACAGGAAGCTCTTAAGCTTATAGCCATGAAATGTCTCATAAAAGAAGTTAAGACATTCCATCTCAGAGCAACCCAAAAGATGACCCAATGAGCTTCGAAATGAGATTCTGGACATTCTGAAGCAGGTCCATGAAGATAATCAAGAAATGAAGAAGTACAGAAATAACACAAGACCAAGAGTTTATACTTGTTCATAAAAAATGGTAAGAAAAATCCTGTCACTTAATGATTCCTCTTCCAATACACTCTCATTTCTTTTAATCTCAAGCTTCACGATGCCTAATTGGAACCAATAAGACTCCATACCTGCTTTCAGCTTTCTGAGTCAACAGAGTTATGAGAACTGAGACTGTCAAATTAATGGCTTGTTTCATCCAATTTTGTGAAATACACTTTGTATTACAAGGTAGAGAAGGAAACAAACCCATTCCTTTGTGATTCATATAGCTTTCACACCAAGATACCTTCTTATTTCTTGAAGTCTTCACTATTTGTGTACTCGGAACCACAGAAGAAAATTCCAGTGTATAAAACTACTAGAAAACTAAATCCTGCATCTTTAAATGACTTATAGATAAAAAAATCAAAAACTAAAATAGGGTCCCTTTTAGTGCCTTTAGAATATCATATCATATGATGTTGAATAGCTTCAATAATGAATCATATAGTTTACCAATGTTTTATAAACATTCATAAAGAGGATGAATGTTTTGTAAAGTTGAATTTACTACAAGTAAGAGGCTCTGAGGTTCCAAATATAGTAAAAAAGACAATCATCCTCATCCTCATCATTATCATCATCCTTGGTGAGCTTTAAAAATAACTTCCCATAATGATAAAGCTATAGTTTTACTTATAAATTTTATTTAGAAATTGAGTATTGAGTTGATATAGATTAAGGCTAAGATGAATTCTGCCAACCTACTATAACTGATGAGTAGATCTAAATAAAATACCTGTCAATATAAGGAAACACAAGCTAGGGAACGTGGATATATGCATAGATAAGATTGTAGTGGAGAGAATTAACACATACATACTTATTATGTAAATATAAAATATGGTTAATAGGGCATAATAAAATGGTAGGGGTAATGAGAGGCCTGTATTTATCAGGTAAGACTTTTGGGAGAATGTGGGTTTCAAACTTTAACTTTGGGCCACACCATTTAGACATCAATCTGAAGGTGGAGAGAAGTAATATATAACTTGTAAATAATTTTGGTAAAGAATTAAGGCTCACTGATACTCAAAACTTTTGAAGAGCCACAATACCTAGTGTCAGCCTTACCATTCTTAGACCCTTACTTCACTTTATCATTTGCCATATTCCTGAACAAAAGAGGCTTAAAGTAAATATTCTCCCACATAACAAACAAGTAAACAAACAAAAATAAAACTTGAAAAAAATTCAGTTTCTTGTACTTGGGTCTTAAAATTCTTTCAGGCTTACTTCAGCACACCCTGCCCTTATTCCCTCAACCTCCTTTTCATTCTGGCACGTGGGCTAGTGAGTTATTTTCTCTCTTCTCCTTCCCTACTTTCTTTCTGTTCTCAAGCAGTTTGTCAATTGTGAGAAAAAAGGTTACAGATAAAATATATATTTAAGTCTCAAAACTAGAATCTTAAAAAATTTTCCTTGGACCTCTGAATTTTAATGACTTCTATTATCACTAGAAAAAAACAAGTACAACCAGTTGACTAGACTGTTAAACGTATGACAGTGACATTCATGCTCTGGTAATGCCTGAGTGCCTACTTGGTGAGCTTACGAAACATCTCAGTGCTGACTTGAGAGCTTCTGCTCTAACTGCTGAAGAATATAGAGCCCTGCTCTGATGGAACTCACCGTCTGTCTTTGGTGGTGATTTACCAAAGGAAGATTTAGTTCTAAACCTGTTAGGGAGAGGAGTTAAAAAAAGAATAGAATTTCACCAGTTAGAATAAAGAGAGATTAGTTTTCTTCCTGAGACAAAACATAGTCAAAAACAAAGATGAAACAAAGTGTACCTGGCACATTTGGGAAACAGGTAACTTGATATTGTTAGAAGCTAGGAAGGAGATATATGTCTATGCACAAGGGTAGGATGGAGGCAAATGAAGCTTCAATTCAGATTGGAAAGGGACTGGAATGTTTGAACTTAATTCTACTGCCAACTAAAGTGCTGCCCTCATTGGTTCTTCAGAAATATAGCGACAATAACAATACATAGGGCAGATTAGAGGGGGAAACAGGGCCTGCACTTCAGCAAAAATAAGAGAAAAATCTTAAACAGATTTTAGATGTAGAATAAAAAGCATGGGCTGCCCAGTTGCATTTGAAGGAATAAAGAAAAGGAAAGGGGACATTCAAAGGACAACACAAAATAGAAATATTTGTTAGATATCTGTCCAATAATTAATAAAGAGATTGTGGTGGATTTTACATTTAATCCTCCAAAAGCCTAGTGAGAGGTTATAATTACCTTTTATAGATGATGAAACAGGTTTCACATATCTAAGGAATTTTCCCAAGGCCACCCCAGAACCAGAAAGGCAACCTAGATAATATGCCACCATTTGGGAAACATTCTGTCTGGTTTCACAAGCTTTAATCCTCCAAGGCTAAGGCTGAGTAAAGAGACTTTGGGACCATACGCCACTAAGGAGACAAAGCTTATCTCCCTGGCAGAGGCCCTGCCTCTACCACCTTTTACTTCACCCTGCTTAGCCTAGCCCTGGGCAGATGACTGGTTAGCCAAACAAGGATAGAATTCCTCAAGGGAAGGATGACCTAAGACAGGCACAGTCATGAAGGGGCCCTCAGGGAAGGACTAGGAGGGCTACAGAAAAAAGGAGTGATGGACCCTCGCCCCTGGGCTTTGACATAGCCTGAGTCCTTATTCTGTCTGTGAGAAGTCTCCTAATCTCTTGGCTGCTCAAATCCCCCACCTTACTTAAGCCTAAAACAATGCCAGAGGTGGGTGCGGCCCTGGGCAATCAGGCTTAAAGAAGAATGCATAAAATCCTGTGAAACTACTTTGTTAATACCCTCTATTTAAATGGTAAGGGTCCAAGCATAAAATGAGTTTGTTTCCCAAAGTTTTATGGCCCTTTAGCTAACTGACCCTGATTTAGAATAAACCCTCATAGTTCTTTGAATGTTATCTATTGTTTGATCATTACTGCCTGACAATAATTGATGACCTTTACCTGTATTCCTGTGCAAACTGAACCCAATAAAAGCCCATTGAGGAAAAGGCTCCTGGCCCTTCTCCTTTGAGAGATCGGCCACCTTTCATCCCCAAGCAGATCATGTCTTGGTAGACTTATTTTCATCTGTTGCAGATGGGGGTCGGGGAGGGGGCTGCAGGAGGAGCTCCCCAACATGCCACAAAACTGCAATATTTTGTATCCTCTTGGAGAACTCCAAGACTTTTTAGCTTTTACAACCAATGAGTTGACTGCTAGAAGTTCCCATCTTTTGATGCAAGAGGAGTTAAAGCTCTTCAGTGATATTTGGAAATCATGTACATATGAGAATTTGCTGAAGTTACGGTAATGGAAGACACAGTAAAAAGTGTGTACAAAGTTTTCTTTCAAGAAGAAAACTCTTGAGTCAAACAAAATTTTAAGAAGTAGGCAATGGGCCCTGGCTGGTGTGGCTCAGTGGCTTGAGTACTGGCCTGCAAATCAAAGAGTTGCAGGTTCTATTCCCATTCAGTCGGGGACCCATGCCTGGGTTGCAAGCCACGTCCCCAGTAGGGGACATGTAAGAAGCAACCACACATTGATGTTTCTCTCCCTCTCTTTCTCCCTCTCTCTCTGAAAATAAAAAAAAAAAATTTAAAGAAGTAGGCAATGCGGATTGGGAGGGCATTTATGGAATAGAAAGAAAAACAGAGATAGGAACAGAATATGCTGTTTCAAAAGACAAGTGAGGAATGATTTTCAAGGACAAAGTGTTTAATCACAGCATATGCACCAGGGGAGTCAAATGGGATTAAAAGATAAAATAGGTAATTAGGAGGCTAGAGATGATCTGTGAGAGAGCAACATTAGTAGAGTGGTGGGGTCAGAAGCCATGGTGAGCGGGCTATGGAGGAAATGGGTTGTGAAAAAGTGACATGACAAGTATGGAAGAATTTTTCCTCACTGATAAACATCTTAATAAAGATGAACGGCATTTATGGGGCAAAGAAGAATTGAGGCAAAATATTTTATTTTTAAGAGATATGAGGAAAACCTGATCACTGCCCTAGACCAAACCATGGGCAGTAGGCAAAATACAGTGTGACATTTTCTTTGTTAAATAAAGTGGTATTGGGACACAGCCACACCCACTTATTCATGTATCACCTATGGTTTCTTTCTAGCAGAATGAAGAAGTTGGGGCAGAGACATATGGCCACAGACCTGAAAATTGTTACCGTGTAGACCTTTACAGAAAATGCTTGCCAACCCCTGCTCTAGTTCCAGAGAAAATAAATAGTGGAAAAGAAAGAATAAAACGTACAATGCCGTATGGATGGGGCAGGAATGGGAATTGATAGAACAAAGTCATCAAAAAGATGGAAAGAGACAGATGAAGGGCACACATGTTTCAGACATAAATTAGGGAAAAACAGAGGGCCACCTCTTCATTTGACATGGGTGGGGAGTTTAAGAACAGATGGAATATATCTGATCTCTGGATTCTGGTTTATTTCCCTGAAGACACCTTTAGGAGTCAGTTATCCCTTCTGCCTTCCTATAAGCCAGTCAGTAGATTCATGTTCCATGTCTTATTGCATGGGCCCTCATTCCAGTCAGGTGCAAACTCTGGGTACCAGGAGATAGGGACAGGATGAAAGAGAGTGTGGGAGGATTAAGGCAAATAAATGCTCATCACCATTAGAAAATCACCACAGGCAAACTACAGTAAACAAGAGTGCTGTGGTTGTGTTTGACAAGACAGAACAACCCTAGAAAAATAGGTCTAACTGAAGACTCCATCCAGGTTGTAGTAAAGATTTGTGTTATAAGAAGGGTAATAACTGGTAGTCATTGCTGAAGTATTAAATAAGACTTTTAACTTTAAGGAATACATAGCTTTTGAAGAAATATATGAATGAAGCTTTATGGAAAGAGATAATTATCACCTGAAGAATCCTTATTTTCTCTCCCTTCAAGAAAAAGAAAGTCTTTCTATTTAGAATTTATTAAAATCAGAACATGTATGTACAATATTAAGCAGGTGACTGTTTTTCTTCATACTCTGTGCCAGGCAAAAATACATTTCTCTCTATTCATCACCTTCTACATTTCATTAAGTACATAATTGTTAGGTGCCAGAGAACTCTGCTTCTTGTCTAGCCTTGAGTCTTCCTTTCTTTCCCATGAGCTTACTATTGGGCTCTTTAAGGTAGGCGAGATGCTCCAGGAGTGTAACCATGTGTGACCCAGAGCTTGAGTTAGGCAGGACTTGGGCTAGAGGATTACGTACATGGTTCTGACTGACTTCACAACATGTGAGTCCCTGTCGTTTCACTTGTATAACAACATGTTCGCACTATGCTTTATGGATTAATTCTTAAGATCGGTTTGGTTTTAGTGTATTTTTCCATATTATGCTTACTATCATCATGTGACATATCATGTAAACATGCATTTGCACAATGAAAGTGAGTGTTTTAATTAAAACATTTACTTTGGTTATTTATGGATGTCGTGAACTTTGTTCTCCAAGCTCACCATCCATTTCAGTTTTATTCAGAAATTAGAAAGTTAAAGTGTCCTTGTTTGGGACTAAGATACTTGATTCCCTAAGAAATTTTGGTGAAAACATTTTTACTCTTGAGAATTCTTATTCTTATTCTCCTTTTCACTACTGTTATGGCTTCATCTGGGAAGACTTCCCAGGTGTCACTACTGTCCCTCCCTCTCTACCACCTTCCATATCACCCTGTAGTTATACTGCCTTTAAATATATATTTCCTATTTTATCTGTATCACCTTCTAGATTAATCTCTTGAAGACCAGGAATCTATACCATTAGAATAGGACAGGGACCTTGTCTGTCCTATTCACAGCTATATGTCCAGTGATGGAGTATCAAGGCAAAGCAGGTAATATATCTACCTATATCTGTAGGTATAGATGTATATCTATACCTACACATGTACTTATATCTTCATCTCTCTGTATATAGAAGATTTGCTTCTTGCAGGCCCTAACTCCTACCATACGTCTAAATATTTAAGTTACTTAAAAAGTTACCAAGTTATAAATTATTTTCAAAGTTATAAACTGAACAAAAATGTTAAATATGTTCTTTCTTTCCATTTTGACAATTATGTGTTCACAAACACCTGGAAGGCTGGTTCAAATACAGGATTGTCCGGTTCCTGGGTTATTGGAGCTTTTCCAGAATGGGAAAGGCTGACCAGTGGCTGACTCTCATTCTCGCTCACTATCATCTCACTCACAAGATAAAGGGCTCCCATGCAGGATGAGTGTTCCATCTGTTCCTTGATATTCCCCACCAGCTGCCTCCTGGCCTTACAATCAGGTCTAAATGTGGGCCCATTAAGGGCACTTTTTACTTGGGAGAGGACAGACTTAGAGAATAGTCTTCCATGGGTCCTGGAAATAAACTCTGGGAATTTCAGGGGCTTGGAACACAGTCTGGAAGGGAGCCCGGGTTCCAGGTGAACACATTCCCATGACTCCCTAGCTCCCTCACAAGAGAATAAGGGAAAGAACGGGAGGAAGGCAACACCTGACCTTCTAAAACATGGTGCCCTTCTCACCTTGGTTGTAGTGACTTGTATCAAACATTTAGCAGTCTCCTAAATTAAAAGAAACATTAAAGTCATTTTAATATTTTTAAATGGAATAAACTATGTAAAGAGTTAAAAGACATACATTCTAGTACTATTTCCCTACTCATCACAACAATTTTGGTCTGAAGACCAATCTCTGAATTCAAGGTTCCTCACTAATCAGTTGCATCCAACTGACATTCTGTATGCAATGGATACCTTAATACATAGTAGTAGTTGGCAGAATCTGGGTCAGATTTAAGCTTACTGTTCTCATTTTAGTGGTATCATTACTCCATACATTTTTACTAAAATCTTCTATATTTCCACACATTGGCTTTGGTACTGCCTTCTAGACCAACATTGAACAAGATATTTTTCCATATAAAAATAACCCTTCTAACTTCACCACTCACAGCTCTTAAACAAGTTCATCTTTGTCTCTTTATTGGAACTTGCCCATGTCCATATTCACAGGTATTCACTTCTGAGATGAAGGCTATATGGCCGTAAGGTGATTCTTACCCTCTCTGTATTTTCTGGACCTCTTACTAACTTTTATCTATAAAATATCCATTGTCATTTTAGGCTAGGAGTCTACCTTTTAGAATAAACATATACCTTACAGGATATAGAAAACAATACAGGATCTCATGGTAGAAATTTAACAAGGTAGAATTTGTTATATGATATAATACTTGCATTTGTTTAAAGGAACAAAATAGGAAATAGAGTCTTTATTTCAGATATTTTATCAATATCATTTTTCATTCTCTTTACAATATCTTATTCATTCTTCTTACCAAGAGGAATGACCTTTAAAAAATTCATCATTTACCATTGTAAAGATCATTAACTCTTAACTGTCAACTGCTGAAATGTCCATATTGTCATATTCTGACCATGGTGGATTTGAATTTGGGCATCCACTTGAATTGTTCCACATGTGAATTCCTAGACTTCCAGTTAGTAGTCATGGTACTATAGCCAAATTATTTAGGCCCCCTTCGTCTCAGCATTCCCACCTTTGAAATAGGAGTAATAATCTCCTTGAAAAGTTCTTCTGAGGATGAATGAGACAATAGAAGGAAAGCAGGTAGCATATTATGTTTCTGTCCAGGAATGACAACTGCCAGATGAGTTCCTTGATATTTAGGGGACAGAACTAAAGAGATATAATTAGGGGAAGTTACAGGTAAGCAGATTTCAGAAGCAAAATATGAAACATTCTCCAACCCTTCACCTATTCATTTGTGATTAGGAGATTTAAATTCCTTTTCTGGCCCTGCCAATAACCTACTGTGTTATTTTATTAAAATAATTTCTCCAAGCATCTAGAATTAAGTTCTCAACATAGACAAAGAAAATGCACCAATCACCTTCAGGTACAGTAGCTCTTCTTCTCCTAGTCAATATTCAATCAGTGGTAAAAGTCTCCTCAATTCATCTTTTGAAAACACTAACACCAAATCCTTCTGCTTCATTCCCATGCTATTGCTTTAGATCAGCTTCATTTTTTTTCTATGTGTTTTTCCTTCTAGTTCCTCTTATTTTGTATGTATGCGTGTGTGTATATATTTTTGGCTTACTTTAAAAGAAAGAAAACCTAGTTTCCCTGGGGGAAAAAAAAACATAAATAAGAAGTCATCATTATCTGTAATTATGTAGCGATAACCTCTACTGAAGTTATTTTTTCTCTTGAAGTTTTCATTTTCTCTGAATATTTGCTTTGACATTTTCTATATATTTCTAGTTTTTATATCATTTGAGAGCATAGTAGCCACACTATTCATATTAAAGGAGTATCCTAGACTTTCTTATTCTTTGTATCTTTATATGTGCTGCTCTTTTTGTTTGTAATGCCCTTCCCGGTCCCACCCCACTTTCCCCCATGTGTCCACACGCCTCTCACACTAGACTATGAGGTCCTCAAGGTCAGTATGTATCATTTTGCTGCGTATCAGCATCTTATATACTTCTAAATGTGATGCTACAGTGTACTATTCTCCAAAAAATATCTGTGATAAATAAATGTGAATGTTATACTGCGCAGTGTCCAGTGATTAGAATGATACCTGATTACCAGTAACACATAGTCATGCAAAAAATGTTCTGGGAAATTAAAAGGAAGATGGATAATTCTGCAGATAAACTCCTTGTAAGAATCATTCAGTCAATTGTGGCATAAAATTGTTTGTTTATGAGTTAATCTCTTTCACTAGGCTAAGTAAGATGTGTCTTATTCAACCTAAGTTGCCAGCACCTCCTGCTATACTTTGCACAGAACACATGGTTAATAAATAAGAAAAAAGCTTAGGGAGGGTGGTGGTGGCTAAGAGGACAAGCTCTGAAATCAATAAATAAGAAAAAAGAATAAAATGAGCAAAATGGCAAATTACTTATAATACTAGCCCTTCTAAATTCTTATGAAACACAGAGCTATCACTATTTAGCTATATTATACCTGTAACTTTTTTATAAAATTAGAATAATTGATATTTCCTATTAGTACTTCCCAGTTTAATGTCAAATGTGGTTAATAATTATAATATTCCTTAAATCCCACACAAAATATAAAAAATTAAATAAGACTTTATTAACATGTTGTGGGTACTACTGAATAAGACTATAATACAGTGAGATTACCACAAATACTTAAACCATATACTTAAATACTACATTTTAAAACTGTGTATGAATAACCAAATAACAGAAACAAGCATTAAAATGATTTTAAATTTCTTATGGTTGAAGTCACATCATTTGCATCCTATTGTAAAACTCTAGTAAACAGTTTATGGTCTAAATGATATTTGATAACTAATGATGAAAGGGCACACACAGACTAATATTTAAGATACAAGGTAACTTTGTAGTTTATTTTATGTTGAGGATAAGAGTTATGACATTTCTAAAAAAGATTTAGATCACTAAAGGGAAGGAACTGTTTACCTGCATCAATGGGAACTGCTCCTTAGCCTTGTTTTAAAAATATAGATCTATTTGGAGAAATATCTAAATGGGGGTTGGGGGAGGGCAGAGAGAGAGCGAGACAAAGAGACAGAGACAGAGAGAAAAGGAGAAGTTATTTTTGCCATTTTGACAAGAGTCGTGGGGATTTCTAAAGTCAGTTGTGTAGCTTGCTCTTAATACAATGGCACAGTCCCTTCATTGCAGTTGATGTGTTAGGATCAGTTCTGGGTTGCTTTAGAATATGTTTGTCCTTTTTAAAATCTTGACTGTTATTATACATTTTGTCTTTTGTGTAAAATCACTTAGTTAAACTGTTTGCTACAGCACTACTTCTCAAACTACACATGTCTGCTTTCCAAGGTGATCTTATGATGAAAATGGTATGAATGTGCCACTGCACAATGACCTGCATCAGCAGACTTCTTAACAGGTACCAATGTTTAAGGTAAATAAATATATTTCCCCACATGGAATCCTAGGGATGTATGTAAAACTTGTATCTGGGAGAAAATAACAACATTAAATAGAATTTGCTAAGGAAAGCACAGGACACATTAAACATGAATCTGGTACTAGGAAAAATAAAGCAAAATAAAGAATTCCTAATTATAAACAAAAGAGAAATACTAAGCATCATTTGCTCACTTTATCATAAAGATTATTGAGGGCCAAATTTGTGCCAAGAGCTTTTCAAATAAAACAGGGAAATTAAAATGAAAGAAGAAACAAAATGAACCACTAGCATCACCAACTCGAAACTGACAGTGGTTGAAACCTGCTTTGTGGTTCCCTGGGGCTTGGAAAGGGACCATGTCTGCTCGACTTCCATCTCCCTAGGCAGGTTATGCTCTTCCTGGGGTTTTCAAATCTTTCCTCACGAATCTAATTCTGACTTTTTAACTTTGCCCAATAAATCAAGGCACAGGGACATGTCCTATGATAACAAAGGAAATCAAACTGGAGAAAACATCTTTGGTGCTGACTTCTGGCATCTAACACTTACTGGCAACTCATGTCTCCCTAGTGCCTCTCACTCAAAAGAGATAATGGGTGTTAAGATAGACAAAATGATAGGTTCAATCATATCGAAATGTGATTTATGCCCAAATAGATCCGGGAATGTCAACAACTGCAGCATAAATGACTAGTTTTAAACTCCTCAAAAGAGAAGTGAATTCAGGAACTATTTAACTTTTTTTTCCTACCACAGTGTGGAACAAAATCCTTTTTTACAAAGCTTTAAAATTTTTAGTTTCCTTGAGAAAGCCCTGGGAACCTAATAAAATGCTATAACTCCACAAGAGAAACACATATTTTAGTGTTTTTACCCTCCTCACATATTTTTAGCATGATTTGACTTTTGCCATTAAAAAAAATGAAATTGAAGTTGCACTGAGAGAATTAGAAGCAAACAAAGCACTGGCAGACAACACAGTGCCTCAGTGTGCTGGGGCTCCACCAGTCAGTCATCTGCAAATGGACAACTTCAATTCGATTCCTGGCCCCACTGGCCACGCTGAGAATTCCCCTATCTCTTCATACCAGGGGTTTGCTCTTTTAAGCATTGCTCCTTGAAGGGAAGGAAAAACTATAGAGCAAGGATTTCCAATGACCCTGCACAGATGAATGGATATGTCGATGGTGACTATTGGTTCAGCTTTGAAACAGGGAATCCTGCAGTGGTCTCGCTTCTCCAAGCCCTTCTATGCTAGTATGACTGTTGCCAAAGACTTCCCTGAGAAAGAAAGATCAAGACAGAGAAGAAGAAAGTGGAAACAAGCAGAAAAAAGAAAAAATGCTTTTTAAAAATTAATGATAATTTAAATGTTTGGGAAGTTCAACTTTCAAGAGACAAGTATGGGAGTATTAACTCTTGTGTTAGTTGGGCTTTACATTTAAAGCTTGAGGCTCTGAAACATAAATTCCAAAACACTAATTGCTCATAGAGGCAATTAGTAATGTGTCCATCTGACAGGTCTTGAGAAACAGTTAAGTACTGAAATAAGCACTTTGAATCCTTTCATTATTTTCTCTGCCAATATTACAAAGGCATACATGGACACAAGTAAAAGGAACAAATATCAATTCCATTTTGTTAGGAGATGAGCATTTCAGTTACTCAATTCAATAGATGCAGAAATTCTGCCTGAGTAACTGCAGAACACGCATTCATTTTCACATGCTTTATGGTTAGTTTTCACTCAGCTATCAATCAATCAATTATGCTGTGACATGATATAATTTCCTAATCATACTAATATTCCTGCTTTTATCACTATCAAACCTAGAGCACATATATTTCAATGAGACAGAAGTATAATTATTTAAATATGCTAGAGCATATTACATCTCCAAGGCTGTTTCCTTTATGAGTTTTTCTCCCCTCAAAAAAAAAAACACACATCTAATTTAATTGCAGAGAGAAAAGTATATTAAACAGCATTATACCCCTCCAGTAAGCAAAACTGATTTTTTACAGATTCCAATAAGTATAGAATTTTTATGTATCTTTATTTAAAGTTAATGTTTCTGCTTGTTCCTAACATAGCAAAACAGAATTTATGTCACAAAAAATGATAATCATACTCAAGGTGAAAGATAAAATATTTTAGTTTTACTTTTCAATGCCCTTGATCTGAAAAAAATTATTATAGGGATTAACTAAGAATTGCTTTATATCCTAAAAATATAATTTTCTTATTTTTATGACTGGCTTATTTCTCAAAATCTTTTTCTACACTTAAAGTTTTCACACTTAAATGACTATATCAAAGTGCCAGAGCAAAGTTTATAGTTTTTCTAGCAAGACCACTTCCCTGATGCCTATGTTGCAATCTATTATTACAGGCTCTACTATGCAGATTTAAAGCAGTAAATCATCTGTACACAGCACACGTCACACAGAGCAAACATATCCATGTTCCCTCAGATCGTATAAGGAGAAAGAAATCAGACTCAGTGGCCAGTTTTCACTTCCTAAAGTACTCAGAGGCACACAGGCCTCTCAAAACATGGATATAACTCACACATTTTCTACAATACAACCTGTTTCAATGTTCATCTTTTCCAGAGAGCCAGGAAGGTTGCTCTCTTTGGTCGGGAGTGAGCATAGATATGTTGAAACCAAATAGGAAACATTTACCTCATGAACAGCAACAACAAAATCTAAAAGACACTATTTTTCAAGTACAAAATCAATGATTTTTCAACCTATAAAAGTTGTCTGTTCTCAATTTCCCAGGGAAAACAACAATCCACTAAGACTCGTTTTGTATTTTACCTACGTATTTTTCTTACTGTTGATCTCACATTCTAGTATTTTAAGTTTTTGTAAACATAAAATATACATGAATATTTCATGCATAATGTAGCTTAGGTTGGCACGTTTCTTAGAGAAATCTCATTATTGTTGTCATTATCATCATTCAAGTGCGTCCTCAGTGCTACCATTCTTACTCAGCCTGCTGAAGAGCCATTTTGTATGAAGCCAGAGGGATGTGCACCCACTCGCACATGTGAACAGGAAGTGGTTCCTACAAGAAGTTTTCTATCACCATTCTATTCACTTGTAAAATAAAAAGCTTTTGGAGAAATTTCCACCTGCTTTAGGATTAGTACATACTTATAAAATAATTAATTATGAAAAATATGTTTAATCAAGTTGGCAGATACAGAAAATATTGAACTGGAAAATTTCACAACATTGAACTAAGGAACAACAATGTGAGAATTAGAAGATTCAGTCTATTTTTAATCATTTTTGTGAAAACCTCCACTGGTTATCCATCTTACTATTTTCTTTCACCAGCACCCCCTCTCCCTCGGCCACCATAATTCACATATATGTTTGTATATGTATTTGTGTGTGTCCACACATGTATTTCTACACTTAGGTTCCAGTTGTTTTTATTTTATACATTTCTGCTCAGGAAACGAAAAATCATTTGTAACAACTGACTTTAAATCTTTTGTACACTTTCAAGAGTCTGTACTTTGAAAGCAGTTTGATTCATTTCTCTGGAAATGAAGTTTCTTCTACAAGAACAGCTCCCCTCTGTCTCAGACTTCCATAATAAATCAAGACCTGTTCACTGGGCAAAACATCTAATTGTTTCAATTCTAAGGCTAGCTTAGTAACACAAAAGGTAGAGTTAATAAAAAATACCTGAGCAGAATAGCAGTGCCATCTTATGCTAAAGACAAAGAATCAAAATAAAATCTCTCAAAATGTGCTTGATCAAATATTTAGAATAAAACTAAATATGAATTCTGGCCCTTTGAAGCTCAAGTCTCCCAAATAGTGATAAATGCAGGACTCCCCAAAGACTCTCCTCCTTGTCCCTTAACAGCCTGTTTGGCATCAAGTGCTCAGTGGGCTGGAAACCCACAGCCAGCCAGGGAGGGACAGCACAGACGGAACCGTGTTTACTCTGTCAGAGGCAGCTGATTAGGGTGACACCAACTCTTCACATTAAACCTGCTCAGCAGTGCTTTACCCAGAGGGCTTCTCAGAACTCAGAGCATTCACTACTGAAGTTTGCCAACTAGTTTATATATATGTATATATATATGAATATAATTACAAACTATTTAAAATTTTGGACAGATACAGTTGTGACAGAAAAGCAGTTTCATATCAATAATACACTTTCAATTACTTTATCAAGCATATAAAACAATCTCCATTTATTTGCTTTTTCTAGAACTTAATGTACAGTAAACATTTGATATTATATGACACACATGCAATTACGCATGTATACATAAAAAGAACATGCATTGAATGTGCAGAAACAAAAGTAAAAATAAATAGCCATGATAAAACTTTGAAAAAATTATGCACATTTTACTTGTGGAAAACTAATTACATATACACAGTTATAGTTAATAGAAAGCAATCTTTCTAAAATTGCACAAAACATGGAACCATTAAAGCATTAATTTTTATTGCATGTAATACTATAATCCTAGGGCAAATTTGTTGCTCAACTCCAGGATATAAAACACATTGACATTTCTTTACTATAAATTCTTATCTCCAACCACAGTATATGTTAATAATGGTGAAGAACAGGCTGTATGTGAATTAAGAGCTCTCTGCAAGCAGATTTCCCTCAAAGTTTGTTTTGAACATCTAGAATTGTGCCATTTAAAGTTATTTGAAGAGAGTATCTACAGTAACTTAACCATCCTGATTTTTGTTTGAGTTATTTTAGGGATTCCTGAAGGAGAATCTCATAAATCAATGAAAAAATTAAGCAAGAGCTCCAGTTTCATATTACTGAATCACATAGCTTGAAGGGACTTTGGAGGCCATTCGTTCAACCCCTTCATCTTACAGTTGAGGGGACTGAGGTCTGGCGCCCTTACATTTCAGTAGCAGCCGAACCAGGATTAGAGAACCAAGACCTGCCAGATGTGTCTAGGGAGCTTTCCGTTACCCAAGCCTGGGTGCCTTATACCTTTTCAGAAAATCAAAAATCCACATACTGGAATGTAATCATAATTTCAAATGTAGCCTCCAGAGGCAAAGAAGTTGGAAACCTCATGAGCAAAAGAAAATAGGACTGCAATAGGATTATAATAGCACTAAATCCCATGGGTGGTATCCTTAAAATAAATCAGATTCAGTTGTTACAAAATATTCTCCTCAGAATTATACTACGACCTGTGTTGGTAACATGTGGGGATCAGCTTATCATTCATGTTTCACTTAGAATCTAGTAAAGTCTGAGGTCACGTGTTATAGAACTCATGTTTTTTAGACTATTGGGCTCCAAATATTCCTAACAAAATTCATGTTTATGCATATGATGCATTTCAGTAGTAAAGAACACTTCTCTATCAAAGCTGCATTAATCAGTTATGGTATAATCATATACTAACCTAATCTGATAGACTCATTTAGCTGCCATCTGGGGTGAATGAAATATTCTTTCTCTGTCACTATGGAATAGGTCACTTGGGAATGGCTGAGTATGACTCCCAGTCTGTGAAACACCCACTGTGAGTTTATTTTCTGAAAGTCCACTTGCTCGCCAGCCATTACAGTATAGTTTCACACACTGTTGGGCTAGGTTGATACCAATGACTAGTACCCACCCTGGTGATCCAACAGAAATAATGACTGCTTCCAAAAGCTTCTAGAAATACTTGTAAACCATATGGGACAGTGACAACAATGCTAAATTTAGGAGTAAAGAAGTCTGAATAGTTAGTCTCAGTTCTACTAATTAACTGTATTCACTAAGCTCTTTGATCATTTATTTTCTCATCTACTAATAGAGTTAGCTTACACTACCCCTAAAGCCTTCCTTAAATCTTTAGAATGTTAGGCTAAGAAACTAACTCTAATTCCCAGCCAGGGTACATGCCTGGGTTGCAGGCCATAACCCCCAGCAACCGCACATTGATGTTTCTCTCTCTCTCTCTCTCTCTCCCTCCCCTCTCTAAAAATAAATAAATAAAATCTTTAAAAAACAAAAAAAAAGATCCTCCTTTAAAAAAAAAAAGAAACTAACTCTAGGAATTAGAGAAATGGAAAGTAGGAGAGTGTTTGTGTGCTTGTCCAAGAAACCTAAAAAGTATAAAACAGGGCAAGTACTCAGAGGAAAGAACAGATAACACATGGTAGAGTTGGTTATAGATTCTACCAGAACTCTTAAGTTCTCAAAGGCGAATAGTGAATATAATTCACTTTTATGTCATCAGGAACTAACACAGTTCCTGGTCCATAATAGGCCTTCATTAACTGTATATCGGATGACTACATAAGCTGAATCTTGTAGTAAGAGAAAGTAGCATTCTAGAGAGATAGAACACTTCATGTACATGCTTTGCAGGGTTGAAAGAGAAAAGAAAGAAGCGTACCTAGATCATGGGGAATGTGGTATAATAGTGGTAGGAAATGAAGTCAGTTTCCTGTTCATAAGGTCTCTAGCATTAGCAACCAGAACACTACACATCTGAGCTGAATGGGGAAAACACACCCCATTTTGAATGCTGGGCAATAGCATGCAAAAAAGTAAATATGCTAACTATATAAAGAATACACTCACAGTGCCAATATATGCCAAATGAAGTGCAGTTGGTGGAAGTAGCATAGCAAATTAGACTAGGAGAAGGGAATCGGTTGTTCTGCTTCCTGCGTAGAATTCTTTACCTCTCCTACCACAATGTCATTCCCAAGGTTATACTGAGCTTCACCATGGTTCAGCAGAGGAGTCCTTCCTTGAGCTGCTGCACCCACTACCTTACTCTCACTTCCCCATATTCTAGTAGATTTGGGTGCAGACCCTTATTGTCTAAGACATTTTCTTTTCCCTGGGAAATTACACGTGGTCCTGCTCCAGAAATAATGACTCTTCAGGTAAAGTTGGTGGTAGTTACAAGAAAACAAAGCCTCTAAGTGTTTCTTAACTAGTCTCCTTTGATGAATCTACTTTGAATAATGAAATCTGAGTGAAGGTTCCAAAAGCAAATAAACACCTGAAAATAATTCAGACTTGGCAAAAATAATTGTAACTGATTACATGTAGGGAAGTAAATGGGTGGGCCCAATGAATCAATCTATTATTATAATACTAGTCACTATGTATGATATAACAAAATTTGAAATTCAATGTAAACTGTAAGCAACAATAAGTTTATTAGTGTGGTCATTAATAGAAGTCATTAATCATTAGTCAACCTCCCTGGTTACTTACTACCCTTATCTCTGCGATCCATATCTTTGTGTATGTCTTGAGATACAAAACTCATTCTTATGGTGTTACCTTTAGATGGAGAAACTATTTAAAAATCTTCATAATAAATTTTTCCCTTCATGTGCTATGTTCTTATTTGGGTAAAATCTAATAGATAATGTGAATGTAAAGTTTTGGTGTGACTCCAAAATTATTTATATGAAAAAGTTGGCCATTACTAAAAAGGGAAGCATTACACTGTTTTTTCTTCATCTAAATGTGATGTGTATATTTCACTTAGGAATTTAATGAGACACTTCTGCACTTTTTGTTTAACTTCAGGTATTGTTTCAGCAATAAAAGGAAAACAGCATACTACTGTGATGTCATTAGCCCATGATACAAGTTAGTAATGGTTTGTCTTCCAGGAGTCCCTTAGGTAGGTCTTCTCATAGAAGTGTCATTTTAAATGCAATAGTTATATTTGCTGATGAGTCCACAGAATGACCTATTAAGTACTTTACATAGAGGACTACGGTTTACTCTGGCTAAGCTTGCTCACATGAAAGCACTCTGTGTGTGGAATAGGAGGTCTGAGTTACAACTACATATGCCTAAAAGACATGCATGATAGGACCCAGTGCTCAACCACTACTTAAAAGTAGATATATGTCCAGGTCAGTCATTCTCCAATTTCAGTAAACTGGGGGACAAAGGTTCCTTGTACATGTGAGTTGGCCCTTCAAACTTCTAAATGTAAGAAGAAATCATTTGTAAATCCAGGACATGACTATATTTGCAAATTTAAATTGATCACTGTCATGTACCAATTTTCACTGGAAATTAAAGATGGAAATTATTATTTTTTCATCACTTCTATTCATATAGTGTTAAAATAAATATGCAATTTGTAATATATGGCTTCTGGTAAATAGATGGAAAGCTGATTTTTTCTGGTTGTTGAAATTTTACTGTACTGTCAAATCAAGAGCAATATAAGCTGAATGAATGAATCTGCTCAAAAACCTTCAACTATGTTATAGGACTAACTTAATATAGGACTACTATGAAAGAAATGCTTTTATTCTATTGCATCCCCTTTTTGTTAACAAAAACTGAACTCAAGTATTGCAATGTATATTTTAAAGTCACAAGTCATTGTTTCCATGTTATTAAACTCTTATAAAGTATAAGACATCTTTGGAATTTATGCATTTCATTGAAAACATACACTGAAGTAAGAGGTTACATAGGGACTCATAACCAACATTTTACTTTCAAGCTATAGTAGTCCTGGTATGTCCAAAATTTCATTTTTTTACAAAAATACAGCAGTAGTATGTTTCAATTAAATTATAATAAAGTGAAAGTAGTAAGAACATTTTATATATATATATCAAATAAACACTGCAATTTCACTACAAATTTTAGGTCAGTCTATGTACCAGTCTACTGCAACAGGATAAAAAGGGACGGCCACCATCTCTGTTGACAATACATTGATCTCACATTAATTTGATTGAAGGTGGCTTGCCAACACATTTCACTCTCCCCGTTTGAGAGCACTCAGATAAGAAAAACACAGTGATGTTTAGCGGATAGGCCTGGTGACACAATAGAACACAACTCATTGAAGAAGCATAATTATAGTGATTACTTTAGAAAAGAGAGCCGAGACACTGATGGGGAGAAGTAAACATTGCCACAATTACAGAGCCTAGTTCCCTTTTGGTACAGATGCAGGCATCCCAGGAAACACCACCCTGGCAATAAGAACACAGAAAGCTCTCCAATTTAACAACATAAAAGCACCAAAGGTTACAAAAATGGCATAAGCCAATTTGTCAAATGCTGGAACAAAAGCTCCCTCTTATTTGGATGAATTCAGTATATCAAATAGATTAGTCGAACAGAGAAGTACAACCTTCCACAATTAAAACTAATACAAACATCAGGAAAGTTTGCCCCAGAGAAATGTAATCTGTAAATGCTTTTTAAAGCTGTTATTTTGTTGGCTGTGAAACATAAATAACGTGAGGCATCTAGTTCTCTGAGGTCACGGTCCCATGAGAACAGTTGTGGAAGCAGGAAGGGTTCATGTGTGCAGTTAATTAGGCACATATAATACACTGCCATCAACGCACCCAAGAATTGTTTCTTAATCTGACCAATATAGGGAAAACCTCATGTCTCCCCAGTTTACAATGTTAGAGAAACAAGTAGAAAGAAAAACGGAGTTTAAAAGGGCACCAGAGCTCACCTAATGCAACTTGCCATTCCCACAGAAACAGACTCTGAGAGACTACAGCCTAACCTCAGACTGCACAGCAAGTCAGTGAAAGGGTGAGGCTAGAACCTAAATCTCATGACTCCCAGTCCCATTTCTCCACTACAGCTTGATTGCTTTTCAGTAACAAATCTTATAAAATAAAAACAACTATTTATATAAATTTGCACTGTAAAAGTTGTAACTGAAAAGCATTTGAATCATCTTATTTGATTGTTTATACCTTGTCTCTCTTTTCACATATCTACATGTATAAGTAATATACTTACATATATAGATATGTAAAGAGTACATGAGTACATATACTTATATACATAGACATTTCAAAAGAGACAAAATGGAAGAGAGATATACAGAGAGACTGGGAAGGAGAGAAAGAATGTGGGAACCTAAGAGACAAGAAAGTATGATAGGTGAGTACAAAATCCAAAGAAAAAGTATCTGAGAGAGAGCACACAGACGCAGACAGACAGACACACACGTGCACACGTGCACGGGCAAGCAAAAGAGAAGAGACAGTAAGGTCTCACATGAATTGCAGGTCAAAGAGCTGCACCTCAAACCCAGTTTGAAATTCACATCTCCCTCTCCTCCCACAGACCTCAAGGAAGGCTCCAAACCATCAAAAGAAAAAGTGAGCCAAAATACAACTATTTCTTTTTGTTTTTGGTTGTTCTTTTGTTTTTAGTCCTCAAATGAAATGGGTGGAATTTTCTTAATAAAATCAAAGCAATGGCTATTGTTGAAATGGTTGAAGGAGTCACTTTTTTTTTAAACCATTAGCTAAATCCAGCCTTGGGAAATAAATATCAAAAATAAATCTTTTTCCTGTCATTAGGGATTTAATGACCCCTACAACATGGGGTTTTTAACCTGGGATTCACGGAAGCATCTGCCTGTATCTGTAAACCCTTCATACTGCAGGCAGGATTTAGAATACATATTCAACATTGGAACTGGAAAGAGCATCCACATGACTCACAGAGGTCCCTCACTCAGAAATATCGAACCACTGGTTTATAATTTGTGGAGTGACTAAAGGCATATGTACTGGTTTTTTTGTACATAAAGGATTAACCACCTGAATAATCTGGACAAAAATAATAACTCAATTTAGAAACTAATGGTAATCTATCTTCCATGTTCCTCTTTCATAAAAATTTTTGTTTTGGGTTTAACTGCAAAATACTTTTTCATTGTTTTTGTTCCAGCCATTTTTAGCATGGGACTTATTTATGGTACTAACAACCAACTGGTAGGTTCCTTTTTCTAAAGCAAATTCTATATAAAAATAGAGCATTGAATTCAAATATATTCTTAATTGGATGCTCTATTCATCAACATTGGAACAAACTGTGTTTTAAAGCTAGAGCAAGAGCAATCATCTCATGTGTTGGAACTTGTACAACTGTCAGCATTCTTTGCTCCTAAATTAAAGCAAGATTATAAAGAGGACTTTCCTAGACTGCTAAAGCACAACACTCCCTAAGTCATGGGAACAAGCCAGGGGCAAAGCATTCGAAAAACAAGACTGTGGTAGGGGGCTTCCAAAATGTCCTCCAACGGGCCACACTTCCCTGCCTCCCTTTAGTCTTCCCAGACACCAAGTGGAGTCAGATCCCTATTCCCTCTTCCCAGCAGAATGAGCAGAAGCAGCACTGAGCCAATTCCAGTGGTAGCTTTAATACTTTTGGGAGCCTGACCTTTGATAGAAGAAGTCTGCCATCCCACTGACGAGGCCCCCCGTAGAAGCCATGTGGAGAGACAGTGAGAGGAAGAGGCCCTGTGACTAACGCAGGGACAGGCCTAGCTCTGCAGTGTCCAGCTGAGCTCAGCCTCCCTGCAGTCCCACCAAGGCACTGGACATATGAGGGACCATACTGGACATTGTAGCCCATGAGTCCTGGCATGACTGCAGCTTCAGCCAATATCAACTTGAAGAACTGCTCAATTATGCCCACTTAATCCACATTATAATAAAAGAGTAAATTGCTGTTTAAAGCTACTAAGTTTTGGGGTACTTGTTAAGCAGCAACACATGACCAAAATTGAAGCTAAGGGTAATATGGCAAGAAAAGTGGGTTTACAAGAGGAAATTTAGATGATAATAAAGCATAACTCCAGCTTATCCCTGCTGAGCACGAACAAATAACATTTATTAAGTACTAATTTGCACACCCCTTATTAACCCTCATCACTACACTGACAAAGAGAGTTTGAGTAATACTGTTGCCCAAGATGATGAAGCCAGAAAGTGGGAAAGCCAGAGGTGGAACACATACTTGATTTCACAGCCTCGATGGACAGAGGCCGTGAAGGGGGAGGGAGGGAAGCAGAGAGGAAGACTGACACACAGAGAGGCCTGACAATCAATTATTTGTGATGAAAACCATTCTGAAACACATCCATGCCTTTAAGATAGAATATGCCCATTATTTAACCTGTTTTAGTGATTATTCATCATTATTACTGATAATATCTACATTACAGTGCAATGTACTATAACAGAATATGCATTAGAGACATGTAGGATTGCTTGACTCTATATTAAAATGATCCCAAAACTTCATACATATACTCTATTTATCTCCTCTCTCTGATTTGAACACATTTCCTGTTTCTCACTTGCAGCTAGGCTGTCTCTTGTCTCTGGCAGGCACAGAAAATACAACAATGCTTGTATCTGTGTGAACAGAGAAGATAGCTTCTAACTGAGATCTTGCAGGCTTTTCTATGAACGAAGTGCATGTGCCTTCCAACATAAAGTGTAGTGTTTGGGGTGGCTGGATAAGGAAATTCTAGATGAAGAAGTTTTTAGGTAGCTACTGATTTCATTGTAACATTGTGTCATGAATTAAAGGAATAATTTTTTCTGCTTTAAAGAGCTCTAAGCCCTGTGCACAGCCTGGTGATTTTCAAACTGGGCTGTTAGGAACACAAGAGTCTGTGCCAACCCAACCGAAGATGTTTTGCACAAACTGCAGTTAAGTGAAGACTCAAAACCATCCTTTCTTTGCTTTTACTCATTTTATAGTTGGGGGTTCTGAGTTTGGCTTCGTTTGAAAACAAAATTCTACCATTCAAGTACTTTTGAAAGTAAGTGACTGGGGAGATGTACCATGGTTGAAGAAGGGTGATGGCAGAGCCGTGCGGTTGCCTCACAAAGGGAACTTCAATATTTTGCCAATTTTTATGTTCTATATGCAATAAAAATGTAATGCTTGCAAAAATGGAAGCTAATCTTTACTAAGTTCACATGTCAAAACTCTGGTGGTGGCCACTGTATGACTCAAACAGCTACAATAATTGGCAGCATCTCTAGCTCAATTCATTCTACTTAGGAGATTTAGAAGACTTTTGATAGCAAGTTCACTACATCATCATAGGCAGACACTTAGGAAGTACAACACTAGACCATGTTGTTGTCTGCACATTGAGGTTGCCTGAGAAGTTTCTAAAATGTCAATTTTAAAGGAATTAATTCAAGCAAAACTTATACCTAGTAATAACTGCTTCTTTCAAAGTGAACTTAGGGTATTTACTGATCAAAATGTCTATAGTGATCGTTTGGGAACATCCACAATTACTGCTGTCATACCCAGGGAGGCAGTCCAGTCTGTGAAAACTTTGGTAAGTAACCACTTGGCTATGTTTGAATGGAAGTCGTTTGCCCTCCACTCATATCTCAGATAGCATCTTTTATGCACGTATCTCGGGGTCCTGTGCAAAGAACACTAATCAAGACACAAAATAACATTGTAGCAAATAATCTTGTCACCGATTCCATTACACAGTAAAAGCTAAATAAAAAATAACAGCTTTTCTGCCTATATTTAAAATTTTATGTCACTTAGTGGCAGGCAATTCAGAGAAGAGAATTCCACAAAAGACAGGAAGGTGACAGGAAAAGATCCATTAACTCTCTCTCTCTCTCTCACACGCACACACACACACAAACACACACACACTTCACCCAATAAAAATGTTAAGAATAAACCTAGATAATTAGTGATCAGGCATAGGATTTTTCTTTTGTTTTAACATATTTTACCAGAAAGTTAGATGAATTGATAAACTGACTACTCTGAAATTACTATGAACAAATATATTCACCCAGACTTAGACAATAACATAATATCTCAATTTAAATTATACAGTTACAACTCCTGCTTTAGTTAGTTTGCATATGTTCTGCTAAAGAAGTTCATGAATTTATCCTTGTTAAAGAAGAGAAGTATAAAGTATTCCCACTCCCATCTCTCAGGCCTCACAAACACCCTTTAAACCTCCATAGCCCTGCAATCTATGATTTTCAAAAAATCTGTATTTGATGAGTAATTTTCACTGATTCTTAGACAAATGCAATTCTAATTATCATTCCTGTTGTACAGTTTAAAAAATTAGAAGTTGGAGGAAATGAGTACATTAGTAAAACACACACTTAATAGTGTGTGTTACCATGCCAATTACTATGACAATAGAAATACTAATTGATTTTGCTTTGGGCCTAAATTTTGGACACAAAATTGAGGCAATATTTGGCTTTATTTAAAGTTTCATATATTGCTGCTTCTGTTGTGAATAAAATTGTATGATAATAACATTATCAATTTTTTCAGAACCAAATTATGGTTTCAGTTTATTTTATGATTTATTGATTACTTTAAGGCATTAGTATTAATATTTTAAAATATCATGGCTAATGTTTTATATCAAAGTTATCTATTTTAAGTATACAATTTTAAAATATTTATGTGATTTTAGTCCATTCAAAGCAACTCTCTCCCCTCACCATGAATCTCTGTAAGATGAAACTCAGTCCAAAAGACAAAATAGATTTTGTGCAGCAGAAATTTACTTTTAAGGAGATTCTTCATTTTTCTTGCTTTACTATTTATTTTAGGAACATTTTTACAGATATTTTTTCCTTGTTTTGAGAAATAACATAAAGGCAACAGGATGTTTTTAAGGTCTATGTCTAATCCTATCTAAACCATCTTTGGTTGTGGACTTAAGTTAAATATATGTCTTTTAAAGTGGAGCCAAAAGCTAATATATGAATATAAGAAGAACTTGAAAGCTACAGTGTCTACAGGTCTCATTTGAGAAAGCTGAGTGTCTTGACCTATCAATAGTCTTGAGGATCGTTAGAAGGGTAGAAATAGGAGATTTCCACATAATTTCATTAACTGTTATTTTTATTCCTAGCTGCTACCATTGATTTCCCTCAATATCTAAAATTATCAGAGAGATCATATTATTGAATCCTGAACACAGTATTGTGCAATACTTGATATACTGTATAATAATTTGTATGTAAAGGGAAAGTATATTACAATGATCAAAGTACCTGTTACACTGTAATTGTTTATAGGCACGAACCCTGTCACTCAGCTTTAACTTTGGCACAGTACTTAGCACTCGTTGGGCTAAGATATGTTATTGATGAAAATGGTGACATACTTAATAATCAGGATTTCACTCATTCTCAAGAACACTAATGCTCCATTCTAGGTTACTATTTGTTTAGGGTAGTTGGGATCCACTTTTGATCCACTTTTAATCTTAGTAATAAGAATTAAGCTATAACTCAGCACTGTATTTAACATCTAAGCACCAAGTAGGTAGGCATGAAGTTGATTAGGACTGCTTGGTAAAGAGGAAGGGGAAAGGCAAACCATGAAGCCTCCATTATGTGCTGGTGTCTATGCCTAGTTATTTTTCACAGGCCCTCATATTTAATCATTTTAGTTAAAAATGTGAAGAAAAGAGATAGGTGAGGATATTTTATTAATTCACAGAGGGGGAGAGTTCCAGCAGGAGACTGATGCATTATAGGTAGCATTCCAGTCTGGGATGAGAAGTTGAACCAGGGGCTTCTAATGTGAGTTTACTAGCTCTGTTGTCATATGACTTTATTCTAAAACATGACCTATGTTAAAAATATATGTACATATTTACATACACTCACACACATACACAGTATATACTTGACAGACTTTTACTCTCCTCAGAACAGGTTTTCAACTAGGAAATGCAGTATCTTGGGCCATTATCTTCTCTCACACTGACATAGGCAATACTTGACAAACCATGGCTGGGTATGGCTGATAGCCCAAATGGTTCCTAACCATTTACTGAACACATCTGAAATATAGTAAGCACCAATCTTTGCCGGGTTCCAGAGACACAGACATGACCTTAAAAACCTCACAGTCTAATGCTGAAGTCAAGATCACAATGAATTATTAGATAATGTGTTAATAGGTGTAGCAGAAATTAATGACTAATGGCATGGTATTTGGGGGGTTGACATTGGAAATACAATGTACACAGATTGGAAATGTCATATAGAACACATCCCCTCTGTGTTCTTAGCCTCCCCCATCAAATTCTACCACTGGTTTTTATAACTAATTATACTCTCCTCACTGAAAATGGTAATGGCATTTCTATAATTCATGACTGATGAATCCATGTTGATATGTTGTATTGGAAAATCAGTATACATTCCAGACTCATGAAGCTGATGTTATCTCTGTCCCACATATAGTCTGGTTTCTCAGGGAGAAATATGTGGTTTAACCTCTCATGTTTACAATGACTCCTCTAATGAAGCATACACCACACAGACACACACACACACACACAGACAGTGTGATCCACATTTGCAGAGATAATGCCTAAACACTCCAGGCAGCAGAAACATTTTAGGACCTGCTAATACTCTGGAGGTACTTACAGAATGAGAGACCTGAGCTAAGGAAACTTTCACTGCTTCCTCGACATCAACGTCTTTTATAATGACTTCTACAATGTCAAATTAGATGGAGGCTAAGAACACTGTTTTCAATCACATGATTCAAATTAATAATAGGTAATTGTAGTTTTCCTTTTGGAAGTAATCAGATATATAGCTAGTGCTCCCTACAAAATATGACATGTCATCAAGATTATTCATGTAGAAAGTAAATAAATCTATAAGATTATTAATACAGATGATTGATTAATTAATATTATCTTCTGGTTTCTGAATCTTACCCTCAGAGATATCCAGAGATCTTTTTGCAGCTGCATAAAATTTTTCTTGATGTTGATGAATATGAAGCTGATGAATATGATCACTTTATACTATTGTTGGATATCAAGAGTTCTATTAAATACCCCAGAAGCTTTAAGGCAAGTACTGTGACATGTCACTCTAAATCCAAACTAGATTAAGTGAAATTTTTCATGGTTATAATTAAATAGTGAGAAAAATAGGGAATTAGCTCAGAAAAACATTAACATTAAAGGCCAAACTTCTGTTTAGACCTAATCCAGCCCCTACCTGTTGCCAACCAAGTCACATCCCACTCCAGGAGGGGTTCATCAAACCAAATTTCTGTTGTGTGCCAGGCCTGAGAAAATCAGAGGGGACACTAGATGTGATATGAGAGTTGGATTAGAAATCTACTGAGGAGTCAGAAGCTAAGCTACCAAAATTAAAATTGCTTCTAACGGGTATTATTTTTCACTGTTTCATCAGTAAGGAAGCGGGCGCCTCTGTCCTAATTTGCAGGGTGGGAATGCTTTCTGGAGTTAGATTGTCAAGAGCTGCTTTTTAAAATAGCAATACTCTTATCATAGTACAACTTGCCTGCTGAGTCAAAAGGAAAGCTGGCCTCATCTACCTTTAGAGCTCAGGAAGAATTTAAAATGTAAAAAAGCCTGGCATGATTCCAGCTGTTAGCTACTAGAGACACTTTTAAATATCCACTCTTTTATTGATCTGAAGGTACAAGTGTAAGCAGGTATACATTGTAAATGGAAAACAGAAAGAAGGCCATCTTTAAAAGTCCGATTGACTGAAAGCAAACAATAAAAAACCTGTATTTTTCTTCTTTTCACCCAAAGAATCTGACTTGACTAGACCCCATTCTGGGAGGAAAATAAAATAAATGATAGTAACACACACACACACACACACACACACACACACACAAGTGAGTGCCAAGGCATATCTCATTTCATATGATGATGAAAGGAGACAAAGTTCCAAAAAAAAAGCAATAATACTACCAATAAGGATGTTAAATGTACTGCTATTTTGATGTCAAACCACCTTTCCCCTAATCTCACTGATTTTTATTCAGCTCAGTTTGAAGCCATCATAGAACTCTGCTTCATGAATGAATCCTCCTCACTCTCAACAAATTTAATTAGCAGGAATGATACAATAGGTCTTGCAATGGTAAATTGGTGGCCTAGAAACATAAGCACCGATAAATTCCAATGGAACCTTTTTGCATAAAATGCATAGACTGTGCCAGCAAAGGTAAATAAACGGGAGCACCTTTGCACAATGCTGGAGCACGTCAAGGATCGGGATGTCAGACTGGCGTGTGTCTGTCTGTGTGTCCATGTGTGTGCATATGCATGTGTGTGTGTTGTTGCCCAAGTGAAGCTGACATTTCAAGAGAAATTCTACCTAGTCACAAAGACAAAGGAGGAGTCCAGTGTAATTAAGAGAAATCTATAAAGCCTGTAGGTAACCAGCCATGAGTTCTTTCACTCAGCCCAACTACAGTGGTATGAGGGAGGTAGACTCTTTCATTACACACTTTTAGTAGGTCATGCCAAATAACGTACACAATAAGAGAATTATTCATACTTCAGTAAAAAGACTTCACAAATATGTAATACAATAAAAGTTATAGTGCACAATATATTCAACTTGAGATTCTGAAAACTTTAGATATACATAGTAATTTTGTGATTTGGAAGCTTAAGATGAAGTGAAAACTGAGCTCATTTTCCAGGTTTAATATAAACTTTCAAGCTGGGAATAACAACACTATTTCCTTATTCCAGGGATTGCCTGAGAGGCACCGAACTGTAGAAGATACTAAAAGACTAGAAAATCACCATCAGGACTTTTATTGATTGATTGATTGATTGACTGACTGATTGATATTTATTTATTTATTTATTTATTTATTTATTTATTTATTTATTTATTAAAAGATCTTGGTACTCTCCTTCTTGGGAAGAACAATTTGTCCTCTGGGGAAAAGACAGTCCTGAGGTAGTCTCCGGGAGCCCATTACTAGTGGCAGGTAACTTATCCTTTAAAAAGTAGGGAAAGTCCCTAGCCATTTTGCAGGCTATTTGGGGGACTGAATGCTAGGACCCAGGCTGTGAAAATCCAAAGGCCTGGCCCCCAGGCACAGGGGCATTCTGAGCATATTAACAGCCATTCTTCGGAAACACCTCTCTTTTCTTTCTCTGACCTGTCCTTATGTGCCCCCAGTGAAGAGAAAATGAATCAATTCATTAGGTGCAATGATTCTTTCAGGCCTAAAACACATTATGCTGTAAATGTTCTTGAACATTCATTCAACAAGTCCCTTTGCCCAACAAAAGGCTTTGCAGCCCAGAAAGAATTCAAAACAATGACATCACCTATTCCCACAAATGAATTCTCTCCTTTAGCTGCCTCTCTAAGTTCACAAATTTCTTTCTTCCTATTAAATACCAAGAAATTCTGTGGTAATTATGCAAAAAACTCTGAAGAAGGAATGATAAATATGTTTGAAAGATTTGTTCAAAAACCCAGATTAGCTTTTTGGAAACAAATGGGGAGAAAAAATGAAAATCAGAGCAGAACCAATTAAGAGGAAATAATTTGGGTTAGAGTCCCTGAAAGAATTTGCAATATACACTGATCTATTGTCATAGCTATCAGTTATTCACTAATTTGAGATAAACTAATATATTAACCCCAATTGACAACCTAAATTTCTAGGAAATTCTGTCTTCAAGAACATTCAAAGCATTTTTAAATGCATTACCAAATGCATTTCCATGTGTGAAATCAAACTACATACTCTTTTGAATTGGAAGATGTGATCCAGAAACTCATGGGCAAATAGCACCTTCAAGGAGCATAGGAATGGACCTAGGCTATTTCCAGATATTGAAATAAACCCCAAGTATAATAGAATAAAAACTCATTTCTTGAGTTTCTACCAGAACAGCATCTCAAGTGGCCTGAAATACGTTGGTCGCTATATGAGGGAGATAAATCACTGATTTCTGTGTAAACAATCAGAAAAGGCTACTTTTTTTTTTCTTCCCCAGCTGGATAGTTCAGGTGGTTAGAGCACAGTCCTGATACACCAAGGTTGTGGGTTCGATTTCCAGTCAGGGCATGTACAAGAATCAGCCAGTGAATCCATGAATAAGTGGAACAATGAATTTCTCTCTCTCTCAAATCAATAAACGTTAAAAAATTACAAAAAGCATTTTTAAAGCATTTCTTACAATGGCAATTATATTGTTACCACTTTTTAAAGCCTTCTTACAATGGCAACATTTTTAAAGCATTTCTTACAATTATAATTAGATTGTTATCGTTTGTCGGGTAGCAAAACTGAAATGAAACTTTTTCTTCTCCTAAATTAGCAGATTGTCTATCAATGAATTCTTTAGTATGTCTGACAACTTTGCATAGTACTAAATCCCAATTTTAGTCAGGTCATCAAAACACTGAGATGCAAAATAGACTGCACATCTCATGAATGCAATTGCTGATATACTAATGACCAAGAAAATTACTAATACAGAAGTCAGGATATTGTGATATGTTTTTAAAAAAGGATTAAGCAAACAATAACCTGTCACAGCTTTGATCTTATTGTATAGAAGGAGTCAACTCCCTCTTCAAAGATTTACCAGTTCTCCAAGGCCTCTGTGTAGCTTAAATGGTTCTGTAGTGCTGTATTATTCCAAACTTTCATAATAGTATTCGATGCAGCATAATGTGATTTGGACATCGAAGAATCAATGCACCTAGTAAGAGTTGCTTCACTCTCTTTTCACTGATGGTATCTGATCTAATAGGTAGAGAAATGTGCTGAATTGTCACAGCATACATTTCAATGAGAAAAATCACTACAGCATAGAAATATTTATGGAAGTGCTCACAACATATCAATTAATAATGCCTGCAAGATACAAAGAGAGAATTTCTATCCTTTACAAGTTGAGAAAGAGCCAAGTGAAGACGATTTCATGCAGCCTGTCATATCGCAACACAGCAAATAATTTCACCTCTGATAGACTAGTCAGAGCTGACTGGGATTTTGCTAATAGCTGGAGTGAGAAAGAGCAATAAGAAAAACAGTGGGTATTGTGTGCTACCATCTATGTAAACAAGGTAAGTGGGCAAGGATATATACATAAACATTTGTATACATAAGGAATCTTTAACTTAGGAAGAAAACCTAAGATACTGGGAAAACTGGTACCACCAAAGTGGGATACTATGGGACAAGGAAGGGTGTAGACAAATTTTCACTGTATACTCCGTTGTGCTGTTTGAATTTTCTTCTTCTTGTCCTTCCTCTTCCTCTTCCTTCTTCTACCATGAGTGTGTTTACCTACTTAAAAATATTTTTTTTAGTGGCTGAAGAAGAGATGAAGAGTTAAGTACATTACAGGAGTAAGGTCGTAAGCTGGTGAAGAACTATTCTGATTTCAAATGTCAGTTAAAAAAAGAGAGATAGTATACTGTTTGTCCTATTCACAAAGTGATTTATGAGTTGTAATAAAGGTTTATCTATCTATTTATTTAGTTGTTTTATTTCTTTTAATCCTCACTTGAGGATATATTTAATTTTAGAAAGACAGGAATGGGGAGGGAAGGGGAGAGGGAGAGAGAGAGACATGATGTGAGAGAGAAACATTAATTGTCTGCCACCTGTATGCACCCTGACCAAGGACTGAACCTGCAAACTGCAACAACACTCCAATCTACTGAGCAACTTGGCCAGAGCACAAAGATAATCTAATGACTAAACATGACTTGATAAACCCTTTTATTGCCATTATTAGTTGTCTGCCCTTGGGGAATTGGCATCTACGTCCTCATCTGTAAATGGGTGTAATTACCTACATGTACCTGTGTATCTGTGTATGATAGGGGACAGGCTGGATATAATCAGGAATGCTGATGACCTAGAGGAAGGTAGTGAGTCTCATGAACTAAAGGGATGCAACTCCTGAACTCTGTATAAAGGACACCTAAAGTCTGGTACAATTTTGAAGAGAGTAAGTTTTCTTCCCATTTTAAAAAGTAAACAACGGCAATGAGAACTGATGATCTTCCTGCTATAACATTTCCTTTAGTCTCTCATTCTGCTGCATTCCAAAGCTGCCTCATCTACGATACTCTTCTTCAGTTTTAAAGATGTTGAATACTCTTGTATATTTCCATGGGCCTACATTTCTGGAAAGTTATCAGAATTGTTTATTATTTATTAAATTTCAATACACACATTTTATGGTTCACTTGCAGTTTGACTGACATAAAACCTCAGACATTAGCACTTTCCCCCTACTTATTAATCATAGGTGTCCTTCCAAAACAATCTAAACTTCCATTCATTTTATCTATATGAGCAGCCACTAGTAAAACATCATTTCTTTTCCTGTTTTTCTCTGCTTAAACCACCTCTAAATCTATCTGTAGGCCAATTAGATTCAACTTGAGTTCATAAAATAGTGCTGCCCCAGCAAGACTCTACTCAACCTGTCTTTAATCTTCAGGGAAGTTTAACTGTTACCCCAGGTTTAAATATTAAGCTCTGTGAGTCAACACTATAACCACAAAGATGAATCAGGCAACCGATTTCTTTTTTGAATGAATTTGCTATTTCATAGTGAGCTCAGCAAACCAATTACGTGAGCTCTAACACTGCATCGATGGCCAGTTGATGTTTACATGGAGGTACCCCGAGAGTAAATTGAAAACAACTCCCCAGTCTAAGCTGACTGCCTCCTGGATGGGCACTGTTTCCCCTACAGGCTGGTAAAATGAACTGTAGTTTTGTATAGTAATTCAGAAGATAATCGATTATTTGCCAGTAGTCTGTTTTTGAGTTGCCACTTATTATTATTTTTTTTATCCACTCCAGGGACACACTTTCAATTTCACAGTCTTCTGCACATTGTGGACAGTGGCTTTAATTTCTTAAAGGAAAGTGCACGTTCTCTTTCTATTACAGTTAGACTCATGGCTCTGCAAAAAGCAGGCGGGGAACTTTATATCCAGGGAGGAAATGTCTATGCTTACGTCTGCACGCTCACTCCATCTGCAGTGTCGTGGCTTATGAGCTGGGAAGGGAATTAAGGAAGAATCTTTCTTCATCTAATGAGAGACGCCTCTGTGTTTCACAATCTTAGTTGTTCTGTCTGAGGGGTGGTAAACATTCCTGAAGGTATCATTCTTTAATTGTTTATGGATTACTTCTCTTTATTTTCCTGTTAAAATAAGAGTTTCTGGCAGAGTTAAAGAGAATCTTGTCAGGAAACAGTTGTTTTCCTCCTGCAGACTAACATTCCTGCAGGCAATGCAGCAAATTAACCAATATAAATGTTTCCTTCAAAACACAGAAATCTTTTATCTATTTAGGAAGAGATCACACAATATAACATGCTGAACTATTTCTATTAAGCCCAAAGATGACAAAAAAATTGAAAAGAATAAATCCATTATAAAGAATTCATATCTGCTGCTTTGTGAGCAATCCATAATACACCGTATTGTGCAAACTATAGGAGATGATGACCTAACAATACAGAATGTAGAGAGGGCTTTTGACAACAGAAAAGCTTAAGAGAGAGTGTCATTTAATGGAGAGTGAAAAAAATGATCCTGGATTCATTTTCTTCCTTTATTTGTTGTATCACTTTGTAAAACCTTTCTATGCCTTGCTCTCTTCATCAGAAAAATGAGACCTATGGTTTTATTTTTATAAAGTGCTTTAGGATTTAGGAGAACCCAGAATGCATTATATGATGAAAGCCACCATGGTGTATGTCACGTGACTACAGCAGAAAAGGATCTAGGGACCAAAAGCAAAACATGAATCAGCAATGAACACTCACTTTGTTTTTTAAAAACCCCAGGAGGTGCAAATATATGTCAGAATTGAAGCTGATCCTCTTTTTTTATAATCACACTTTATCTGGGTCTGGTTTTGAAACTTGAGTTTAGTAGAACGAATATGAATGAAGCACGGAGTAAGGAGCAGGGTCTCTCTCCTAATCAAACCCCAAGTCACCAGAGGTGGCACCAAGAGCTATGCTAACTCATGCTGAATTCCCCAAAGGACCAGAGATAGAGGGCTAGGGACATCTCTCTGCCCCCTTCCTCAGCATACTGTCATTCCCAACAGACTTACACTTTGAGGAGATGAATTGACAAAGGAGGATCTGACTCTTCAAACCGCCCCAAGTTACATGGGTTTTTACGACCACAGGGGAGTCAGATTCAGGGATAATGTCGGTCATCATCACTTTGAGACATAGGTCAAGGGAGTGTTCTAGGAGTTAGGAGTTCTAGGTTCCAATGCTTATTTCAACATAAATGTACTGCATTACCTTCAACAAGTCAAACTCTCAGGACCTCTGTTTTCTCAACTAACACTGAGGGTGAAAAAGTGTGGGAATTGATTTCAACGATGTCCTTCAAAGACCTAGAATTCTATTATTCTTTGAGTGCAAGAATAATTACTTTAGACCTGGAATATATAATCGAGTAGGATAGGTTTCAAATATCAAGGTAACTTTCTCTGGAAATAATATTATTTCTGGCATTGGGATGGTAGAAATGAGAAAGAGAGAAAAAGACCACCATCAAGCAGTTAGCTAGTGGCAAAATTAGAAAAAGACTTCGGGATTTGAACACAAATTTTGATGTTTTTTTAACACTGCAGTTGATATTCTACAAATCCCCCAACTCAAGAAGTCTAAAACTAAATATGTTAAAAAGATAGTTCCAAGCACACAGACACACATTTTCTGCCTCCTCCCCACCCTGACCCACTATGTATGTACATACTTGACCTTTGGACAACGTGGGGTTGCTGGCATAGACTCCCCGCAGAGTTGAAATCTGCATGTAACTTCTGACTCTAAGATTACCTACTAGCAGCTACTGTGGATCAAAAGCCTTACCAATAATATAAACACCTGATTAACATATTTTGTATATGTATTATATACTGTATTCTTATAATAAAGTAAGCTAGAGAGCAGAAAAGGTTACCAAGAAAATCATAAGGAACAATACTGAGGAAGAGAAAACACACGTACAGTACTGTACATATTTTGGGGGGGGGGGAACTTTCACTGTCTAGGGTGGATCTGCACAATTCAAATCCATATTGTTCAAGGGTCAACTGAATAATGTATCTGTCACAATCTGGATTTAGCAAGCAAACACTACTTCCATATAAACCTGTTCTCCTTTCTGTACCCTCTGTTCTTGGTTAATATCACCCCAGAAGCCTAGTATGCAAAGGCAGAAGCAATGCCATCTTCCTGTTCTCTTCAGTCCCACTCGGAGTCACTCTGCATTCCCACAGTCTGCCAAATTACAAACCACCTCACCTCTGACTTCACTCCCACACTCCTTCTTCATCCCCAGCATGTTGCACCACTCAGGCCTTCACCTGTTGCCTTACTTCTGTGCTCCCAACTGGTCTCCTTGCCTCCATATCCCTCTTCCATATATGAGCTTAAAAATAGTTTTAATATTAAAATGTAAATATAACTTTTACTTGCTTAAAAACTGTCAAAATTCACTAGTTTGCCCATAGGTTGAAAGGTAAGCCTCCCAGTAGAAAACACCAGGCCCTTTTTGCCCGTGGCCTGCCTTTCTAACCTAGCTCCCTCCATTCTCCATGAACACTGCATGCTTCAGCGAGAACAAATGCGTGTGGATATTTCCCAAGTGCTGCATATCACTGTGCCTTGGCATGTGCTAGTATCTGAGTCTGGAAACCCCTATTCTTTTCCCACTGTTTACTTGCAAAATCCCATTCATCTTTTAATACCCAAGTAAATCATTCCTCCACTGGGATCCCTCCAGCTCTACACTTCCCTTTATAATTAACCACATCCTATTCTAAGCTGCTCCTGCACTTTGGACAGGCTTTCATTGTTTGCATTCTTCACACTGTACTGTAATTGTTTATTTGAGTGTCTCCCTCCATCACTAAACTATGAAACTCTTGAAGGCAACAATTGTATCTTAATCATCTTTGTCTCCTTAGCACAGAAGCTAGAACATGGAAGGTCCTCAATATGTGTTTATAACTATGAATGAATGAACAAACAAGCAAACATTCACTCAACAACTATTTTACCAAATGACTCACAGAGTTCCAGGAGATAAAAATTCCATCAATAACCAAGAAAAAAAGCAGGAAAGGATATTCAGAGAATTATATTGTATAATAGAAGGAGCGATGACTGGTTGTTAACATTGGTACATATTGTCAGGAAAGGCTCCCTCAAACCCGTAAATGACAAGATCTATCTCACACGCTTTGCCAAAAGAATATGTGTTGTCCTGAGGGATGAGCAGCAGCTCAAACTGAGGATAAGAGAGTCACCAAGCTCAGCTCAGAGGGTTTTGGTTTCAGTGACCAAGTAATTAGGAGCTATACACACTCTTATGGGGAGGACCAGGAGAGATTTGAGTTTGGAGGACAATTAAAAGTTATGCATTTGTCTTCTTCAATTTGTAGGTGCTTATGAGAAGGTGTCTAAGTAAAGATGTCCAGTAGGCAGTTAGACGTAGGAATCTGGTGTTTTAGAGGGCATGGGGACCAGGGAAAAAGACTTGAGAGCCACCAGCTTCCCCCCTAAAATGGTATTTAAAGACACCATGGGGCTGGATGACATCACTTAGGGAAGTGTGTACATTAAAAAGGGCCAAGCCCTGGGAGACACTCTAACATTTAGAGTTCAAACAGAAGAACCAGCAAAGGTGAATGAGAAGGATACACCACTTAGCTAGGAGGAGAACTAGGAGATCATGTTAAACCATGAGAAGAAAGTACATAAAAAAAAAGAAGCAGTAGTTAACTATGTTGAATTTAGGCTGACAGATCAAGTAAGACAAAATATTCAATTACCAACATCCAAGGATGCTGGGTCGCTAGAACTCTCTTCTCTGAGAATAGAGACAGGAATGAAGCCTTATTCAAGGTGAAACTCAGCTCTTTATAAGAAACCCTGGAAAGATATTACACAGTAATGAAAAATGTTTTTTCTCTATGTCCAGTTAAAGTGAAACTTAAAATGGGTAAAACTTTGATGAGATTTAGAATCAATTTCAGGAAAAATTTCCTAGCAGCACAGTTACCAAAATAAAAAACAAACAAACACAAAACATAACTTCCTATCATGCATTTACAGGAAAAACTCTCATCCCATTGTACTAATCAGTTTAATCACTCCTTTTGTTTATCTATATTTTCAAAACTGAAAGAAATAGTTGGTCAAAAATCACTCAAAATATGATTGCTATTTTCTCACACTCAGAGTACATTCCCTCCTAAATCTGTATACCTAATGGTAACTAAACATATAGCTCACCTTTTAGATCAAGACATAAGGGTAATGCATTTGACCTCATACAAGATATTGTGTGAATTAATAATTGTTATATTTATGGGTTAGAAAGAAAATCTGTTTTAAAATTTGTAGACTGAAGATGAAATGAAATGGCTCATTCTACAATTAAGCTGTCAGTCATAGCAAAGCTGAAGGAAATAAAAGACTATTTCCTTTCACAAATTCTACACTTCAAGTTAGTCTTGTTTCCTTCTTCTAGAGAAATGACAAAGTTTTCAGAAGTTACAATCTGCTGAGCAAACTCCCAAAGAAACAAAACTACTGTCCATCCAGGTGTTATCCTCTACTTCTCTAGTGACAAATAAAATGTTTTTAATTCTCTTTTAATTACTAAAGACTTCTATGATTAAAAATGGTTATCCTTAAAATATAGATATATATGGTTTCATGGAAGAAGCTAACAAATTCCCACTCATAACCTACTCATGTTTATTGAAGTACTGATATCCCACTTTTACAGGGAGCAAAAGATGTGCAAACATTTTGTACATTAATAAAATATCTAAGTAAAAACAGGAATGACTATCATAAGGCTTATGTTCTTTTATTATACAGAAAAAAAAAGATGGGCAAAACAGTAATTCTGATGGACAGAAAAGCTCAGCTTTAGCATAACTAGAGTGATCTGCTTGGGTGCACCACCATAATTTTATAATTATCTTAAAATAGATGTGATCCCTTTTAAATTTTAGCTGCCACAAAGCATTATGTCAAATATTAAAATGATGTACTGTTAATACTACAGTATACGATGAGGCTAGCAACTTTGGGGTAGAATATAGAATAAGATGGCTGTTCAAAATGTTTCGTGATTGCTTAGAGGCAGGCAAAACCGAACCAAACCAAACCCTATGAAAACAAGAGTCTCAATTGTGTGAAGTAACAACAGGAGGTTACCCTGTATGGATAGACACACAGAGTAATGATGCCACCATGTACATTTATTTTTTATGAATGAAGCATTTTCAGCAACTTAATACCATCCCCAAATTAGACTAAAAGGTCTCCTATTATATATGCACAAAAATAAATTTAGCCAAGAGAAAAGACTTTTGGCCTTTATGACAAGACAGCCGACTGTGGTTCCACTTATTTTTGGAGAGTCTTTTTTAATGAATGCTATTGGTCTATTTTAGGGACATGATTAGTTCATCAATAATACTTAACCACTATAACATCAAGATCAGACCGGAAGAGCAACTACTATATAACATGATGATTCACGTTATCTACCCAGCTGGCTTGACTTGGCAAACAGTATTTTACAAGACATTGCACCAGCATGGGGTCACCTGAAGATGCAATGTACCCACTCGCTGAGTGCTGACAGTGTGGCATGTAAACTCAACCAACACCCTCACCCATTTTTCTGCATCCTGGAAACTGGCAATACCATGGGTAGAACAGGTAGGGGGTTTAGGAATAGACAATTGAAACAACAATAAAAAATGGAGAGACAAAAGGGAATCAACCTTCATAGCATACTACACACCATGCATGTTGGAGGCTCCATGTAAGATACAGGCAATGCTATCAGATGTGTTACATGCTATGGACAACAACAAACAAAACATGCAGAAAAGAAAGTTATGAACACAGATCCCCACAAAAGCATTTAGTGTGGGAGGTATGTATACTCTGAACTCAAGAGTTGTATGTACATGGTTATATTTTCTGACATATTGCACTAGTGTTTGCCTCATGATTTCAGAACAGATTTGTAGATTTACAGTCATTTATGCAATTACCTCTGACCAGTCTATGATGATTCAATGTATCAGCAAACAAAGGGTAACTGTCAAAACAGGTCATGCCGTTTCAAAGCGGAGCACCCATGGGCATTTTCAGGGAAGAAACAGAGAATCAAAATTCCGCTTATCTAAGTTCTTATAGTTCTTTTTAATAACTGAGCAAGATTTTTACTGTATTTTAAGCATCATTCAGTGTGTTAAGTATAATACTATATAACATCAGAGAATTACTCACAGCTTCTGATTCATGTTAAAAAGCATGGGCTGATATCAAGCCACAAAATGGGTGAGCGTTAACACGATGAGGTTATGAAACATGCATATAATAATTCTGAAGTCTTCGTCATTACTTTTCTCAGATAAATTTAGTATAATTTCTTCATAACTCTGTGAGTCATTGGCCAACTCATTACAATAATATAATCAATATATTATTGAGACAGAAGTATCCTGGCAATACAGCAAAACTCTAGAAAAGCCAGTTTCTAAATTAATGTCAGAGCATTACACATGTGTCATAAATGGCTCACAAAGGGATGCCAAATCATCCCTGTTGCTGAGATAATTGTTACGCTTTGATGTTTCTTAAGATCGATTGTGTTAGTTCCCAGGTCAGGGCTCTTTCCCTCTCTCCTTTTTTGCTTCACTCTTCAATCATAATATAGCATTAAAGTTATTTGACAATGAGATAACTGAAGTTATTTCAATGGTTCTAATGTAGCAAGTGTTTTAATTCTACTTGACTGGATTTGTTACAGAGGAGAAATCCTTGCCAAGATTTATTAGAGAACTTCTTATGGTCCTATGATAACCCTCAGAAAGCTAAGACATGAAACAAGGAGCTTGGGGCACAGGTTTATAGGATGAGGGGCCCCTATGAAAAATCTGTGATAAAAACTTTATGCCTTAGTTATATTTTCAAGTGTATATTCTGCATCTCCTCCAAATAGGCTGTAAGTTCCTGTTTACACAAAACAGGTGCTTCACAAATATTTGAAGACTGATTTATCGAAGAAGCATCCACACACAACCTTGTGGAAATTCAAGAGAGTCCTCTATCTATGTGGGAAAAAAAGTGCTATAGTCATTGTTTTCTTTCCATGCTTCTGCCAGCCAGCATAAGAAAACAACGAAAGCAAGAGCAACAACAGAAAAGATCAACGATGATGCTTACAGTTAAGTTTAGACTCTTCCACTGTTTATACGGTCACAAAAATACACATTTTGTCTCTTGGGGACAGACTCTTTAGTTCAGTATCTTCTTTGCATCAACCACATATTTTTGGAAACCGTAACTTTTATAAGCTGGTTTTACTTTTACTTTGCACATTTCCTTGGATGTGGAATTTATTCTACTTTAATTTCTTTAAATCACCATCTCCATATCTTACCAAGAGGAAGGAGATACAGTGAAATATAATAGGGGGGTCACAAAGTTACATTTTACATTATTGCTGTTTTTTTAATGCCAATGCACAACTGGTTAGAATGTTGGCTAGAAAATATAAGTATGTGTGTGAGGACAGGAGCTAAGCAGCTTATGATAGGGAGAGATTATTCAAAATAAAATGGAGTCCCTTAGAGGAGATACAAGTGGGCAATGCTCGAAGTAATTTGCCCTGCATGTGGAGCCATGGAACTGGATCTGCAAAGTGTAAATAAACATCCACCTTGGGATGTGGGATTCACTTAAGGGTTTCTTCAAATGGAAACATACTTGTCGTGAGGCAGTGGGTCCCTGAGGAGAGAGAGGGCTACAGAAACAGACTTCATTTCTACTGTTCCCTGTAGTAAGTTGAATCTGACAGCTGATTCTCCTCTGGACAAGGACAATTTTTAAGCCAAGCATATAAACATAGCCCATTTTTCTGTCTTCATCTTATCCTGGATGGTGCCTTACCCTAAGATTTCAGTGTACAAACTCAAGTTCAGTGAACTCTCCAAGATTGCTATGCATTTCCCAAAGAGAGTTTCAAAAATTACTCTGCCGACTCCATGTACAAGTTCCGTTAAGCCTTTATTTAATTGCCTGGGATTTATGAAAGATCTTGTGACAAAGCTGTGCTGTGCCATAACTTATCCCAGTCTGTGAAGAGGAAACTGAAGATCAGATAGGTTAAAACTGTATGTTCTCTGGGCCAGGGAAGGTAGCTGCTCTTTTCCTCCTCATATTTTCATGGCCCTGCACAGTGTAGTGTAGTGGCCATACTGCACAGTGGGTAGAGCTTAGAGTCTGGAGTCAGACAGAGCAGGCCGGGAGCGCAAATTCCCAGTTCTAGCAATCACTTGGGGAGGTCACCTTAAAAATGTTTTTTCACCATATCTGAGCTTAAGTTTCTTCACCTGTTAAAATGGAGATAATAATAACATCTATCTTATAAAGCATTAGATAATTAAATGAAGTACTACATGTAATGTAATCAAATGGTGTCTGCTACACAGCTAATACTGAATATGTTAATACATTATTAATAGCATCTGTATTATTATTGTCTGGTACATAGGAGGTACTTGGTATTATATGGAATTAATGGATGAAAGCAGCTATTAAGCACCAAACTGGAAATACGATTTTCTCACTTCCCATTCAGTTCCTGCCTCTCTTAAGTCATACTATATTTGTAAGTAGAAGAATCCTCAAAGATTGATAAATTAGTTTAACTCACTCAAATTCGGTATCTCTTGCAGGCATATGGGAAGAATGAGCTTTTCATACTTATCTCTGGGTGTTATTTTTTTTCATAGGTTTTTTCTTTTCCCCACAAATGAGCTGAGCTTTTCTAATGTAGAAATTTACCACTGAGGTAATGCTCCATTTCATGACTTCTCCATCATTTCTAGCATTCAATAAATGCTATTGCCAATATTTCCACTAAGTTTTTATTTGGAGAGAAATCTGGACAAAACACTTCTGTTTCAAAGCTGTTTTTAGTCCTGCACAGCTAACTGCATTCACTGTTTTAAGAAGAGACTGAGAATGTCTAGTGTGGGAACTGTTCCCTGCCAGCTGAGGTCCCACCCAGCTGTAGAACACACCAGCAGAGACCCAGAGAGGGCTGGCTAGGTCCAGAACCTGCATAAGGATTTAATCAGCTTTGGAAAAGGGACTAGAAACTCTTATAAAAGGAAAGCTGTCATGAACAGCAGCACTTGCCTAGCAGATAACAAAACAAAATGCTAGTTGCTACAATGGGGCCTACTTTACACAATCATAAACTGATCTACAAACTCATGTTCTCCTATGCAAAATGCTAGTTTTCAGTTGTTAGAATAACTACCATTTCCACTCTTCCCTGTACTAGAAAACTAGACTTTTCTCCCTCGGTAATTAGTGAATTTATTTGTTATGTACCCTCTCCTGGCAAATGAATAAACTCAGATTTGTTGCCATTGTTGTTGTTTTTAAAAAGACATGGAAATTACAATGGCAACTTTAACCTAAAATTACAGTAATGTAGGCAATCATTGAATTTTACAAAAAGGAAATGATTTGGGGACTATGGCAAAAATATTTTGAAGGATTCTCTAAAGTTAAAGAAAATTTAATATAAAACAAACCTTGGTTCAAACCTATAGGATATGAAATCTCAGAAAATTATAATGCAGTTCTTTAGATTTCTTAAGTACCTTCCATAGTGATGAAAATCACACGTACGATTGCTCTGTACAACATTCTTGATGAAAATTAAAAAGACTATGATCTTTGCCCTGGCTGGGTAGCTCAGTTTGTTAGAACATAGTCCTACTACACCAAGGTGGAGATTCAATTCCTGGCTGAGGTACATACAAGAAGCAACATGGGAATGAAGACTGGTACAGTCACTGTGGAAAACAATATGGAATTTCCTCAAAAACGTAAAAATGGAACTGCCTTTTGACCTAGCAATTCCACTGCTGGAATTATACCCTAAGAATTCTGAAACACCAATTTAAAAGCACCTATGAACCCCTCTATTCATAGCAGTATTACTTACAATAGCCAAGTGCTGAAAACAACCTAAGTGCCCATCAGTAAATGAGTGGATCAAAAAGCTGGTACATTTACACAATGGAATGCTGTGCAGCAGAGAGAAAGAAGGAACTCCTACCCTTTGCAACAGCATGGATGGAACCGGAGAATATTATGCTAAGTCAAATAAGCCATGCAGTGAAAGACAAATACCATATGATCTCACCTATAAGAGGAACCTAATGGACAAAACAAACAAATGAGCAAAATAGGACCAGAGGCATGGAAATAAGGAACACATTGATAGTGACTAGAGGAGAGGGTAGAGGGGGATAAGAGTGGAAAGAAGGGGAAGGGACTAGTCAAGGGACATGTATGAATGACCCATGGACATGGAAAACAGGGTGGGGACTGACTGTGGGAGCTGGGGATGGGTGATGCAGGGGAGAGCAATGAGGGAAAAATGTGGGACAACTGTAATAGAACAACAATAAAACATTCAATAAAGCAACCAATGAATGCACAAATAAGTGGAACAAAAAATCGATGTTTCTCTCTCAAATCAATACATTAAAAAGACTATGAATTTTCTATAGTCATATATATGTAGATAGATATAAAAGTTGAAGCATTAAGTATTTAAATGGCTTTCTGAGAAATAAAGTTAGCTTCTGAAGAGAGAAGAGTAACTTAAATCTTTGGTTGAAACCCACTACTCATGATGGATCTACAGTAGCTTATGAACATGACCCTTTATGGTACCAGCAAAATATTTCACTGTGAAGTCTTAATTTATGTAAATGTTCTTTGATTAATTATTTGAAAATTTTATAAAATCAAGGCACTGAATTATTTTTCATGCTATATTTGGGTTAATATAGTCTCTTCTTATTGGCCCCAAAATAACTGGAGTAACATTAATATAAATGGATATTACAGGGCTTGGATAAGCCTTTATTTCCTCAATTCTTCAGTGTATCTTGCTTTTCAATTGCTGACTGAACTGAAAGAGTGTGTTTCAGTTCAGTCAGCAATTGACAACATTTATGGTTTATAAGATCTGAGACAGAGTTTTCATACAGTAGGAACAGTAGGACATCATACAATAGTATCTAACTACCTATAAATCTACAAAATTGTATAATGAATCAGTGATTCATTCTCAAAATGTAGTCTCCAGACCAGCAGCAATGGCATCACTGGGACCCCGTTAGAAATGCAATTCCTACACAGCCTTAATCAAGATCTCTTAAGTCCAAAGTTCTAGGCAGGGCATAGTAATTTGTATTTTAACAAGCTTTTGGATCATTCTGATAAAAGGCTTGAGAACCACCGGCCCAGACTCAGAGTTCCTTGATCCAAATATTTGCATATTTGCATACCCAGCACTTGTTTCTAGCATCACCCTTTCTTCTTGCCAAGTCTTTTGCTTTAATGCTTAATTTTTTTACTCGCCAACTATTTTCTCAACTGTATGGAACCATGGCCATTTGTATGTGATGGGAAGCAAGACATGTAGGAGATAGTCATAGATAATTTTTCATATATAGGAGCAAACTATTGCTTTTATAGTCAGTTTCAAATAGCCAGGATATATGAATATAAAATGTTTAAGGTGAGTATATTCAATAATGTTGGAAAAATTGCCTAAAGGGATTAAACTATTCACAATTACAACTGACAAATTTAACCGTAGTTCACAAAATATCTCCTATCTCCTTCAAGAACCCTGCCCCTTTCCCCAGGAATCTTGCCCGGTAAACACCAACCAATATTTGTAAGTTTCATTTAAGAGTTGTTCAATGTTATGGTCTTGCAGAACTATGCCTTACTTAAGGGAATAGTTCCATCCCTTGTATCCTGTAGAGAGTTGAATACAAATCACCAAAGCAACACTGTTGACCAGTATTTTACTTTATTTTATTTATTTTTAAAGTATTTTATTTATTTATTTTTACGGAGAGGGGAAGGAAGAGAGAAAGAAAGGGGGAGAAACATCAGTGTGTGATAGATAAATCGATCAGTTCCTTCTCCCATGCCCCCATCCAGAGACCTGGCTCGCAACCCAGGCATGTCCCTGACTGGGAATCAAACCAGTGACCTTTCAGCTCGCAGGCCAGCATTCAATCCACTGAGCTACACCAGCCAGGGCTGTTGACCAATATTTTAAATTTCACAGATCACTCTGTAACCCAACAACCATATGACACTTTGAAGTTCACCTCAATTTTCAAAGAAACAGTCTCCTTCTTTTATCTTTTCTATTGTATTGCATTAATATCATCTCCAGGTTTGTTTCTTTACATGTTGATTCAAAGGGTTACCTAAGTTATGCCTTTATTTACACAAGCTAGGAACTCTGATATATAGAATATATTTTAAGATATTCACTCCAGTTTTCTTTTGCCAAAGTGCCTCACTGGCAGCTAATTCTTGTGCTGAAAAGCATATACCTGGGGGGAGTTTGGTGGAGTGGAGTGTTGTGTATAAAATGAAAAGGTATCAGCAGACACAGCCCACAAGATCACAGTAGCTTCAATATCTGTCATCAGATACATTAGAAATGAATACCAGAAATTTATCCCACATTGGAATCAAAGTGCCATTTAAGGTAAGAGAAGATGTAAATCTGGATCTGTAGACAAATCATGCTGCAGAGAGCACGTATAAGTTTCTCTTTTTTTGTTCTGCTTGTTTTTTAAAATTCATTATACAAGTTTTCTGAACTTGAGTAACATGAACTTATTTCCAAAGGAAAAAAAATATTTTGAAACTACTGTGGGTTATAGACTGAATGTCCTTTCGGGAAATACTGACTTAAAAATTGAAAGTTTCTTCTATTTAAAAATAATGCATTTCAATTGAAAATTTTCACTATCAAGGAAATTTTATGTACACCCTTATAAAACATTTTTGTTTTCATAGTAAAATAAAAATATATAATTAAACATTCTCACAGATTTCAGGAAGACACCTGTTGGAGCAGAGTCTGTGTACCCAGCCGAGAAGCACTGCTTTATACTAATCGACGCCATCCCTCTCAGTTGTATAATCATCTAAAGTAAAGATAAAACGCATGCCCAGTAATATTTTGAAGTAGTAAATTATATATATATATTTTTAAATTCATCTGTATTTGTCACAACCTTTTAAATCAGGATGTGACTCAAGCCCCACATTGCCATTAATTCATATTACCTTGACATGTATTTGATCAATGCTTGAGGTCACCCTTTTGAGAGCCCTTAGCTTGAATTATCCAAGATAGGCACTCCTATTCCAATTTAGAGGATATTCAGAAATTGAAATTCCATGCGTTATAATACAAAAAAATATATTCCAATATTTATGCAATAAAGTATTTATAAGTATTGTATCTTATAACATATAGAGAACCAAGGGATAATATATTTTAATGGAAGGAGGAAAGGATGTCTTTCAAATTCTAATAATCACCCACTCTGCTTATGTGCTAAACACTGTTGATAGTAGTAATATCCTTGTTTGCAGCTCCACTTTAAGCCAAATGATCTGTCTCAGGAAGACTATGAACCATGGAGTTAGCAGAGTGGACATGGCTCTGCCAGAGTCTTAATCCATCTGAAAGGTGATAAAGCATATTCCTTGTGTGGAATACGAAATAAAAAGTGTGAAATAGGACATTTTATTGTTTCAAAGTTTTGAGTTTCTTGAATTTACAAGTAAAACCTACCAATAATATGAGCATACATGTAACATCTAAAAGTAATATGAATAATTTTATCCCAAATTACTTACTTGCACCACCCTCTTTCAGCTCTCACAGCCCACTGTATGTAACTCTATTGTGGTACCTGCGCCTGTGTACAGTAGAATATGCCTACTTAGATGTCTCCCCGCTAGATTTTGAGCTCCCTAGCAGGCTATCTAACACAGAACAAACCAGTAAGAAATACTGACCTAAAAATTCAATATTTTTAAGAGTAATTCATTATTTGAATACATACCACATCCAGGTACCATGCTAACATATTTATAGGAATTATATATTACTCACAATGGTCTTAAGCAATAGTGCTATTATGATCGCTTTAGAGATTATGAAACTGAGATGCAAAGACATTATGTAACTTGCCTCTGTTCAAACATTGATTAAGTTTAAGAGCTCAAATATAACCCTAACTTTTTTTAAAGTATTTTCTTGCTTCGCTGTGGGGGTCAATAAATAGTTGTTGAATGAACTAGTACATGAATATCAATGAATGAATGAAAATAATACTATATTAAAGCAAATGGTACTAAAAATTCTACATGCTTGAGCTGTTTGTCATCAAATCTTAATGTGTAGACTGGAATGTTCTTCTAAGGAAAAAGAGGGATATTTAGTGGGAAGATCATCAAAGGGTAAGTTTCTGAGTGACACAACATGCATCTGAATACTTTTCCAGGGAAAATGATAGAATCACTTTTCCTCCTGGCTTATGAACAACTCTGTGGAGAATGCTAGAATAACTGCTGTGGGGAAAAAAAAGAGCCTGAAACCAATCCAGGAACACTCTTTTCTTCAAAAGAAAATTCCAACTGATCCAGCCAGGAAATGTGGCTTTGAACAAGGAAGGCAACTGTGAGTTGGCTCACACTAGATTGGACATCTCCCAAGTGTTTTTCCCTTGGAGCTGCAGTTTGGCCTTGCTTTTAGGGACTAGTATGCTAAGTGACCGAGACTGCAAGTACTCAGAGACCTCAGGAAAAAAATTCTGGCAGAAAAGAAATTATTTAATCTACTTTCTTTTCCTGTTACAATCTTTCCTTTTTAAAAAAAGAGAAGTCACTATGAAAAGAATGTGAGTTTATTTTAATGGGAAAGGCATTTTGGGGATATAAAAATTCCAGTTGTATAATTCATTAACAAATGGGCATTTCTTATCCTTAGTAAAATTTCAGACTTCATATTTTTCAATATTTGATTCAACTGTATTTTAATTACTATTAGCAGGAGCATAGAAATGAGGCTACATTTTCAGGGTAATACTGTAATCCATTTCAACTAGTACGCATTATGCTTGGTCTGTGCTAAAAGACATGTGGTGAGGGGCCTGTACTTCAAGGCACACACGTATTATCTTGTTATAGAGAAGAGACACATGCAGAAAATAATTTGAGTGCAAGACAGTATTAAAAAGGGGGCTAAAATATAATCCAATAAATTACCATTACAATTATGGGTGTAGGGAGAGACGAGGTACAAAGTGTTTGAAGGGTTGCTTTTATAGGTGAAAGGAGAGTTTTTTAAAAAATAAAAGATGCTCTTTCAGTAACAGAAAAGAACACAGTAATGTGAGCAGAAACAGAAAGGCACAAAATAGCATTCATTCAAGTGTTCATTCAACAAATATTTGCCAAACACCTGTATGCATAAGGCCCTGTGTTATAAGCTAGCCTTACATTTCTTCTTTTTCGGAGAGAATGAAGAGATCACACGAGCAGGGGCAAGGGGGAATTTCAGCTATATGGCTTTGGTTGAATCACTTAATTCACTCAATTCATTCTGAGCCTTAGTTTCCTGCCTTGTGAAATCAGAGGATTTGCTACCAGTACCCTCCCCCACCCCTTTTAGCAGTGAAACTATTTACAGTTCTAATGAAATCTTAAACAACCCCAATGTTAAGGAAGCAGAATCTACCTGCTCTGGCTGAAGGAGGAGGGAGGGGATGAGGAAAAGGAGAACCCAGATATGCCTATTGTCAAGCACTCCTCCTTCTTCTTACCCAGTGACTACCCCCAAGGCTCCTCTTCAGAATCCCAGAATTGCAGGGGAAATAATTTTCCAACAGTTCAACTCCTAATCTCTCAATTCACTCCCAATTGTAAAATGTTGTAATAGGAAATACAAGCCACCAGAGGATCCATTTTTTAAATAGTTTGGTTATAAAGAATACTGGATTCCAGGATGCCAAAGCAGTGCAAGTTCTTAAGTGAAATGACAAAACTGCTGTTTGAAAGACTGTTCTTTGAAGGTGTCTGGTAATGCCATTTAGGAGGGACTGGAAGAAGAAAACTAGATATTAAACTATAAAGGCCTTGGCTAGGCTAGAATTACTGGGGACAGAACGGGTCAAACCAATACAGCTAAGGGAGAATCTGCAGAACTTGGTAAGATTAAATAGGGAGGAAGGAGACAAAGGATTCAAAAATAGCACTCTAGTTGTAAATCCCAAATGGTACTACAGAGAAATATGGTGAAGTGCATCTCGAACTTAGTGTACATGGGAATTGGCAGGGGAGCTTTAAAAGATACTGATAACTTGATCTCACCCCCAGAGATTTTGAATTAAATGGTTAGGGGTGTAGCCTGGGCAGTGGGAAGTTAAAGCTCCCCAGGTAATTCTACTATTTAGCTAAGGTTGAGAACCACTGAATTAGAAGGATAGGGAGTTCTGGAAGGCCTGAAGGATATGCTTTAATGAACTACCTCTGTTGTTTTTATGATCCAGCTAATTTTTATTAAAGTTGATTTTTTCAACTTCTTTGCCCAACATTAAATACTAACCATGTAACTACAGAGTCCTGTGTAATAGCATTCTTTTCTATATTATCTCTATGGCATTTCCAAAGACACTAGCTTCTGTTTTTCCAATGTTTATAATCCATTATAAAATAACCTCTACTAACAAGAAATGTGTGCATGTGTGTGTTTGAGTGTGTTTAAGTTATGTGTGTAAGGACTATCACTTCAAGAGTTTTCCTTTAAAACAAATTGTTACTATAGAGTCATAATGATATATATCCCAAAACTGTCTTTCCTTAAAACATGAACACACAAAATGCAGAGACTTATTAACAGCATATTATTTAGGCACTCTTACACTGAAATACTACTTAGTCTCTATATGGCTATTAAAGTCAAAAGAAGTTTAGCCTTTATTTTGCCAAAACATACTAAAAGAAAGATAAATGAAAATTTAAGTCATAACAATCCTTAATATTTGCACAGACTTTTTGAGTTTTTAAAATCCTTCTACAAACATTATCCAGATGGATCCCAACAACATTTCTATCACTGAATCATGACAGATACTATAATTTTCTTTTTCTAGATGAGAGAAGCTAAGCCCAGAAGTTACGTAACACAACCCAGTCCCAGTGGTAGAATATAACCCATTAAACCTCATGTTTTTTCCTTTTTTTTTCCCTATAGTTTCTCTCTACCAAACATTCTAGTTATCAGGTGCATGTCTCCAATTTAGGCTCTATGTCATATAAAGCTTTATCAGTACAATAGTAAAAGCATTATTTTCTACTTTTATTACAACTATGAAAATGCTTATTTCTATTACTGAACTATAAGCTTCCTGAAGGTTGGGTCCATGAATGATTGTCAGAGTCCTATTTCCTTTCCTCAAACCACCTAACACATCTTCATGTACTCAAGCAGGGATGGGAATTTACTCTCTCATTACTGCATTCTGTTTTAGCTCAATCTGTTACACTTCTAGTTCAGCATCAGAAACACGGTTTTCCACATTAACGTGTATTCCTGTTCCACACTCATGTGATGCATATGGAACCCTTTACTGTCCTGTGTAGCAAACGGCTCTTCAAACAGGGAAATGACTGCCACCATATCTCTCCTTATGTTTTTTTTTCCTATTATCAAGCCTAAATTTCCCAGTTTCTTTAATGATTTAGAATGGCATAAGTTTTTAAGATCATTTACTTTCTCTGACAACATCCTCCAGATAAAATTAATGTTTGGCTTAGGGACCCCAGGAACACAGCGACACAATCCTTAGAGAATTCAGAGGAACCACTACCTCCCTTGGTAGGGACCTATGATGTATAGATTAAGGGAATGTTAGCCTGCACAAGTGTCATACGTATCACTTAGAGGGATGAGCCAGCTTTCCTCCTAGGTCAATATTAATGATCTAACAGTATCATACCTGAATTCAGTGAAGTAAGAAACAATTTGTATGTGTGAGTTCTTCAAATGGTTTTTCCTGAGACATGAAATACAGTGGTACCTGATAGAAAACGGAGAAGCCAAACCAGTGTATGCTCATGGACAGTGTGGGTTTTCATTATAACTACTAAAAGAAAATCTCATTCAACCAAAAATGGCTTTGTAGAGCTGCCTTCAAGTCACAGGACATAAACCAAAAAGTGAGGATCATCATGAAAACATATGAAGAAAAAGCACTCCTTCTTTTAAAGCAGCTTTATAAAAAACCATGTGTCAAATCTACCAAAGGCACAGAATTATTTGAGAGAGTCATCAAATTTGGACTTCTACAATTTGGCTTTAAATCTCATAACAACTTCTCAATCATTATGTCCAATGAGATGATTAAATCAGTACAAAAGCAGTGACAGAAATATTGTCACAACATTTTCAAGTAATGGAAATTCTAACAAGATACAGTTGAAGTTCTGAATAGATTTCAATTCTAATTCCTTCAATTAGAAAAAGATGGGTAACCAATCCCCCACCATAATTTATCCTGACACAAATAAAAGGAGAATGGATTTAAAATTATCCCTACTCATGATAGTTCTATTCTAGGCAAAGTTCCTGCCACAAAACAGAGGGTGAAGGACTTCTAGAAGAGCCATAATTGCCATAATGTTGATTAAATGTACACTTAACTCAGGAAAGCTATTCTGTGGCATGGCAGAGCAGTCTTTCTAGTGCCATTAAAAAACCCTTCAAATACAATCTTCTAAAAGTGGTACTTTGATGAGCAATACAACAACATACCTGAAGTTTCACTGCTATGTAAAGAAGAGGCTGGAACTGCAAAGCAGTAGGAAGTGTGCGTGAGACTGCCATACGGATACTGTAACATCACACATGCATTTCTAGTTATGAACCACACAGAGAAAGACAAGGTTTATTTTATAGTTATAACTCTTTTGAGGCAAAATATCAATTTTGTTTGATCAGTACCCATCATACCTCATTTACTACATTTAGCTCCAAGTGACATTTAATTATATATATGGGGTAATGTTGCCCCATACACACACACAAACGTGTGTGTGTGTGTGTGTGTGTGTGTGTGTGTGTATGTGTGCATGTGTGTGTATATTTGGGGTAGCACTGCCAATATTAAAGATAATCAGAAGAAAGTGATAAGGGACAAAATGTACTTCCTCAGCAAGAGCGATGCATGTGCTTGGGAAGGCAGGTATGTATTTGCATTTGTCGAATAAGGTTAAATAACTTATTATAATTTAAAATCTTCGGTCATTACTTAATCATTATACATTTCATGTCACGATGTGTGTGTGAGACTGTGTACACACACACATGTACACACACACACACTGAAATGCTGCCAGCGAGATTTCTTTGCATTAAGAATAGTAGTATTACCAAAATTATAGTCAAGGTTTAAGTTATGCTTCTCGGAGGCACTTGTAAAATTTGGAAAAGAAGCAGAATGGTATTCAGAACAATCAAACTGTATGAGTAGTATTTACATACTGTGAACCAGTGTCAGGCTTCGCCAGCCAGACAAACAGAAACGCTCCTCCAGAACAGTTATGGAGGAGTGGTAGCAGCAAGCTAAACAACTAGTTCCTGGGTGCTAGTTTACAGAGCAGAACACCATCAATTGACACTTGCCTTTTACAATTTGAACACAGTCAGGTCACCTGACCCCCCAGCCTCACACACCACTTAGTAAACTGCATTGCTCCCCAAAGAATAATTTATCTTTTCCTTTTCAGAGTGCTAGAATTCACTCCAAAATGAGGGAACTGAGAGTGGTCAACTGACTTCATATCAAAACACTATTTTTTGAGAAAGAGTAAAGAATAGAGAAATCTAGTCACAAAAACAATTAGTTTCCTTTTTCCCCCACTTACCATTTGATTAAGTACATATCTACCCAGGGAACAAAATGTTCTGCATTATGACTAACAACACAAATTTAAAATTTAGCAGTATATTAAGTCTTTATTCTAATACTAGCTTTTCATAATCTGTTTTTAGTGGTAGGCCTATTTTCAAAGTAGAAATAAAAAGTGAATAATAACATGAAAAGTTAAATCAGGCCTAGGGAGTCCTCACAAGATTCAGTGAGGAACACCGCCATGCCTAACCAAAATACCAGAAGAAGACATCATCTTAGATTAGTAAGTTAGGGGTATGAGCACAAATGCCTTAGACAGCTATTAACTCTCTTAGTGAAAATTGCATGATGTTCCAATTATATTTCATAAATAAATGTTCAATAAATCCCTAAGGGTTTGGATTTATCTTATTCACTGATCTCCAAGAATGAAATTTGTCATAATATATTTGAGCATGCAACTCCACTTTATAGAGAAGTATTTATATGACGTTCACTCTCACTGAAGTGAAACATTCTAAAACCAATGTCATTATGCCTATGCCTGCTTATAAAAGATACTTCATGTGAAAGAGCCAGCAGATCAATCACCAATGAAGTGAGTATCCAATTTATCTACCATGTGCTTAACATGGGTGAACCTTGTAGTAAGACATGGTCCTAAGTATGGCATTCCAGTTGCAAAACAGCAAATAAAAATAAGACATAAGCTAATTTAGAACTAAACTCAATATTGCAAATAAGAAAAATACTAGAATTGAAGGAGATCAGCAGCCTTAAATACTTTTAAATAAGATAAGCCTTGGTATTAGAAGCAGAAAATAAAGAGGATTTGTAACATAAGAACAAAGGTAAAAAATGCAGAGTGTATATTATGTCTATGGGAAGGTAGAAATAAAAAAAAAAAACCTGTTTAGAATGGGAGATTAGACAAGGTTATTGTAGACTTAGAAGTAAGGGAATTCTGATTTAGCATGGTGAAAGCTGGAGGCTTCAGAAGGCTTCTAACAAAGAGGTAGACATGGTGGAGGTAATGTTCACCTGACTATGCAACCAAGATAATAAAAAGTGGGTGGGAGGAAGGGAAACCTACAGCCAGAGCTGACAACTTCAGATTCCTCTTTCATTTAACAGAATAGTACAGCATATATTAGGAACTTTGTGTTCAAGTTTTCAGAAAGAGACAAGCAGGGTCTAACAACTATTTGTGAAGAAAGAAGCAGAAAATTTAAGTAGCCTATTAGATGATGAATACAATGGTGAGAGTATGAGACATTGGAAGAAAATTGTAGCTCTGGCATGAAGTCTTTCAAATAACATGTCAGAGACAAAGCCTGTCTTGTGAGTCTGAAAGTGATGTTCGTCCCTTTATGACTGGTTTCATGGGTCCTACGTATCTGCCTTGGTCTCATAAATAGTGTATATTTCAATACCATATAAATTCTCATTATTTTGAATTTTGACCTTCTTTATGCCTGTTTTTAGGCTTGATTCATTCTCAAACATGCCTCAGACAAACCAGAAAAAAATAATTTTAACTCAGAAAGGGAAATGTATGACTAATACAGAGGGGGATCAAACAATACCATAAAATGGAAATGATGAACCTTTTTTAAAAACAACAGAGAATTTCAATTGACTAGTGTTCAAGTACTGAGTCACTCTGAATTACACAGAGCCTTGACCAATATTTATTGCTATATGTTTTAGAAGCAATTTCCATTTTGATGGGTTGCTTCAAAAGTGGTATTCTGAAGCAGTTGGGTAACATAAAAATATAGGATCAAGATTATGTCTGTCAGATGAAAAATATAGCATTTATGCAGCATTATATAATCCATTCGCTGGTTTATGAGCCCAAGGTCCCCATGGGAGTGTCACAAACCCACATAATATGCTGCAGGGTTATATTTTGCATTGAGAAGCCAAATGAGCAGGAAATACTTTCTAAAACCACAAGTGTAGCTAGAATACTTGTACTCAGTACCATGAAAAAAAGTCCTAAATTACAAGTAGTTTCAATTTGGCAGCTTAAGATGTCCTCAGTTTGTGTGACCCAGACATTAAAATACACGCACTGTTTCTCCAGTGTGTTAGTACCCCTCAATTGTTAAGATACATAGCACATAAATCAGATGGCCAAATTGGGCCTATGAAAGAACAGTTACCAATGATTCAATGTCAAGGAAGCCTACTGCAGTGTTCCCCAAGGATGAGGCCAGTATTTCTTAAACACTCCAGCTAACTGCCTTCAATAAAGAAAGAACACATGATACTTAATTTCAGAGATGACATCACACCAGGGATAGCTGGTGTGGCTAACTCAGGAATGGACATAATTGGAATTCAAACAAAAGGTTTTATCATGGACAGAAATTGAAAAACAAAAAATAAAGGCTAGAGGTAAGATTATACGTTTATGGAAGAAAAGAATACAATGAGACAGCAATCTCTAACATCAGAAACAAATGTATAAAACAGCTGTAGAGCTAGAAAGAAAGCAAAAAGGAATCCTGATTTGTAATGCAACCATTTTCAAAAAGTGTATCTAATCTGGGTAAATTTATATAACGTAAAATGTAATAAAGCAGTTATATGATGTTATTAGGTATGCTTATTATTAATACCAGTTCTGTCTAGGAAAAATACAAAAAAGTTACATATGTAGAATAGAATTTATGGACATATTAAAGAAGTCTAAATTATTTAATCTAGAGAAATAAGAATTGAAGGTGGTTCAAGAGTTTTGAATACACAAAAGGTTATTTGTACATAGTTGCTTTACATCCTAAAGAAAGAACAAAAAGAATACAGTTCATGTGGCAAAAACAGATTTATAGTAAAAGTGCAATTTTATACTTTTCAAATTTTGAAATAAGTGGCAAAAGTCAAAGTTTTGTGGGGTTCTTAGTGGACTCCATCCTAATCTGTGATTTTTATACTGCAGACTCAGTCCAGACTAACACTAAAGATTTCACTAGCCAATAGTAGGAATTGACTTCCAACCAACCCAACATTTTCCAACATGCTTTTAGGTGAATTATCAGCTCAAATTGTTTTTCAGTCTTTTGCTTAGACCACAGGTCTCAACAATAAACTTTTTCCTACAGGAAATGGACCACTGACCATTAACCACAGAATTAGGAATACTATGCACATTCTTTTCAACATAACACTAAATTTATCTTTCAAATTGACAGGGTTTCCAGAGGTTGCAAACTGACAGTCCATGGACAAACTGCAGACTGTACAGTGTTTATAAATTTTTTTACTACTTACTTATTTAAAAAATTGATACAATCTACTTAAAAGTGGAGTATCTGGTATATGAAGGGAAGAGACAGAACAGGAGGGGAAGGAAAAGGGAAAGGGAAAAGAAAATCTGGCAACCCTGTGCCTTTATTTTTCACAAATCAACAATCTGCTAGTACTCTGGTGACAAAGAAGATCTTGGTATCCTGTCCTCCTTCACTCATTTATAAGCCATCAGGTCTAGGGTGCATCTGAGTTTGCTGTGCCTGGTTTACAAGTGTGAACATTGTCTTATTTTGCTATACGATGTGACCTATTTTAAACTGTGGCTTTAATGTGCCTAGCATATAGTACAGCACACTCATTACTCCAAGAGTAACTTAACACCAGGAAGTCAGTCAGCAAGGGGCAGCCCTTAATGAGTGGCTATGCAGTTTTTCACTCTAGCCAGATTTCATTTGGTTTACAAATATTTCATTTTATCCACACGAAATAGGTTAGTGACAATCAAATCTCTCTCACTTCTCAAGAAGTGAGGACAAAATTAACCCCTTTAAGAATTAAAAAGAAAGAAAACCAGAGTGGGGGGTGTAGAATAAGAACTAGGGAAATATGTACTACAGCCAGAGCCAGAGGAATTTGCAATTATAATCAAGAACAAAATGTTCAGTCCAAGGAAAAGACAAATCAAAAGGCTTTTCAATTTGTTTCTAAGGATCCTCTCCAAGATGTGAATATAAACCCAAAAGCAAGCTCTTCTTTAAAAATTTTAAACAGTTGATCAACTTCATCTTAAGCATTTGTTTTGTTATACCTAGGAAAAAGACTATTCTAAGATTGCTGTCTTAACAAACAAGTTTATGTTTCACAAAAATAAAATGTTCAATTTACATCATTGTTGAAAATTATAAAAGATAAAATTTTCAAATCAAAAGATAAACAGAAATTTTTAGCTTGTAGTTCTAAGCATGTTTAAATAGGAGAATTTTATATTGTCAGTTACTCGTTCAGATAAAAGATTATAACAAGAGAACATGATTCAATAAGGAGCAAAGGCAGGCACAGAGCTAGTCCTTCTAGACACATCCAGGAGATTAATTGGAAGTACCAGTAGGAGATGTTGGTGCCTTTCATAAGGTAAAATTATTTATAGCTATGCTCTTTAGTATGATGTTAGAAACAATCTCAGTAATATATAGCAATATGATATCAAGTGTATTTTCTTCTAAGGAGCTATAAGCACCTCATATGCTTAAAATATAATTTATGTTATACATGGCAAGGAGGCTAATAATGTCTCTTCAATTTAGTGAAATGGCTTAAATTCAAAGCAATAAAAGAACTAGAAAAAGAAGTTCTAGAAAAAGTCAATCTACTACACACATCTTTCTACTAAAGATTATAATTCCTAAAGGGGCTTGAAAGTCTGTTCCTGAAAGGTAATAGAGGAGACCGACTTCTATTAATGCCGTGTCCTCTGACATCTAGTCTAGACTGTGAAAAGAAAAGAAAAGAGCATTTACTTTTAGTAGTGGACATATTAAAAAGAAAAAAAGTGAGCAAATTCAAAATAGCTATGTGGAACAAGGCGACCCAGCCTGGTTTAACAGAGAACCGAAATGTAGTCGAATGAAACCTACAACCTCTGTACCAGAGATAGTGAGGGAGACAAGGAGGCAAATACAACTTAAGAATCTGTGAAGAAAAATTAAAAGAAGTCATGTATGTGTGTAACAGGCCTCCCACTCTCTGCATAATAGATGGTCCCAAAACAACTTCAAACTTAAAAAGAGGCAGCCAATCCCCTCAGCACTTCCCTTAACCGCTGCTTCGGTATCTTTCCATGATCCATTTTCGTTTCTTAAGGAAACTGAAGGCAACTCAAACCAACAGGGCACAGTAAACCAGAGCTATGTGAACTCGGCCATGAACCACCTGAAACCCGCTTCTAGTTTCCAAGTGAAAGCGAATCCCACTGACTTTGTCTCAGTCTCTATGAAAATTCCATAAGTGGCACAGACCCTTTAACTAATCAGTGTCAGTGTGTGTGTGTGTGTGTGTGTGTGTGTGTGTGTGTTCGTTCAAGGGAATGAGGGGTGGCCAAGGAGATCAGATGAGCAAGGGGTTGAATGAATCCTTAGATAGTACCACAACAGCAAGAAGAATGAAAACATGAACAGGAAGTACACAGACTGACCAATTCTCTCACAGCTTCTCCAGTGCCCAAGCCCATGGCTTAAGTGCCCAATAAAAAGACTGATGAATGAACCTACAGCAACAACAACAACAAAAAAGTGTGTCTGTTTAAATTGCATGTTCACGTCACAAAGTCTTACACGATGTTAGTTATCAGGGAAGCAGTCCACTTGGTCATGATAATCACAATCTAAAGCAACCATAATTAGAGTTGTTAAGCCAATAAATAAATAAATAAACACAAACATACTACTAAAATAATGTATTTTAATTCTGGGAGAAAACCATTATTGCCAGCGAAATACTTTCCTTTATTAAATAATACACAAAATATCATCTTATTATGTATCTGAAGTGACAAGAAATAAAAAAGCTAGATGATATGGTAAACAACAATAACCTAAATACCACATTAAAAAACTAAGGCACATTACTCCACATTCCCTTTTGTTAGCTATTTCCAACTTTTGAAATCACACAGCTAACAGAGGACCTGTCATCTCGACCTTCCTTGTGAGAGCTCTGTGAGCGTGTATGGCTTTGCCTTCGGCGCATCCCAGGGAAGAGCTCGAAGGCCCAGGAGCAATCTGCCACCATCTCAATGCAGTGGGGCCCAGACAGGGCTGTGTGTTTCACTTCTGTCAATATTCTGTATGCCCAAGTCATTTTCCTCTTCTGAGATTGGGAAGAGATGCATAACTTCCAAGCAAACATCATGCTCACTAGAGACAACAGCCATTATGCAGTGAGCCCATTAACTTGGAATACATATTTTTTCTAAACAACTTGGGAGAGTAAATGCTTAGATTAAGGTTTCCCATAGTATATTCCATGGAACACTAGATTATATAGTTAACTCAGTTTCAGGAATGTTGTATATTATAACCCTCTCTCTCAGATTTTTCTTGGATGAAGAAGCTGAATGAAGATACCAAAAGAAAGAGTGTTCTAGAAAGAAGACGGTTAATGATAACAGCAGTTCCCTTAGCAGGAACAAATTAGTAAGAACAGACATGAAGAGGCATGCCATAATATTTCAACAAAATTAGCATGACATCTGGTGAGGTGTTTCTGAACCTCAGAGTATTTCCTGGTTACCCTTGAAACAGACTGAAAAACAAAGGAATGGCTCGTAACTTAGCTCCCTTTTCCTTTTTTTTAATCACCAGAAAATCTCCTACTTATTTTGGAGATTTCTCCTACTTCCTACTTTGACATCACTTTCTGAAATTTGAGCAAAGAGATACTGCTAAAATTGTCCAAGTAGTTAATTCCCTTCTCTTCCTATAGAGGCAACCATCTAAGTCATGTAATAACTGTGAGAAACAATGATCATCCCCATTTTAGAGATGAAGAAGTAGATAGAGAGCATTAAAAAAAAAACGAAATGCAAGGTAAACTTTGGAACCTGTATCGAACCTCAGGGCTCTGGTTTAAGCCCCACGCCTCTCCCGATACAGTGCTGAGCACGTTTTGTGTCGTGACTACCTGTGTCTCTTTCCCCCACAAACCTGTCCAAGATCTGTGAGCAAGGGCTCTGTTCCCCAAAGGCTTCCAGTGAAGCTCCGGGCGCATTAGCAGGCACTCACAAATGTCTGAGGGAAATGAGTATATAGATAGAGTATGTTTGACCTCTGATATCCTTGTTTTTCTTTTTAAAGCATCATACAAACCAGAGAATACTTAATATTGTGACTGACAGGAAGGTAGCTTTTAATGTTGAATGAACTCCATGCAGATAATATTGCCAAGAGTTTAGATTTATTCAACCTAAGACTCAGCAATGGGTGATGATTTACTTAAATATACTGAGTCTTAAACCATAAGACTCAAACATAATCCATTTTCAAGATCTCCTTGGTTTATTTATTAATATTTAATGCCCATGTGGCTGGACTCTATCTCCCTGAGTCCGTTTGCCTCACCCTATGACATGTGTTTATAAAATAATGAGCAAATTTCACAAAGCTCAGAGGAAAACAAGACCCATTACTTTATAATCCCATCTTCTTAATTAGCCTCATCCACCCTTTTCCTAGGTCCTATTCATAGCAGATTCATTCCATCTCCTTCCATGCTTATATCTAAAAAATATTAGGATTACTAATAATGGGTTCAGCCCCATCCTCTCATACCTATTTCTTATATATAAAGACCTTCCAAACCACTGGGTGGGCTTCCCACCCAGAGTGAACCACAGTAGTCCTGTCAGAGGGAAGTGGGAGTGTCTGGGTCCAACATGAGGGAAAAGATGGGAAGTATTAAGTGGGAAGAAGGAAAGCATGCTGCCTTTTCCTAAACCATGAGCACACAAACATTCCTCCTGAGCACTGTACCTTGCTCTTCCTGCTCCCGGTCACCTCCAGTCTAGGTTGGCAGAGATGGGGAACAAGGGAAGGACGGTGAGAGAGCAGTACCAGAGCTCAGACTTTGAAATCTCACAGGGCTGGGTGTGGAGCATGGTTCTACCACACACTGGTCAGGGAATCTTGGGCAATTTACTATTCCCAAGTCTTAGGGTTCCCCAGTATAAAATGGAGATGATAACTGCTGAACCTCACAGAGTTTGGGTACATTTTATTAAAATAGCATAGACTGAAGCACTTTGTGTTAATGAAGTCATACATGGTTCATTTTATTATTACTATTGGCATTTTTCCTTCTCCCATGCCCACAATCTCTCCATCTTCACTGCTACTTCCATTTCCTTAGCATCTTCTTTTGAAGAGATAAAGAGAAAGGGAGAGAGAAGGAAAGGCACTCCCTTCCTGCTCCCTGTGTAAAGCTATGTAGTATGCCTGCGAGAGCATATGCTTTGGAATGAGAAATACATGCTTTTAAATGCTGCCTCACCTCTTACTAGTTATGAAACTGTAAGCTGCTCATTTAACCTCCTGGAGGCTCATTTTCAAGTTCTATAAAAGGGATCTGTTCACCCCCCCTCCCAACGTATAGGGACTTGGGTTAGGATTAATGTTATTCTTGCCCTCTCTCTGTCTTCCCTGGGAGGTCCTCTTACAGTCCATCCTGAACTTTTCAATAAATTGAGAAAGGATAGGATTGTGAGGGAATGGCAAATATGGAAAGAAGAAAGATAGAAGGCATGGACAGCCTGTGCTCACTACCTACCCCTCCCTCCATCCCCCTTTATCAAATCCCCTTCTCTGTCATCCCTTCCACTCTCTCAAAATCCCTGCCCCAGAACAGGGAGGCCTTGAAGCTGGACAATGCAAGTCTTATTTCCAGGGCTCCCCCACCAAGGACAGAGCAAATGAGAGTCTCCTCTTCTGTCACCCGAGCTACAGGGTAGAAGGAGGCCACATTCCCTCCTTGCTAATTGCTAATTTGAAACTGGGAACACATATAATTCATGATAGATGGCAAAGTCTCTTTAAGATAATTCAGGTAAACAAACACACCAACACTTTTAGACTGGACAGGAACCCTAACCATAATGAAAACTATTATTTCTGTTGGAATCCTGCATTTTACCTTTCAATTATTTGCAAATAAACTTTTGGAACATGCTGAATTTTCACAACAGAGTCTGACAGTACTGTGGAATTAAAATGGTGTTAAATATTTTAAGTTCCTGTCAGCATGAAGGACGTTTTTTAAGGGCACTTAAAAATAAAGTTTTCTTGTTTCATCAGGGAAGAAACCAAATACACTGGAGGCAATTTGGTTCGTTTCTGTCTCTGTGGTGGAGGCAGTCTGATGTTGACAAAGTAATGGAGAGTTTCCCTGGAGCCCTGGGGAGGAGAAGGCTGGCGCTCCAGAGGTCAGGCAGCCGGTCCCCTGCCCCCGGAGCGAAGTACCTAAACTTGCCACAAAGAACTCTTCAGGAATAAACGTGTTACAGCACCATCTATACAGAACTTAACAACATCTACACAATGGAAAATTTTAAATTAAAGAGCTTTGTGAACACGAATTTCACAAAGTACAAATCAAGAAAAAAGACAGAATGGGACAAGTATGAAGAAATAGTTTTGACAGATATTTTCAGTTTTACTAAATTAAAAGGCACTTTAAAAAACCAGACAAAACCAAAATGCTATTTATACTGATTTTCCTAAAAAAGAAAGATATGCCACATATGTACACATTGAGAACAACACAGCTATATAATTCTCCTTGAAAAGTATGTGATCTAAACATCAAAAACTGTCAAGCAAGCAAAATAATACAATTTTAGTTCAGTGTCTTTGCAAAGATAGAGCATTCTGAGTGTACTGGCCTCAACACATGTTCACATGAATGTAGTTTCTTACATTGTTCTGCATATGTTTTACCTTTAGGAAAAAAAGTAGCAAAATTCTTTGTTTTCCCCTAGTGGTCTACATGCTGTGGGAATAGGGATTTATGAAAATTCTATTCAGGAAGAAAATTAAGATTCAATTAACAGTTTCTGCATTAGTTTAAGAAAGGAAATTTAACAGTCTCTGGTGCATTTTTGAATACTACAGCTATTGCCAAAGAGCTGTACATTAATAGTTTTAGTAAACCTGATACCTTTAGTATATTAGAGATACCTGATGTTCAAGAGACTACATGAAAAGTTACAAAATGAATGAACCATTTATAATATAACTACACTTTGTCATCTACTTTACAGTTGGTTTACGTACACTGAACTTTCAAGTGTGTACGGTGAACTCACCTACTCTTAGGGACATGCTAGTTTTGAGTATTACCTCCTTTGACTGTATGAAATCAAACAAAGGGTAAGGAAAGAGAAAAATAGGAGTTATGAAAGAAAATAAATAAACCAAGGCACTGGGCTCAATATAGTTCCATGAACTTTAAAACCAGACCTCCAGAGTTTGAAACTGATTCTAAAGTACGGAGGAGCCATCATTCCTTTTGTTCTCATTCTGTAATAGATATGTACCCAGTAAACCGCTGATACTGTTTGAATTGTAAATTTGGGAGAACCCTTTTTGTTCTTTTTGAAACAAAATACAGGAAATAATTCCACGCAATTCACATGAGGGAGGCAGACTTTCCCATCTGACAAAAAAGGGAGGCTCTTGGAATCATTTGGAAGCTGGGAAAGGTGCATATGTGGAAGCACGTGAATAACGAGGGCTCTGAGCAGTTTCCCTTGAAGAAGAGAAAGGAGCAAGGGGGTGCTGGGGCAGGGCTCTGAAATTTAGTTTATTGGGATAACAAGAAGCAGAATTTACGGCAGAGTGGTCATGATGAGAACCCAGAAGAGTCTGTAAGTTCTAGTTTCAAGACATAATCAGCCTGGATGAGAGAGGATGAAATCCAGAATTGAAAGACTGGGTTAGAGTCTTTCACTATATGATGAGAGAACACTTCCTCATCATATAGTTACTAGGGGAATATATAGCTATATATAGATGTATATGCATTAATGTCATAAATGTGGTATACTGTAGGAGTGGTGACGAGTAAATTCACGGAGAATGCAGAAAGAGAACCTCAGTTGAGGTTACAAGCAATGAAGGCAATTGGAAGAGGAAAATGGAACAGTGTAGTATGTGAAGATGTTCCATTTGAGGGCAAGAAATACTTCTGAGTCTGGGATTGCATTTTGCCAAAGCAAAGAAGTAGAGAATCTAAAACTGCTGATGGTGTTTCCTCTGATAGTTCTGTCTTCTCACTAAAGTATGACCCAAAACAACATGTACTCATTATCACTAATTAATATAGTGCTCTAATAAGTATTCTGCACTCTCTAGGTGTTTAGTAGATTATATACATAGCACAACCAGTTCATATTTGTGGAACACTGACTAGATACACAACTCTTCACTGGGTGCTTTATTTAGTCACTTTCTGAACACTTCCTCATCCTATAGTTACTAGGGGAATATGTAGCTATATATAGATGCATGTGCATTTAAGAAAATAATTTATTTTTGCATTGCTTATATCACCAATAAATTGCAAGCTTTGTGTGATGGTTAAAAATGTCCCTATTGAGTCAGTATCTCAGAGCTCAAGTCCTCGTTCTGCCACTTTATTGTATGACCCACAGCAAGTGCCCCAACCTCAGATTTATCTTCTGTAAAATGTGAGTTAAACCACTTCCACCATTTACCTCTCAGCATTGTGAATGGAAGGGAAGTCATGGATACAAAGTCCTTTATAAATTACAAACAGCTACCCAAAACTAACACAGTATTATTATCATCACAGTTACTCAAAAAACAGGTGCTGATTCAAGAGACACCAGAGAGCACAGACACAGAGAGCAACTACTGGACATGAATGACCAGTGCAGCTGGATGATAAGAGTGTGAAGATACCTAAACACCAGAGCACTTGCCTATGCTTCCCTGGAAACCAAAGCACTACATGAGAAGCGACTATAGAATTTAGAAGCATTAGCCCACAGGTTCCCAGCAGACTGACAAGTGGTGTGTGGGGGCTCCTGTGACGCTGAAGACGGGAAGGCAGCCAGGCTAAGGACACTTCTCAATTCCCAATAGAATGGCAACACTAACAGACATTTCCCTGTCTTAATTATTGCTACTAATGCCCACATTTTCATCAATTTCCCCAACAACTTTAGTCAATTCAGTTCTCTCTTTCCTGTGTGACTTTTTAAAGATGAGTTCCACACAATTCAGTATGTGATTAAGAAAGAGTTCAGTACCTTTGGGTATAAACATAGTCTATCAAAAGTGGCATAAAAATTTCAACTGTTGGGATTGCGTCATTCAAATTTTGTAAACTCATCCCCAATCCCTATGATATTTAACATTAGTTCCAGAAATAGAGAGTAGTACTTACTAACATCTAAAAATGGAACCAATCCTGTCCACTCAGCCATGAATATCTCCTAATACAAATCTAACACATCTGATTTTAAAAAAAGCCTTAAAATACCATTTTTGCTTAAAATGTATGAAATTAGCAGAGGCAGGTCTACCATGAAACTTCAAGGGTCTTTACTAGCACTGGCCCTGTCTAACACTCATGCTTACTTTTGTATTTTTAATTTGTACTTTTGAGTAGGACAAAAAGTTCGTTTGTTTTTTTCCATAAGAGGGCTATACTAGCTCTTGGTTGTCTTTAACTTCATTCAAAACAATTTTGTTAGACTGTCTTGTGACAGCTGTTATATCAGTGTGCATTTTTAAAAAACACCAGATTTGGTGAATTTTTGTGTAGTCATTTTAATACTAAAGATGGAAGAAAATAAGCAACATTTTTAGTATGCTTTATTATTTCAAAAAAGGTAAAACAGCAACTGTAATAATGCAGGAAAAGATCTGTGCAGTGTATGGAGAAGGTGCCGTGACTGACCAAACACGTCAAAAGTAGTTCGTGAAGTTTCCTGCCTCAGATTTCTCCCCGGACGATGCTCCATGGATCGGGTAGTCCAGCTGAAGTTGAGAGCGATCATGTTGAGACATTAACTGAGAAAAATCAGCATTCTACCACGTGGGAGATAGCCAAATCGAAATATCCAGATCAATACAGATATTGGTAAAAATGAAAAATGTGTATCTTATTTTACAGAAAAAACTAAAGGGACTTTTTGGCCAACCCCATATTATTCTCAAAATAGGGCTGCATGTTATATAAGCTTCAAGTCTTACTAAACCAGGATATACTCCTGCTGATCAATATATAAAGAACAAGAGAGCACACATCATTCTGTTCAGATGCACCCCTCAGTATCACCTTCACATACTAAAGGACAAAGTCAGTAAAGGGGGTAAATTTCCAAAGCACTGCAGAACCAACACCAGGGTCACATCTCCTATCTCCACCATTTATAACATTATGAATCTGTCTATTGCCTTCTCCTAGGCTCTTGAGCGTGATGGTACCATTACTGAAATTTCCATTTCTTAAAGAAAGTTTATGGTTGTAGCTTCAAACCAAAAGCTACTCTGAAAGACAGAAAAAAAAAAAAGAAAAAGAAAAGGCACCTATAATGTACTTGACAGAGACACAGCAAGAATGAAAAACATATGATTAAAAAGAAAAAATCATTTAAATAATGAACTCTATTTTGGCTATTTAGCAATTCTCTATTTAGCCATTTGCTATTTTTATTACATTTTAAATCAATCTGACTAATACAAATTCTTTCAACCTCACATAGTACTATTTCATTGCTGTAAACCTATATTTCATGGAAAGACAATATCTTTCTATAATAAAATGGTAATAAAAAGAGTACCAATTATCCCAGTATTTTCTCAAAATAGGTAGACTTTCTTTCATGACTTAGTTTTATGTTTTCCTTTGCCCCGTACTAAAAGCTTGGCATAATTATCCCTGAACAGGTTGAGCAAGGTCTCCACAAAATCTGCTCAGGGTGATTATTTATCCTTTTTTTTTTTTTTGTTATTTGCAGAATTTAGCTGAGACTGTTGCAAGCGGTTTATCAAAATAAATGCTTGATTGGCTTTAGCAGTTTTTTGTAATTGAAAAAATAAAGAAAAAAGAGTTTTCTAATAAATGGAGGGAGAAAGAGGTTAAATACTTTAATTACTAACTTGCAAGAAGATTTCCATTTGAATATGGAAACAATGCAAAGGGGTCCCTAGTTTTTATGAGACTGGAATCATTCCAGAGGATTTAATGATACTGCTGGGCAACTGAAATTCTGCAACTGAATAATGTGATTTCTAAGCATACTTCCTTACAATGTGACAGTGCTACGGAATATTTAAAATGGAAGGTTGACTGTGCACATTTGTATGGCAGCAAAGTTAAGGAAACTGGTGCTTCTAATGGTACATTTTTTTACATTGTATCTTAAAATGAAAACCAGTTATTTTTGAGTTCAAAGGCATGTGACAAAGAGAGGTATAGAAGGATTTTCCCATCAAGTATTGCTAGATATTAACTGAAGAGCTCAGGTAAATACATCTCCTTCTTGTAAAGCATACTTGATATTTCTGATCTTTGAACTCGGGTTTCCACTATTCGTAGTGCTTCTTAGTAATGTTTTAAGAAGTAAAGGTCATCTCGAGCTCCAATGACCCTCGTTGCTTCTTGCCCCTAGTCATATTTGGGCACTGTATTGTGGGAAAACCATATTAACTAGATGTGAAGGATCCAGCCTCTTCAGCTATATATGGTAACCCAACAGGAGATTTCATAAACAAAGGAATCCCCATCCTTCTAAATATCAGTTAATTCCACCTAATCAGATCTATTATCAGCACTAATCCTAACACGTAGATTACCAGCATTACAAAGCAGCCATTACTAATTAGCCCTCCTTCCTAATACCACTAGCCCAGGAAAGCCTACCCATATTACTATATTAAAAGAGAGTTGATTCTGAATTGCTGTTTTTTTTTTTGGAAAAAGAAAAAAAATCTGTGTTCCTTTCCAGCTGGCAGTTTTCCTAAATTAGATTAACTTTTAATTTAAATTAAAAAAATTAAAAGCCTTACACAAAGAGACAGTAATTGCCCATTTGAAACATCCAAAAAAAAAGGTGATTGAAGGGTACAGTAATATGCTTACATGAATAATAAATAATACTTAGCATTTAGATAGAGCTTCCCCTCATCAAATCACTTCTTTATGAGCATTAACTAATTCACACATTATCCCAGCAAGCAAAGTAAAATTAAATGATCAAATGTTTCTCTACTTCAAAGCTGGGTAAACTGAGGAACAAAGAAGCAATTCTGTCATGATGGTGACATGGGGTTTCAAATGTAGGCTGACTGTCAGAAGTTTTCTTGTGGGATCTATATGTGCCAATCTGAACTAAATTACTGCCATAGGCACCATGCAGGCACTGGTGATGTCACATAGGCTAATTTTGATTCCCACCTCTGCCAGTGGCAATGATGAGTTGGACAAGATACCTAAAATCTTTTGCCTTCATATCTTAATCTATGAAAAATTATTTACATACCATCTAAACGCAGTACCACACACAGTGGTACCACACACAGATAGTGATTACACACTATCACACACAGTACCTAGTAAACACTCAACACATGACACTTAGTATTCACCTTTAGAAGGAGGTATAAGACTGCTAACAGTAAGATAATGCACTGTTTCAAGCACTCTGGCAGGAAATGCAGCGATAACCCCACCTAGGTGATCAAATGGAATAAAATATTCCAAAACTCATATTGATGGCACAGCTTTGAAGGCAATGATTAATAGTTCATATTATATGGAATTAATGTACTCCCAATGATACACATTGATCTGAAATTACTTGTTTCCACTCTCTTAAATGTTAAAGAAATGTCATAGACTTAAGATACTGATTTTACTTGTAGCATCCACTGATGGGGAAAATAACGAAAAACTACAGTGAATTTTGTGAAACTCATGTAACACTTCTAACGTATGCATGTTTTTATTCTAATCACAAGAGACTCACATATACAAAAAAAGCTACAGGACATGTGTGTCATATGTATGTTTGATGCACATGTGAATTCGAGAAACCTTTTCAATAAGTCCGAGCTTCACAGTGTGGGAACCTTTCTTAGAGGCATAAAAATTGACATACTGTTCAACATTCTGATATCCACCAGAAAACGGAGTGATGCAGTTTCCACGTTCTTAAAAATTTTCAAATGGAACTTCACAGAATGTTCCTCCTACTGTTTTAGGGATGGAAGATAATTTAGACGTCTTCCAATGCAAGTCATCCATTTTAAGATAAACAACACTGAGACCCAGAGAGGCTATGCTTTTACCTCTCTGGCTGCCAGATAATGGCACAACTCAATTCTTAAAGCTAATGGCAGAACTCAGTCCTTAAAGCTTTAATTATAGTCTGCTGTGTGTGTGTGTGTGTGTGTGTGTGTGTGTGTGTGTGTGTAAACTCTTTGATTTGTTTCCAATTCCAACAGATGTGATGCAAGATTGTTCCCCACAACTCTGAAGCAGCACTCAAAGTCTTTCATTATAATGGTTTTCTTTTTCTCTTCTTCATCTCTTCAACCTTTTTTCCATTAACAGAGTGACAAGATAGGGGCACTATGAACATGTCTGGCTTTTTACATAGCTGGTTTAACATAAAATCCAGTGAAGATATGCCAACCACTACAGAGAAAATAGAAACTTTAAACCTATTTTCATCACACTTAAAAATGTGTGCATTTTTAAACCTCTGGAATTTAAAACAGTATTTTCATTTCTCTTCACCTGAGGAACTTACATGGTTGTAAGAAAACCCTGTTGAAACTGTATTTTGGTGTTCATGCAACATAATCTCAACATCTCAGGCAGCCCGAAGCATCCTGAATTACATTTTCAGCTTTCTCTGGGGCTCCGTGAAGCTCTATTCCTATTGCATAAGTTACTTTAATGCTCTTCAAAGGCGTGTAAAATGCTGCACAAACTTTACACTTCATGGCTCTCATGGTTAACTTACTTACCCGTAAATCTGAACCCACAATTCATCTAGGCATCCATGTTGGTGATTTCCACCCATTGTAATTTCTAAATGAGTTTTTTTTTTCAAGAAGTTGATTTTGATTAATGCCAGTTACTGGTTACATACATAAAAAGAAGTTCCTTGAACCCTTGCCCTAGACGTTCAACAAGGTAAAATCAAGGATGTAAAGGCAGTAGCTTAACAGTTTTACTTAAACTGTGACATTATTAATGGGCACAAACAATCCATTCAAATATTCATCAATAGGCACAAATAATCTCTTCAAATATCATTTATTAAATGTGACTGTTGTACTTATTAGAAAATTTAAGTAGCATCTAGTAAAACAAACCTAAACATGGTGATTTGAACAAGTGAAAATATTTGCATTTTAAGTTTAGACTGCTAATTTTTCTTTTTGATTTTTATTTGTTTTACGATGCTTTATTTCCAAAATGAACTGACAAACTAAAATGCATTATTTAAAATACAAATTCACAACACTACTCTCTGCATAATAACATCCCCCCAAATTAAATTTATAATGCAACTTTTTTTGATTGATAGAGTGTCCTGAGCAACATATAACCTAAAAATCATGGGCTTTGAGGAAGAGCAATGTTGAAACATCAGTTATTGTACATCACAGAGAAAATGTTTTCTTGGCTGAAATTCTGACAAAATTTTATTTTTAAACAGGTTTTTTTATTAGGACTTTTTCCTAGAACAATAGTCTTATTTATCTATTTATTTATTTATTTTTACAATAGTCTCATTTAAAACCCAAAATATATATGTAGCAAATATGCCCAAAGAGATAAGCAAACTGACAAAACCTTCATATTCTTGGCTACCACAGCAATGGAGCATCAGCTGCACCTGGTAGGAGAAATCTGACCATTTCTTTCCTGTTTTCATTACCCAACATTGGTTGTAAAACTGTACAATTACTCTTAATTTTTATTTAGGAATAAAATTTCAATCATTTTTATTTCAGGGCATTCAGAATATTATGAAAACAAATAGGCTTACCATGTTTATCCATCATAAGTATTCTCTTCAACAATTTAAGACTCATTTTATTTTAGTAAGTTATTTTATTTTAGTATCAGTTTATTTCAAAGATACAGAGAAAAATAAAAAACAAAGATTAAAACCCCAAAAAGAGTTTTGAATTTAAGTTTTTTAGTAAATTAAAATAATCTTTTTGCAAAATTATTCAGCCACAACTAAGTGTATGTTAAACAGCATTTGGAAAATAACAGTGATATTTTGTTATCATTGTAAAATTCATAAATATGAGATGTCCAAGGATATTTGCCTTTTATTTTACCTTAATTTTCAGGCAACTTAACAGTGACCTATTCATGGTGAAAGCTCTGTTAAAGAGATAAAAGAGCCAAACTATTTGTGAAAAGAGGTGATAGTGGACATATGTTTTCTTTACATGTAAATTTTATAGTGAAGAAATGCATATATTTGTAGTTAAAAAGCTGCATATTTCAAAGAGATATATTTAGTCTTGATATAAGCATAAATTTCTAAGTACTCTCAAATACACTGTTTTCTGTATTTTTAAAAGAAAATTAGACTATTTTAACAATTATTTCAAAAAAGTCACATTTTGGTATTGACACCTATGTGTTTATATATTATTATAGCACACATTTCTCACCATTTAAAAAGAGCTTTCTGTGAGGAGATGACATAGTCATTGGGGATTCTGAAGAAGAAAATTAATACGATGTCATCAGAATAATCAAACCTTGACTGACCATTTCATATACTGTTACCTTGACAGCACAGTCAGAAAATTAAAGGAAGCAAAATACCAAAAAAAAACCATACTTGACATACATACACCCCCACACTACCTCATATTCAGTGTTCCTACTACCAATAAGAATGATGTATGTGACAGCTGACCCTCACTGGTGCCTTAGTTAACTGGCATTAAGTGGTAATTAAGACTATTCCAATTAAGTTTTAATTTTAAAAAATTTAGTACAAACTCAGTCATTCAATAAAGAGTTGTAGTCATTTGGTGGGTTTCTAGGCACGGAATATAGCAATTTACTATTGACAAGCACTAACGGACAAGGTCATTTCACAAGTGTAGTGTGGACAAAGGTGAGCCGGGCACCTGATGAAATCTGTGGCTAAGGCGAAATAGCAATCTCTGAGCCAAATTGTAATAAAGTTACTGAAACAAAGCAATGTCATTTCTAAACTGAACTGTCATAAAGGAGGATATGAGCTTCAAACTGGCATGTCAGTAGTAATTAAAATATTATTTCTCTTCTTTAAAAAGTTCCAAATGGCTTTAATAGTCGTACTATTTGTTTGTTTTTATTCCAACAGCTAAAGTGAGGTTGGGAGGAGACCACAGGGAGGACTGCAGGGAAGGAGTGGGTGGTACAGAGGTCTGGAGGGAGGGTGGGAAAAATCTGTAAGGGCGGCAGAAGTACACATACTAACAGACTTGAGTCCGTGATGGCTTCCACATACAAAACACTCTATTACCCCAGAGTAAAGTAGTTAAAGGGATTCAGTAAAAAAGATGCATACCAGATTAATGCTTTAAAAGCAAGAGCTGCATGTAGACTATACTTACTGTTCACAAGGATATTGGAAGTTTCTTTAAGGCAGGACAAAATAAAGTTCTCAAAATAGATTTCTCGTAGAGACACCAAGACATTCTCTCTAAACATGGCTCTCCGATTAAGCCCCTGGTTGAAATGACTAGTTTGTCCAAACACTTGGTCAGTTTCTTCAGGAAGGATATGACTGACATGTTTGGTGACAACATAAACAGAACTGTAAGAAACAGCATTTGTTTTGTGTTCCAAGATTTCCCCCACAAGGAGAGCCTGAGTCCTTTACTAACAAGAGAATAAAACCTGTTATATCTACTATTGGTATCATTTTTGCTACTCTCATATTGAAAACAGAGCAAATCGTGTATCTGTGTGTGTGCGCGCTTTAACAAGACATTATGGGATCACAGATCTTAAGGCTGGTAACTAATCAAAGGATCATCAGACCCAGGATCCTACCTTACCTGAAATAAGAGTGAGAGGGCTCTAACAGCAATGAAAAACATGTTTGAGAAAAGGACTGTGAAAATGGAGATGGGTGTTCCTAATATGTGTGTAAGAGAGTAAATCGTCATACAAACTGAATGTCATTCTGGGGGCTCTGCTTCCTCATCAAGCCAAGTTTCCATCTGTACCACACACCCTGGCCCTTGGCAAACACAGAGAAGGAATGCATCCACCTTGCAGTAAATGAGCTGTGTGCTTAAATCCAAATCAAGACACTTGTCAGAGGGCAATACTCTCCCCCTTGCAGTGAAAGCCTTCAGCCTTCATAAAAAGTAACATTTAGCCTTAAAACATCCTTCATATCAATTCTTCATGGAATTTACAACTAGCTAATTGCATGTGATCATCTTTCACTGAACAGAAACTACTCTCACATTATTAAATAAATAAATGATTTATCTAAGCAGAAATATAAAGCACAAAGGAATTACCAGGGACCTAGGATCAGGTCAGAAAATCAAGGAGACCTTAGTTTCACTATGTAAGAAAAAGGCCAAAAGTTTGGAAATTTCTGTAATTCTTTTCTGTTCCCTCTGAAGCGTGATCTGACTTTACAAACTAAAGCATTCCCTAACAAGCTGTTAGAAGCCAGAAAGAGTGATCCACTGCGTTACCAAGGACCTATCTGCTCAGGAGTTAGATCCCACTACCTGAGAGGTCCCCTCTTGCCAGTACCCAACCAGTCCCTGTAAAGCAAAATAAACATAGATCACACGTTTCTGGAATGAAAGTTGGCTTTTTAAAATGGGCAGGCTGATCAATTTATTTTTTCTCTTACTCTTGGAAGCTTGGGGGATATATATATATATATATATGGATATATATGGATATATACACACATGTATCAGATATATTATATAATACATATTGGCCAGATATAAATTGTTATCTATATTTTCTTATTGCTGTATAAGTGTTAACATATGCTGTCATATGACAGCCTATAAGGAAAAAAAAACAGTATAAGTATTACTGAATAAGAAATGTTCCATCAAAACTATATTCTGTGATCATTTCTGTACTAGGAAACAACTGCCAAGTGTTTATAAATTCTCTCTGAAATTGTATACCTTCTACACAAATTTTAAAAATTCTATGCCAAAGTAGTGATTACCAATTAATGTCCCAGTAGTAATCACAAGAGTTCTGGCAAATAAAATACGATCCTGATGCAGAAGGCAATTGTGTCAATGAACAGCCACCATTTCTAAGGGTAAAAGTAGCAGTCATCAGTACAGCTCTCCAAAACTGTGAAATTTCAGCCTGAAGGTCTACGGTCCTTAGAAAGAAATAGAAAGTAACATTTAGCAAGGATACAAGCTACCCATTAGTGAAAAATATGAAGATTACGTAACCTCTGGTCTGTCCCTGGTTTATTTTGCTTTTTATTTTGGTAAGGCTAAATGACCTTCCTCCACAGGAAATAAATCTGTAAGGAGCTGAAAATCATAAGCAATTAGTGTACTGACCAACAAGAGAGTCCTCTCAAATTATGGTTGGGATGCGTCAAATGCAGGTGGAAATGTGTATGTGAAAAGTAAGGTAAGGCAAAGCACAGACCGACCTGCACTACTGCTAGAATACGGAAGTGAGTTTAGTTCTGTGCAAGGCTTCATGCTGCCTGGCTGTGACATAATAGTGTCAGCTCAATGAAAGATTTTATTTAGCATCAATTTTAACAAAATCCAATGTTTAACTTCTGACACTGTAGGGATTTGGAGGTCTTCCTCAAAACCTTAAAAGAAAGTAAACCAGAATTCAGCAGGAGATGAAGGTGCTATTTCATCTTGTATGGTTCCCACCCTCACCCTAGGTAATAACTTATTTATTGGCAGAATAAAGACCTATAGCATTAGCTAAAGAGACCCAATTACAAGATTACACAGACTCAGTGTTCATCTGTACACAATGGTTTGTGTGACTACAAAGAACCATCCGCTTCAAATCTTTTCATTTCATACGAACTCTTTATTGCTCCACTAAAACTAAAACCTACACACTGCACACACATGCACACCCATATATACCATGAGGGGGGAAGAAAGCATTTATTTTTAACCACAGAGCTGCAATGAAATCAAATATCCTTTTTACACCAAAGGCATCACCTGGATTAGGAGATGCTTGCCGCTTTTCAAAGCAAGTCCAGTTACCCTAACAAATGTACATTTTACCAGACACATAATTCTAATTGTGTTTAATACAGTTTCATGTTGCAGCAATGTACAAAATCAATACCATTTGTCCAGCACACAGGAAAAATGGAATCTATAAACGGCTCTTATTGAGTAATTAAACACCTATTATTGTCATGGGCAGTGAAACAATGAATATGATAAGATAAATTTTTGCAAGAAAATGCTGCAGTGATTAATACCTCCCTGCGTATTAAATAAAAATGACTGCCTTTTGTGCAGTACTGCTGGCAGAAGAACGGGGATGCGAGAAGTAGTTGCCAGTGCCACAATAACAGGCTAACCTTGAACTGAACTCCTTTCCTCAAGAAATTAAATGCTGTAGCAGGACTTTAAATCCCCCCACTTAGAGCTCATTTGTGTGCCATGTAACCTGCAGTTCCTGAAAAGAACTCATTATCTTCAAAAGGAGAATCCTTTTATAATTTCTTTATGAATGTGTATATTGTTTCTACAAAAAGAAGTATTTCAATGTCCAAAAAGGATAAGAATATTAACAGTGTAAGCAAGGCAAAGAGACTTGTACCAATCAGATAGGATTTCTACTTCCAGGAATTCAAGTGCAGAATGCAATCTGTTATGGAAAACTCAACATCAGATTGCGAATGAGGTTAGAGGAAATGCATATTTAGAAAAAGAGATTAGACTGATGCGAAAGCTCCTAGTTATTCTGTTGCTGGAGTTCCTGTATCTTTCTGGGTCTCTGTCTCTCTCTGGCATAAGCATGAAACCACTCATTCGAAAGACCCCAGCCCCTGTACACCCACACACACCCACACACACACATTCCCCTCTCTCTCCCTGCCATCCACCACATGGTGCCTCCATAACTTTGCATTTTTTTACCTTAAGAATGATGCACCAAGAACAACTACAAAGTGCAAAAGATGAATGTATGGATGTGACACTTGTAAAGGGTAACCCTATTTCACAAGTGAGATGGGACAAAAAAGAAAGAAAAAAGGCCACTGAAGCAATAACTGCTCATTGAATTACCATTAAATTGTAAGATTTACAATCCAATGTACAGAAGTGCGTATCTAATGGAGTTTGTCCTCTAAAAGAATATAAAGTGAATCTTTGCAGCATAAGATGCTTGTAGGTGATGTATGTGTCTTTTAACATTTTTTAAAAACTGAAAGCCAAAAAAAGTTCCTAACACACAAAAAAGACACAGTGATGCAACACCAGCAAAACCCCAAGGCAAACTTAGCAGCTTGCTTAATTTTACATGCACTTTACAGTAACTATTCTTATTTCCTATCAAATTAAATTCATTTCTCCAAATACAAAAGGCATGTAAGCAAATAAGTATAGTAATGCTATATCCTTCACACAGCATTAATACATGAACAGGTAAACTTTCTGAATCGTTAGTCAAAATAAAAAAAAGCTGACTCCATAAGATTGGTTATCTGAGAATTTTCTTTGTTGAAGGCAAAAATAAGACTAAGAGAGTTTATTAGTGGTTTTGTGCCATTTAATAACAGCAAATGCATTCTTATGTTGACAAAGTGAAGAGAATTCAAATATGATACTGGTGTAATCAAATGTCAAGAACATTATGACTATGTTCATTTTTTAGTAACACAACCCCCAGAAAGAAACTATTCTGGAGCACAGTTACATAAAATACTCTAATTTCTGAACAATCATTAAAAGCAAATCATCTGTCTGTGCTGCTAAGTAAATAAATTCACAAAATAATGCCCATTTTCTACCTCATGACAAATATCCAAAAAAACATCTAGTCAAAGATTCATTCACATGAATAGTATTTTAGCAAATATTTAGCTGGTTTCTGAAAGAGGGAAATTGAAAAAAGGGTAGATTAAGCAATATTAGTAGAAGATGTATTTATTTTATTGAGATAAATAGGTGTCATTTTTAAGTAGTATTTCAGAAGTCACTGTCCTTGAATTAAGTAAAATGTAAAACTATTACACCGATTTTGCAAACCTATGCTTTGCTCTTCTCACCTCTCCCACACGATCTGAATTTTATTTTAAAGGATTAACAAGTAACACATCTGATCAGCAATGATATCCTTGTTCTTTTAAACCTTGGTGAATCAAGTTCACTAAAGGTGAAGTAGTGGAATTATCAGTACAAGTGGCTATGTCATCACAGCCTTCAGAAAGGTGCTCTACAGAAACGCCTAAATAAACAGCAGCATAAAGAATTTTGCACATGAGACATATACACACAGATCTCTATCACACACACATGCACACACACAGAGCCTGCCTCCGGTTATTAAAAATATAAAATAGATTCACTACTGTATAGAAACTAAAAGGCATTTGTAATCTCCTTTCACATTAATTTAAACGTCAATGCTAGTTTAAATGATGTATCATTTTCTGCCTCCCCCCTGCCTTTGCCAAGATATTTGAAAGATATCTTTAAAAATCAGTTGGTTAAAGCCCATCTCTATGCTACAGTGAGCCGGAGAATTTCCAGCATCTGATGAAGACCAGTGGACCACCTGATACTTTTTCAGCAGGGTGATAAAATTAAAGGATGGCTTTGATTTGCTTGAAGGATTACTTCCTTTACTTAATTGTCTAAAGTGCACAGTATTAACACAAAGAGGGGGGATGAAGAAAATTAAGAAGGTGACTGTAGAGCCTGAGCTAATTGCAAGCTGATTAGATTGTGCCATGCAAGAGCTCTCCCTCCGTTACATACCATCACAAGCTCTGGTCTTTTCCACCCCGCTGCTGCAGCAAACAAGCTGATTTGCTAACAAAGTGGTCAGCCTGGGCACTTGCACAGCGGCTCACGGGGTCCACAGACGGCTGCTCTCCATGCAGAGAATCTCAAGCTCCATTTTCCAATCTGATTACATGGCTCCTTGTTCCAGCAGCCTTAAACCTTCATGGCAGTTTACCAACATTTTCATCACTTTTTTCTTTTACAAAGCAAAAGAACTGATAAGCTCTCAGGTACCCAGGATTTCATAGTCAATGGCTGGCCAGCAGCCAGCATTCCCTGACCACACAACTGTTTCGGGCCACACTGCATAAAGCAGACAGGATTTAGCAGACAGCACAGAACTATTAGAATTTTGCCGTGTGTACAAGTAAGCAGCATGTTTCTGTCCTTACAGATGTCGAGTACTGTATCTAATCACAGCTAGGAAGTACAGAGCCCTAGTAAGTGCCCTGCCCGCCCCCACCCCCATAGAAAAGAGGCAAGGTACAGCAAACCAATGAGCAAATGCCCATGAATTCACTGTTACCCTTAGGAACTCTACCTGGTAAATGCAAATACTAAAAACTCTTTTTAAAAGTCCTGGTCCCATGACCTTGACCAATTACCTCAATTTCCATGAAAATGATCTGAGTGACTTTTTATTAAAATCTTAAATTTTGTGGACAACAGAAAATAACTAATTTGCATCTTAAAAGTTTGTCAATTTTCTAGAACTTTAAAAAAGACAAACCAAATGAAGCACAAAATTTATCATCTGAAGCAACCTCATGAGAATTAACCTTTACTTCCCAGAAATCACATCATGCAGTTAGCAAGTGTCAATGTAATAATAATCACAATTCGAAAGTTTAAAACAATGACTGCAATAGTATTTCATGTACAATGCCTGTGTAACCTCTTTTCCGAGGTAATAGTTTTAAAATTCATTTTTCCCTATAGTCCATGGGTCTAAAACGAAAAATAAACATAAGCCTAAAATGTGGACTTTACAGTGAGATCATGTAAATGTTCACTCACTGTATGCTCGCTTCAACCTAAAACCAAAAGATAAATACAGAGCCTCCTTCTGCCATGGCCATAACTTTCCAACAAAGATAACAAAAAGAAAAAATGGCTTTTAATGGCTGTGGCTATTCTTGGTTCATTATTGCATCATATTGATCTATAATAAAGGGTTTGGAAGGGGAGGGGAGGGGAAGAAGAGGAGTCTCCAGTTATGAGAAAATGTACAACTCGGCTCGCACAATGCCTCAGTCCTCCAGCTCACCAGCACGCTGACCCTCTGCATCTCGGAGTCATTAGCTGGAGTCTCAGCCCTGTCTCCAGGAGGGGGGATTTGAACTCACACACTGAAGTGGGGAGATTCGGGATTTTGAGCATGCCAGACAGAAGGGTCATTCCTCCTCGCTGATGAGGAGGACGCTTGTCCCCTGGGGAGGGGAGAATTGGATGAGTGACTGTTGTAAGACTCAGGCAATAGATGGGCTGCTGACTCAAGAATGGACTGTGACAGCCAAGTCCAGCCACTCAGAGTGCGAGCAGTTTTGGGGCAGCAGCATTGACAGGAACATGCAAAAGTTAGGGGAGAATTGCAGGGAGAGTAGGAGGAAATGAATGGACACGTGCCACCACAGCTCCTTCTGAGACATATGCCTACAAAAAATAAGCATTTTTCCTACTGCAAGTTGATATTGTCCCACAGAAAAAAGATGTGTTTGTGGATATGCATATGTAGAACACCCACAACATTTCTGAATGGACTTTAAGAAGGGACATGCATTTTAAAAACAGATAACCTAGGCATGGTAAATATCCACATTCACAATACTGCAAAACCCCACAAACTCCCAGAAGTATACACATACACCCATATATGTATATACATGTGGGTGGTATTCAGCATAAATGACTGTCAACTTAAAATGCCATTCTCTAATTTATATGCAAATTCTACCTCTGGTAAAATAAAAACATATTTTAAGCAGCTTAGAGTGCCAACACATTATTCCCATGAATGATTCCTAGTAAACTATTTATGCCAACTGTGGGTTGGTGTGTTTTTTTTATGATTTATTGGATGGTGAACGAAACCACTTAAACTATAGTTGTCTGTATGAATCAGTAATTTTCATGTTTCTAATTAAAATGTAAACAGCGTAATGAAGACATCAAGTTTTTAGGCAAATGTCTCTTTCAGTGCCACTTGGGGTATGGTAATTACTGGAGCAGATCTATGGATGCTCCAGAATCCTCTACAAGTCCAGATTAAAAGCATTACTGCTAAACCTGGCTTTTTACACAAGGGAATAGTGTACTCTAACCCATTCCCAGTTTGCTTACAAATGCACATTGGCACTACCTTTAAAACCTGGTCATTAAAAAGAAAAATCAAAATGGAAAATAACAAATGAAGTAATTTATATTTAAAATGTTGATTATAAAACATTTACTGGCAATCAAAATGCTGGAACTAGGTCTATTTGGATTTGATTCCCTGCCATTAGCTTCTTAAAAAAAAAAAAAAGAAAGAAATGAAATGAAAACAACCACCAGTGTCTACCCTAAATTTCCAGAACCTAAATCTGGGTCGAGAGGTAAAGGGATAAACTAATTTCAGATTCAAGGACAACATTAATTTTCAGGGTTGATTTTGCTTAAAAGAACAGTTTAAATGAAATAAGTTCACAACATACAAATCAGCAAAATTTAAAATACATAATCCCTGGAATAAAAATATGTCATTTTCTCCTTTCATATTCAAGAATGTGAAAGTGCCTTTGATATGAAGCTGTAATCTGTTTTCATTTTTATTTCAGCATCTATTTCTCTGTGAAATTCGTCAAAATTTATCCTAAAGCAAATGACCTCTTGCACGTGCTGAAGAAAGGCATCACCTCTTCTGCCTACAACTGTTAATTGAACTTTTCTCTGAAGCCAATTTTTCCAAGTTAACCAGCAAGCTTGCTTTACATATTTACTACCTAGCACTTGAACAGTGCTTTTTAAAAATATTACAATTCTGCAACAACTCCCTGCACACCCCTTGGAACTGTTGTAGCCATGCTTGCAGTTGAGTGGTTACAGCTGAAATCTGCAGTGCTATGAAAAGTCTAAAATGCATGCTAAAAGGAGGATTCTCCTTCCCCCATCCCACCCCGACCTCTGGACTCAAAGTCCACAGACAGACTGATATGGCCCATTTTCATATTATTTTTACATAAATGCTAGACAAGCATGTTGCTAAGGTTGGCTATGGAATCAAAAATGGATAAGAAATGTGAGTGTGTGCGGGGTGATGTGAGGCAGAGAAAGAGAGCAATTTTTGCACTGTTATGTTTTATTACTAAAGTAATGCGGACAAATAAATGTATATCCACCATCCTAGGGTCAGAGGGAATGTTTAATCTAAAAGCGTTTTCTACCACTTTTCCATCTGAAACACGTATCAGCTCTTTCCCCCCTCCTCTTTGGACATACAGACACAGTATTTTGGGGTGGGGGAGGGGTGGGACATGGAGAAAGGGAGGATTTGACAGAGGCATATTTTGGTGATGTTTAATTTTTTTATCACCTCTGGGGGTATTCTAAGGGAAAGAAAGCTGATTAAACAAGGCCAAGTGTTTTGCCGGCTTAAGGGTGATATCATAGTTGTGTTCAGTATCAGGAGTGTTGCCAGTACAGGCATCATTTCTATTCGCTTTGTGGCAGAAAGGTAAACACTGGATTGCACTGTGGATTAAAACAATAAGAAATCCTTTTCCTCTCAGGCTTTCAAGGCCGTGTTAATCGGGTGTAATTTTTAATGAACAGTAGCTGCTTGGTACTCATTCAAGACATTTCATTAGAAGGTTATTCATTTAAAAATCAACGTTTCAACCATATCAAGCTGTAACCTTTCTTGAAATGTAAATGAATGGTTTAAATGAGAAGATTAATAAAGAAGGGATGTTCCAATTCCAAGCATGGCATGCTATGTATTTTTAAATTTGTCTATGCCAGATGCTGTCAGTCAGAACAAAAAACTGTCCAAGCAGACAATCTGTGCGTCTGAATGTTGATCATGTTGGAAAGTACGGGGGGAGGGGGGAGTGTGTCAAGGATTCATGGTCCTTCATCTTTGCAGTAGAGCAAACACGTCTCTCAGTATAGCGACAGACAGCTGCTTCCACTTTCTAATGTGCCCTAACTTAGATCACTGAAAGAATTGTCAGCACTCAGAGAAACACACAAAGATAACACAGCCAGCTGCCATGGAGGGGAAAAACAGCACAGCTCAGAAGAAATGGGATTTGTTCCATTTGCATGATGCTGCCTCCCTTGGGCCCCTTTCTTTCAAATCTAAAGCACAAAAGACAACACTTAACATATTTGCTTAAAGATGACAACCTCATGTTGATTTCATTTGGATGTAACAGTGTCAGGATTACAGATATAAGAATATATTATATCTGTTACAGAGACTGACAAATGTACCCATCAGTGGAACTGTCTGATTCATCTGCTTATACAGCCATTTTACCATCCCAAGGGTGCCATCTAAGTAGTAACTTTAGAAGACTGAAGGTCTAATTTTATTACACCACATTTCAACCTACTAAACAATATTATTTCTAAAATAGATCATTTTTATTGGAAGTCTCCCTGATGAAAAATCCAGTAGACACCAGAGAATTTATGAACTGTATGGGTCCTTTGAACTCAATATACTGCCCATTTTAAACAACTTCTCATGCTGTCCGGAAAAATCCCAGTATCAAATAAGTAAAAGTTAGAATATGTATGTTTTAAGTGTCTAAGTATATTGATATAGTAAACAGATGGAAGAGAGAAAAAGAGATTTATTGATTGATTGATTATATGGAAAACTATAAAATCAGTCCTTACCTGGTCTGTTTGAATAAATTCTTTTGTAACCACTTACTTCTGTCTATTCCATTATGTCTTCCCTCAATACAGCATCCATACTTCAATAGCAACTCTATGAATAATCATTGCCTGTCAATATCTTTTAGACAAATACTCAATCTGATTTCCAGTTAAGGTGCGCTTTAGGCAGAGGATACTGTAAGAGAATGACTTAGCGCAGCAATGGCTAGCCACCGGTCATTATAAATACGTAACACTTAGGAAGTCATGATTCTGATCTGAAGCTTATGTACCTTTACAAATCTTCATTCTGCGTCACTATGGATTTTGACTTTGTTTTTAAGCAAATAAATGGATGTGAGATGATGTGATTGGTTTATTTGAATCTGCATTACTCTGATTCACTAGACTGGAATTGTGGGGGCAAGAATAGAGTCACAGGAGCAGGTAGAGAGGACACAGCCATTCTCTTCACACATGCAGGACAGACACATGAACGCATGTGTGCTATCACACCCCTAAATGCCTGGGCACATTCAGCCCCACAGCCCAGCAAACTGACTTCCCATAATGAAATGCTGACTCCCTATGCTCCTGCCTTGTCCAAAGGCAGCTCTACTGCATGTTGCTATTTACTGGCAACAGTATAATTCACTCATTTGGTCTTGTTTTATAAAATAGAGTTAACTTCTATATGTGAAATTTCTGTACAGCAGATGGTTACCAATCATTATTTTCCATTTGTTTAGTTTCTGCTAAGAACGAGAAAAACCAGAGTAGTGAGGCGAAGAAAACTAGCAGCCTGCATGATAACCCAAACCAGTGCCAGAAGATACATTTAAAAATCACTTTTATCTCTAAATATAATTTTGAGGGATAAGGGAAGTTGTTCTCCCCATCCCCATCCATAAAGGAAAATGCCATTTGAATAATTTATTTTATTTCTTAGTATAAAATCCTTTTGGGTTTAGCCACTATATATATATTTTAAGTGATCAAAGTTTCTAGGAGCAACTTATTATAACCATTAATGTTTGTCATCACCCAAGCTGAAATCACTTTCTTTACCTCTAAGTGGCCCAGTTGTCCAACAGAAAATGGGAAATAGGAGCCATTTGAGGACAAGTACACATGCACAGAAAATTGAGCTGTAAATATCTGGACCGGGTTATTACTGGAATCTGGAAACATCTGGGGCTCCAGAACAAGCCGAGCCCCATTTCCACAATGTCCAGGTAATTGCTTAAATGATTTATATCTTACTGTTTCTATTAAAAATGTCTTTAAAGAGAAACATTTGTAAGCTTGGTTCTGCAATAAAAACTAGTATCTGATTTCATGTGTACAAAATGTTGTGAAAGATGCTCCACTCTTTCAGGACGTGTGCGTGACTGAACTCCGCCTGGGACAAAGACTGGGTGCTAAAAGGAGGCATGACAGTCACTCCAAGAAAACCACCTTATCAGACAAGCAAATTTTCAAGGGCTTATTTGCAATTACTTTCTTATTCTAATCCAAAGAATCCATTAAAAATTTCCCTTCATATACATAAGACAAATATATTCAAGCTGTTGTAGAGTGAATAATACCATAATATCCATTTTTAATTTTAGTTTTAACTAACTTCCTATAAGTGAGGTTTACTGATCTCGAACTAAAGACTATGCCAAACCTATCTCTAAGGAACAAATAAGTTCCAGCTCCTGGCCCACCTCCTGGGCCACTTAGTTAAGAATCTGGAGCAAGATTTAAATTGGCTCATTTTGATGGTGTCTGATTAGAGCTGCCACTGGTCCATTCCCAAGGAAAGCACTGTCCACACTGTGACCTGGTTGCTCTACTGAACACACAAGTGCACACACACAGCTGTATTCCCTTGAAATAATTTTAAGTTGCATTTCAGATTTTAAGCCAAGAGGACAAATAAACATCCTATTCTTTACGAATTGCCACATCTAGACCTAATGAGAATTTCAATTACTAAAAGCTGTCAACTATGCTTATGAGGGTAAGAAAATAAAAGAGGGGGCAAGAAAACAAACCTTTGACCAATGGCTTTTAACCAGGGCTCCTACTGTGTAGCCACCAACTTACACTGCTATTCTCTCTAGGCAATCACTCCTCTTCCTCTCTGAGAGGACTGGGGGGAAAAATGGCTGACATTTTAGGTGTGAAGAATCTGTATACAGACCTTCAACTGAGTTTAAAACCCCAAAAATGTCTCATGGTGAACCAGGTAGAATTTTAAGCCCACGTCTTTTAATCTTTCCTTGCTTTAGTTTGGTTGTTGGCAAGTCACCATCATAAGGTTTCACAATTCACAGTCATTACTTTCAACTTTGTGGATTTTAATTTATGTTTAAGCAAGTCTAACTTGCTTGAAGTTTATTAATGGTTTCCAGGAAACCACCAAAAGCATAGATTTAACAAAGGAACTAAATAGGTTGTTGTAGTCAAACTGTAAAAATCCTTTTGTTACTTTTAACATAAAGTTTCACAACCTTTATTATTGTACCTACAATGTACTATCCTTCTTTACTACTGAAACTCTTTGGTTAAGATATCATGTTTGTGTGTAATTAACTAAGCAACATTTGTCCACTGTAGCTTCTTTAATGGCATGTCTTGGTAATAGTCCAGGTTCAACAGTCAGCACTGTAGGTATTTTCTTCTATGTAATGGGAGATCAACCTAGATTTCAAAATGAAATGATAAGACAGTATCCAGAAGTTTTCAAATCTGAATAGCCCAAACTGGAAGAACACTGAGTTTTCAGTAACGGTTATCAGTTTGTGTTTTTAAAGGAATTACAACAAAGCTTTTTTTTTCTTTTTTTGAGTTCTCTCATGCAGCCTTATGAACAAGTACTGTTCTCCGGTACATCTATTGTTATGTTCAAATACACAAATATAACATAGAAATCTTGTAAAATACTGTTGACTAACTCATTACAATTTCAACATTTGGTCAAATTGAATTTCCCTTGGAAAATTTTGTAATGCTATTTGTTGTACCATTTGTGACAGGTCTGAAAAAGAAACGGACCCTTCCACAAGCACACAAACCAAACTGGTAATGCAATTGAACCATTAGAAGACAGGGTCATTGGGTGTAACACTAACTAAATTGTTTATTGCCCAGTATTTAGCACAAAATAAATTAATAGTGTCATACACTAAATATAGAACAAAAATATGCCAGCTAAAATGTAACCAAAAATGGTCCCAAACTACAGAGTAAACAAAAGTTATCGTATCGACTGCAGATCAGCTAGTTTGCATCTCACATCTTATAACTATAAGCACCATCATGTTGCCAGGGAGATCTGTTTTGAGTACTGCCCAGCACATATTTGCACACTACCTACTTATTGGAGAAAAAACAAAATATAAAGGCATGCCTTATGAGGCACCAATTTCCCATGTTCAACCGAAAGCTAAATAACCAATGTCAATCAGCCCTATATTGGTAAGAAGTTGATTTCGACCTCTCATCCAGTATTTTATGATTATAAACCTTCAAACGTTTCTGGCAGAAAGCACAAAAAGGAAGAAATTTAAAAATGGAGAGGTTACTGATTTCAAGCCATTTGTTACTGCCTATAATCAAAATAGACTATAGATTTCTGTTTTTTTTATTTTTTAAAGTTATCATTATAACATTCTGTCTTTATAAAATAGTTTAAATATTTTCCTACCCAGAGACATAAAAAATAGAATAAGTAACTATAAACTCTTTTTTTCAGGTACGTAATCATAAAACTATTTTTCAAGGTTAAAAAGTCTTTTGGTAATTAAACTACATAAAGAATATAGAAATTTCATTTTCATTTTATTTTTTAAAGATTTTATTTATTTATTTTTAGAGAGGGAAGGGAGGGAGAAAGAGAGAGAGAGAGAGAGAGACATCAATGTGCAGTTGCTGGGGGCCACGGCCTTCAACCCACGCATGTGCCCTGACTGGGAATCGAACCTGTGATGCTTTGGTTCACAGCCCGCGCTCAATCCACTGAGCCAGCCAGGGCCAGAAATTTCATTTTTAAATGAAACATGCAATTTTAATATAATTGTTCCTTAAATACTTTTAAAAGTATCTTCCCACTTTTTAAAACTAAGATTAATAAAAATATTAACCAAGTGAAAGTCTCCTACATTTTTATCAATTCAACTCACCCAATATTTACTGAACACCTATTACGGGTTTTGCACTATATAAGAAAGGAGACTAAAAATTTAAAAAGTGAATTCAATGTGATATGCTCTCGGAGAGTTTATAATTTCATACATGAGAGATGCAAATGCCCAGCAATCCATAGTAGGAGAAAAATTATGGCAAAGTATTGAAAGGAGATTTTTTACGTGCCTAGGGAATATCAAGAAATGGATTCTCACTGGGGGTGCTCAGGGAAGTTTACATAGATGATGCAACATTTGAGGCAGCTATCAAAGTACGGGAGCGTTTCCACAGGTGGAGTAGGGCATTCCAGGGTGTAAGAAGAAGATGGACAAAGACGGGTGATAGATACAATGGATAACATGGATTGCTTTTGGTCTGACAAAGATCCAACTTTCATACTAATCTATATAGATAGATATAAATAAAGACAGATGATAGATATAGATACAGATATAGATAGATAGACAGGGATCTGAAGTTCCTAACTCCCCTATCGCTTAAGTTGACATGCTTGTCGGTCAATTTATATCACTTACTGGGAAAAAGCACTGGCTGAGTAGTACTCATCAACTCTCAAGATATAAGAATTGCCGACACATTGCTTAGAACCAATTAGTAAGCATATTTAATCAATGGTTACCATCCCTCTGAAGGGCTTAACAAAGAGACAAATCGTCCTTGAGCTTCCTTTGTTGTTACCAGGACAAATTCTGGAATTTCTTAAGCAGACACAAAAGATCTTTTCCATCAGCCCCTGGTCACTAGCAAGGTTCCAGGTTACTCAAGCTCACTAGTCCATGACCAAGCAGTCGAGAATTATATAAAACTGGAAAAAATCTTAATATTCACATGATTGACTTGCCTTGTATAAAAAAGTAAGCTGAAGCTCAGAGAGGCTGAGTGACTTACCAAAGTCACAAACATGGCAGACTGTTGACTTCTACTGACACTTCCGTCACCACTGTCAGCTTCCTGAGTTACTCCTCCAGCATGGTGGCAATGCTCTCAAGATACTTCAAAACCTGTAGTTGAATTTTAGCCAAATAATGAACTATCTCTATTCTATGTCATTTGTACATTCAATTCTGAACAGATATCTCTACTTTTTATGATTTCAAACCAGGAAGAATGAATTTTTTTAAACAGCCAAAATGTTTAAGATTTCATGTATAAATTTTTAGTTCAGAGAAGTGGTTCTTAATCTCAACATGAATCGGAATCACTGGGGGAGCTTGAGAGAAGCTGTTCATCTCCCAAACTGCCATTTACTGGTCTGAGACAGGGCTAGACAAGATGTGTTGTTTGGTTGTTTAGACACAGCTAGCATTTACAGAGCAGATACATAAAGTTTACCTTTGCTCAGATCAAATCATACATCTATCTACTTTAATGACTTGAACTCCTTATAATTTTCCAAGAGAAACCTTAAAAATGGTATACCTCAACCCTCAAAGGATGTTCTTCTGTAACTTCATTTGTGGCCTAACCAAATTGAGTATGCCAAGGAAGAAAAAGAGTCTGAGAAATATGAATCAACTTTAAAGACATGTATATTTTTATACTTTTTCAAATTGTGAGTGGAAGAAGGGTGAATAATTGGTTTAACTGGTACCATCGCAAATTCCATATATTCAAGATTTGATATATAATGTACCACTTAAAAAACTGAGAATATATTTTGTTTACATTATAGTGCTATGTGCTATTTAATATGTATTAGTCACTAATCCCTAATAAATGATCAGTTTTCTCATATAATTTTATTTAGATGTATTTATTTTCCCCCTTTGTCAAACTTACTGGGGTGACACTGGTACAAAATTATACAGGTTTCGGGTGCACAGTTCCACAGCACATCCTCTGTAGACTGCATTGTGTCAGGCCCCTTCCATCATCCTTCATCTCCCCATACCCTCCTCCACTCTACTCCCCCTGCCCTCCAGCCAATCACCACACTGCAGCCTGTGTCCCTGAGATTTTTCTCTTTTTTTTTGTGCTCAATCTCTGCACACTGCCTACCAGTTCCCAAACCCCTCAACAGCTTTCAGCCTGCTCTCTATCTGTGAGTCTGTCTCTACTTTGCTTGTTCATTTTGTTCATGAGATTCCACATACGCATGAAATCATGTGGCACTTGCTTTCTCTCACTAACTTATTTCACTCAGCATAATGTTCTCCAGGCTCACCCATGCAGTCACAAAGGCTAAAATTTCCTTCTTTTTATGGTCAAGTAGTATTCCAATGTGTAAATGTACCCCAGTTTTGTTTATTATCTTTTTAATATACTCACTTGGTCTGCTTCCAAATCTTGATTATTTTAAGTAATGCTACAAACGAATATAGGAGTGCATATATTCTTAAATTGTCAATATCATTTTTAGCAATGTCACAGGCAAACAGTTCTTACCCTTAGCTTTCCTCATCAACTTCCCTAATTTCTTTTTCCTTTAGCTATTTCCCCATTCCCACAAACTGGCTTTCACCTTCTGCCCATGCCAATAACTGTTGCTATACTTTCCTCCCACCACACAACTCAACACCCTCTTAATTAATGCAAACTACCTCCTTCTAATCGAAATATCATATTCCAGTGGCTCCAGTGAAATTTGATTTTCCAGATGATGAAGTAATAAGCAGTCCTACAGGTAAATACTAAAAAACAAAAATTCAACCCCTAAAAACAGTACACAGGTATGGGTGAGAGTGGATCCCAGCAGTGGGAGGATAGATAAGGCAGCAAGGTTCTTGATGAGCTTGCAAATAGCAAAATAGGAAGAAAACCTTTGTCCCTCTGGCATGAAGAACATGGACAAATGCACACTCGACTGGTAGAAATGATTGATAAATATAAAAATATATGTATTTTAGATACACATGTACATTAAATTACATATCAGCAACAACTCCCAGATGATACCTTTAGTAATAGTGGCATTCCAGTACAGTAGGGTAGATTTCAAGGAAACAGAATTATATTGGGGTAAAACTGGGGATTTTTGCCCATCATTATAAACAAACCTATACCACATGTTGTACTATTTTCACTGGTTATTTCTTAAAACAAACAGTACAAAACAGTTTCCACTTAGGACCTTTTTACTTTGGGGCTAAAACAAAAATAAAAATAAAACAAGCATTAATGCCTCATATGCATTTATTGAGGAGCTTATTAAAAGAACAAAGCACAATAAAGAACTTCCAATGCTATATTTTTTCCTGATACTTTGACTGCTTATATGTTATTGGTAGAGATTTCATATCCCTATTTAAACAAAAATCCCCAAAGGAATTGTGCATATATACTGAATTTTTCTTTCTAGAAAGACACTAGCTCAGTCTAGGCATCTATTTCTGAATAAGATTCTTTAGTGCTATACTATTTTAACATTGATAAGTAAATTCATAGTGATGACTAGTTGATTACTACTCTTAAAATTATATAAAGCATATTTTTCCAATTATGAAACACATCGCTTAAATGTACATTCTTAGTACATTTAAAATCATCCCAGAGAAGGAACAAGCCTTGTTCATGTAGAGATATAAAATTCCAAAGCTGGTGGTATTTTTTATCCTTCTAGTTGGTCAGACAAGGATACTGGGTCCCCACATGGGGACCCTGTGGCTATATTTGGTTCATATCAGTATTCCACTTAAAAATGTTGCTTAATCTTCTGAATAATGCAAATGAAAATATTTCTTTAAAGGAGAACTTTGCACCAACACTACTGGCTAGGATACCACAGAGGATGGGGGTGGGTGGGGAGGATTAGACCCAGATCTTTTGTAAATTGGGCCTAAAATTGACTCCAGATTTGTGACTCATGAACAGAAAGTCAGTTTTAATACAGATGTGCTTTAAAAAGTAAAAAATGGCTATTATTCTTAACAAGTTACATATTGGGTATTATTCTTTAAAAATGACTCATAAAATATCTTTTTAAGTACTTAAGTTCATTAAAATGTTCTACTCTTTTACTTCTGCTTGAATGTAATTTTTCATTTTCCAGGAAAGGATACATTTTCTAACTAACCCCTTTAACCTAATTACTCATAAAGAAAATACCAAAAGCATTCCTGACATCGATACCTTCACCAAGAAATGTATCTGTGCGCATAGACACAAGCTTATTCCATGTAGTTCATCAACAATGTAATTTCTATTTTAAAGATTCCTTTAGATCCATGTAATTCCTAGCAGTAAAATTTATCAAAAGCATGTAAAAGTTTGCAAACAGTAAGAATGCCCTATCCATATCATTTCTTTATCTATATACTTAAGCTCAAAAGTATTGACTTATTAAGCTTAAAAGAATAATAATACTGTTTATTTAGTTGTTTTTGATCTAGAATGGGGGTGGTAATGAAAATGTCTTCTATCTCAAAGGGAACCTTTTACTTAGAATAATTATCTTGTAAGATTAAAATCAGTGAATCATACCTAATTCAAGGTTTATAATGTAGCATCATTCTGGTATATGATGTAAGAGAAAGAGTTCATATTCTTAACTTCAGTTTGAAATGGAAAGGGAGAAGAAGCGAATAGGAAAGAAACAAAATAGCTATTTTGGGCACACCAGTGCACTATATTGTCACATATTTGCCCAGATTACAGGTTTAATCCTTTTTAAAGCCAAACACTTACCATGAAAATACAACATACTAAAGCATAGAAGGTGGAAGTAGAAGGATCCCAATTTAAATTATATTAAAGAATTTGTAGATAGGTTATATAAAATTAAACCATTGAAAACTATGTATCGTGGCCCTGGCTGGGTACTCAGTTTGTTATTACATTGTCCTGATATGCCAAGGTTGTGGGTTCAATCCCCAGTCCAGGCATATCCGAGAATCAACCAATCAATCCATAAATAAGTGGAACAACAAATTGATATTTTTCTCGCTCTCTAAAAATCAATATTTTTTTTAAAAAAGAAGATTCACTTAAAAATTGTATTGTGGCTAACTATTTATTAAAATATTTCAAGTTTACAGTGTCTTTAATGCAAATGGCTCCTAAACAGTGGGGTGAACTTATAATTAAATGGTTGCTGGTGTAATATTTATTTCCAAGCTTTCTTTCATTAAAGTGCATTTCGCCTGAGAGTGCAATGCCTTGTTCTTACAAAGGGCAAAGAATTTTTTCTTCTTAGGAGGTCTCATATATAGTATTTTTCTTCATGAAGTCTAACAAGTAATTCAAAATAAGTTCCATTTTTTCTTCTTCAGAAATATCTTTAAAGCCCCCCATCCTCACCCCAGTCTTGGATTACATAAATGGATAGTTGCTTTTCTGAGGTCTTTGATATTTCCCTTCCTGGCAGAGTCATCTGATGTGAGAAATATCTTTTGAAAATAAATGGTGCAACTTCAAGTGCACTCAGATCCATTACTTGCTGGACATTCCATCATATCTCAGTTTTGATTTGAAAAAGGTGTTTGACTTCAAAACTTAGTTTTAGGTATCTCAATATGAAGTTTGATCTCATTGAGAAGTATCTTGGGAAGCAACAACATAATCGTTTTGTCCATCCGTCAACACAAAACGTTCACAGCAAAGGGGAAAGTAGTCACAGAGAGTGACTACATGACTCAGGGGGACCAGGGCTATTCCCATCCAAGTTCAGAAACCAAGTTCACAATTCGAATATAACATACTGCAAAGTTATATTATATTTATATTCGAAGAGTTACTTTTCACCTGTACCACATCTGTCACCACGTTTGTACAACTACACTATTGCTACTGTTATAACAAGACACTGATTTTTGTGTTTGCCCCTTTCCCCTTACTAACACTCAGAGTAGTGTTTTCTTTTTTAGTAGTCAAGATTTTCTGTTTTTACATAATTTAGGACTCCACATTAAAAATACTTATTTTACTTGTGCTTGAAAACAAGCGTGGCAGTGTTGGTGCATGCCAACTGAGAAACTCTCGGTTTCTTATCTTCTCACAAATCTTACTAAAATGCTCCCCCCTTCCCAATTATCCTGCGCCTGAGGAATACATACATAAGTGATACCTGTGTGCAGACAATGACAAGATACAGAGTTTCTTTGAAGAATATTTTGCAAAATTCGTGTGATATATGGGAGCCCGTGCCAAACAAAAGGCAACATGAGATAATGTTTAAGTCATCACTTCATGTATATGAAAAGCAGAAAATACCTAAAGGTCCATTTTCCCATCAATTCTCTTACTCAACAGCCTTTAGCGTCTCTTTAGGCAGAAGCACATGGAATCACACTGCAGAATAGTCTGCCGCTAAGTAGGAAACCCAGTGACTCCCATGAAGTAGGCCCTGAATAGAAGTTTGTGGGTCGTGAAGGCAGGGCTAGCTTCGCTGCCCTGAGTCCTCTGTAGGCCCACAGGGTCCCCCCCTACAGAAGGGCCCTGCACTTGGTTTCATGCCCCACCGATGCTGTCTCAAATTCTTACTACTTTTTGAACAAGGTGCCCCACATTTTAATTTTGCATCAAGCACCAGAATTACACAGCCAGTTCTAGGTGAAAGTGAAAATATGTGTTGACGGTAAAAAAAAGAATAGCAAAAAGGTCACAGCAACATCTAGGAATCAATGACCTTACATTATACTACTTTTAAAATTTTATTTGGAACGTTATTGTTTCCACAAATAATATTTCCTCACAAAACAAAGCATGCAAGTAGAGCTCACTCATTCTTAGATGAGTTGACTGTCATACGTATATGGCATTTAATCAATTTTTAGTTGCTTTTTTTTAAAAAAGCATCCAATTAACGTAACGCACACATTAGTTGAATTGGGGAAAATATGATGTTTTTCTTCTGGTGGGTGAAGTAAAATTCAGTTTCTGTTCTCTTGTCAGAAATATATCCACAAGTGGAATAGAATAACTATATACAAAGAATCTGAATAAAACTACTTTCTACATTAAGATACTGGGGAAAAGAAAACATTGTATATTTACTATACACGATGTATTCTGTAGTAAAAAAATTTTCCTTTTAAGTTATATATCACTAATAACGATTAACAAAAGCTACCCATGATATAAAAACAGGAACAAAATCCTAATAAGCTGAAAATTTTCCAAGATTATTTAAAAAATACTTTCTAAAAAAGATTTCCTAATATAAAAACATATATACTTAAGGTGGGTTGCAGTGTTTAAAAAAGTTTAACTTTGGGCTTTCATATAATAAATCATCATTCTACTCTCAAAATATATCAGTTCTAAAAATGATTGGAGGCGGCGATACTATTTATGCTTTGTGAAAATCACGGGAGCTCAAATATAAATAAACATATCTAATATATTTATATTTAACATAAATATGTCTGATTAAAATTCTCCTTTGAATTTATTGTTTCTAATATACCCTGAAATGACAGCCTACCATATGCAATGTTAAGTGAAGTGTCAATATTCAAGTAACAAGACAACAAGCAGATTTGTTGCATGAAATATGTAAATATTATTAACAGAAAGGGCCATATGAGATCTCATGTTTCAAGGGTTTCTGATCACCTATCTTTTTGTGCTGCCTCAGTCTCTCAGCTACAACCATCCTCAACAGGTACCGTATGCATGTGCTGTGCTGAGGCAGAGCTTCCTGAGCAGGCATCTGTGGTGCTGCCCTAAGGAAACAGCATACCCACCTGCTCTTGATTTGTTTCAAACTCATCGGTGCAATTTATTCTTACCCTATCCTTGCCTATCCCTTATTTCCACTATATGCATTCCTTGTAGCAAGCATCCCTCAAGTACAATTGCCATTTAAATACCATCAAAAACATCAAAAGAATCACTAATCAACAATCATGCCAGAGCACCTATGCTTGCAATTTCTACCAAAAGCTAAAAGAAGAGTTAATAATAAAGAGGCAAGTTTAGGAAAAAAAGTAATAAAATGATAAAATCCAACCATAAAAAATGCTTGATAAACAGGAATTTGTTTTCAGTCTTGGAAAAAAAGTCTTTCATTTTTAACAGACAAAACTTTAGATAGAATCCACGGGTGTGGATAGGGAGGGAGAGATAAGAGATAATTCAAAGGTGGAATAATTTTTAGATTTGCAGTCTTCCAGATAGTTTCTAAAAATATCTTCTAAGTTTAATTGTTTTTAATAAAAACTAGCTTTTGTATATCCCAAAAGAAAGTGACAATTATATTAATTTTTTCATTAAAAACAAATTATGGATTGTTTACTGTGCCATTTATTGTGGTTTATCAATGACTCCAGATATAAAAGCATATATGCTGATTAATCAAGTCTTATTGATCAGTAGCATTCATCAATATTTCACACAAATGTCTGCAGAACAATTTTTCCCAATCAAAAATTCATAAATCAATTTAAATTCCTGGTAATTAAATTTATTAGCTCTACAACAATAAATGTGGTACTTTATAAAAGTAGTATGTGACATCTGTAGTTAGAAACATATTGATCAATAGCAAAGCAGCAAACATTTCCATTAAACCAGGTTCTAGGAACAAACTAGAAAGTACAAAACACGAGAGCCTGCGATTGTTTCAAATACACATAGCAATTCTGCTGATTTGGGACCAATGAAACTGATTACTTAATGAGGCAATCATTCAAGGCATCTAAACAGACAAAAAGAGGGAATCATTAGCATAGCCATCTTCACCTTAAGGTAAAATTTTGAAAAATGTTGCAGACACTATAAACTTTTGGAATGTCTCATAGATGGAGAGTAGGATGACAGCTGGGGGGGTGGTGAGGGGGTGGAGGGATTGAGCAAAAAAGGACTTGTGGACATGAACAACAGTGTGGTGATAGCTGGGGGGCAGGGGTAGAAGGGGACTAAATGTAAAAAATACAATAAAGATTAAATTAAAGAGACAATAAAATCTTAAATTCTAAAAGGTAACAGTCCAAAATTCAATGGAAAAAGAAAGATTTTACCTATGATGATATAATTAATTTATCTTCTCAGGCAGTTAATATTTTAAACTCTCTTAGAAATCTCAAGTTTTCTTAAGATTTTCTCTACAGATTCTTGGAAATCCTACTTTTTTTCTCCCCTCTGGCCACACTCTTCTGCTATCAAAAAGTAATTAATGAAATTTCTGCTCTCCTGTATGTCTGTCATAAGTACTTTGCCTACAAAAAGATTTTCAAAATTCCTGCCTAACATGAATAAAAACAGAAAAAAAAAGGATTTTCTATTTATGGAAAAAATGGTACTAGAAACTTAGCAGCTGGAGTCTTTAGTATAACTAGAGAAAAACATTCTATGTTTTCACTCAGAAGATATCAGAGACAATTTTAAGAGTCTTACTGATTTGGTACAATGAGGAGAAAGAAAACTATTCTGTTTTCAAAAAAATTTAAAAAAAGATGGTTCCTGAAATAAATCCAAAGAGACCCTAATAAACTGTCTTTTTAAGAAAAGAGAAAAGCAAGTCAACTCACACACACAGCTTCCAAACAGAAGTCTTAGCTTCTTCCAGGAAAACAACAATGAGACTTTATTACCCTGCTATGATTCTTTCATTTCAGACATGATTAATTAGCAAGTATTACACTTCCCAAAACTCCCACCACACTCATTGTGGTCTATCAGCCTAGATGTGGATAGACCCGTATGAACTAGCAAGCAGCCACCAACAGTGTAAGACAAGTATCCAAAAACTCTATTTCAAAGAAGAAACACTCCTCTCATGTCTTTTGCCTTCCAAAATGAAACAGGCTGCTCTTAACAGCTTTCACAGACACACACACACACAGACACACACACACACACACACACACACACACACACACACAGAAAGAAACCACATTTTTTAAACTTGGTCATTTTCTTAATAATATCTTTTAACACTTGAATAACACGTGCAACATACTCAGTATTCAAGAATATATAGCATATTTAATCTGTTACCTACCTATATTTTTAATCTGAAGTTCTGAAAGCCTCATGAGTCCATGTAGTTTATACTGATAACCATCCACAGGCACAATTAATGAACAATAGACATGATGTGAGCAAGCATATTTTGGAGAGATGGTTTTTACAGAAAAAATGCTTAATGCTTATGTTCCAAATAAAAGCTAATATGTCACACATGGAATGAAGACAGGAAATAGAAATGAAGCATTAAAAGAGGAGGAAGAAAGGAAGAGGGCAACTCTAAAATTTGAATGAATGAAAGCTCTGATCTCTGCAAATTGCTCCGAAACACATTTTCAAGATAATTTTTCCTTTAATGCAATCTATTTTCAAAATGTCCATGTGAACCAAGAAGCCAGCCATAGCTGAATATACTATAAATATATATTTTAACAACCAGCCATTTATAAAGGCTGGGGTTTCCCCTTCAACTTTTCAACTGTTGTGTTCAAAAAACTTCACACATAGTACAATACTAATAAATAGATCTTGGTTCCAGGAAACATTTTTTAAAAATCTATTCTGGTCCAAATATCCTTGCTTTTTTTCTGTTGTATTAAATTTAGGATCAAAAACATCAAAGCAGCTTCCACCTCGGACCTAACTTTTAGAGGATCAATGTGACAAGGCAGTCCCTGATAGATGTTTCTCTTGATAAACGACTTGTTCAAAAGAGACATTGTAGCTTTCATTTCCTGACCACAACACACTTTTAATTTGCAACAGCAGAGCTGCCAGAGTGTCAGCACTTGCCCACTTTCCAGCCTTTTAGGTTTGTAGCTCTGGTTCCTTTAGGCCACACATTTGAGACACAATCTAAAAATAATCAGAGTAACAGAATTACAAAATAGGAACCATTAATGCTACTTTATACATATACACAAGTACCTACTTTATAGACATATATATAAACTTTTCCTCCTAGAATTCTAGTGTATGATAGATAGCAAGGCTCCTGAGTGAACATCATTTGCACAACAGGCATTTAAACACTCAGGGAAATAAATTATATGACTATTACTTAATAGTATGTAGAGCCTGGGTGGGGGGCAATTTGCACACATGAATCTGCTCTTAAATGTCATGAATTATTTGATTGTCTAAACCAATGTGTTTTTTATGTATTATTGCAATTATTATTATTATTACTACTACCCAGAAATCACATTTAAAGTATCAATGAGGTAAACAGTCAAACCATCCAATTTCTGCTCTCAGCACATTGTCTGAACTCCAATTTAAAATTTATAAATGTAATATCCTCCTCATCACAGGCAGCAGCCCAATCTGCTCTGAATATATATTACAGCTTTAACATCACAGAGGGAAATCGCCCATCTGGCAATCCCATTCGCTCCAACAGCTCCGGGGGAAGAAAAGCTGTGCTCTCTCCTCCTTAAAACATTTCTAAGGGCAAATTATGTGCATCTAAAATAAACAGTCTTCTTATTGATCGCTTCAAAGTCAACAAGTTCCAAATGCAAAATTCAATCAAATCCTTCCTATCATGTAAGAGTGGTGTGTGTTTAGCTCGATAGTCACTAGAGTCCACCCAGAAGTGTATGTCGCAGATCGGCTCCTATAGTCTCTTTCCTTGTATTCACATTTGTGTTATGAGAGAGCAGTAACCACGGCCACATTACAGACCCCTGGCAGCTTTGCCCCACTGCTATTTGTTTCTTTCATATTCTCCCTTTCCTTCTTTCTCTTTTTTCAGGGTGAATGCATGGTGGTAGAGTAGATGTAACAAAAAAGAAACAGTTTAAAGTGGATGGTATCCTTTGGTTATGCAAAATACTTTTAGCATCTTTTTGTTGTTGTTGCTCCCTCTTAGTCTTAATTGAATATCACAAAGTATACACACGGCATGGTCACAAGAGCTATTGAAAACCCCCTCACTCCATTTATCTGACCTTTTTTTTTTTGAAAAGAAAGAGGAAAGAGCGATTTCAAACAAAGTAAATTTCAGTGTCTGATTATTTAATTCTGTCACAGGTTAAAAGTAAAAAGCGCTGACAGACAAGTGAATGGCAAGCAAAGAAAAAAAAATAACTACCACTGTTCCTTACAAGGTATTAAGGACTTTTCAGTAATCAAAATATATTTTTATTTTCATGTAAAAGATATCCCTTCATAACTCACTCTCCCCCCAAAAGAATACCACACACACTTAGAAGAACTGATTACTCCATAAAGTGCAATCATTGAGAGAGCCGACAGTCCCATTGCACTAATAGACTGAGAAAAAAAATTCACCCAGTTCTGTGTGTGTACATATATATACTTTCATTAGTAAGCAGTCTTTCCCCACACTCCCGCCCTCTCCCCTCTCCACCCTGCCCCCTCCCCAAAAAACCCCACACTGAGTTTAACTAATTTACATACCATTTGACTTCAGCGATTATATAGTGCATTACTAGTAACATGCAACTTTGGGATTACAGCTAAAACCGATAAAAGTGGATTCTAGTAATCTAGTAATAAGCTGAAATATATAAACAAGTGATAGCAAAAATAAACAAGCATTTGGACAGGTTAAAATATACATATTTTTTAAAAAAGAATTATGTATCATGAGCATTTGCTTCCCAAGCAGAATTTTCAATGGTTTGATCATGCTATTTAATTTCTCTTTCCTATTTAGATGCAAAGGAAGTAAATTCCAAAACTGACATACCATAAACACTGGTGCTACTGATCATTTCTTGCTGGCAGCACAAAAAGCTGAATTGGATTTCTCACAAGCAGGAATTCCAAAGGTTGCTTTTCATTAAAGCCACTTTTCCTCTCAGCTATCAAATGTCACTGCCTTGAAACGTGGGCCCTTTCGTCAGGTATTCATTTAACCTACATGCATATAATTAAGGGGGAAAGCAACATCAACAAAAAGGGGATCTCAGATCACAGGAGAAGAAAGAAAGGAAAAAAAGCACAGGACCAGGAATGCAAGTCCATGTCAATTTCACTCACTCCCATTGAAACTAACAAGAGCTCCGGGGAGGATGGTAATAGGATCAGTGGATTGTATATACCATTAAATTATACATCTTTCTCTCCCGTTCCTTGCCAACAATACGCCCACCACGCTGTACCCCCTCCAAGATGATGTGCTTACATTTTTCTGCAACCGATCTGCTGACATTTTCACGTCCCTCCAGCCACGAGATTGTAATTTAACCTCAACTTTTTGTGTGTGCAAGATCCTTATTTACACTTCTTATTTACTTAGAAGTTAGTTCCCGAAGAAAGTCTAGCCCCACCCTATGGCTCCGCTTTCTTATTTTTTTTTTTTATTTTTGAAGTAAAAAGATAGTAATAAGTAAGCCCAATATAGCGGAAAACGAGATTCTTGCCATCGCGAACTCTTAATCCCACACTATTGTTTCAATGATTAAGCAGCAAAAATATGCATTATAATGTTTCATTGCTACTTTGTACAGAGAAATTAGACAGCAGGTTGGCGTACAGAATATAAACGAGTGCAAATTAAATTTAATGGTTACGACACAACTCGAAGATCTCTTTTTATTACAGGTCTTGGATTTATTTATATTATTTTAAAATAAAACAAACATAAACAAAAACAAATTTAAACAGATGGTAGGAAACTACGAAGCTCCTCTTACCTGAACGCGCGGAGCGAAAAGCCGATAGGTTAGCGTAGCATCGATCCGATGTGTTTGCTGATGAATGGAAGCTTGGGTTAAGTGAAGGTGCCTATGATTTGAAATCATTCCAAGTTTTTGAAGGGAAGACGGACTGCAGCCTCTGCCATGTTGGAATTTCAAACCCAAAACAGCTGCTTGGAAGGAGCCAGCATGCCAGAGGCTGGGCGCAGGCGCAGAGCGCCACCGAGCCAAATTCAAATCACTTTCACACTAAGAGCCAAAGATCAGTTTTCAAAGGAGAGAGGGAGAAAGAGACGGAGGCTGCCGTGAGGGAGAGAAGACGGGAGGCGGTGGCGAGAGGCGGGCAGTGGAGAGAGACGGGCAGCGGGAGGACCGCGACAGAGAGGCGCACGGAGCCCGCGGAGCTGGAGGGGGAGAAAGGGAAGCAGGAGGCGAGCTGGCGAGAGAGCTAGAGACGCGCCAGAGATTCATGGGCAGGGAGGGCTCAATGGCCGCGCCGCGGTGGCCGGCCGGCCGCTCGGGTCATGTTACACGGCCCTGGCCGCGGAGGCTGCCCAGCCTCGCCGACGCGCTCACGCAGGCCGGAGGGGGCCCCGAGGTCATGATTACGAGCGCGGGACCCGGAGCTCTCTCCGCCTGCACTCTCAGGCCGCCCAGCCTGGGGAAAGGGGAGTAATGCCTTACGGGGAAGGGGCCTTTCCTTCCCACGAGTGACCAGCCGGCCTGTGCGCTCCCCAGCCAGCCTTGGAGGGCCCAGGACAGGGTTGCGCGGCTCTCTGGCCCGCGGACCCCTCCCTGCCCGCTTCTGGCCCTCTCTACAGCTGCTGCCCTTCCACCCTTAGCCACCCTTCTGGATTCGGCGCACAGGACAAGATCTGCCCCTGAGAGCCGGGACCTCACCCACACTCTCCCCTGGGCCCCCAGCACCAGCCAAAAAATGACTTTATCGGCCAAGTATGGGCAACTTCGGGAGAGAAATCGGAATGAACCCCGTTCTCTTACCCCGCCTCCCTGTGAATAAATAAAATCATAAGTGTCTAGGTGTGCGGTCCTTTCTCGCGCTCCCTCGCTCCCCTCCCTACCTCCCCCAGGCGGCTTGAGCAGGGGACGCAGCGCCTGGGGGCCCCGGGTGCGGGCTGCTAGTGCGCAGGCAGAGCTGTTAGGCTGCTTTCCCAGCCCCCTTCTAGGGAGCAATCTGGGACCCAGGAGTGGGAAGAGAGTAGGGGCTTTGTAGTGCTGGGAGCTAAGGAAGAATGAAATGTGCAGTTGAGTGTGTTGCTCGCATCCCAGGGAGCAATGCAGTGCTGATTGTCTGTTGCTGAGATAGCCTTTTGTTCGGAACATAAGGTTTAAGAAACACACACGTTTTGTGGGTTCTCTTGTTAGATGTAAATGTGCTGCATCCAGATGCTTACTATACAGTGTAAGCTCAGTTGGCTTACTAATCACCCCGCCCCACCCCATACAACCAGGATGATTTGAATGGGAACCTCATTCAGACTTCTAGGCTTCGAGTGCTGCCTTCAACCTATTTCATTCTAGACTAGCCAACCATCCAACTTAGATAATAAAGCAAACAATAACATTTGATCATGATGTCTATGAGATAATATGCCCTGCAAAGTTCTTTAGGAATTGTAATGCGAAAGAGTGAGTGTGGTAATAATTTCTCTTCGTTTTCATTAAATATGACTTTAATACATAAATGGTAAGTTTATACTTTGGCCTAGTGGACATCCAGTCCTCTGTATTTCAACCAAGCTAAGTATGAAAGAGGCAAATTATATATTCGTCCAGGAGCACATCAAGCTGAAAATATTACCTTTGAAGGTTAGGAAAGAAAATGTACTTGTTTAGGACTGACTCTCCTCACATTTTCCCTGCTTCTCTGCTGTAGATTTAATAGACTAAATTGTGTCTCTCCATGATGAAATAAAAAGCATTTTAAAAACACCAAATATACACTTTGAAATTAATTTCCTTCTCCTGTTGTGATTTTCTTACCTTTGAAAAACTAGCCATTGAACAGATGCATTTAGCTAACAAGATGAAAAAGAAAAATTATTTTAGTTAAATGCAGGCAGATGACAGGATTAAAAGACAAAAGAAAAGTGATTCAAAATCTTACCAAATATTTCTAAGGAATGAGATTTCTCTTTGGAATGGATTTGACCTTTCTGTGCATTTTTAAAAACCAGACTTCAAGATAAAACAGAGGAACTTTATTCTGATGTAGCAGAGAACACTGAAGCCTCTTTAGTTATATATTACAAGATAGCTTTGAAAATGATATTATGAAAACTTATCCACTGGGTTTCACCACAAAGATGTAAGTGTAGGAAAATATCTATGGGTCACTGTTGGACTGACTACAGATGAATTAAACAGCAGCAACAACCGTGAAGATCTTACAATTCCAATTATTGCCCATTTCAAGAATGACAACAAGAAGTCCTGTAGACACAGCAGATGTTCTGTGCAATTCAAGCAAACCTGCTCTGTCCCTGTTCATTTAAAAAAAATAAACAAAGCTCATCAATCTTTAACACTAAATTCATAGTATTGAATTTACAGTTCTTCTTGTAAACCAAAATACTGAATAAAATACATATAATGGAATATCCACTGAGTTAAAAACAATGTATTTTGATGATTGACTTAAAACAATCCATTTCCAGTAACACACAAAATAAGCCCTACTTTTAAATGGGGGCAGGAAGAAGTGTGATTAGCAGGGATTTATTAATAAAGAAGTACTATTTTTTCAGTTCCTACATATTCATTTGAAATGCAGGTTATAGAATCTATCATTTAACATACAAATATATATAATTAATTTTAGAGTCAAAGAAAGGGAAACTATTTAAAAGAGTACTATATATTTATGTAGAGCTTAAAATCACCCAAAATCACATAAACTCCCAGAAAACAAGGTACATAACAAAACATCCATTATGAGGTTTGCATAACTAATAAGATCCACAGTGGAATTTGTCATCCCATTATTTCTAACTTTTTTTGGGGGGGGAGGGGGAGGTATACATAAAGTATACATAAAAGTTTGCATTTCTCCAATTAGTTTTTCCCAAAGGAAGATGAAACTCAACTTTGTTTTTCAAAAAGATTCATTCTCTGCAAAATTAGCACACTCTTTCTGGGTCTTATTGTTTTAATAAAACCATCTTTAATAAACTTGCATGATTAAACAGCACTTTAAAAGTCACTATATTTATCTATGCCTAGTTTTAAAGCTTTTACTCAAAAGAAGTGTTTCTGATTGCAATTGATATCTATCTCTAAATATTTTTATGAAACTTGTGGTAATATGAAAATAAAAAATTGAGTCTTTAAAGAAAGTTGATTGGCTAGTCAAGGAAATAGTTAATTCCATGAAAAACTTATTGGACTAACTTTTTCCTACTGAATTAATCATATTGCTTACTTCTTTTATTTTTTTAATGTAGAAAAGACAAATACAATGCATTTCTAATACACAATATATTCTGATTTTTAAAAAAGTGTGTGTATGTATTCTTCTCAAGCTAATTCAGAGAGGAAGAATTCATCTACTCTTTCCTGTCCTTATTCTGCACATATGAGCAAAAACAACCAAAGTGAAGGGTAAGGAAATAAGCAAGGTTGTATCGAATACGATTTTTAGATGACCATATGCTTGTCTGCATTGAACTAAAGATAATGTGACCCAGGTTAGACACAGAGATGTGCTTTACCTATGTGAAAGGAGAAGAAAAGCAAAGCAAAAAGATTAAGGTTCTTTTTAAGAAAAGAACATAGATGAGGGTGACGAGATGCTTTAAGAAAGAAACAAGATTTGGGGAGCCTTAATGTTTGGTTTTTCATGAAATGCTAAACACAATACAATTTAATCTTTAAATTATACCACTTTATAGTTTCACACTCAAATATTAACTATTTTAAAAAAACATTAAACTAGTAATATCTTTTTTTAATCTACAGTGTTTCAAAAAAATATCTTCCATAATTTAGTCATTATTTATTAGACCTAGATATTTTTGTCACATTGTTCACATAAAGTAGGTATTACATAATGGAAATTACTGGCACAATATTTTTAAGTGTTTCCATAAAAGTGAAGTTTATTTTAACACTCTTCATTTGCACTTTAACTACGACTACTGAGAAGTCCTTATTCCCCTTCCCCCAAACAAAACCAGCAGAGATCTTGACCTCATTTTAGTAAAATTACTCAATTTGTTAGAATTACACTTGAATACAGATACTGTCAAATGGTATTAGGGTTGTCTATATATCTCCTTCATGATGTAATTCTACAGTGGAAAGAAAACTGTAAGATCTTGTAATACATTCACTTGAGATGTTTTATTGTCGTTTATGCAAACCTGTTTTCTTCTAATAACCTGAGAACTATGGTTTTTTTCATTCATTTTTCTTTAAATGGTGATAGTGTTTATATATTTGCTGCAACCTCTGCCTGATTTTGCATGATTCTCGATTTCATTCAGAAAGTACATACTGAACTTACCATGGTTAAAAGCATTGCCAAAAGAAATTGCAGAGGACTTAAAGAAAATGAACATTGACCACTTTTAAATGAGAGAAGATAAATATAGTTCAAAATGAGTGTTGTAAGTGACTCATAAAGGGGTTCAGCCTGAAACAAAATATGGGTTCTTTCATGAAGAGAGCAGTTTTCTCGGTCTTGGTAGCCTCAATCTTTATGCTCCAATACAACAAGCCACTTGTAGTTTGCAGACACCACACTGTTTGTCCCAAGCTTGCCTTGCTTTTCGTTGTGCCCTCTGGTGTCCTGTCCTCTTCTGTGGCCTATCTCTCATAAACACTGAACTCCTCCAGGGACACTACCCAGGCTTTCTAGGGGTGCTTCAGTATCTTTTTCCTAGTCTGTCACCAGAGTCTCTTTCTCTTTCTCTCTCTCCTTCTCCCCTTCTCTTTACCTTCACAACACTTTAATAGTACCTTAATAAGTGTTTGACTCCTGTTAGATTGTAAGCTTCCTGAGCAGTCAATTATTGTAACTTCCATATTCACCCCTCTCCCCCAACAGTGCTTGAAACAGTGACAATGCCGAATATTTACTGAGTTCATTAATGGGTTGATGTGTAGATGAAATAGGCATGTGCAAAGGCAGCAATAAAGGGAATTCTGAGAGCCTTTGCAAGGAGCAGCATATAATCTAATCTGGTTGAGCCTATGCTGTACATGGGCATGAAAGGGAAATAAGAGTGGAAATGAGAACTGGGGGTGCATTTCTCAGGAACTTTATTCAGTCCTTAGATGACAGTTTTGCATTACATTTGGTAGGTAACAGGACTCTCTACAAGTTTCTCTACTTCTTTTACTGTGGTAAAAAGACTTAATATAATATCTACTCTCTTAACAGATGTTTAACTATACAATACAGTGTTGTCATCTGTAGGTACCATGTTTTTTAACAGATATCTAGAATTTATTCTTCTTGCATAACTGAATTTTTATTGTTTTAATTTTTTATTGTATTTTTCCATTACCATTTAGCCCTTTTATACCCCCCACCCCAAAGGTTTTTGAGCAAGAGATTTATGTGATCTGAGCCCTGCTTTAAGACGATAGAGCTAATAGAACTGGAAATGGGGCCACGAGCGGGGAAGTTATTGCAAGGGTCTATCATTTTCTGTTCCTTCAACCTGTCAATCCTTCTTTTAGGGTTTGGTGATATGCTTCCTTGACTTTTTACAGATGGTCTATTTGTATTGATTGCTCAAAACTGCATGTTCATTTTGCAATATTACAAAATGTCAGTGTGTTTAAAGGCATTCATTTAATGTCAAAGATACAGAAAGGGACAATACCTTAAAATTGAATGTTTCTTCCCTTCAAATTGAACATGGTCTTTCTTCTCATTATTCTGCCTCCCTCTCCCCACCAGCACTACCACTTCAATTAGTTCCACTCAGACTGTGCTTTTGGTTTAGCAGGTATTTCATTCTCAAGAGAAGAAATGCCTAAAGATCTGAAAAGTTCCTCCCTGGAGTATGTTTGAGCAAGTAAAACAAGCAAAGTGAATTTAGTTTTTACATACTGAATAAAAATACAGATGCACATTCCCTTCATTTCAAGTATATTAAAGTTTCCTAAACAGGATTTTTAATTCATTTAAAACAGCATTAGGTGAGGTGGGCTGTTGGTGCTTTGAATTAATGTGCAAGCTGTTAATCTCCATAGACCTGGATTTAAAATTAGACAAAGCAATAATTAGTTTGGCACCATCATTTCACTACCCAGAGGGTAATAATGTAGGTCATAAAATACTACGGTTTGGCACAAGTTTTTTTTTTTTTGTACAAAACAAGGATCTAGTATTAGGTAGTATGGAAATTAAAAATTAAAAAAGAAAGATTGTCATTGGGAAGTACAATAGCTAAGCTTTTAGATGTGCCCCACTATTCTTGAAGAGACCTAAATTCAGAAATTCTGATCAGGTTTTCCTGGTTTAAGGTGAGCTTTCCTTATGCAAAGGAATCTTCACAGCTTCTCCTCTCAGAAGTTAGATTTTTTTCTGTAATATTTTTCCACACAGCATTTATTTATTTAGTCACAAAATTAAGCATTTAATTTGCACTGTGTTTTCATTTTGCTGCAGTTACTTTTTCCATCAGTTTACCATATTATTAAGTTATACAAATGGCATACTGTGAACATTTTTTAAAATATAAAAAGTGTTGTATTCAAGGAAATGCTTACCATACCTACTACCTTGATTTGTTTTCATGGCAAATGACTACTGGCAATATCAATAATTCAAAAACAAAAACAATGAGAATACCGAGAAATTGCATTTAGATACTTTTTCCTGTCAATCATCTTTGCCAGATTCCTATTTGAACATCTACAAATGAGGAAACTTCAGATCTAGCCTTAAGTATGAGTAATAGTTTTCTATTTCCTAGACTCCTCACCCCAACTGAGCTTTTAAAGCCGAGGTATCTTGGGTGTCACTATGTACCTTAATATTTTAAGCTATGAAAATGTTTTAATATTGCATTGAAAATATATTTCATGCAATATACATGTACAAACTTTTTATTTTACATAAAGCAATAGGCAAGCACCTGTGTGTATCTACAGAGAGTGTTCAATGTATTAGATGAGTACATTCACAAATCATTTAAGTTGAGCTTTTCAAGTGATGTGAGCTACTGATACAAACTTGCTAATGATAATTATAGAACTGATGCTGATTTAGTCATTTCGAAAAAGCCACGGTGGCATAATTAGTGTCTGAATGGCCTCAATATTGCATTATTAGGAGGCTAGGGTGAAACTTGAAATGAGAACATCAAGGCTGATAACAGAAAAGAAAACATGAAATACATACATAATTCATTCTGAGATATTATAAAGGTTTATAACCAGAAACAATAATTTGCAGAAAGCATCTTATACTGGAGCCAACTGCAATCATTTGGTCAACCTGTTAAAGATCAAATAGTATATATTCTTAGCTATTCTCAGTGGTGTCTTTGTAATAAAGTAGCAGCAAACAGACACTGTTTGCTTCTGGTCACTTTTAAAGAATGTTCAGTTTATCAGTAGGGACTTTAATCTCAACCTTAATAGAGTACAAAAGCAGCTTTGTTCCTGCGCTTCTCTCCTTAAGGCCACAAGGCATGTGCGGTTTTGAAATTCAAAAGAGGAAGAATAAAATTCTCCTGTGAACACTAAATACTGTGGGTTTTCCCCCAAAGAGTAATTTTCATTCACCTTTCTTCTCTTGACAAGTTTCTTCTCCTTTTCCTTCTTGCTGATAACACAAATGCTCCACCATACTTCACAGTCATTGCCAGAGTGAAGACATGCCGAGTATCTATGAAGTATTCCCTGCCTTGGACCCCTGCCAGGCCAACCATTATCAAGTGGCCTGTGCATGGGTTCACCAGAGCATTGTAACTCAGAAAGTCCCCCTTTTTGGTGATCTTTCCTATTAGGGGGCAACAAATATAAAGAATGACTTCTAATCTATGTAAAACATAGAAATAGACTGCAGTCTTGAGATCATTCTTTTCTCTTTAGCATACAGATGATCAAAGACGTCTTTATTTTATTGATTTTTTGTTGATTTCTAGAGAGAGAGAGAGAAGGAAAGGGAGAGAAACATCAATTTGCTGTTTCACTTATTTATGCATTCAGTGGTTGTTCTTGTATGTGTCCTAACTGGAATCACACCTAGAACTTTGGGTTATCGGGACACACTCTAGCTGACTTAGCTACCCAACCAGGACAATATTCTTAAAAGCATTTTTAAATATAATCTGTCTGCTATGTAAAATGCTTGCTTCCAATGTGATTTTTATTATTATTATTAGAGTTTCCAAATATGATATGCTTGGGTTGTATTGCATAGGAAAAATCTGGGCTGTAGTTTAAGGTTTACCATGAGTAAGTATAAATATTGTCTTCCATGCTCCAGCGAGGTGTCATATTCAAGGAACAGTCAAATTGTCAACTCTCTGGGTGAGGAGAGAGTGAAGGAAACCTTAGGTAACCAAGAAGGTAGTTATGAAAGAGTGAAAAGAATGAACCCTCAGGAGTAGGTAAGTGTATTCCAGGGATTAAACATGGTTTAGGACCAGACTTTACTCTGCTCTCCCAAGTATCACAACTAATTAACTTAATAAAAGCAATGAGCCATATATTATGTGTGTGTGTGTGTGTGTGTGTGTGTGCACACACAAACAGGGTGGGGCAAAGTAAGTTTACAGTTATGAGTACACAAACCACAGATTTATTCTTATATTATTTATTAATTATTATACTATTGTCCATTCAGTGATTGTAAAACTACCTTTATATATACATGTAGACGTACACACACAGGGTATGGCAAAAATAATGCCCCTTTTTAATTACAAAATCTTTTATTAAGAAATCATAAGCATGTAATTCTGTAACACAACAGTATCACACTCAAGCATACCATATGACATTTTAGGTGAAATATTCAAATTGCTGTCCATCTCATGTGAGACCATGCTCAAGCAGGTGTTACTCTTACTTCTGCCGGACTTGATAACTGGTTACTATCTTTCTCTCTGATGTATATTAGATTTTATTCATTTATTTATTTTTAGAGAGAGGGGAAGGGAGGGAGAAAGTGATACAGAAAAATATCAGTGTGTGGTTGCCTCTCACGTGGCCCACTGGGGACATGGCCCGCAACCCAGGCATGTGCCCTGACTGGGAATTGAACCGGTGACACTTTGGTTCCCATCCTGCGCTCATTCCACTGAGCTACACCAGCCAAGGCTCAATATATATATTTCTGGTTACTAACAAAAAATTACAGTCTCTCTATTCCTTCATTCCCATACTGATGAATGAAGTAGCCAAATTCCTGACTTTCATTAAGGGAAGCTTTGGCTGCAAATAAGAGAAGTAACAACTAATAGTAGCTTAACATACTAATAAATTTGTTATTTCTCAACAGGAATTTGTAAGATTTGTAAGTAGGGTAGTTCTTTGGCTTCTGTTCCAGATGGTAATCTGGAGCATTTTAGTGCTATTTCTCTACACTGTAAATTCAACTGCTTCAGACATCCCTGGAAATAGGACTACACCCAGTGGAAGAAGATGAGTGTCCTTCTACATGTCTCTTCATTTCTAAGGAAAATCCTTTCCCAGATGCCAGCAAGGGATTTATTCAATATTATTGGGTCACCTTTCTGTGTTTAAACAATGACTGGCAAGGGAGTGAAGCCATTGAGACTGGTTTTCACCAATCATAAATCAGTTTCTATATTGAGAAATGGGTCACTTATTGACAAATACACAAATACATTTGAAGTTCTTTCATCAAGAATGAAGGAGAAGAGAGGGTTGTGGTGGCAGAGGTTGCAGAGTGCTTGTGAAGGGCTATCATTCTGATGGCACCAGGAACCCCATTTCTCCACACTAGCTGTGAATGATGGCCCCTGGGGCTGTTGCACTGGGCAAGCAACATGTTTGCATCTTACAACACGCATCTGAACAGAAAATAGAGTCTATTTCATTTTTCTTACCTCTGGCCCAGCTGTATGAATCTGAGTCAGTTTTTTAAATCTAATTTAGATCTTTATTTTAAGAATCTGCTTTTTCTAAGCTTCAAAGGCTCATAACACAGGTATGAGGCCATCATTTCAGAAATGATCCAGAGCCTGGGATGAGGAAGCTATTATTCTCAACATTAATTAAAACATTTGAATGGTTTTCAACTTAAGCAAATAATAGAGTGATTATTTGCACATATAATAGAAAAATGAATGAAAGCATTTGAATATTGACTTTCTTAAAGAATTCAAAGTAATAAAGCATTTGGTCAGGAAAATGATAGACATTCAATAAAAACTTGAATGAATGAATGAACAAAGTTAAATGCACCCAGAGATTCAACAGCAAAATAGGTAAAATTATGGTACTCCCACTCTGGCCAGTGGGGCTCAATAGGTTGAAGCACAGTCTTGTAAGCCAAAAGTTCATGGGTATGATACCTGGTCAGAGCGCATGCCTGGATTGTGGGTTCAGGGCAACTGATTTATGTTTTTCTCTTATGCTGATGTTTCTCTTCCTCTCTCTTTCCCTCTCCCCCTCTCTTTCTGAAATCAAAATGCATGTCCATGAGTGAGGCAAAAAATATTAAGGGACTCCCTAATAGTCCAACTAGCCATTCGTTGTATCTTGAAGATAAGACAGATTTATAAATGTAACAGAAAACATTTGAAATAGATACTTTTGCACCAGAAAAGAACTGAAACATTGTAACATTAACAAGTACAGGTACTGAATCCTGATATTCTGAAGAAAGACTTAACTTATACTTGTGATTACTTAAAGTATAGTGAACTTAAACTTATAAAATGTCATTTTATTGTATTGACAGACAGTAAGAAAAATAATGGTGGCTTTCATTTCAAGTGATTTTCCATGGGGTCATTGTCAATGTTTACCTTTCAGAGGGTGCCAGGGGGGAAGAGGGAACAGAGCTCTAGAAACAGTGAATTTAAAATGTGTAGCAACATGACTTCAACTTTGAGAAATACCTACCTATAAATATTATTTCAAAAATAAAAACCATTCTTTTAACTCCTGTAATTATACTTTTAAAGCTAAATGATCTTGATTTTTTTTTTCTGTTTCCATAGCTAACCAGGATTAGATCTACTTTGAAGGTAATAATTTTCCACAAGATTGGTGTTGGCTGGTGTCAGTCACAGTGAATGTAGAATTGGAGAACAATTCAACACAGACACAAATTTTATGAGGAACCAACGGAAACTTGCCTGTGACTTCTGTGTAGTCAAAATAGTCACCTTGCCAGGTCAAGGCAATCTTAGTCTTTCAATGTCTCCAAGTCTCTTTTAGAAATGTACTCAATTCAGGAATCTTCCTCCTCCCTTCTCATAGGGGGCACTCTAGAGACTGTTTCTCACACAGGGGGCTTGGGCCACAGTCACACTCTGTCTTCACTCAGGTTCAATTCATTCTTCTCAGTCTCCGTGCCTCCACCTTGATCTCAGATAAATCTGCAGCAGGTATCTAAGGTTGTATCATACGGCCTTTGGCTTGGATGATTCAAGTTGTGCCTAGTCAGGGTGTCTGGTCAATACACATGCATGTTTCCTTCATCCACTGAAACTCTCTCTGATTTTCTGCATTCCTCTTGGAGGCCCCAGAATCTTTCGGATATTTTCCCACACCATGGTTGGTATTTGTCCTCTGAGAGTCTGTCCCAGACCTGATCCTGCAGTATCTTACTGTCTTACTCATTGTTCCTATTTCACAAGACACCAGGAGTAGCACAAATGTTTTTTTCCAGGAGAGAAAATAGGGAGGGGCCAGACCCCATGCCTGCAGCTTGGCCCCATTCTTCCACTCTCCCTTTATGACCAAACCCTCTCCTTCTAGCACTCTCCTCTTCTATCTCTTCTTCCTTCAATCCAGGTGGAGTTTTTAACCTTTCTCTGTATTGGGAAAATAATGTTCTACTTCACCTTGCAGTCTTGCCAACTCTGTTATTTTTGTTATGTAGTGGTTCCCCCTCCTTACCTGCAAGGAGTACATTAAAAAATGCCCAGTGGATGCCTGAAACCTCAGATAATACCAAATTTGATACATGTCATGTTTTTTTCCTATACATACATACCTATGATAAAAGTTTAATTTATAAATTAGGCTGAGTAAGAGATTAACAATAATAACTAATAACACAATAAGACAATTATGATAATATACTACAATAAAGTTGTGTGGATGTGGTTTCTTTCTTAGATAATTTGTCTGATAATTGAAAGGGCTTCTGAGTGACTAAAAGGCAGGTGTGTCCGGAAATTATTCAGCATGCACTATGAAAAATAGAGACATTTACTGAAGAAGATACGGGATACAAGAAATATTGTATATAAGACAATGATACCTTAGTCCCTTTCAAAGTCAGCATTTGGGACCTCACACAGTTTTCCCAGTGTCTCCTCCTCTGTTCAAAACACTCTGTAAAATCCTTTGTTAGAATCACCCTCAACTGCTCCATTGTATTTTCCTGAATCTCATCGATGGTCTAAATCTCTTTCTTTTCAAAGGTGATTTTAGTTTTGGGAGAAGCCAGAAGTCACTGGGCTTCAAATATGGGCTGTAGGGAGGCTGAGTCACCTGGGTCATTTGATGTTTCACCAAAAACCTTTGCAGGAGACACACCTCGTGAGTTGGGTGGGACAAAGTGGAAAGGTATGTAACTCTTTTTCAGAATGGCACACAATGAAAACTTCTGAATTGTTCATTTCTGGAATTTTGCACTCGCTACTTGTGGGTGGCACCTGACCACAGGTGACTGAGACTGCAGGAAGTGAGACTGTGGATGAGGAAAGGCTGCTGGAAACTCTCCTCCTCTACATCTGTAAGACTTTTTATTTGTGATTTTCAAAAAAGTTCTCTCTGAAAATTCTCGGCTATTTCCTTCCTGATTATTTATCTCTATGATTGGAATTTCAAACTGAGATATTGACTCTTCCTTAACTTTATAAACACTCATGTGGAGGATGCTGAATGGTGTGGTAAAGGTAATAGATCTAATGAAGCTGATGTCTAGGGGAAGAAATGCTATTCATACCTCAAAATGCTATCTTACTAATCTATTGTATTAGAATTCTAGAGTGGAAGAAATCTGTAAAAACATCTTAATCCTTTCAGAAAAATAGTGAAATGTCAATTGCTTCCACACATTTTTCTAGCATTGCATATAGAACCAGTTTTGGATGAAATTTCAGTTATAGAGAAATAACTGGACATAACAACAAACATCTCCATTATATATTCTTTCCATTTTCTGCTCATTATTTGGGTCTTTATATCACCAACATTGTAAAAGTAATTTCTGTGGATACACAGACTTGAATATGTCAGGGATCATCCATTGAGCTAGGTTTTTTACCTAACATATTAAACATAATTTGGGGAAAGAAGTTCCTCTTATCTATATTTTCAAGTAAGAAAACTGTGTCTCAAAAAGGGTAAATAATTTGTTTCAAGGGCAGAAATCTGATGCGTGGCAGAACTAGAACTTACACCCAGTTTTATCTCATTCCAAAGTCCTTATACTTTTTAATTACCTTTTGCCCTTGTCCTCACTTTTCGTGGTGTTTTAGGCCTGTGTGCCTTTCTGAACTTCAGCCTAGTATGTTCCTACACAGAATCAATGTCATGACTGCTAAGAAATTACCCAATACTTTTCAGACTTGTTCAGGCAAAATTTCCAACCGTAATTAGGTTTGAAGTTACTCATGATGTAAAGCAGAGATGAAACACTGTGCAATAGCATTATTCTTGTTTATTACTCAGGTGAACTGGTAGATCTTGACTACAGTGTTGTTCTTTGGAAGGACAACCCCTTATGAAATCCATGGGAGTGAGGATACAATAAATCAGACCAAATGTGTTTTTATTTTTTATGTTCAAATTTATTTTGTTTGAGAAATGTTCATGATTTAAAGTATGTAATTTCTTTAATGATTAAGTTTTCACTCTGCCTAAACTAAAAATGATACATGGTGAGGGTGAACTTCAACTTCTTTCATAGATAGCTTTTCTGTTCCCTCTTCTACTTCTCTTCTTTTCCTTTTTTTCTTCCTCTAATTGACATTTTTCTCTTAAATCACAGTCATTCTTTTCAGAAAATAAAGATATGTATTATGGAATTCATTCAGGTCTGAGGTTAAAATTGAAAGAGAATTATAATGTATTATAATACATATACACAAATTCAGAGCCTGTTCCTAAGATTTTTGGTGACTTTAGTATGCTTAGAAAAGTGGGCATTTCTTCTTACCCACCAAGACAAATGTGAAACTGTAGACGTAAATTTCTGTAGATAACTCATAAAACTAAAAGGAATGTTTAAAATCCCTTAAGATATCATTTCTTTATGTATGGTCTAAACCCCCAATGTTAAATTCATCTAGGGGAGGTTATTGAACACCATTTCAGACCAAATGTGTCAGAATCTCTTGGGAAGAATTATGAAATCTTCTTTCAACATACACCTGTGAAGATTCCTTAGCATGCTTAAATTGGAGGACTTCTCCCCTATGGTATCAGTCTAGGCCATTTCCACCCTGAAGTGACAATCACACTCATAAAATGCCAAGGAGCTTGAATTCATTTATAGTGTCTTTTCCTCCCTCCCTCCCTCCCTCCCTCAGTCCCTCCCTCCCTCCCTCCCTCCCTTTGTTTCTTCCATTTTTTTCCTCCTTCCTTCCTCCTTTCTGTTTTTCCATATAGGTATATTGATAGACATGTAGATTATGGAGAAAGAGGATATCTATTATCTGCTAGCAGATAAAACAAATATGGCCCTCATTCCTGAAACTTGATGATTTCTCTTGCCCTGCTTTGAGTAGAGAAGAATCCTCCATACCTTTATACCTAGCAACACATTTAGGCTCAACTAAGCCTTTCCTTCTTTACAGTGTTATTTCTTCTCTTTGTGACTCTTCTCTTAATCTCCTCTCAAGATCTTTTCACCCCTCATTTGACAAATATCAATATTATTCACAGTGCTATAAAATGTATGCAACTACTATGAAGAAACATGTTGGTACCAACATTACATCTTTTATCAAGGCATTTCTTAACTGGCTTTAATACTATATTCTCTCATTATTATCTGGTTTGATATCCACTTTCTTTTACCTGCCTTCATATTGAGCTAGACATGGGTGTCATGGCTGGTGGGGACAGAGATCACTGTGCTGTGACTTTCAGTTTCCGCAGAGGTAAGTCTTGGTTACTGCTACCTACTTGTACATGTGCACACACAGTTTTGGCAAAATACCAGTGAGCTTCCAGGGAAACAACTTAGGCACTATTTAACCCATAAAGTCTTCCCGATTCACCAAATCTGAAGGAGCAGTATGTTCCTTTTATGTTTTTTGCCCCACTGTATTGCCATTAAACATGCTTTGTTGATAACCTTTCTAGTCTTTATCATACCCCACACTTCAAACACTTTGAGACAGATATTGTTCTTATGGTGTCATCAAAGCCCAGAATAATTCTTAACACACTCTTGGTAGTCTTTAAAATCTCAGAAATCAATGAAAAAAATCAAATTATTTGAAATAAAAACATTTATATTGCTAAAATTATAATTATTATTCCTCAAAGATAGGGAATTATTTGTGAACATTGTATGTATTCAACAAATATCTGCTGAAAAATATTAAATGAATAAATACATTTTTCAGAAACATAACCACTTTAGCTTATCATGATGACAGTAGTCACATTCTATTACTCAAATGCTATTAAACACACATACTTACACACATCAAAATCCATATATTTTCTGATAATACCTTACTATGAAATATTTTACTGTTATTTTTCTCCTTTTTAAACTGAGAAAAGAGAAAATATCATATATAGAAAGCTACCTACCAAAACCCATTCAGGATAATTCCACTGCAGTGTAGAATCTGATTTTTAATGAGTGTGTGTGCATGTGTAGGTATATGTAGTTTTTAATAATATATTTGTGTGTGCATATTTACATATAAACATGAATGCATATATATTTATGAATATGTATCTCTCTCCATATAGCTTTCCAGGATAAATATGTCTACAAATAGAAAAAGGAGAGAAAATAGCTATGCAGTTTTCAGGAACGACAGGATATTTAACCAAATTGACACATCTCTTTGTAATATCCAAATGATGTTTTTTTTTTTAGAATTACTATAAAATTGACCACAAGAATTAATTAATGTTGTAGGATAGTTATAACAAGTTTATACTATAAATTTTTCTTCTTTTCCTTTTCTTCTAATTTCTGATACTGTCTTTTTTTTTCTTGCCACTAAGTTACTCCTTTTGCTCTTTAAACAATCTTCACCTCAGATATATACACAAAAAGCATATTGCCAAGATACGATGACTGAGTTATGCGTCTTCCATTAGGCTCCATATAACAGCTCTAGTCCAAGGATGCTCACTAGAATTCAGAAGGGAACTTATATTTACCTTGCCTTTCTTATCATTATATTCTCAGGCAGATGAGTCAATAGAGGTGCCATATCTACATCTACAGAAAATGAAACACCATTCCAACACTTGAACCTACATGTTGGGCTGAGCCACAGGCTACTTGACATTTGATTGGCCTCAAGTAAACAAAGGCTCAAAGCTTCCTGACATTGGAATTTCTATCCAACTCTCATTCTCTCCATGGCAGACACTTGTCTTGAGCTGAGTTGAAGGTGGCAGGATTTTATTCCCTACCACTGTCCCTTAATTCTCCTTCGTAACTTACAGAAAAAGTGAGTCAAGGTTTTGAACTATTAACAGCCGTCTTCACTGTGTGTTCTATTCTATGTCAGCTAATGGGATCTCCCTTAATGGAATAGATGCAGAGGTATGATCAGGTGCTTCTGACTTAGGGGGATCTGTTCATTGTAGAAAAATGAAAGCTGCCTGCTTCATTTTGCAGGTTATCACTCTCAGCCTTGATATGCTTGGCATCTGTGTCCTCCTGAAATTGTCTTATTACCTTGTGAATGGGCACCATGCCATGCTAGCAGATGGGCATAAAGGATGCCAGAAACCCGGGCTGTGTATCATTTTTGAGTATTAGTGTCCAGAAATTGATGACATTTTAAATATAACTTTTGAGCTTGAAACACATTTGGAGAGAATGTTAGCACACTCAGGCTTGTCAGATAACAGACAGTATTCTTTTATTATAAAGGTGGAGATATTATGATAAGAGCAGGTATAGATCCTGTACATCTCTCTCTCTTGATCTTTCTATCACCATCAGTATGTCGTATTTAATTACTGGGAATTTGTTCTAAGAAACACCTAGGGTCATGTCTCACGTGGCAAGGCATAGGAGAAATATCATGGGCTTTGTTGACCATGAAGAAATTACTTAACCTCTCTGAGCCTAAATTTTATCATTTATAAGATGTGAATTGAGGTAACAAATTATATAGTTTTAGGTATTGTGTATGTACCTCACAGAGTTACTGTGCAAATGAAATGCAACACTGCTTAAGAAAGTACTCTGTGACTTGTACAGTACCATTCAAAAGATAGTTGTAAACTATTTTTTCTTTGACCTATTAGTAGCCCAGCTAACTGCCCTGCTGCTGATTGTAATTCTGAGGAAGAGAATGTCGCAATTAAAATTAGGCATCAAAGATCTTGCCACTGAGTTGATGAGAGATTAGTAGTGAGCTCTATTAGGCAGAAATTATTTTTCCTAGATTGGAAAGGGCTAGATCTTCATGGTATCTTCTTTGGTCAGAAAAGCAACAGGGTGATTTGCAGACCACATTTGTGCTGTCCAAGAAAAGAGGAGAGTTGAGAAATTTCCTGGTGGTATTAGACATTATAGACAGCTGATCTAGATGACTTGGGTCCCAAAGTGAAATTCTGAACATAAATTATTCAGTGCGACTCCCTGTGCAGGTCAGTGCCAGTTGACCATGAATTTGCTCAGCCCATTGCTTCATATTGGTTTTGGCCTTTAGTGCCCAGAAGATTTCTGACATTATCCTATTTGACTTCTACTCAGATGAAGTTAAAACACACACACACACACACACACACACACACACACACACACAGGAAAAATAAAAGGCAGCAATCTGAGAATATTTTTACAATTTTTATGTTAAATGTAATTTGACCTGAATAGATACTTCTCCAAAGAGGACATACTCATGGACGATAGACTATATAGAAAGATGCTAAACATCAATAATCATCAGAGAAATGCAAATTTAAAACAACAACAAGATGTCAATAAATCAGCAAACAAATGCTGGTGAGGATGTGGAGAAAAGGGAATACTTTAGCACTGTTAGTGGGAATGCAGATTGGTGCAGCCACTGTGGAAAAGAGTATGGAGATACCTCAAAAAGTTGAAACTGGAATTGCCTTATAACCAAGTGATTCCAATTTTGTTTCAGAAACCTGAAACAGTAATTCAAAAGAACATAAGCACCCCTATGTTCATTACAGCATTATTTACAATCACCAAGATATGGAAGCAACCCAAGTGTCCGTCAGTAGATAAACAACTATGGGACATTTACACAATGGAATACTACTCAACTGTAAAAAAGAAGAAAATTTTACCCTTTGTGACAGCATGGATGGACCTGGAGAACACTATGTTAACTGAAATAAGCCAGTCTGAGAAAAATGAATACCATATGAGTACACTCACATATGGAATCTAATGAACAAACTGAACTAACAAGCAAAATATAGACAGACTCTAGACAAGATATAGACAGTCTATAGACAAGATAAAAACCAAGCTGACAGTTCTTGGTCGGAGCTGAGGATTTAGGGAGTGAAGGAAACCAAGCAAAAAGGAAAAAAGACTCATGGACATGAATGACAACATGCTGACTGCAGGTGAGAGAGGGATGTAAGGAGTGTAAATGGTAGTGGAAAAATGTAATAAAAATAGAAAAGAAAAAGAAAAAAGAAAAAGCAGCGATGATTAAGGAAAATGGATTCTTCCTTAGGTTTTTTGCCAGTGATCAAGCTGTATGCTTGTTGAGCGAGTGGGAGAAGATAAGCACAGTGAAGAACCTCCCCCACAAAGTTCTGTGTGCATGACATAATGTGAAGAAGGGACTTATTAGTGTAGCTCATTTCAATGTGAAGTCCAATATGTGACCAAAAACAATGAGCAATTGGCAAGTATTTTAAACAAATCTCTTAACATATCTGAATCATACATTTCTCACTGTTTTCCTTTTTAAGATTTTTGTTGTATTTCATATACCACTTTAAATCTATGTTGGTTTATTTCAGCTTTATGAAGTGCCCATATCTAAGGCAGAGAAGAGTGGGAAAAAATTGCATTTTAAGTTCATCTCTATTTAACATTAGCAAATTTTCAGCTCACAAGCTATCACTGGCTAACAAGAGACCAGGGAATCTGAATGGTGATTATGTGTTAATAAAATTATTTCTCAAATTCATTATCTTTCTTAAAATTTTTAACAATATTTTTGGAAAAATACATTCATTGGGGTAATAGGTTGAACTTCACTGAAATACTACAGCTCCCCTTTTAGGAAACAAATTAGATTGGAGAATAAAAATGATATTAATTATTGAATTAATGTTAATTTTTTGAGTTCAGGAAAATGTTAAATATGCTTAAAGTAAAACAACACTGATTAATATTTTAGAAGTATAATTATGATGGGAATGGAAGTAAGTGAGATTAAAACTGTTCTAGCAGAGATTAGTTTCAATGAAACTGACATCACATATCAATTTATTGTCTGTTTTGACTTATTAACTCTCTTTTTACTACTAAATAGTTCCTTCAGGAAAGCATAACAATAATGAAAATAACAAAAAGAGTTTAAATATGCCCAACTTGTTTGTATAATCTGAGCAATGAGTTTTTTTAAATATATGTCAGAGTACTTAGGAAACACTAGAAAATTGAAAATCTGGTGAGAGGGCATTAGCATTTGTTGCTTTCTAGAAGCATCCTGCCCTCCTATTTAACTACATATTGTTATAACCATTATGAGTACCTTTCTAACAGCTCTATTAACAAATTCTTTTTATTTCCATTTCCATTTGTCTCTGCTGCTGGGTTAGTGCTTGTGATTAGAATAGCATAAATGTATGTAACATAGTAATGGTATGCTATAATTTTACTGTAAATATTGAGTAGTAGATTTCCATATAGACAATGAGACACAGGCTGTACTGTTCTCCACAGCAAATGAACTTTGACACTTCTCCATCAACTCTTATCTGGTAAATTGTTATGATTCCAAAATGAAACATCTTTTTGTGGGGGGAGAAATCTCTTTTTGTTAATATAATGCAGTGCATGGTATTTCTTCACTATGTATACACATGTTGAAATGAAAATATTAGCAGCTGATGTTTGCAGAGTCTTTTAGGGCTTACAAAGCCTCTTCATCTACTCCATTCTATTTAAAAAAAGAACTTGAGACTCCAGGGAGTTAAGTGATTTGTCTAAGATCTTACAGCTTGGTGAGTGGCACAGAGTGGACTTGACATCTTCTGACCTTAAATCCCAGGCTTTTCTTAATGTTAAGCCACTTTCACTGAGAGAGATCAAGGGTAAGGGCTTGGGGGTCAGAAGACCTGGGTTTGAATCCCGACACTTGAATTAACCTTGAGCAAGACATTTAACATCTTAGTCCCTGTAAGCTGGGAAAAATTTTAGTAACAACCTGATAGAGTTATGAAAGTTAAACAAAATAACATATTATTCTATTGCTACTAGCGTGGTGCCTGGCACACTGTAATCAATAAATAAATATTTATTGTTAACATGTGTAATATGTGCTTACTTATGTTTATACGTCATATCTGCATATTTGTGTGTTTTGACTTCCTTCAAATTTTAACTTGTCTCTCAAGTTTCTCAAGGGAAATAACTTTCAATTTATTTATATTCTCTGTAGATGCTAGAAAAACCTTTTGGAATGAATGTTAAAATGAATGAACACAAAGTGTTTCAATACAATACAATCAAACTATTGGAAGTCACTGGAACCCACTATAAGCATTTATTCTAGAAAGTATGAATAACTAAAGATTTAAATTTTTTCACTCATAGTCCAACTAGGAGTGTCCTCTGAGGCATGATGCCAACACTTTAGTTTATTCATTGCTGCAGTCACTCTCTGTTTTCACACAGTCTTCTTAATTTTTGCATGTCTAGTTTTCATTGTTGCCAGTTCTCTCAGACAAATATTCTTATATGCCATTGGAACTACCATTTTAATATTAAATTGAATTTACCAAATAGTCAAATCTGGTTGTTTATAGATCTTTCATATTCAGTACCATATTTTAGTCATTAGCATATAATCAGCCCCCATGTGTAAGAATCTTGCACTTCTTTTTTTAAAGACTGTGTCATATTAAATAATAAAAACAAAAAAATAATAGCTCCTCTAAACATATGAAACCATCATATCTAGAGATGGGAGAGAGAAAAGCAACACAGTAAGAATCTGTGTGTAGCAAGTAGAAAAAAGTGTAAAATACTAAATTCCCTTTGGTTAAATTTCAAATTAATTCTGAATAACTATGTATATAATTTCTGGGACAGTTATTGCACTTGTCTTCCTTTTTTATTGTAAAATATGAGAAAAAAATTTTCTCTCTTAAGAGTTCATCAACCTCACTGTTTCTTCTATGCCTGAGGTCGCATTCCCTTGCTGTTGGGAGGGTTGTGATGTCATGGAGAATAATGACTTCAGCTGAGGTAGAAACAGCAGGAGCTGACCACTTGTAAGCAACCAAGGGCTTGTTATCAGGCAAATGTTCTTGGCAACAAAACAAAAAACATATAATAAAGGACTGTCTATACTCTTCTAAGACTTCCTACACTTCTTTAAAAATGGTTTTGGAAAGAAGAGGAGCATTAACATTAATACCAAGTATGAATTAAAATAAAAAGGCCAGGGATTTGCAGCCTCTCCAAGAGGTTACTCTCCTCCTGGCCTGTAGAATCACCAGGAATCATTCCGAGATCTCTTGTCTTTCCGAGTATCAAAACCGTTAGATAGCTGAAGAGATCAATATGAGCAAGATCCATCAGACTAGGATGGCACAAGAGTCTGCAGAGTCCTGAGGTCCACACCAGGCTAGCCCCGAGGTTCTTGGCAATGGGAAAGCTAGTTCTGAAGCTCAAATGATAAAGTGAAGGGTAGTTTCTTATTCACTCCTAAAGGTGGGGAGCTCCAGGGCATCGTAGTGTACCACAAACCACATTCATGGATCTAAGGGAGTGCTAGATTTCCAGAGGATTAATCTTAGTTGTCTCGTGACCAAAATAGTTCCTAATTTACTACACCTTTGGGAAAACTTTGCATATGCATGGTTCTCCTTGATTCACAGATGAAGGTTTCTTACACACACAGGCATATATGCTGATACTCTAACAGGTGTACACACACATATGCATTTTAAAGTACTATTTCTAGTTTGTTCATATAATGTATGTGAGGTACCAGGTGTGAGGGCAATTGCAAAAGAATGTAAGTCTTGCCTTCAATGAGATTACATGTAATCATGAAATGTTCTGGGAATTTAAAAGGTAGGCTTGTCTAGTCTACTCTCTCATTTTATAGATGAAGAACCTGAGGCTCAGAAAGGTTAAATAATTATGTCACACTAATTAGTAATAGATGCAGCCCCAGTCTTCAATAACTGTAACAGTAACACCTCCGGCGACTTGGATTATGACCACCATTGCAATAGCTCTCATACCAACTATGCACCAGCCCAGTGCTAAGCACATTGCATGCATTGTCTCATTTAATGAGCCAACAAGGCCAAGACTACCACTGCCTCCATTTTATGGGTCATGCTGGTAGCTTTGGCAGAGACCGAGTTAAGGTTTAGTGCTATCTGACATTATCCTGTGAACTTAACCAGGGAGCTTTCCATGACTTTTCCTTACTTGATTGCAAGGAAAGAAAAAAAATCAGACTCAGAATATACTAATATGCTACATACAATATAATCAAGTGCTAAATTAAAGGTAGAAAATAATGGATTCTGAGTTGTCAGAAAGAGGTCCCTCTCGTCCCTCCATGGAGGGTGCATGAATAAAGTTGCAGAAGGGGTACTGAATGTAGGTGGGGGGCAGCTAGCCCTACGAAAGATATATGTAATTGGAGGCTAGCTTGCAGGTATTAATGAGAACCTTTGACACTCTCAAGATGAGCAACCACTTTTTATATTTATTGCTATTACTTCATCTTCCCTGGCTTTTAAAAATTAAGACAGGTGTCTTTTCACCTGGTGTTCCAACTGATCGAAACTTATATATTAATTAGCAAATTCAAAGAAGCAGGACACTCTGAAGGGTTATTACAGAACTAATTACATTATGTGAATGTGAATAACAGCATTTGTATTTTTTTCATCCTAAAAATAACAAACCAGAGAAATGAAGTGTCCAGTGAATGACCTCTCCCCTCAGCTCTGCCTTCACAGACTGCTTTGGATAGTTCTGCATTTACTTTTGAAAGCTGGAAGATTTTGAACTGATCATGGAAAGGACATTTTAAGAAGCCAAGTGTGGTGTTTAGACAGTTTTGGAGGAGGGAAAGAAGAAAAGGGAAGTAACAGTACAGGGTAATTAAGATCAATTTTTCCATTTATCTTAGAAGTTCAGGCCTGTTTAATTGACCTACTCTACCCTACTGCAGAGGAAACATTAACAGCAGTGGAGGCATAAATATTGCATCGTGCTGCTATGCTTGCATTAAAAACAAAATTAAAGGAAAACAAAAACCTTGTAGTCTCTAAAAACACTGGCACATTTGCTGTACTGGACAGGAACCCAAACGTGTAGCTCTGTAACACGCATTTAAAATAACGCCTTAAGTGGGCAAGGTTCCCTTGTCTTTTCTTAAGCTAATTGACTGATTTAGCTTTAGCAGTCAATAAAACCACAACACTGGAAACACAGTTTTTGGAAGTTTGTGCCTCTTTTCTAACAAGTTGGACGTGGAGAACTTAGAAGACCTTGTCACCCTAATGGGCATTTCTGTGTGCTTCAGCCAGTCAGCTACTTCTGGCTTAGCCCGTTGGTTCCATTACCGCTCACTGAAGATGATGTAAGCCAAAGGTGAGGCAGAGCGACCTAGCTCCTAGATTTCCTGTGAGAACTGAAAGAGGAAGTTCAGGGTTGATTTTAGTAGAGAAGCTAACCTTGCAGCTGACCACTTGACCATCCAACTATACATAATATGGTTCTGATTTGAGTATTAAATTGCATACTTCATGGTGCACACAAGGCAGGAAGCTCATTCAATTAATTTCTTTTCCTTTTATCACGGAAGGCATTTTTCTTCCTTCATAGAAGCAGCCTTTGTTATGTGGGGGAAGGCGTATTTGATGCTCTTCCTTGTCAAGATGTTCAAATGATGAAAATATCATTTTTCTATGCTCCACTGAAAACGTCTTGTATGTAGAGTAGAGATGCAGATCCCTGGAGAAGGTTGTCCTGTATTTTAGGGCAGGTAAACAAACAGGGATGGAGGCATGTCACTGACAGTCTCATGCAGCCCCACATTAATATGCTTGGACTCAAGGCTGATGCTTCCCACACAGGCTAGACAGTGCCCCTTGCTTAGATTCTGCAACTGACAGGCCACAAGCTAGAGGGTGATACTTGCTGGACTCTGCAGTTTTCCAGCTTTTCTTGTTTGACAGAGTCCTATTCTCTTGACCTTCAGGACATGGAGCAGAACTCATTGCTTCCACCTGGCCTACTGAAGTAAGTAAAGTTATGCTCCTAGAATACCGCTGCTGTAGTTAGTTTAATTTTAATTTATTGCAGAGAAGGTTTTATGCATATGACTTTATAACTGTGCACGTATCCTGAGACCTCTGAAGGTCAAATAAATAATAAATGCTCATTAAGAGCTTGGTGGTTTTGCTGAAACTGGCCAACAAAGGTGTCATTGGTGAGACTTTCATGTGGACAAATAAAATCTAAGTCAAGTAGGAGCTAGTATTTAACTATTAGAGTGTTCAACTTCATTGCTCCAGAAAATTATATGCCAACAATGCCTTTTTGCCCATTAAAATAGTGGGATGGTTTAAAACTGAGATTTACTTGTTTTTTAATATGTTTTTGCTTTATAATATTGGAATTTTTATGAGCTATTATTCTTTTACCGTGTGTGTGTGTGTGTGTGTGTGTGTGTGTGTGTGTGTGTATCCATTTACACTGGAGAAAGGAAGTGGAGGTGGAAAAGGGGCAGCGGAAAAATATTAAGTTCTCACACTTCTTTAAAAAATCTCCTATAGATGTCACAGGTTGCAGAAGGAAAACCTGATTTTTACTTGTGCATGAGGTACAGAACAGGGTATGAAGGTGACCCCAGGCTCACAGTTTCTGCCATGAAAATTCTGGCATCCAAAGGTTGTGTGTTCAGAGATCTTCAGAGCAGAAATGCTGCGACATGCTCTTTCTTTCTCTGTATCCCTTAAGCTACTGGTGTAGGCTCACCTCCCCTTACTGAGGCCTAGGTGTGAAGCAAGGAGACAGTGTTCAATACACCCAACCCATCCTACCTGAAAAATGCTGAATCACTGCACTTTTGATGCTGATTAAAATTAAACTCTAAAATTAAAAAAAAACATAGAAATTGGATGATCTTGGTTGAAAGCATTTATATAATCTTATCAAACAACATAACCTATTAACATGGTAGGAAATACTACTTTATAAACTTCAGTGTTAGCCCATCTTCCAAACATGATTTTCTTGTCATTAATGTGTTAAGTATATTTATGGCCTAATTATTTACATGCATTCTATTCTTTATCCTAAGCATATTTATAGCTAAGAAAGGAAACCTAAAATTGAAGCTGATTCTGTTTGTTTCATTGGCTTAAGAGCAACCTTAGTGTTTTTGGAATCTCAGTTTTCCTTAAAAATTAAAAGAAAAGAAGCAGATTGTAGCTTTTGAGTTTAATAATGCAGGATTATTCTTAGGTGGAAATGGGTATCATCATGAATGATTATATTCTGTATTTTTTAGATGTGTTTAATTCTTACCTGTTTAAAGAAATTTTCATGTCAACAACTAAATTCCCAGATACCCTGGTAATTGAAATTTCTCTCCAATTCCTAAATTAAACCTTTGGTCTTCATTCTACTTCAGAGCCATTTTTGGATTGGGTCTGGCATGGTGGAGAAGAGAAGTGTAGGGAGGGGTGGGAGAATAAGAGGATACATTCCCAAGGTAATTCTTTTCCTAGCTCCTTCCCCTGGAAGTACTTCCAGGGAATGCAGCTAGAGATTTGATTATGCCCCTCTCCAAAATTGCTGGGAATTATCCATCCCAAATTCTTATGTTGTTTTTGGTGTCTTAGATTTTTTCCTTAATGTGGACAAATTTGATTATGTTTTCTATGGACCAAAAGACCACCATTATCATGATTTGCATTATTGACTTTCTTTATTAAGTTCTATAGGCTAAACATAAAAGTAGAAGAGAAATTATTCTAATTCTGTCAATTCTACGTGGCCCTACTGCCTTTAAACTAGCCGTAACAATGTGTAGAATTCTTAGTAATTGCTATGTAATTGCTAACAAGGTGATTTTTTCTGTCACATTTTGAGGTTTTGTTTTAAGCTCATAGGTTTCCCAATGTCTGGACAAGCATATCCAGGCTCAGAAAATGTGAGTTGAAAAATAGTTGCAAGATACCACTCACTAAGGATATTCAGAGTTCTAGACACTCTGCTGAGTTTTTGATGTCCATTATTTAATTCACTGATCATGACCACTACATGAGGGAAGTATTAATATTTACCCAGTTAACAGATAAGGAGACTGAGGCAGAAAGAATAACAGACAAGGAAAATGGAAGGGCCAGGTAGAAGGATTGAGATATCATCCAGGTCTGTTTGACTTCCAAGTCTGTGCTTTGAACTACGAAGCTTCAATATCTGTAAATCATTTTCATTGATAGTGCAAAGGGATGGCATGCATTAAAAACATTTTTTTCCTGAAAGAAAATCAGTAGTTAGAAAAGTACAGTGTAAAAGGGTAGGGGGCCACATATTTCTGCCAGGCAGTCCCTCTCTTGTGAATTTAGATTCAATTTACTATCAATATCTTCTGGCAATATTTCTTTCCTTTTACCGCTACATCATTCATAAGGTTCAGTATTTCCAGAACTATAACACACCAATCGTCACCATGCTTTCTCAGCACTATTTGTATTTTAAATTACTGGAACCACTGCAGCCAATCACATGAGAAGACAGAGGACACTGTTGTTAATTCCAGGCAGTATGTGAAAGGGGTAAAAACCTTGAGTGTGCTACACAACCATGTGTCAGACTTGACTATTTTCTCTAACACACTGCAACACAGACACCCAGAAAAAAATCCACTTTTTTCCTTTTGTATTGACAAAATTCAAGGAAAAAAATGTTTTACTGAAAAACAACAGCAAAATATTATTGAGTACTTGAAGTTCAATCTATAATATATTTATTTGTAGCTTCTCCAAACTGTGCCCCTTGCATGTAGGATTTTTTATTTGATTACTTTTTTCTTAAGCAACACTGCTCAGCATTGTTCCTGAGATCCACAATCTTTTAAAAAATAACCTAAAATGAAGAAGGAAAAAAGTAAAAAAAAAATTTGGCATTAGAAAATACAATGAGAATAGCAGAAATTCTCCTTTAGAAGAGCTCTGATTTATTTAAATCTCTAATTCAGCTTCCTATAGATAATATTCCTTTAAAATGAACCTACTTCTTTCTAAACATTAATTTCTTCCTTTATAAAATTGTGATATTTTTCCAGACTTATGTCACAAGTTTCTGATGGTGAACAAGTAAGGTAATCAGCAGTTTATTAAAGTTAGAAAGTTCAAATTTTACTAGTAAAAATGTAAAAATGCAAGCCTATATAGACAGGTGAAAGAAACTTGCCACATGAACCACTGCTCCTACAATCAAATTTTCAGACAAATTTGGCTTTGGGTGGGAAACTTAGAAGTCAAATTAAGAAAAAAACCCACAAAGATTGAGGTAGAAGGGTTACCAAAGAACACAATAAACACACATACAATTATTCAATGCTTTTGACAATTAAGTAGATTTTACATATATTAGGGAGAGTGTTTTATGACTATTATTTCTGACACTAGAAGAATAGTCAAATGTTTCCCTGAATCTTTGTAAGTTACAGCACATTGTGTGGACTCTTGCAAGTGCTCAATAAATCTCCACTAATTTGACAAATCCTTTCTTTTTTTGTAGTAATTTTTTTAAAGCAGTGGAATATGTATTTCTGGAGCCAACTGTTAGTGAGTTAGCAACATAGCCCTATTTTGCCCTTATAGATGGGTTTTAGGGTCTGACAGACTTCAGCTTCAGTGCAGTTCCCATGGAGCCAAAGCACAAACTATTTTTGATCCTCAGTCTTCTCATCAGTAAAACAGGGAAGTTATAACTATATCCCAGTGTTTTTGTGTGAATTAAACATCTTCAACTGTTCAGTGCAGGCACATAATGATTACCTACTAAAGTATAACTATTATTATTCGTGGTGGTGGTGGCCATTTTCTCACGGTATATCTTTCCTTCCTCTCCCTCTCTCCATTTCTCTTTTTCTCCCTTCTTATTTGCTTCTTTACTTCTTTCCTTCCTTTTCCCTTTCTTCTGTCTCTCTTAGTCATAAATAGAAAAAGGGGTGCCCTAGAGAATTACCATTATGAAATGCCTCAATTACTGTAATGTTCTTATATGGTCATTCCCTGATAATATTGAGTACTGTCACTGATTATGGTCTTAGAGAACTTTAAAAGTAAAGTCTTAGAGATTTTTGGGTTATTCTACCACCCTGCTGACTCCTCCAACCTAGTAACCATATATTTTTTCCCAATCCACTTGTAGCCCAATAGATTGCCCTAACTTTTTACTTGAATGCATCTCTGTCTGCAGAAATTTCATTGCTTCTGTGACAATAGTTGAAGTAGATTCTTGCCTAGTGAAAAACTATCACCTGGATTTCTGTTCATTCCCAAGGAAAAGTCAGGCACAGGTAGTCTCACTTTATCTCTTCTTCTCCTTAAATCTAGGGAAAAATTAAAATTAAAATAGACTGTTTTAGTTTCCTTGGGTGATTATAACACAATATAGTCAACTCAATAACTTAAAACAACAGAAATTAATTGTCTCACAGTTCTGAAAGTGAGAAGTCCAAAATCAAGGTGTTGATGAGGCCTTGGTTCCCCTGAAACCTGTAGGAGAGAATCCTTCCTTGCCTCTTACAGCTTCTGGTTTGTCAGCCATTGTTGGTGCTCCCTGGCTTATAGATTCATCACTCCATCTCTGCCTTTGTCATTACATGCCCATCTTCTTCCTGTGTGGTCCCTCTCTTTCCTGTGTAGTCCAAAAGGACACTAGTCATATCGGACTAAGGGCCCTCCATACTCCAACGACTCCAGCTTAACTGATGACATCTGCCACACCCTATTTCTAAATGAGATCACATTCTGAGGTATGGGGTCAGGACTTCAACTTATCTTTTTGGGGGGCACAATTAATCCCATAATATACTACAGTGCTTATTCTAAGTAAAATATATTTCAAAGCCATTCTAGTGAAAGTCAGAATAAATCTAACAATGTTGTGTAGCATAGATAAGGAGAAAAAGGATCACTTGGCCAACAGATATTTGCTGAGCATTCAATGTGTGCTACAAAGTAAAATGTTCTTTAAGTATCAGGTAATCCACTTATTTGCAAGGAGTTCACAGTTGAATTGAAGGATTTTGGATATGTGTTTAGAAGCAAGGAGAGAAATATTTTTTTCACCTTAAAATACAATCAACAATCAAGAAATGAATAAAAATAACTCTGGCCAGCCCAAAGTGAGGTTTTAAAGTCTTTACACTATATACAGTTTCCTTACAGAAAATAGTTCAGTAATAAATAGTCTATTAACTTCTGTGCAACATATAATTGTAGCAATCATATTCATTTGATTTTCTAGTCTATCATAGATTAGTCATCCATACTGATGACAGTGAGAATAACAACTGAAAACCTAAGGAAAAAAATATGAGCAATGCAAAAAAGGGAACTAATATGAAAAATAAAAATGTGTTACTCTTTCTGATCACTTAGTGTAGGGACAATCCCGTATACATTGTCAAGTTTTGTGAACCTTATTAATTACATTATGATATAATAATTGATGTTCAGTGTAATGATCTCAAGGTATTGAAAACATTTGAATTCTGATCAAGATTTCCTATTATTAAAGCAGATAGATTTTTAACATATTCAGAGTTTACCCCAACATAATTAAAACATTAGATGATAAAAACAAAACTGTTATAAAACATAATCTGCAATGATACGATCCATGAGCAGTTTTAGTAGGTTTTACTTAAAAAATAGAAATGAGTGGCAGATAATTAGAATTTCAACACAGAGATAGTTGGAATGGCCAACTGTCATAGATCAGCAATTTTTAACTGGTGTGCCACAAAAATTTTTTAAACATGCAATTCCTTACTATTTAGTCAAGGGCACTGAGCTTTTTACCCTTAAACTGTCAAATAAAAAGATGACAACAGCCAACACAACAATGGCCCTCCTGTGTAAATGTCCATTCTTGAACCATAAACATACAGGTCATATAACAGACTTACTAAAGTTGCATCTGATTGGTTAATTCTTGGTACCAGAAATCTTTTACAATTATAGGCACCTGATTTTTTAAAAAGTGACTTTGAAGCAAACAGGTAGGTAATTACTATTGTTTTTTTTTTTTGCAAATCAATATAAATTATACCTATTTTCTTGTCTGATTGGCAAAAGCTATGGTACATTTTTGGTGTGCCACAGAATTTTAGTAATTAGTTTATGTGTGCTATAGAAAAGGTTGAAAACGGCTGCCGTAGGTAAAGCAAAAACACTAATATCCAGGAGAACTTGGCCCCTTGTTACCACTTAGAAACAGAACTAGCTTTGACTATGCTCCAGAGTTTTGTAAGTCTACTGAAACAGGCTGAGGCTCCTTTCTCATCAAGATGGGTCCACATGGCAAGCCTACAACCATAGTGCATCCTGTAGACTTCAGAACCTGGGATGGTTCAGGAACTGACTAGGTAGTTCAGCTTTCCTCTGGGTCAGATTGTAGAATCTAAGAGAGGAATTGCTGACTCAAATACTTTCATGGATCTATTAGACAATAAAAATGAATTGTGTGCCAGGTATGAGGTATTTTTTGGACAAATTTGGAAAGAATGTGTTGCTCTCAAAGCATTATCATTTGCATTTTCTTTATAACCTGTGCTTTTTAAAATTATCCAGCCTGGATTTGAATGCAGAACTAGAGGCTCCATATGATAGCCTTTGCATCTAGCATCAATCCACCCAGTTCCAGACTCAGTATGACCTTGGCTCCTTATAGCTCAGACCTGCTATCATTCTCTTTGATCTATTTTTACCCAATGGCCTTGGTATTCTGGGAGTGAAAAGTGAATATACACTGGTCTAATTGTTTCCAAAATGACATTTTTAAGGACACTGGTCCTGTGAGATACTCCTAAAAATAGAATCTGGTTATCAAATAATTTTGGGAAACAATATTTACTATGCCTCTTTGCAAATGATCATAATACACATTCATACAGTAAAAGCTCTAAAATTCCTTCAGAAAAGAAAATGGTTTAGTGGTTTCATTCAATATTTTAACTCAACACTAACCACACTTAATTGGTTGCAGATCTCCTCCTTCCCCTCTTAAGATTATATCACACAGAGCACTGTGCCATGAAGCATGTCCTGGGGAACCTGAAGGTAGAGGCATTACCTCCTACAAAACTCTGTGTTGAACTGTACACGTGAATAAGGCTAATTAATTCTTGAACACACAAAGAGTTTATATCCAGGGTAGGGCAAACGTTGGTCTAAAGTTGTTTGTAAGGAAAGTAATACAATAAATAAATAGTAATACAAGAATAAACTCTGTGTTTAATATACTCACAACTGTAAACCTACTTTTGTCTTGCCCTTAAAGTTTTTTGCATTAAAAGAGTAATGCTTGTTTACTCTAGAGTTTCCATAGAGGGAAGGAACACATGAATGGTGTCCCGAGTTGTCCCTCCAATAAATGCTAAGGAAAAAGCTTTAGCCCCTTTCTCCACCCAAGTATTTTCTTCACCCCAAAGGCAAGAGTGACTTTGGTGATTTGGCCATGTTGTGGTTACTGGTGAGTGAGTTTACTCTTATGCCCAGAGAAAGGAAACAGGCTCTGTTTTCTCCTTTGGACAATTGGCCTATATGAGACAGGGTATCTGTCTGTTTTTCCTCTTCTTATGTTGGATCTTTCAAAGGTTGGGCCCTCTGCTTTTAGCAAGAGGGAAGTTCTGCATCCCTCTCTAGACCAGCTTTATTAGCAACCCCCTACATTAGACAGATCTGGATCTTGCCTAATGTCACTCAAATCTCAATTCTTTATATACATACCCAGTTAACAATTAGTTGGAGGTGAAGAGGGACCAGTGACAAGATTCAGACAGCAACCTTCAACTTTGTGTACAGAATAAAAAATTCTGCTAACTCATTGACCAAGTCATTCACGTGAGCAGCAGAACCTCTATGTGCTCTTCTGACCATTTTGGACCAAGAGAGACAATGTCATTTATCAGAGAGACCATGTTTTTTCCTTTTTTTCCTATTATTATAACCTTCAGAGAGCAGTTAGAAAAGACCTTTTGCTTCCCAAGTTATATATTTGTGGGGTTTTTTTTGAGAAATGATGCAATAGGCTGTTCTATTTCTAATCTTGAGAATATTTGGTTTTGGGTATATTTCAAATGTTGATACTAGACTGATATGAAAATGCCTATTAGTACTCAAAATCCAGGACAAAGGTTATTTCCACCAAGCTCAATAGAAAGTAATAAATAATTCTGAAATATTACCTTAAAATAAGAATATAAAATGTTATAAACTTGTCAAGCCTTCCAGTTTATGTTGGCTTATTATTGCCAACCCAGCAGGTATAACGAAAGTTCTTGCCTCTGGTCTGACATTTCAGCCGCCTGGGGAGATCTACTGCTCCTCACCAAGCCTTGCTTAGCAGAGTTTCAGCCTCATTCTTTTAAGAACTCTTATTCCATGCCAGATGTATCTTAATTGTGCTAATTCTCTCTGTTACATCAATATGTCAATAAAGATTCTCCATCTTGCCCACTGTTTTTGCAGTATCTGAAACTGTGGTAAATAATGCATTTTTGATGATGCATTGAGGCTATTTATATGAAGGCAAGACTAAAACTAATATAGCTACAAGAAAAGGCCATCATTAATCTGAATTCATAGGACCTCTTGTGAGGGGTTATTTCTGTAAAAATAATAGTGTCTTTGGGTTTGGTCTAGAAAGCAGAGAAAATATAGGCTGTTTTCATTTGATTCACTGCTTTACATACAATCTCACAGAAATGAAGCACAAAACTGTTTCTCATGGACTTGATAGTGACTTTAAATACCATCACTGCACTCTTTTCCTTGGCAGAATGAAGTTTTGGCTATATGTACTACATTGTTCTACAGCCACATATTCTATACATAACTAAAACTGTTAACTCAGCTATATAGTCTAATAACAACCAGTATCACTCACGCTGTTGCAACAAATGACACTATAGATGTTTATCTTTTCTTTTGAGTTTCCATAGTTAAAACAACAGATGTAAAATCAAGATAACTGAGTCAGTTATTTTATTGTTGTAAAGGAAAGTACATAGAGTAAGATCCTGGATGCAGAGTTATTTTTCATCCTTTGTGTACGTAATGGAGGTTTACACTCCCCATGTTTCTATCACCAGGTCCTATGTCATCTGCAGAAAGGTCTGAGATGCAGGGATCCTGTGCCTGGGAATATTTTTAGAGACTTCATTGTGTGCCTTTTTTTTTACCTGCTAAGATATTTTATTGAACCAAAACGTGGTTAACAGTAATGTGTTGTAAACTTTCTCATTAAAATAGAAAAATAAAACAACTATGCTATAAAAGCAATGAATATTGCCCTGACTAGGTCACCTAGTTGGTTGGAGCATCATCCAGATGTGCCAAGGTTGCAGGTTTGGTCCCTGTCAACCAGTGTGCACCAAGGGTGCATGCATGGGTGGATGCAGCAACACGTCAATGTTTCTTTCTCTGCCTATCTCTGAAGTCAATACATAAATTTTAAAAATGTAAATTGTATAAATAAAAAACATCATTTTTGAGCGTCTCATTTTAAATAATGTCTTGCTAAGGTTTGTCCCGCTTAACCAGTGTGCACTGAGACTTATGCCTCTTGAGTGTGCTAACACTCTGTGCTCAGAAAATTTTGTTTTGATTCCCAGCATTGGCAGACAAATTGTGGATCATAAACCTTGGTATGCAGCAGTGCTTTCTAGATCAACAGGAGACACTCAATACAAAGAACAGGAACAGGAGAGGGGGTGGATTCACCTCTCTGTAATCGACAAACCTTTTTGATGCCCTTACAAGGATTTTGAGTACATTTCTGCCAGGATCAGCAATGGTGAAGTTCACCTTCACTAAAATCTAATTCCAGCACTAACTGGCAGGCCAGCACTAGTGAAAATAACATTCCGGTTTCCTCCATGACCTCAGTCCCGACATGATAACGGGAGCCCTCAACAACTCATTTCTAGCTTGGAATTCTTGATGGTTTATTTAGTTTGACTGACTGTTGGAGATTGCCATTATGAATACAGTTGCTAGGGAAGGCCTGCTGTAGTGCTGTTTGGCTTTTAAAGGGGTCAGGATTTTGCAACATCTCAAATAACACTTATGGTTTAATGTCTGCAAACAATGCAGCATTTAACATTTACTATGCATGAAAAGGATCATAGTTCATCATTTATTATTCAAAAATTATGTAAAATATTTTTATGATGGAATATGAAGAATGTGTTCAAAATATTCATGTATGTAAACAACACATAATAGATTTACCTTAAAACATCAATATGTAACCAAAGAGGTACTTGGCATTCTGTGATATGGAGCCAAATATTAAATATTTCCAAATTCAGACTTTTAATCCCATATCTTTCAAGCAGAACCAAGCTCTGATACTTTTCAACAGAGTGAACATTTAATTCTTCATCCAGGGAAACTATTATTTTTTTAATGGTAGAGAAAAGCTAGGTGATTAGTTTGTTAGAGTTTAACCATGCAACCTTCTCAATTCAAAAATTGATTGCCTGCTCCACCCTCTCATCTTACACATTTCAATAACAAGTTTTGGTTTCTTATAAAAGGTGGTTATGAATATCGGTTCTTGGTGCCCGACAATACTGAAAATCACTATGGTGTGAAGATGGAGTCATTCAAGTCTTAAAACTTCATCAGACAGGAAAGTAGATTTGAATAGAATATGGAAACCAAATGATTTGGGTGAGAATGAGAATAGATCCAACAAGAATTTTCGATTAATATGGTAGACAAATAATACAAATGTTTAGCTGCCATTTTTGTAGTAAGATGTCTATTTTTTTTAAACAGTGACCTCAATGAGTTTAAATGCTGCACATTTGAGATGAAGCCTACAAAGAGCTACCAAGAGTCTTGAATACTTTTATAGACTCCATCCATTTGTTTTGGAAATGAATCATTTCCAAATTATTATTTTAATTATGTATGACACTTAATAGTACATCCTACGAAAGTGATAAATTCTTCATAATATTTAAATTCATTATAACTCACATTAAATCTTTCCAGGAAGGGGTGACAATCTAGAGTCAGGAGAACTACAAAAAATTGTGAGTTAATGAAGGAAGCCTCTTTCCCCTCCTTTATTTTCCTTAAAACTCTCTTTTTGTGTGTTGTCTTCATTTCATATTGTCCCTACTGTGTACTTCTAGTACTTTACATTGTTAAACACTCACCTGTTTAATAAATACAGGGTCCAACAGAAGTAAGGCCTGCTTGAGTGTAGTTGCTAGGGTAATAACATGGGTGTAATAATTTATAGTTTTAATTTGAACATTTCACCTAAAATGTCATATGGTATGCTCGAGTTTGATATTGTTATATTACAGAATTACATACTTATGATTTTGTAATAAAAGATTCTGTAGTAAAAACAGGGGCATTATTTGTGCCAGACCCTGTATTTATTAAGTACAAATTATGCACAATCATGGTGCTAAGTGCTAAAAAAAGGTCTCAATTAAAAATTTTACTTGCCCAAAATGACACAGTCAGCTAGAGTCAGATCCAGCAATGGAAATCAGATCTCTGTATGATATCATCCTATTATATACTTGGCAATTTTATTTTATAAATATGATTAAACTTCTACTTAAGTAGAATATTTCATATTTTGACTTAGGAGTTTTGTTTGTTCCCAAATTACATTTATAAAGTTTAAATTATTGGCTGCCATTGACTTCATTTTTATTTTTTTGGCTACAATTGACTTTAATTAAACTCATTATGGCCTCATATGTCTGGCACTTGTTAAGGAGGAAAAAAAGCAAGTATAAAAATGAGCCAAGTGACTTGATACAAGATCTCTCAGCAAATAGCCATAATAAACCATACTGGGCCCCAGCTCAGCTAGCGATGTGCTACTTGACCCTTGGCAATGTATTTTTTTATGCTAGAAAAATGTGAGTTCATCTTTCTTATTTCTCAGTAAAGGATGTACTCTTTTCAAGTGAATGCCTTCAGTGACTTCATTTGAATGGAAGTGCAAGCAAAATGATTCTCTTATTATTTTCTTTATTCAGGAGGGGCTCTTGACTATGGTAAGCAGTATAGAGACAGTACTAGCTAATTGGGTCCATCTTAGTCTGTATCACCAGAATATGCAAACATTCAGTTAGGAAAGGAAAATTTCAGCCATGCATGTGCTCCAATGGCAGCATGCCACACACCTCTTTGTCTGGAGTCATCCAGATAGCTGACTGAATGTGTTGGATTTATGTGGGTGTCTCCCATTGTATAAACAATGCTGCTGGGACAGTGAAAAAATTACCCATATTCAAACTTTCTAATGTTCTGAGTTGCAGAGCATAGTTGTATTTTTAATTAAAAATGTATGTATGTATTTATTTAGTATTTCATCATTTTGCATATGCTAGAGCAGAGGCTCAGAGTGGTAAAATAATTTCCAAAGGTTATCTGGATTAGGAAATGACATGACCTTAAACTCAGAAGACTGACATTTAAAGGCTTTATTCCCCATACCCCAGCACCTCTATGACTACTGTGAGTATAAGAATACCTAACTGTCTGTTAGTACATCAACCACACACTCCAGCAATCCCCAACCATTCGCATTTGTCAAGCTAGACCAGGGAGATGCAGACTCAACTTCCAATTGCGCATTGCTTTATAGTTTTCAAAACACATTTACTCAAGATCATCTCACTCACTTGTTTGTTCTTGCATGCACTTATTCAACAAATAGTTACTGAGACCTTTTCTACCAGTGTTCTAAATCCTATTCCTCTTGGATATCTAGTCCTATTCCTTACTTCCTTTTCCATCCTTTTTATCAAATCTCAGCATTTGTGGTTGTAGTTTAGATGATTTTTTCTCAATCTTTTGTACATCTTTTTCTTCAGGTCCTAAATGAGAAAACTGATGAAGTCAAGGCATGGTGTAGAAATAAATGAATAGGCTAGGATATTTAATGATCATTAGACTTCCATGAGTTTCCTGACTATAAGCCCTAATTATCTCCTCTTCTTTCCCCCAGATCAAAAAGGTTATATGTTTACTTTAGTGACTTCTGAGAAGTGAATGTAGGATCATAGGTTTGCATTAAGTTCTACAGTAACCAGTAGGGAAGAAATAGTAATCAGGAGTCACAGTAATAGATAGTCAATAGTTCTTAGAGAAAAAGAATAAGGGTGTGTGTATGTGTGTGTGGGTGTGTGTATGTGTGTGTGTGTGTGTGTAGAAGAAAGGTATTGTGGAACAGATATACTAATGGTGACTGAAAAAGATTAGCAGTGGAAGTAGCAAGGAGTCTCTTGACCCAATTTGTGCCGTCCTAGACTACAGAGGATCTCATCATGGCTTGCAGCTAAGATAAATTTTATTCTTACTGTGTGTGGTTGGCATATATTACCAAAGTCCCAACTTGGAGTTTTGAAAATATTTCCCCATAAAATATTATTGAGAGTTGTTAAATTTTTCAGAGTTCCTTATGTAATACATCAGGTAAATAATAGATTACATAAGCATTGTTTCCTTGGGTATATGTGTTTGAATTCTTAGCAGTAGGTTGACAAATTGTCTTTGGAATACAAACCATTCTTAAAAAGAGGGACAACATTAGATTATAATGTCATCTCTGATTGTAGTGTATAGACATCTTGAGTCATTATTCAATCAAGGACAAACAGCATGGCATAAAAGATCAGCAGGGATTTAATCATTACAGAAAAGTTGATATTTAACATGATATAAGGCTTTGAGAAACTGGACTTTGTCTCTTTATTACAAAAGAAGGTAAACAGAAAGTAACATTTGTTAAATGCTTACTGCTACCAGGCTACATACTAAATTACATTAAATTAAATTTATGTGATCTGTTAATTCTCATAGCAATCAAATAAGGATGTCATTATTACCTCCATTTACAGGTGACAGAACTGAGTCTTATAGAGTTTCAATGTCTTAACATTGAAATACAATTCCTTCCTGAATTGTGTTGATGCGTTTACTTGTTTTCTTGTTCACTCTGTAGAGTGGAATGATTAAAATATCTGTGTATTATTATGGTGTCTTCCTTGCTAAGTCTTACCCTTGACAAAATCAACCACAAAAAAATTCAAATTAGACTTTTATGTTTTTCCAGTCCAATGTCAATAGTGAATTAAATCATCATAAAGTAAATCCAATTCTCTCATTACATTATCAGATATAGCTAAATGTTTAAAATAAAGTCATTAAGAAAATTATTTTTATTTTTATTTATTTATATTTTTAAGGTGATACTGGTTAATACAATTACAAGTTTCAAGTGTATAATTTTATAATGCATCATCTATATATTGCATTGTGTGCCCACCACCCAAAGTCAAGTCTTCTTCCATCACAGTATATTTGACCCCCTTTATCCTTTACTACCCCAACCCCATTCTCTCTGGTAACCACCATATGAAAATAGTTTATTGAAGCCAAAATTCATAAGAAAAGTGAAAAGTAAAGTAATCCAGAATTTTCACATTTTGTGTTAACATTTGGTCATTTGGAGATATTATCTGTATATGACACTCCACTGAGGCCAAATAAGAGGTGCTCCATATTTAGATAAAATGAGATATTTCATCCTATGCAAGAATTTCAGAGCTGTGTAATATTCCTCATTTAAATGAGAAAGCTTTGTACTTATTCTCGTCATTCACACACCTAGAACAACTTCTAAATGCCAGACTAGCCATTGTAGTCTGAACTGTTAGACAATAAATCAATGTGGTTGTAATAAGGTGCTATTAATTTTACATTTAAATTTAATTTTATTTCCATGTAATATATACCAATGATCTTTGGGGGTAAGATATACAGTGTTTGAATACTTACTTTAAGCACCGGGTATTCGATGGTATGGAAGAGAGACATTCTTCCTTTAAATGGTATTCCTATGCTTGTATCAGTTGCCATTTTTGTAACACAGACAAAAGCTCAATGTCAGGAACAAAATGTAACCGGGGAAGATATTTTATTTATCATATGATAAATTTCAAGTATTCTTAAGTTCGTATTCTGTTGCAAACTCTCAGGAACTATCACAAATGCAATTTGGCTCTTTGTTTCCTCAAGGGAAAAGGAAGAAAGAGATGTTCAAGAGCATGTCAGATTAGAAAGTTTAATAACACCACGATCTATTAGGAAACCTTCAACAGGTCACACTGGGACAAAATGTGTGTGTGTGTGTGTGTGTGTGTGTGTGTGGTGTATAAATGTACAAGTAAGAAAAATTAGTCAGACTCAGGTGACATGCACCAGCAGCTGTCCTCTATGACCACAGGTGATTACCATGTTTCAATGCTCATGCATAAGGCTTTGAGTCCCAAACCCTGTGATCCCACACAGTGCTTTCCTACTCATCACCACTTCCCTGGATGTGGCATATTTTTAGAGCCTTTTCCCCACTGTCCCTTCCAAAACCTGCTAACTACATCCCACTTGATAGCTTAGAAAGTTACTTGATTTCAAGATTAAGGTTAGAAAAAAAGGGTTACTTCAGCTCAACAATTTTATTAATTTTTCTAGAAAGATCTCCAAAAGCAACCTTATAATCAAGCAACTGGAAAAGCCATCTTAAATGTGTCACTAGAACCAATATAGCTTCTATCATCTTATGGGTGAATCAGATTTACTCCCCTTCTTACTAATCTAATCAAATGATTTTTTTTGTTCTCCCACACATTTGCAATGTCATGTGAAAATTAGTCAATTGAAGGGTCATTTAGTATGCTTTTATGAAGAAAATGTTCTTTCCTAAGAGAACTAAGCAAGAAGAAAACTAATGTTTATTTACTCAATGTATTTAATATTTTAAGTCCACTAGGTTTCCTGGTACATGACTTTCTCATTTGACAGCTTGCTAATTTGCAGAAGGCCATTCACTCTGCATTCATCCAATAACATTTTCTTTGTTGGTATCTTTTCCTACCAGAGAATTCTAATATTTATATGGTGTTTTGCATTATTTCTATTTCTGAAGTTTTCAGCAAAATTTAGGAGTATGTAAAGTTTTGAATCTTCTGGCTCTTAACAGATGGGATGCTTTTTTTCTCTTTCTACCATTTTTGTTTATCATATGACTTTGATTTAGTGTTGACCATGAGGCTATGATAGATTCGTGTATCTTTTCCATTTGTATTAGCCCAGTTTTGTAAGCGGGAGGATGCCATGTGTCACCACACTGTGGCTGTATTCCTGAAAATAATGACTTGTTGGTACATCTGACAATGATATTACAAGGTTTGAAACAGGAGTCAATTCAATGGAAACTAAGCTGATTTCTCTAGATGTCACCTTTGAATATATTGAATGCCAGTTATTTTATTAAAAAAACTTTAATAACAAACAAACATAAAAAGAGAAGACAAAATATTTATATAGTGTTCTAGATAGCACCAATGATATTAATGACAATGTTAGATCACTAATATGTATATATTATTGCTCTCAGATATATTTTTATAAGATTGGCTTGTTTTTAATTTTATTTTTAAAATTTCAAAATATTAATCTCTGAAATCCTGTAATACATCTTTTTTACAATAATTCAAATTTGTGAACCCTGGGATTTATTCATTTTTTATAACTAAACTTCTAGTCTTCAAAAAATTAAATAAATTTTAATTTTGATGAATCCCTTATATTTTAAAGATTTTCAACCATTATGGTGGGGTTGGGGGTATTTACATGGTAATATTATTATTTTTTCATCACCATTTATACAACTTACTCTTCATGAGAGCTTGCAAATTTACCTTTTTGCTTTTTTTCAATCTATGTGCTTATTTTTATTTAATAGTATATCAAAATGTTTGGCTTTAATAAGTATACATGACAAAAATGTCCCACCACTGGTCAAGTATTCATATCAAAATTTGAGATTGCTGACAACTCAAAAGAAGGAGGAAGAAGAGAACCAACATTTATCAAACACGTACTCCATGTTTAGCCCTTTCACACAATGTCTCATTTAATCTTCACATGTTATGATATCAATAACATTTTCTCAGTTTTGGATTTGGGGCACAGATATGTTAAGAAACTTATCCAAGTCATTCTAAGTAACATTTTTCAGAGCCAAGATTACCTTTGTTTTATTTTTGAAGTGTGTCCTGCTATAACACACTGTATTTATTTGCAAATAGTTTCTTGTCTTCTGGATTGTGAGGCTTTGTGGTTTGAATATACAGTTAATTATTCTGCGGATATTTTTGTCATTTCATCTTCTTTTTTTCATTGCCAAAGTTAAGCAGTCTTAGGTTTTCCTATACATTCTTTATACTTAGACTTGACTTTAGAATGTTGTGATTGTAATCTCCTAGGCTGCTAAGAGTATCATTGTTTGATTATTTATTTCATGTTGAAATGGAGAGATGCTTATATCACTTAAAAGTATGGATTTAGATCATAGAGTCAGAAAAGACCTTAGAAATAACATTCCAGCCCCTATGTTCAACATTGCAACCAAATAAATCCTTCTAAAGCTTGTAAGAGTATGTCTCTCTCACTCAGCAGCCTTCAGAGGCATCCCACCTCCCTCAGGGTGAGTCCCAAGTTCTCATCTCAAGGGACCTATGGATCCCTGCCCTACCTGGTCCTGAACCTTCCTACCTGACCATGTTCCTCTCCTTGCTGTTCCTTGAACAAGCCAGACACCCTCCACCTTATGGCTTTCCAATCAGCTCTTCCCTTTTCTAGGAGGAATCTGTACCCCAGATAACTTTCATGATTCACTTTCTCATCTCTTTCAGCTAAAATGTCACCACCTTTTTATAACTGCATATTCTCATCCCTCACTTGCCATACCTCTTACCTGCTGTTCCCTGCTCTGTAGTACTTACTGCACCCAGCATGCTGTATATTTATTTACTTTCCCATTTCCCCCTGCAAATTATAAACTCAAAATAACAAGAAATCTTTGTCTTTTGCCCCCACTGAGATCTCCCTAGCACCTGGGGCAGTGCCTGACACATGGTTAGTTATCAATGGATATTTGTTAAATAAATAAATGTAAGTTTCAATACATACTACTCATAGAGAACGCTACACTGAGTTCGATGAAGGGTCATGGAAATATGAGAAGAAAGTAATCTTCATATTGCACACTTGTTAGTGTGTGAAAAGGTAAATTTAGTCTGAATTAGCCATGTATTGATGAGTGAACTTGCTCCTATTAAATAAACCACTTAAGCAAAACTCAATGTTGTTTTCAAATAAAAGATGCTGGTACATAGATCTGACAGAGGCTGTTCATGGGTGGGGAAGGAGTGATTGTGGTCCCATGGGTAAATTTCATGCAATCCATACAAGTCTGTGTGACTTTAATTAGTTTTTCTCTTCAATCTAATAACACTCTGAAGGAAAAGTAAAATGTGTAAGCATCCATGAAGTAAACTTGGGTCAACACTTTTTTTTAAACCTATTTTAGCATAGCTGAAAGAATGGAACATAACAAATATTTTTCATTCAACCTTCTCCTGATCTCATCACTGTCTGATGAAAAGTGTAGTTTTGGTTCTATTGATTGGGTTTTGGAGTGAGGTGGGGAGAAAGGAGGTAGTTTTAATTAAAAGTGAAATAACACTGTGTTTAGATTCGTTGTCCCCATGCGAGATATGTCACTTCATGACTCTTGAACTTTCTTTTGTAAATAATTTCACAGAAACATATCCTGTCTATGTGTTTCAAGGAAAGCCAAGGTTTATGTACATTTCTTAATGTCATTAACTTCTTTTACTGGGGAATAGGACTGTGGCAGAGCAGAAAGTAGTTGTTAAAGTAATTTTACTTTTTATTTTGAATAGTGCAGTTTAAAATTATTTTCAAAGAAACATAAATTCAATGTTAGCTCATACAAAGCTAATTTGGAAAAGACCCTTATGTCCTGTTAAGGCATATTGTCTACATGTCACTGATAGTGCTGTGGCTATTGAATTTGCTCATTAAATATTTGCTTGATTGTGTAAATAAATGTGTGAATGATTTTTTTAGTTGTCAGAAATGAAATAGGAAGGGAAGAAAATGAAACTGTTTCATGGCATTCTAAAAAATACTTTGCCAGCTGGAGAGAAAAACCATGACCTAGGTAAAGTGTCCCAGAGCACATGGGAAGCCTGGACTCTTTCCAGAGTCAGCCCAGGAATGACAGGAGACCTGCAGGGCAAGAGTGGGGCAAAGTTCAGGCTTGATGCCAGGAGGCCTGAGGCAATATCAGAGTCCCATCCCCAGACGGTAGCCATAAGCAAGATCCTGGCCTGCAGGTAAAGTTCAAAGGGCCAAAAGCAGATTGGGGCCAATGATCAAGTCTGGCATATAAAGATGGGCAGCAGACTGCATAAAAGGGTAAGTGTGACATTTCCTGATTCAAAGTGTGATTAGATTTAGTCACGTTAGAATTCGTAGGTGAGATATCTGAGAGAGTCCCTTCACAATATTTTTAGAAATCTCCAACTCTTAGGAAAATGTGCTTTGTAATCACTTCCAAGTATTTTCCAACATAGACTGATTTCATGACTCTGCCTCAGTTAAAATCGATAAGTATCGGCATTTACCATTTAAACATCTTTGCATTCATTGTCTTCCATTAAGTTGATTTTACTTTTCTAAGCAACATTTTCCCATCAAAGTCAGGATGTAGGTGATATGCGACAGCACAAAGAGTTGCTTTTCCTCTTGCTAGTAGGACATAATAAGCTGTGCTCCTGGCTTTCTATGTGACTACAGAGGTTTCAAAATGCTGTTGAGAGCTTCTATCTTTTCTCCCACAGCGTTGAGTAGGAATTTCATTTGGGAGGGTTGTGTAAATACCTGAGTGATTAATAAGATAATACTGGAAAATGAGCTTCAGAGAAGTATGAAGACCCAGCTGCCCATGCCCTACAGGGGTTGGTGTGTATTCTTGTGCATGAGTGTGTATTTGCAGTGGCGGTAGGGTAAGTGTAAACAGGAAAACTTTCAGTTTAATAATGTGCCTTGTGGGCAATTTTAATGTAAAAAAACCCAAAAATATATACATAAAAGGAATTAGCCAAAGATATGAAGTCCTAGAATAAGATAGAATCAATTAAACTAACATAATTTCTACTATTATCAAGTTACAATAACAGACAAGCTACTTGGATAGTCCAGGAAATAGAGGGAAGTTCCTTTTGTTTTTTTCCACACACACATGCTCTCTGGATCCTGTGTCATCCATGATGTACCTTAGGCAGGAAAAGTTTCCTTTTTTCTATGATACATGGTGTAGTCTTTTGGGAACACAGGTAGATTTTGCTCCAAGAAGCTCCATTTTCAACTCTGAGTGTTTTGTACAAACTAGTTTATTCTTTTAGGTTGTAACATCCTCACATCGACATAACTGAGGATCTCACAAAAGCCAATAGCATTGCATATAACACAGACTGAATGATAATACACCTAGGTGGATTTTTAGCTAAAAGGATGCTCAAGCTAAAAAGGCAAAATTAGAGAGCTAATAGTATCCTTTGGGAAGACCTTCAATGTTACATCATAAGGTCTTTTTGGAAGATTTTAAGATGCCAAAAAGCAAAGTGGGATAATGAATATACTTCACACTGGATCAGGAACCCTTCAAATCAGAGGGTATAATATAACACATTTGAACTGAACACCATATAAGGAAAATACATGGATATTAAAACACCTAGCGCATGGCCATATACAAATAACTTTATGTAGTTGTTCAGAATATGTAGCTATGTAACAAGTTATATCAGACACATTTGAATAGGTGCCTATAAGGGGTCATGATAGTAAGAATCTAGGGATAAAATGAATATTAATAAAATAAACTAAAACAGAAGAGTGGCCTTAGAGAGTTTAATGATGAAGACATGCCAGGAATTGAAGAGTATGAACACTACAATGTTTTGCACTTGAAGTTCAAAGAAAATAGATTAAAAAAGTGAGAAAAATAAATAAATTTACTAGAAATTAATATTAAACCTAATGTTGGTAAAAACCTACTTAAAAAGACATTTTTAATGTTGATATAAAGGAAAAAGATGCTGAGGTTTTAGTTGTCTGCAGCCTGGGTCATATTATATTGTGACTGACAAAGAAAAACTAACTCTAGTTGTCTTTAAAAAGCATAATGACTGGAACAAAAAAGGTTATAGGGTACCTTTACTCATAGAACCAAACCCTGGTGATGATAATCAGTTCTGGTTGCCAAAGTTTAAGCTTCAGGGAAGTGGACTACATTCAATGAAGAAAACAATGTCATAGGAAGCTGCTTGATATTATCAGTTAGGTATGAAACAATCTAAAACTCTTGCGTGAAAAAAAGTGCCAGGTCCAGCAGAAGTAAAGCCCACCTCAGTGTAGTTGGTAGGATAATAATGTGGTTATAATAATTTATAGTTTTAATTTGAACATATCACCTGAAATGTCATATGATACACTTGAGTGTGATATTGTTATGATGTTGCAGACTTACATGCTTATAATTTTGTAATAACAGATTTTGTTATAAAAGTGGGCACTATTTGTGTCAGACCTTATACTTTCTTAATATCTGTAAATATGTAAATTCTGCCTTTTTTACCTCTGCTCTAGTGAGCTGGTAAAAAGAATCCCAGTCAATCTAAGGATACTTCCTTCCCCAAGTTGTTTAATTCTGGGTTCTTAGGCATTGCTTTTGTGTCAATTATGGAGACTACATGTTTTTCAGTCTTTGCTTGTGGAGGTAACTCATGAGATAGTCATTGTTCACATGTATCTCTTCAGCTTTGCTGTACTTGGCTGTTTCTTTGTCACCTTGGTGCAGGAAAACCTGGGATGAAGCTGATTCTGACATTATCTCTTGAGAGACAACTCGACTGTCTCTGCTTGCCATCTGGGTACCTCACAAGTAGTCTTAATGGGAAGTGGGCCATAGGTCTCATCTCTCTTTGGGAACCATGGAATTGTTTCTCTTGTCTCTTCTCTCCTAGATTCCAGGAAATCTCTCTTTAGAACAGAGAACAATCTTCCTTCATATTCTTGAAGACCTTTAATTCCTCTAACATGAAGCTTTTGAAAAATAGAGCCATAAAAATTTCCCTTTTGCCATATTCTTTTTCTAAAGTCATAATAATATAGAGCTATCTCCTAGAATAATAAAAGGAAAAAAGAAATATAAGCAAAAATAAAATAAATGACAACAACATAGGCTACTTTATTTTTCAGACATATAAAAAAGAATTTTGTAATGACATGCCTTAGTCAGTTATATAGTGGGTTGCCTTGGGTATGAGTTTATCAGTGGAGGATATGTTTCCATGGCTTCACCTTTTAGTGATGAAGTAGAAGTATTTTTTTAATCCTCACCCCAAAAATATGTTTACTGATTTAGAGAGAGAGGGAGAGAGAAGGAGAGAGAGAGAGAGCACAAACTAAAAGAAAAACAGAGATTGGTTGCCTCCCATACACACCCAAGACAGGGATCAAACCCACAGCCTAGGTGTGTGCCCTGACTGATGATTGAATCTGCAACTTTTTGGTTCACAAGATGATGCATCAACCAATGGAGCCACTGGGCCAGGGTTAGAAGTTTTTTAAGCCTTGGATGGGAAATTGGATGCAATGAACTGTAAAGATCTGCTCTGTGTGACAGCCTAAGATAATGGAAATCCTAAATTCCACCTCAAGTGTTGAATGACAATGTATGTTAATTGAGAGGTTGCAAAGAATCTAAAAAAGACAAATTTAAACTCAAACTATATAGCAAATGTAAAAGTTTATCATGAGGTAGGTGATCAATATATTGAGTTAAATTTTATTATAATTTTAAATAATCTATTTCTTTAAGAACATAAGACTATGTATTATTATAAACACAAGTAATAGTAAAACATATCTACAAAAACCATAACCTGTTTTTAGGAAAATGAGTTTAGATGGCTTATCAAATATTTATGTCAGGTTATAAGCAAGAAAATAATAAAAATAAAACGCCACATAACAGAAACACTGTAATACTTATAAAATATATTAACATTTCTGCTTTCTTTTCATTTTTAGCTTACATACTTTATAATAACTACAAATGTTTTTTTCCAAATTCTTTCAAATAACATGTGTGTTCCTATGGTTCAATGTACTACATCAAATTATATGAGGGAAATACAGACAAAGGCATAAATCCACAATTTAAAATGAGTTAAAATTTTAAAATGATTATAAATAATAAGATAAGTCCTGAATATCAAAGATTTTTCTGGCCCATCCCACTCTGCAGGAAGTCTAACTTACAGTTAGTAAAAAATTTGTAAATGGCCTAAAGTTTCTTTTTTTTCTTTTTAGCAATTACTTCATTTTTAAAGCTTAATTGTATTTTTCCATTACCATTATCCCTCCTCTACCCCCTTTCATCTACTCCTTCTCCACCCCCACCATAATCATCACACTGTTGTGCATTTTCGTGAGTTTTTTCTCTCTCTATCTTTTTTCTTTCTTTTTTTTTACCCTTATTGCTGCTCATGGGGGCTGGAGGATAAAAGGAAAGTAACTGAATGTCTTGTGTCATCTGCTGCCCTTTCTAAAAAGAGTAATTAATGATAGGTGTGAGACCCTATGAATTTGAACGTTGCTTTACATCGCCTGAGAAACAAACTGATCATTTACCAGCTATACTACCAAAAGACGTAAGGTGCTGTAACTGCTCTTCAATCCTTGTGTATGGTTTAATTTGCTGCTAAAAAGTTATGATTTCCTCTACCCACTTCTTGTTAGAGAGGCACTAGTCCCCATTAATGACTAGAAAACTAGCATTGCATGAAGAAGGCAGCATTCATAATTCCATCTTAATAAATTCCTTTGAATTGAGCTATGTAAAAAAAATGGAATTAATAAAAAGGACATTTGAAAGCATTGGAAGCACAAAAGATTAGCCAAAGAACATGTATGCATGTATGCATACCCCATTGACACAGACAACCATGTAGTAAAGGTGGCATGGGGAGTGCTGGGTGGAAGGGGGTGAAGGAGAGGAAGGTGAGGGACATCTGTGATAGTGTCAACAACAACAGCTACGTGACTACTTTCTCTTATTTCCCTTCCCAAAATTCGTTCCCAGAAAACCCATGTTCTTGCTTGTTTGATAGGTTTTTCTTTTAGTCTTTTGCATCCAAAGAGTTCCTATAAGAAAGAAAGGCAAAGAGTTTGGGTGAGATGTGCTTTAAATAACTTTATTCTGATAACAAAGGAAATGCTTATACCATCAAATAAGCCCAGAGGAATCATTCTCATTTATCTGTAAGTTACTTCTCTAAATTCATCTACTCATTAAGTTATTCAATAAATATATATATATTGAGCACCTACTACATGCCAGGCATCACTCTCTGGGGATAAAACAGTGAATGAAATACTGCAGTTTCTGCTCTTATAAAACTTACTTCTGTTGTGACAAAAATTACAATTAAAAAATAAGTTGAATACATGGTATTTACATACAGTCATCTTAGTCACTCGGTGTAAATTCCCTTCAATGTATCCTTTTTAGTTATTATTAATAATTTTAGCATAGCTCTCTACCTACAAACTTTTCCACTCTTGTATGTCCTTAAATAATCTTACCAAACAATTCTGTTTTATTCTATGCAAACTTTCAAGTATCCATTGAGCTCTCAAAGTGCTGAGTTATCATAGATTTTGGAGGAACAATGCAAAAACAAAGGAAGTGCCTGATATGTTCTCTACCCTCAAAGTACTTTCAATCTATGTTTGTTAAACTTTGCACAATAGTATTTACACTAGGCAGAATATTCTGAAGTTGGTAAGGATAACTCACACAAAGATAAATCACCCTGTAAAAGAAGGTGCTATGTGATTATGTATTGAAGATGAGACTTAAGGTGTGGAATGGAAAATTAAAGAAAGGAGATTATATCAGGCCATGGGAAAGAAATAACCAAAGATATGAATGACTGCTGTGTTAGGTAGCAGCTAGGAATGAGCTGCCAGAGGGGAAATAAAGGCAGGGCCCTCACCATTACAATCTAACAAAGAACTCAATACAGGAAGCTAGAAGCAAAAGGAAGACATGTCTCACCAATTAACTCAGCAGTTCTGAGCTTGGTCTGATAAGACTGCCAGGTATCCAGAGCATCACAAGCAAATAGCACAGAAGGGGAGTCCTTGACACTGTGCTGACAAAAGGGGCTTCTGTAACAATCTTACTAAGATTGCTGGGTGTTCTGAACATCACAAGCAGGAATAGCACAGGAGGAAGGTGGGGAGTCCTTGAGATTTTATGCTGGGAAAAGGAGCTTCTGTAGCAATTTAACTAACTAAGACAAAGAGCCGTTAGTAACCAAGAAAGAAAGTCTTTATAGCTGCACATTATTCCTAAGATTTAGAAGGGGGATAAGGGGGAACCTAGAAGCCACCCGAGGTATATAATCCCCGAACCCCAATAGTCAGTGTATTTAGATTAGCTATGTATCCACTTGTAGCCTCAACTCAAGTGCATAGAACAAACTCACAGACTTACTAACAAACTTACTAACAACTTTCTTCTATACGTGGGGCATTTGGACTTGCCAGGTGCCTGCTTGCAGCTCTGTGCTTGTATGTGTTTCATAAATAAAGTTACTATTTCATTTCTGCTATACATGTTTGTCTCTTGATCAAATTATTCTTTTGTGGGCAAGACAAGAACTGAGGCAGGAGAGGGATCTTCTTGACTTGGGTCTCTCTCTCCCTTCTATAACTGTTGCATGTTGGGGAGAAAGGGAAAATAAGTGGATAGTAATTTACAGTGCATTATTGAGGATAAATATGAACCAAGGAGGAGAAACCAAACTGTTAAATGTTTTAATTCAAGCTGAACATCAAGATTCAAAAAGTTTGGCTTGACATATATTAAGTGAACATTATGCTAAGTGAAATAACCCAGTCAGAGTAAGACAAATACCATATAATTTCACTTATATGTGGAATCTAAAGAACAAACTGAATAAGCAAAGTAGGGAGAAACTCATAGATAGAGAGCAAGATGACAGCTATGGGGGGTGGTTAGGGGATAGAGGGATCAAGTAGTAAGGAAAAAGGACTCATGGACCTGGACAACAGGGTGGTGATTGCAGGGGGAGGTGGGTGTAAGAGGGATAAATAATAATGGGAAAATACAGTTAAAAAAGATTCAAGGAGTTTGGCTTGACATATTCCCAAGACTGAATTAATTTAGTCAAATTGTTGTGGTTCCACTAGTTGTGTGCTCTGAGTGGAAAGTAGACAAAAAAATTCCATTATATAGCTTTTCAAGGATAGAAAGTTTTTCAGGAAAACAAAGTGTCTTAGAACTGGGCTTCAGTTTTGTTTTGTTTAAACCCTCACCTGAGGATATGTTTATTGAGTTTAAATGTCGCAGCCACCACCCTGCAGTGACTGCAGAATGCTGCGGATGGCTCCTCGAAACACGAGAAAAACATACACAGAGACAACCAGGTCCTGTGGGGAAATAGGAACGAAATGGTCACTCTATCTAGTGGGGAGCGCCATAGCCACCCTCCCTAGGGGAGAACGCCTCATTCCCCCTCCCAAGCAGGCTTTTTATTAGGTTCATTTGCATGAGAATTCAGGTAAAGCTCATTACTCATTGCTAGGAAGTAAGGATCAAACAATAGGTAACAAGGAAGTCTGAGGGCCTCTTTTGAGTCAGGGTCAAAGAGCTGTAAAAGACTTTAAGGAACAAACTTACTTCTTCCTTGGATGCTTATCATTCAATTGAGAGCATTCTAAACAAAGCAGGTTTCACAGGATTTTACATATTCTTTCGAGGCCTGATCACCCAGGAAACCCGCCCTTTCCAGTACAGGGCTGCACCACCCTCTGTCATTGTTTCAGGCTTAGGTGGAGCAAGGGAAGTAAAGCAGCCAAGAGATTAGGAGATTTTCCCGCAGACAAGGAAGACTCAGGCTATGTCAAAGCCGAGGTGTGGGGGTCCATCGCCCCCTTTTGCTGTAGCCCCCAAAGTCCTTCCTTGGGGGCCTCTCACGTGATTGTGCCTGTCTTAGGTTGTTTCCCCCTTGGGGAATCTTACCCATCATTGGCTAACTGACCAAGCATTGGGGCCAGGCAGGGTGAAGTAAAAGGAGCAGAAGCAGCACTCCTTCCAGGGAGATAAGCTTTTGTCTCCTTGCTGGCTTATGGTCCAAGGTCATTCCCTCACCCTTATCCTTGGCAGGGGTTACAGTTTTTGATACTAGGCAGGGCAGTTCCCAACATTTAAAGACAGAATAGAGACAGAGCAAGAGAGAGTGAGAGAGAGAGGAAAGGAAGAAAAGAAGGAAAGGAGGGAGGGAGGAAAGGAAGAAGGAAGGGAGGAAGGAAGGAAGGAAGGAAGGAAGGAAGGGAAGGAAAGAAAGAAAGAAAGAAAGAAAGAAAGAGAAAGAAAGAAAGATGAAAGAAAGAAAGAAAGAAAGATGAAAGAAAGAAAGATGAAAGAAAGAAAGAAAGAAAGATGAAAGAAAGAAAGAAAGATGAAGAAAAGAAAGAAAGAAAGAAAGAAAGAAAGAAACATTGACGTGAGAGAAAAACATATATTGATTACCTCCTGACCTGAGATTGAACCTGCAACCTAGGTATATGCCCTGACCAGGGATCAAACTCGCAATCTTTTGGTGCATGGGAGGATACTCTGATACACTATGCCACCTGGCCAGGACTGGGCTTCAATTTTAAGAAAATGAACTGATGTACATGAGTCAATATGGCTTTTCCTGGTCCATGGAATGAATCTTTACTAAAGATCTCAGTCCTGATACAGTGGAATTGGACTAAGGGACCATCCTAAGGACTCAAGAGTAGTAACCCAGAGAATGAACATGGTTTGCTCACCAAACATTACATTTACTTCCTCAAATATTTATTGAGTATGTTTTTTGTATGTGGTATTTTATTGGGTACTATGAGATAAGACAGAATGTACCATTTGGTTCTGCTTCATTCATTGTTCAGTACATATTTTTTCTGAGCAACTTCTATGTTGTAAAGACCAGCATTCTATCAGGACTTGGGAGTATCTTGTGATGTTTCCTTAAAACTATCCTCCTCAGGTAATTACTCACCTCTATACCCTAACTTTTCCATCCCTGTTTCAGAATTTCAGATTCTGTATAAGATAAAATCAGATTTTTTTCATTTACATTTAGGTTGAAAAAATGATAATAAATTAATAGATATTAGGAAGTAAGTGCTTCTTCTAATGAAACCAAAAGAAATTTGGCTTACTGAAGATAAATCCAAACTACTTGGACTCTTGCTGGTCTTGTTTTGGAGAGTAATGTCTCCATTATTTTCATGAAAGGACATTTTTCTGGTGTCTTGCCAGTCCTCACTTTAAGTCCATTCACTGTGGACTTGGTGATATCATAATAGTTAAGTGAATTTCACAGTTGTTCAAAAGCTGATAGGATGTCAAGTCTGAGTTGCTTTCATGTTTGTTTTCCTCTGAAATGTCATCTTATGTGTGTCAAAAAACAATAAATATACAACCAAAGGAACAAAGAAAAGAATCAACAAAATAATAGAACTCTTGCGTTTATTACGCACTGCAATAAAATTGAAGACAGGTAATTAGAATTGGAAAATAAATGAGTTTTACTGAAAAACTGGTTTTCATACATTTTAAAATTGTACTGTTTTAAAACTTAATGAATGCCTACTCTAAGTCTCATATACCAGATCTTGTGTTGTTTTACTTCATGATTTTGTTATAGTCTTACAGGAATCTGTGGAGTAGTTAATACAACATTCATATTCTATCTGTGAAAATTAACATAAGAAAAGTGAAATGAGTCATACAGCTAGTTAATGACAATGGTGGTTTGGTGGGAAGAACACAGCTGTCTTGTCACAATGACTGTAGAATAAAATTTTTAAAAAGGTAAAAATCAACTCAAGCTTTCAATAGACTTGATTATAATAGAGAAGACATACATAGCAGCATGAATTGTCAGTACACATTGTTTTGCTGTTACCATGTATTGTAATTGAATCCGTATTTCATTAATTAAAAATTGGTTCTATGAAAATCATAACATTGATCAGCATCTTCCTAAACCAAATGAAAAGATAAAGCAGAATTGAGCTTGTAAAACATTTGTGTTGTCATGTAGAGCATTTACTGTATCCAGCCCAGTCATCTTTTTTAGTTAGAAGTTGTCAAAGTGCTTGCTAATGATTGATTTTGTATCAGGTCAAGTAATATGCCAATTCTCTTATTAACTGGCACCTCTCACTAAAAAATAAATCTTAAAGCAATAATAATTCAGTGTTTGCTTTACCTTCATATTACAGATTTTGTAGAAGTGAAAATAATTTTCTTTGTCATTCTCAAGAGGTTGTGTTGAACATAAAAAAAATCTTTAAGGCCAAAACTGGCTACCCATGGTAAGGAGCAGTTTAGCAATGTAATTTATAAGGAACATGTGATAGTTTCCAGGAGTGACATGCGTCATCTTCCCACATGAAACTACATAGAATGTAATTTTACAGTTGGGTAAATTTTCAAGGCAGGGCACAGAAATCTGGCTGTGGAACACCCATTAATGTCAAAAGGCGTCAAGGGGCCCTATTCCTCATGCCCCTCTTAGAGAACGCACCTGTGTCAACCTGCTGTGAGAGGAGTCCATTCCTTTTCTAAAAGTTCTGAATGCCATTGGTGATGAGTATCAGTTACAGATGTGATTATAACTGTAGGTTGGTTCTTAGACTTGCCTGTATGGTCAATGGTGGCATGAAAATAGGGAAGTCACATGTTTTACCCCATCTAATTCTAGATTTATTTTGTGAGTATGAAAAAGCTACCATAAGCATAAACACTTACATTATGTGAAATATAAGTCATATAACAAAAAATCTATGCAAATCAAAAAATTGTAATGTGATGTTATATAATATAATCCATATGAAACTCAGATCCGTAGAGTTTCAGACCTAGAATAGTGTTGCAGTCAAACAAAGAAGGCCCATGCTATAATGCATAGACCCAGTGTATCAAGCCTTTGTTTCTTGTTTCTTCCAAACAGGGAAGGTGACACCTGTGTCTTTGCAGTATTTGTTAAAATTCTCATTTATCTTTTAAAATTTACTAATCTCACACACTTTAGCAAACTCTACTCTGCTGCCTTCTAAAAATCTTTGACTTCTTCTGGAGTACCTGTACTATATTTATTTTCTTTCCTCCCATTCTCTTTTAAAAGTCCTAAAACCAGTTTGGTTAGGCTGGATCTGCCTGTGAGGGAGTGGGGTGAGCAAGAAACTAAGAAGGTCATGCCATGTTCCTCTTCAGCAGAAGGTAAACAGCTAATTATTAATTCATAATTAAGGGTCTGTACCATTAGAGATTTTTGGTTATCCATTCACGTACTTATTTTTAGCAGTTTCTGCTATCAAAAGAAGTTTAAAATTTAGATGAGGGAAATGTTCTACAATATATAGTAGTATACAGCATGACAGTAGCCACTATCCATATGCTGCTATTAAGTATCTAAAATGTAGCCAGAGTAACTAAATAATTTAGTTTATAATTATATTTAATTTACATTTAAATTTGAATAGCCACAAATTTGAATTTGAATAGCTACTGTATTAGATAGAGCAAATTTGTTAAATCCAGAAACCCAGTTTGTGAAGTAAGTACCACAATTTCAAAATAGGGTTAATGCTATGAGATAAGTACAGACAAAATTCTTTAAGGCCCAGAGAAGTGAAATATCTCAACTGAGAAAATAATTAATGTTGCGCGTGGGTCACCGGCCAGCAGTGACCACGGAATGCTGTGGATGGCTCGACGATAAACACGCGAGAAAAAACATGCACAGAGACAAACTAGTTTCTGTGGAGAAGTAGGGACGAAATGGCCACCCCTTCTAGTGAGGAGAGTGCTGATTTACTGTCCATACCTGCTTTTATTAGGCTCATTTTGCATAATAATTCAGGTAAAGTACAGTACTCATTAGGGGGAAGTAAGGAACCATAGAAAACAAAGAACTCTGCCGGTCTATTGAGTTGGGGGGTCAAAGAGCTGTAAGACTGAGGAACAAAATAACTTCCTCCTAAGACCCTTCTCATTCAACTGAGAGCATTCTAAACAAAGGAGGTTTCACAGTAATTTACATGTTCTTTCTTAGGCCTGATCACCCTGGGGAATCCGCACTTCTCAGTACCGAGCTGCACCACCCTGTCATTGTTTCAGGCTTAGGTGGAGCAAGGGAACTAAGGCAACTGGGAGACAAGAAGGTTTTTTTCCCGGACACTGAGAACTCAGGCTATGTCAAAGCCGAGGAGAGAGGGTCCATCACCCCCTTTTGCTGAAGCCCCCCAAGTCCTTCTTTTGGGGGGGCCTCCCAAAGTGATCGTGCCTGTCTTAGGTCGTTCCCCCCCGTGAGGAATCTTACCCGTCTTTGGCTAACCGACCAAGCTTTTTGGGGTTCAGTCATGAATAAAGCAGCAGAAGCAGCATTCCTGCCAGGGAGATAAGCTTTTGTCTCCTTGCTGGCTCACGGTTCCAAGGGCATTCCCTTAGCTTTAGCCTGGGCGGGGGTTTCAGCCTCTGATACCAGTCAGGGCGGTTCCCAACAAATTAAATCATCAGTTTAATGTAGTTTGAAGGATGAGGCAGCATCATTTACATTAGTGCAATTGATTTCATAGGTTAGTTTAAGGGTAAAAGAACACAGATGTGCACCAAGTATCTTTGTATGCATTTACTCATTTAGTTTCCAAAGCTGGGAAATACTGTCTTTTCCTTAAAGCAGAAAGAACTGAGACATTAGAGTTATTAAAACCCAAGTTCACCTAGGTAGTAACAGTGCTTACTAGGTTTGAACACAAGTCAACTAACTCCTGATCTCAGGTGTGCTCTACTAATTATGCTGGTGAAGGAGTGAGGGGGAATAAAAAAATGATTCAAGGCTACAAAGTGGGATGACTTGAGGAGGGCAGTGGTTTAGTCTGGCAGAGGGTTAGCTTGGAGCTGGTAAATGGATGTATAGGCTAGTCATGGGGGAATATAGGAGTGATGATTTGAAACCATGGGAAAAGGCTGAGCCTCAGCAAGGGCCTCTACATTTAGGAGCCAACTGTGAAATCTGAAAATTGATGCTAGATTGGTTGGTGTGTCATCAAAAGAAAAAATGCATAAATAAGGGTGCTTATATCAAAAGCTTGGGAAACATGACTTATTAGGGCTCAGAAAGACAAGATGGGCCACTAAAAGGATCAGTGAAGTGATCAGAGAAGTAGAAAGAAATAACATTAAATTGATGGTAACCAGTGCCAAATACTACAGGCAACAGGGAGGGTGAAGATCAAATAACAAAAATGAAAATTTTCCTTTTGAGACATTTAGTTCCTTGGAAAGAGAGCAAACAACTTTTAAGAACCTTCTACTTTCTTTAAGATTTGTACTTTCCAAAGGCTCTTTTTTCTATGTTCCTAAGCCTATACTTTCAAACAAGCCACCTGGTTATTTATTATTTTTATTATTAATTTCTGTTTTTTTAGGTAGATTAGATATGAATACTTTAAAATTAAACTTTATGGTTTTCATGAAGCTCTATCTGTATTTTCTTCCTATATCTAGCAACCAGTTTCGTATCTGGAACTTAGTTAACACTTAATAAAAACTAGTAGGATGAATGAATGAGAATGAAGAACTTTTTTTTCCCAATGAGCATTTTAGCATTTAAGGTGAGGATTAATTATTGAACCCCAGGTGCTAAGTATTATTGGTAATACAAAACACATCTAACAAATGATAAATATTATTCTTGGTATCAAAGAATTTATAGTCTATCTAGAAGAAAGAATAAGACAAACACACCTAAGATTGTTAGGTGCTAGGTTGTGTTGAGCCCAGAACCCACAGGCAGCCATTGGGCAGTAGTGCAGCCAAACTAGATTTTTTTCTTAATTTTTTTAATTGTTCAAGTACAGTTTTCTGCCTTTTCCCCTCATCCCAGCCCAACCCCCCAGCTGTCCCCACCTCCCTCCCATTTCCACCCCACTCTAGTTATTGCCCATGTGTCCTTTGTAATTGTTCTTGCAAACCTTTCACCCTTTTCCCCTGAAATTCCCTCCCCTCCCCTCTGGTCACTGTCAGCCTGTTCTCAATTTCAGTGTCTTTGGTTATATTTTGCTTATTTGTTTGTTTTGCTGATTAGGTTTCTGTTGAAGCTGAGATCATATGGTATTTGTCTTTCTAGTTCTAAATACTGAACTCCTTTCGCCTTCTGTGGAAGCTCCCTGACCATCACCTCCTCCTTGGGAACTCAGGACATCCCCATATTCTAGCAAGTGAATGGGTAGAGCTGGCAAACAAGGGTCTCTAGAGCCCTGTTCCAGCAATATGTAGCCCATGTCCATTCTGATTGGAAGAAATTCTTATCTCAATCATTGAATATTTATAGTATCACTCTGGAGGTGCATATTACTATCACAATGTAAATTTGAAAGGAGTCTTAGAAAATCAGGTAAAATAAATGACTCAAGAAGTAATGGTGATATTAATAATCTTTTTACATAAGAATGATTATTAATCATTGATTGGTCACATATTAATCATGGATACATGGGTGCATATAGTACACATCTATACCATAATAATTTACCTTAAAATAATAATATGATTTACTTTGTTTATTCTTTGCCTTTCTGCTATTGTTGTCATACATTGTATTTCTACATATGTTATGGAAACCAAAATACATTGCAACTGATTTTGCTTTTAATAATGAAATCTGTTTCAAACATTAAAAAATTGAGAAATAACAGCTTTCATATTTACCTACATACACCCATTTTGGTGTTCTTCATTCCTTTGTGTATATCCAGATTTCTGCCTGGTATCATTTTTGTTAGGCCTAAGGAACTCCCTTGCAATGCAGATGTGCTGGTAATAAATTTTTTCAATTTTTGAGTGTCTAAGAAAATTATATATTTCCCCTCCATTTTTGAAAGATATTTTCACTGGGTATAGAATTCTACATCGATACATGACTTTTTCTTTCAGTACTTCAGAGATAATTCTCCACCATCTTCTGGACTGCATTGCTTTCATCAAGAAATGCACTATTATTCTTGTCTTTGTTTCTCTCTATATATAATGTGTCATTTTTTTCCTGTGGTGGCTTTTAAGAGTTTTCTCCTTATTACTTGTTTCAAGCCATTTAATTATGATATGTATCAGAACAGGTTTTTTAAAAGATTTTATTTATTCATTTTTAGAGAGGGAAGGGAAGGAGAAAGAGAGAGAGAGAAACATCAATGTGTGGTTGCTGGGGGCCATGGCCAGCAACCTAGGCATGTGCCCTGACTGGGAATCCAACCTGTGACACTTTGGTTCGCAGCCCGCGCTCAATCCACTGAGCTATGCCAGCCAGGGCCAGAACAGTTTTAATTCATGTATCTTATGCTTGTCTTTTGCTGAGCTGCATGTATATATATCCATAATTTTCAACAAATTTGGAAAATTTTGACCATTTGCCTTCACATATATTTTTTTTTCCTAACCTTCCCTTTTGGTGACTTTGATCACAGTCACACCAGCTGTTTGCAGTTGTCCCACAGCACACTGATGCTCTGTTCATTTTTCCGCAGTGTTTTATCTCATTTTTCATATTGAATATTTTCTTTTTCAATACATTCAGGTTCACTAATCTTTTCTTCTTCTTTGTCTCATCTGTTAATTGTACCTAGTCTAATTTTTTTTCCAGGTATTGCATTGTTTGTTTGTTTGTTTGCTTCATCTCCAGGAATGTGAATTGGGTCTCATTTATACTACCAACGTTTCCATGATTGTTACTCTTCTACCTTTTTGACTATATGAAATATAGTTATACTAGCTGTTTTAATGGTTTTTGTATACTAATTGTATCACTTGTGCCAGTTCTGGATCTTTTTCTATTGGTCAGTTTCTGTCCTCACCACATGACATGTTTTCCTGTTTCTTCCCATGTTATCAGGGAATTTTTTTAATGTATGACAGATACTGTGAAATATATAGGTGGTAAATACATTTATTTTGCTATAAATTTTCTTGAGTTTGAGGTTTATTCTGGACCTCAATTATGCTACTTGGAAACAAGCTTGATTCTGTCAAGTTTTGATTCTGAATTTTGTTTAGACGGGCCCAGAGCAGCCTTTAGTCTAGGGCTAAGTTTCCCTTTTACTGGAGCAATATCTTCCCGTGCACTCTGCTTGATGCCAAATGAATTACGAGATTTTCACATCTTCTCCATGGGATTACGGACTAATTCCAGCCTTGTGTGAGTTCCAGGGACTTTTACCTCTGTTCCTTTTGAGTGGTTTTATCCCCTTCCTTGAACAGTTGACTCACACGCATATGCGGATCAGTACTCAAAGACTTAGGGGGACCCTGTGCTGATCTCTGGTGTTCTCCTCTCTTTGTGCACCTCTCCTCTCTGGTATCCTGCCTTGTGAACTGTGGCTACTTTGGTTTCGTAACTCTGTCACCTCCTCACTCCCATGAGACTTCTGGGTTTCACCTGGACGCCCCCTCCCTGTGTGCAGCCTGGAAACTTTGTAAAGGCAGTATGCCGGGACAATCATAGGTTGTTTTCTCTCTCAGCGGTCACTTTTCTATGCTGCTTAATGTTCAATGTTCAAAAACTGTTGTTTTACATTTTTGTATAGTTTTAAATCTGTTTTTCAGGTGAAAGGGCAAATATGGTGCCTGTTACTTATTCATTATGGCAGAAGTAGAAGTTGTTGAGTAGTTTTTTGGTGTGTAAAATCTGGCCATAAACAGCTGTATATTTCTATGAAAAATCTGAATTCCAGTTGCTTTTTATCCTGGTAAGAGCTTCTGAATTCTTTTTAATATAAACTCGTCAGATGGTTAGCACTTTTCATTTACTATTTATTTACTTATGACTGTTTTTGCCCCTCTCTGTGCACTTCCTTTCTTGTTAATCTATCACCAGTTAGTCACATTGGCTTCCCAGTTTAAAGCAATCTTGCTCTTTTGTGTGTGTGTGTGTGTATGTATGTGTTTTGGCTCAAGTGCTTTTTAACCACAGTCACCTCCGGTGATTTCCTCCACGAAGCCCTACAGGCAAAGTGTTTTCATACTTTGTACCTAAAGCCTCCAAATGGTGCTTGCCACCAGGTCATTCTCTCTTCCCACAAAATCATTTCTTTGTAGGTCTAGGTCCTCTCTTCTGGGAATTATAATTTGCACATTACAATGCATTGAAACAATCCAGGACCTCTTTTCTGATTCCACTTCTATTCAGAGTTTCACTGGATCTGGGTGTGCTATTAAGTGGCCCCACAGTATTATGTAGCAAGTGACAAAATATCTTTAAACATCTTGTCAGATTAATAAACTTTTATGGAGCGTACCTCTTCATTATAAAGTTGGTCTTCTCTATTATGGGATCTAAGATTTCTTAGCATTTTCACTCTATAATCCTAGAAGAAATAGTTCTGGTACAAGTAGCATGCAGCACCCCTTTTGACAAAATCCATACTGCCTGTGGGATAACATAGTCCTATTCGAGTCTGACTTGAGTAAACCTGGTCTTTTCTGTAGTTCTGTGTCTTTAAAACTTGCTATTCTTTCCCCCATTTGTCAGTTAAATTGCATTAGGAGCTTATGTGGGCTCTTCCATAGTTGGAGTAAGAAAAAATATTTTGTTAAAATGTTAGCTGGTACTAAATATAGTTATCATTATTGTGGCCTTTATATATACATTACAATTTTGTCACAAGCTCAATGTAATATCTAAAATTCCCTTAAAATAAAAACTAGTGAGTGCGTTATGAAATTACAGCCAGGACAGATGGCCAGATCCTGTCATTGGAAATAAAAGTAATGTTATAAGTGTATAACTCCATTGGGGAAATTGAGTACCATAATAAAGTAGACTTCCACTTTCTGCAATGAAATTCAATGACTGTTGAGGAGTTTAGGGTTTAGAAAATTGAAAAATGAAACCTTTGGTTTTTTTGCCGCTGTTTGATGATGTGTAGCAAGTCCCTTTATGGACTGAGGCTAACATCCAAATAGTAACAAGCTTGCAGTGAATAGAGCCCACAGAGGATAAGCTACTAAATCTTGCAATAAAAGCTGTGTGATTTACAGTAAATTCCAGAGGGCTGACAGCACCACAGCTGAGGGCATAAACACTTCTTTCATGGCTGAAGCTTCAGTCAGCTCTGTCTGCTGTGAAGTACAATCGAGCAGCGAGGCATGCTGCTTACCAGCAATGACTTTGATAAATAACTAGGAAGTCCCACTGTTGGCTTAAAACTAGAAGTTGTTCAGTTGCAATTCTGCATTTGTCCTGCTTTAATGGGTATGGAAGTGGCTTTAGCTGTAATCTGTCAGTGATTGATTAGGCCTTGCCGAATCCCCTCTCCAGTCTGTTTTCAGCTCCCTGCTTTCCACAGTTAAAACAAAATTGGTACATATGTGACTGCCCTCTTATGAGGAAAGTAAACACTTTTAATTCTGCTCAAGTGAGTATGAGTTAAATGGCCCCAACTGATAAATTGGTGACAGAACAACAAATCCTAACCGAGAAATGGTATTCTACACGCAAAGATATTTGGGATCATGTGTAGTTTTCATTTGCTGCTGGCAGAGTGGGTTGTAGTTAAAAGTCCCAATCACCATCATTTATTTTATGCGCACACATAAAAGCCAAGGAGGAAGTAGGCTGCTGTTCTAATCATAGAAGTATTGAGATATCAGGCTTAACTACCGGCCATTCATAATCACTCTGCCTGTCTAAATTAGGCGTACTATTAAACAAGTGCATGAGTTCCACAAAACAGAAGAGAGAATATTGGAGCAGTGCTCGTAGCTATAATTAGGGCAGGGGTATTTATATATTTATTTTAGGAGGTTAATTTTCCATTACACCTGGTTGAAACATATGTGAGCCTACCAGATGCAAAGGGTGGTTTTGTTGTTGTTTCAAATAAGACTTTCAGTCAATTGATTAATTTTGTAAGTGGACAAAGGTGAATACAAGTAATTATTATTGTATTTGGAGAGAATTCATGTCATTTAATGTCAGCAGGGGAAACAAACCTCAATTTCTATCAGGGCAATCTCAGATGCCATGGCCAAACTTGAAATTGAAACAATGCTGCCTGCCGTGAAAAGTACAAGGTAAATGGGACAGAAAATACCAATTATAGGGAGACTGTGCAATACTTCTCTGAAGCTATGAAAGAATAACACAAATCCAAATTATTAATTTACTTCCATGAGCTACTGGATTGTTACAAAAATGGGTGTTTCATGGAAGAGACAGTAAGAGGAGAAAGAGGGAGAGAAATTTTGTCTGTATCATTCATCTCATGGATTTGTCATCAATAGACTGAGAGGCATAAGAATGTGGAATTGCATATGGAAACCCAAAGACTCCCCATGCACAGTAGTGCCAGGGCAGAATTCAGGTAGTCTATAGCGTCATACTGCCTTAAACCAGAACAGAATAAATTTATAGATGCAAATTAATGTATCCAGTATAATTTTATTACTCAAACAGTAGTGAATCATGTCTAATATAAACTATAGCGATCTGGGTCCAATTGTATAGCTTCCATTTTCAGAAGATCCAAGAGGGGGGAAATGGTTTGGAAATCAGGCTGTCCACCTATATATGTCATTTCATCTATTCCTCAAGAACTGCTGAGGGAAGGAAACTTGCTTTTTGACACAGGCACACCAATGCTTACATGAAGTGAAAAGTGACTGAAAACATACTTTTCCCTTTAATGGTTCACCTTGCATCAAGAGGAGTTTTGACTTTGTGGGGAAAGTTCATGCCTTTTACTTTAGATTATTTATGGTGTCTTACTTCACCAGGTGATAATCAACATAAGGCATATTTACCATGTTTGGAGTTTCTGTTCTTCAATGCGAAACCTAGGAAGATAACATCAGACAAGAACACTTGCCTCTTTCCCCTTCCTGGCTGCAGGATATGACTTGATTTTAATTTTGCCATTTCATTCTTTTTAACAAATTAGGCCTGATTCTTTATCCCAGAAACTGTTCACTTCCTGTGGCATGCATTGAATAGTTCCAAAAGAATTAAAAGAACAAATTATAGTTGCCATGAACTTCTCTTGCCATGTCAGAGAACTGAGAAATAAGGAGTGACAGAGGATAACATCTGATTAGCTTGAACATGCTGAAAAAATGATTGGTGTAAGTGTTCCACAGATTTAGAAAGCACTGTGCTGAAGCATCCTGTATGATTTGCATACCTGAGGAAAGGCAGTTCAAACAGCAGAGTGTGAGGTCAGTCAAGAATAACTAGTTAGGAAATTCAATTGGTAGCTCTTTTCCTCATGCTTTTTTTATACTTTTGATTTTATCTCAGTTAATCAGAACTGCTATTAGTAGACACTGAGAGAATCAAAAGCTTAGGTTACATTCACCTGTTAACCAATTAAACATTGTTATGCTTCTTTAAGTATACATTTGTTTAAAAGGAACCCAGCCCCCCCCACCAATAAAATGATAACACCATAATCATTTCTAATTATGTCAGACTGAATTCTAATGTTTTCCACTAGTCTTTAAGTTTAGTTGCTGGGTGATATGCTACTATCTTGATGTCTTCTTTGGTTTGTATAGAGAGGGTGGATTTTGGCTCAGGGTTCTAGTCTGTAACAGAGAGTGTGAAAATAAGGGCGAATGTGATGTGAGCATTGTGTTCTACCTGTTATTTCAGCAAGTTGTCACTGGTCTCTAATTCATTAGTTCCATTTTCATTTGTTTTTTTTCTCTCTTTCTTTTGTCCCTTTACCTCCCCTCCCTCGCTTTTTAATGGTTATAGGCATCTCAGCAAGGACAGATGCTTGACAGGAATCTTGTCAACCCCCCTCCAAAAGCCCCCATTATTCCTGTCTTTTCTCCTGATTCAAGGGAATCAGAATCTTGTGGAAAACTGCCAAGTGCTATAGCCATGGAGCTGACGTTGTCCAGTATAATTCTAATCTCTGCATTTCACCTCCCAGTGATCAACTGGCAAGATTGGGAACATGGATACTTAAGGAAATTACTGACATATCACAACAGTCTAAAATATTTATACATGTAGAGGAATATAATTTATGATATTTTATTGTAGCACAGATCATTTTGTTACATTTACAGCCAATTATCTATAATAACCATAGTCATGAACATGATTTTTTAATTTTTCTTCAAATAATTATACTTTAAGTGAACAGTCTTTTAAAAAAAATTCCATATGTGTTCACAAAAGAAAGCAAAACAAAATGAATATATATGAATATATTTTCAGTTGTGCCCCAACATGCTACTAATAAAGAATGTTGTAGTTAATTGCCATGAATCTGAATTCTAATCTTAAGTCTGCCATTAACATTTCAGAACATTTAATTATGAGCATCTTTAGACCTTGGTTTTCTCATCTGTAAATGATGAAAATGAATTTAATAAGATATAAAGACTTCAACAGGCAAAAATTCTATGACTTCCTTGGTCTCACTCAGTAGTATAAAAGCATACACTTTTGTAATGCAAACACTTTAAAATCATGACACCACAATTTGAAGTGGTGACTTACAGCTAAAGAAGAGTGTCTGGTATAGGAAAAAAAGCATCGTTTCTCCCTTCAGGTGCTTCTCCAAGCTTGATGAGAGACTAAATGCCTCACAGCTCCATGCTATTATTTCTTTTGTGGCTTTTGCAGCATTAAATACAAAACTTTTCTGATCAGACTTAGAGAACTCACTTTGGCCAGTTAAAGGCAAAACTGTAAAGGCTTGATGGCATCCTCTATGGAATTTTAGTATGTTTCACTTCATTCTGAAAGAAAAATGCAGCTTAATCAAAACTCTAGGTTGATGTGGCCCATAAAGTAATAACTATTAGCACCTAAAATTATAGATGCTGGGCAGTGCATAGCCGATCAAAAGAAATATATGCCAAACAAATGAAAGAGAACACACCACACATAATTTACATCAGTCTAAACCTTGGACCTATTAGCCATCAACGGTGTAGCTGATATAACCAATATATGGAATAACAGAATGTATAGTTTTAATATCATACACAACTAAAAACATTTTTCAAAAAAAGAATGACTATGACCCAACCCTCAAAAGTGTGTGTAATAACTGGCACATTATTTAATGGATTTTACTTTTTTAAAAGTTAATTTCTTTACTTTTTATTATTAGTCATGGATTGCAGCATTAAAATTAACATAAAGGTGAGGATAACGCATGATCTTTATATGTCATCTCATTAAAATGAAGCTATTTTTAATACTTTTAAGAGACCTATCAGAAAACACAATTTATATCCTCAAAGTATATTTTGTCAGTTTCAAGTATAATTTTTGCATTCATATTCTTTTATGAATTTTAATGGAGTCACTTAAATTGTAATTATTCCTCTCAGCTCAAATGCAGGTAACAAATGGAATTCAATCAGTGTTTGCGCATAATGACCATCATTAAGAGAGAAATAATAATGACATTCTCTCTGCATTAAACTTGCAGAGTCTTTACACAATGATCTGAATCCCATTATTGATCTCCATGGAGATATGCAATTGTCACCTATTCTGCATAATATCAGAATGTTAAATACATTTGTTTGGAACAAATATTTTAATGAATACAGTCAGTTCCACTTAATTAACTATCTGATAACTGAATATTTTTACTTAATAATTCAACTTGGAACATCAAAATTGTTCTATTTTTCATTCAAATGCACTTGAGATTAGTCACAGATATTCATTTGAATGTTCATAAAATGTATGTGGAGTTTAAAATTCCCCTTGGCTTTCTTTAAACTACATCCATTAGAGGGACATTGAAGGGGTATTTTTCATCTGTTTGAAATAATTTTTCCCCTCAGTGTTGTTTAAAATAACCCCTTAGAATCTTACTTATAAAATGTGTTTTTTCTGACCAAAATTCTTCTGCCATCTAACTTCCTTTCATCATAGAATCATTCATAAGAGTGCCACTATTCATATTTACTTACATACATACATTTTTAATGTAGGCATTTGGTCAAGGAAAGAAAATATAAATAAAATGTTGAATTCACTTGTGCAGAAGCTCTAGGAAAGCCATAATTGGTGAATATATAGCCTACTGGCATTTTAAGAAGAAGAGTTCTGGTTAATATTTGTAATAATAGTACCAGTAAATACTAGGAATAGTGGCTAGATTAAACGTTTTGGCCATGGGAGAAGTGTCACAGACCAGCATCAACACTCTGTGTATAGGTACTGTTTTATCAATCAATTCCACAAACATTTGCTGAGAACTGACCCCAAGTCCAGCATTGCACTTAGAGTGATGACACCATAATGAGGAAGACACCAGGCCTGGCTTCAGGAAAACCACCATCCGGTGAGAAGAAACTCACGATAAATCGTGACACAGGTGACAAATGCTAGTTATTTAAAAGAAGTGTGCTAGAAGCACGGAGATGAAAGTCAGTGCTCCCACAGCCCAAGAGAGATTATGATGTCTTTAGAGAGATGGCAAACTCCTGTGTCTTACAGGATGAACACATTTTTGCCAGGTTTAACATATGGGTAGAATGGTTTTAGACTAGGAGAATTGCATGAACAAACCTTGGAGGATTAAGAGTGTGGGTATCTTTCTGAATAGTACAGTGTCACTTCCATCAGCTAGAGTCTGGGGTACATAGTAAGCAATATAGGGAAGTGCAACTATAAAGCTTCTTATGATAAATAACTATGACTTATTGAACATTTTCTAGGTGCCAGGAAATTGATATATATCTCAAACTCTTGGTAGAACCTTGTTCTATATCAGTTATATAAACATGGACATTACATTTAGAGATTTTAAATGACTTGCTTGATGTCACCTAACAAGTAGTTGACTTGGAATTTTGGACCAATTCTATTGGTGTTTAAAGTCTTGTGAAGTCCAGGTGGAGTTAAAAAAAAAAAAAAGATTGAGAGGGCCTTGAATGCATGCTTAGGGAATTAGAGAAGTAGTGAATGATTTTCCTCAAGAGAATGACATAACCAAATCAGTAATTTAGAAACAAAGTTTGGGTTATAATGTGGGGATCAAATTAGAAGCAAGGAGACTTGAGAGAAACTGCAAATTATGAGGTTGTTTTATTGGTCTAGGTGAGAGTACTTCAACTAGCAGAGTGACAATGGGAATAGAAAGGGGACAGATTCAGCAAACTTCCTGCAGTAAAATCAACAGGACTTGGTTTCAAACCGGGTAATTGAGAGTATAAAAAAAACCATTGGGGGAGAAAAGAAGTTTATGTTCCCATTGTATATCTCTGGTGATGGACTAAAGTTTATACCCAAACAGTATAGTTTCCACAGATTGAAACTACATTGATTTAAAAATACATTGGTTTTATTTCTAGGAAGTCCTGGGAAACTTCAGCAAGGCTATAGTTTTCCCTCACGTTAGCTTCCATTTTAGTGACCATTCCGTCCGATCTATTCCTCTTCAGTGTCTAGGCACCTAATGTGAAAAAAGGCAATCTGATTAACTCATATGTCAATACCATTGACTCAATGTGTTAATCTTTCCAACACAGTTAAGATGGTAAAAGATCGTTTCTTGGAGGGCAATATTCAAAGCAAAAATTAAAACAATATATATCATTCACTTATTTATTAATTTGTTGAGTATTGAGAATATCTCAGTCTCTTGGGATAAAGAGATAATAGTAACAGAGTCCACACCAGGTAGTCTGCATGTGGGACAGACACAAACCTTTGAGATCCAGAGTATGGGCTGTGGTAGGCAAAATAATGCTGCCACCACACCGCATCGCCATAGATGTTTATGCCCTAATGAATGTAAACTGTGAATACATTCTGTTACACAGCAAAAGGAACTTTGCAGATGGTTTTGAGGTTAAGGATCCTAAAATAGGAAAACTATCCTGGATTATCTGATGGACCCAGAGTAATAACATAAGACATTAAAAGTGGAAGAGGAAGACGGAGGTCAGTAAAAAAGGAGCAGTAGAAGAAAAAGCAGAAGAAATTCAAAGTGTGAGTAGAATTAAACCCACATTGCTAGCTTTGCATATGGAAGAAGATGGCTACAAGCCAAGCAATGTGTGGCCTCCAGACGTTGGGAACTTCCTTCATCGAGAGCTGAGGAAACTGGTGTTATCAGTCCAACAGATACAAGGAACTGATTTCTCTCAACATGAATGAGCAAAGAAAGAGATTCTGTCCTAGATGAGCTGACTTACAGAAGTATAAGAAGATAAATTTTTGTTTTAAGTAGTGAAGTTCTTAGTAATTTGTTACTGTAGTAATAGAAAAATAATGCAAATGGGAATAAAAATAATGCTTATCTTAAAATGATATAGAGAATATTAAATATAATACATTACTATATCTTATACATAGAAAACACTAAAGCAATTAGCTCTTACTTTTCTCATTATAGGACTGATTCTAAGTTTATCCCTTGGCCCACAGATGTTTTTCCATTTTACCAGGAGTGCTGTGTAACATGCCAACCATTCTCTGTGTCCATGGTCTACTGCCATTAGTTCTAGAAATATGGCTATGGATCCAACCTAATTTAAAGGCGGACTTCCATGTCCTCATATTCTTTTTGGGATCTACCTTACCCATGACAGGTAATGGGAATACAATGAAATTTAATTCCTTGGAGAAAAGGTACAAGTTTTAGACCTTATCTTAACTTTCTCCTCCCCAAATGCAATAGTTCTCAGAGACAGCTCAAATACAACTTATAGTGCTAAGGAGAACACTCTGCTCTTCAGTTAAAGAACATCTGCATTCAGGCCAATTATTATGACATGGTTCTTCCAAGGAACAATGGGGCTAGTGTTTGCTTCACACTCTGACACCAAAGGTTGAAGTCAGGTGGTTAGCAGAGAGAGAGTGTGATTTCTGACTTGTTTTGCTACTCCGTTCCATTTACTGAAGTAATTACATCTCATTATGCTTTGAGGGGGCCACCTGTACTAGATGTTATTGGGTCCCTACACATGTCACCTTGTATTTTACCATCTCAGAGCAGGATGGTCCAACTTCCAAGTGCCAACATCTACACCTCTGCCCTAGGGCTCCCTTTGGTCTACAGTGTCTTCTGTCTGTGTGCCTGGCAGGACAGACAGAGTCCTAGAGAATGAACTCCTGCAGGAGTGACTCTCACTCAATGGCTGATGGGAGTTGGACTACACATTTCCTGTTTTTCTCAGGTCGGGTAACCAGAGTTTCCCAGCATGACTAGGTTTCAGTTACCAATCATGGAAGCTGGCTCTATGAGTTACCACTTACTGGCTGCCTTCCCTTCCTGACAAAACTTACCACATCTCTGTCAGGGTTTCCTGAGATTGCCTTCCAAATAATTTGCACTTGGACCTTTGTCTCAGAGTTGGCTTTTAGAGGAAACCCAAACAAGAAACTAATCTTTCTGTGCTCCTAGTTGATGTGCTTTGGCTGAAGATGATTGACTTTATGGTTCAAATGATGGAGCATGTGATACAGTTACCTAAACCTGTAAGTGCATTGTGTCCCCCATCCCACCTGACCCCTTCCCATGTCTGGTTCAGAGATGAGAACATGACACCATCAGAGTCAGTGATTACAGACATTATAAATGTGCAATCCAGTTAATAAATAGTTTCAACTCATATATGTTCTAGGTATGTTCTAGGTATTATTGGCATAAAAAACCTCCAAATTTATGTGGTACCCATGCTGGATTCTTACTGTCTAGGAGAGAAATAGTTATTAAACAACTATTTATTTAAATAAAATATGTACAGTCATCTATGGGGGATATGTTCCAAGATGTCCGGAAGATACTTGAAACTACAAATGACACCAAAACCTATGTATATTGTTTTTATTACTATACATACAACACTTTACAGCTTCTCTTTGGCATATCTCAATTGCCAGAATCACTACTTGCATAAGCACTATGATGCCAAGACAGTCAACCTGGTAACTGGTAGGTACTAAGATACTAACAGATAGGCAGTGTGTATAGCATGGATACAGTGGACAAAGGGATGACTTGCATCCCAGTTGAACAGAGTGGGGTGGGAAATTTCATCATGCCACTATGAACAGCACACAATTTAGAAGTTATTAATTTTTTTATTTCTGGAATTTTTCAATATTTTTGGATTGCATTTGACCACTGAAATAAAACTGGGAAACACAAAAATGCCAATAAAGAAGATTACTGTAATTACAACTGTGATAGTACTGTTTCAGAAAAATAGAGTGTATCATTGGTTTTAAGTGAAAGTTCCTTTCAGCTTTTAGAAGTCCACTAAGTTTTAAAAAAATCTCAGAAGTTTCAGATACGCTAACCTAACTGGTTAATATACTATTACTATAATAATAAAAATATCATCTTGGTGCACACTCAGTTTTTCACCATAGAGTTCTTTTTCTAATTGCTTAGACTAAGAAGCACAAATCTTAAAATGAAATGACTATTTTAATATAGTGGTGAAGATGACTTCTTTAATTATATGAATATCCATCTATCTAAATGCTAAGCATTGGTCATCCATCTGTCAGGAAACATAGGAAGTGATGAGAAAAGGTGTTTTATTGAATGTATTTATCTTGGTCCTTTGGGGCTGCAATAATAAAATTCCATAGTCTTATAGACAACAGAAATTTATTCCTTATAGCTCAGAAGGCCAGAAATCTGAGATCAGGGTGCCAGCGTGGTTGCATGAAGGCCACCTCCCAGATAACAGACTTCTCCACGTGTCTACACATGGTGAATGGGGCAAGGGAGCATATGGGGTCGCTTTCATAGGAGCACTCTTCCCATTTATGAGAGCTCCACACTCTTGAATGAATCACCTCCCACCTTAGGATTCCAACAGCAATGAATAATCGATTAGATAGGTGATGAAAATTGAAGGCTGAAAGTGACCATGTCATCTAGAAGTCCCTGGTTTTGTAAAGAAAAAAAAAAAAAGAGGATGTGCACAGTGCCAGCTTGGTGAGGCTCTGATAATACCGCCAGCAATTGGGCTCTGGTTAACTAGTTTCTCCTGAGGGCAGGCCTTGCTAAGAAGAGAGTGCTGTGACCTGTTTCAGAATGGTTCTTTTCCCTCTCTCCCTGCCTGAAGCATGAGTTTGTCTGTTTTTCCCCTCCTCCAATTTATACTGTGACTACCTTGTCAAGCTCCTGGAGATAAAGGTCACAAAAGTGTGGGGATCTCCTAACACTGAAATTCCCTGGAGTCTTTCACTCTCCAGGAGTTCATTAATTCCATTTCTGATCTTTCTACTTCCACCCCCTAGCTGGCTCCCATGGAAAATTTGGCTCCAGAATCTCTGCTCAGGTAAGTCATGGAGCCCTATGTTTGCCTGTCTTTCCATCCTTGTGGGAAGTGGTTTGCCCTGTGTACTCCCCTCTCTTACAGATTTAGGAATAATTGTCAATTTTTCCTTCTGCACAACTTTTTACATATTAGGACAGAGTTGCAATTTCTAAGTTCCTTACATGTGGAACCAGGGACTGGAAGTAGTTTCCTTAATTTTTTTTTTAAGATTCCGTTCATTTATTTATTTTTTTTTTTAAGATTTTATTTATTTATTTTTAGAGACGGGAGGGAGGGAGGGGGAGAGAGAGAGAGAGACATCAATGTGCGGTTGCTGGGGGTTATGGCCTGCAACCCAGGTATGTACCCCATTGGGAATCAAACCTGCAACACTTTGGATCCCAGCCCGCACTCAATCCACTGAGCTACGCCAGCCAGGAGTTTCCTTAAAATTTGGCATTAGTTCCTGAACTTTCTTTTCTTTTTAATGTATTTTCTTATCAGCTATTATTTCATCCATCATCTTTTAAAGTTCATATATTATTTACTTACTTTGGAATGAAAGTAGTTTCTGACTATAAAAATAATCAGTTTCATATAAGTGGTGAAAATTTACCACAAATAAATACTTTTCTACATGTATATTATGGTTCAATAAAAAATTAAAGATAAGCTATATACTTATCTTTCACATATTATGCTATTCTATTTAGTTGTGGATTTTTGTAAGGCTCCAACTGCCTATTTTTTTCAATTTTTCTTCATTTTCCTCACTAAGTACCCTATGTTCATGCAGAATACTATTTACTAAACAATTTAGAGACTAAATCTTATGTCCCCTATGTCTTTAATTAACTACACTTTGAACCTCCTTCTCCTTGATCATGCTTGTATTTTAACTTAAGGGTTAACCTAACCTGAGGGAATTTCAAGAAAACTCGAGTAACAAGGTCTGTAAAATTTGTTTAGTTTAATTATTCATTTAGATAATATGTAGTAGGATCTTGGTTTAAAAAATAATCTGACAATTTCTGCCCTTGAGTGGTTAGACCATTTACAATTAATGTAATTATTAATATGGTTTGTTTATCATTTGTTTTGCACTTTTCCCATTTTTCTTTATTCTCCCTTTCTTAGCTTCTTTGGGATTGAGTACATTTCATAATTTTCTTTTTCATCTATAGTATTAGCTCATTAGCTATTCCACTTAAATTATTTGCAGTAGTTTCTCTAGAATTTAACTTACCACAATCTACATTCAAATAATATTTTACTAATTCACATAAAGTGTAAAAGCCTTACAATAATACTCTTCTATTTCTGTCTCCCATATTTTGCATTATTATCCTACACATTTTACTTTGTCAAATTATATAAACTTCAAGATACATTGTTACTTTGCTTTAAACATTAGGTATATTTGGAAGAAATTTAAAAATTGAGAAAAATTTGTCTATATTTGTTCACATATTTATTATTTACAAGGTTTTACCTGGTATCATTATATATTTCTGCCTGAAGAATCTTTAAAAATATTTCTTGTAGAACAGTTCTCCCTGAAATGTCTCTCTCCACTTTTGTTTGCCTGGAAGAAATATCTTACTTTTCCTTCCTTCATTTTAAAGAGATATTTTTATTGTGTATAGAATTCTAGGTTGTCAGGTTTTATTTCTTCCAACACTTTAGTATCATTCTATCATTCTACTCTATCTAGAATTTTATATCATTTTGTTGTGTTCTCACCTGTATGCTTTCTATTAAGAAGTATGTTGTCATTGTTATATGATATGTACTTTCCTCCAACTGCTTTTGTTTTCTCTTTATAACCAATTTTCATAAATTTAACATTAATATGCATTCATGTGGATCTGTCCATCCATATCTATCTATATCTATCTATCTATCTATCCATCTATCATCATCTGTCTATGATCTACCTATCATCTATCTACCATCTGTTTACTTATTTTGCTTGGGGTTGATTGAGAATCTAGGATCGGTAGGCTTACATAGTAGTTAACAAATTTGAAAATATTTTACTTATTATATCTTTAAACTTTTTGTGCTCCATTCCTGTTTTGTTCTTTTTGTGCTCTATGTATATGTTATACTGATTGATATTGTCACAAAGCTTACTGATGCCCTGTTTATTTTTTATTCCCATTTTTCTTTATGCTTCTTTTTGAATTGTTCTCTTCATATGTCTTTGAGCTCACTGACCATTTTTTTGTCTAGTTTCTAATCTACTTTACTCCCATGCAGTGCATTTTTCACTTCAGGTAGTGAATTTTTTATACTTAGAAGTTTTATATAACTTTTAGTACTCTTTTCAGTATATGTTTATGTTGTTTTTCACATGTTAAGCATATTTATCTAAGGCAAAAGAGGTTTTTTTAGGTCCTGGTGTAGTAATTCTATCATGTCTGTTGTTTTGGGGTCTGTTCATTTTTCTTATTTTCTCCTTGTCATATTTTCCTGTTGTTGTTGTTCTTTTTCTTTTTTTTTTGCATACCTGATATTTTCGTTTTTATGTGGCAAAGGATGGATTTTACGTTGTTGAGTGTTGAATTTTGTTCTGCACACAGGTAAGCACTCTTAGATAATAAGCATGATCCCTTTGAGGTTTACTTCCACGTTTTGTCAGCATGACCAGAGCGGCTTTTTCTATGGAGCTAACTTAGCTATAACTATTTAATGTGACCTTTCTACAAACTCTGCTCTTTGTCTTGTGTATTTTAAGGTCTTTCCACTCTGGTTGGTTGGCATAAAACTATCTCTCCCTATGTTTGAACTCTGGCAATTGTTAAACCAATTGCTCTCTCACTAGCTTTCAGTGGTTATTTTCCCAGACTCAGGGACTGATTTTCCCCCACAAATGGCCAAATCAGCCCAAGCCTTAAGGAGATTCTCCTGCAGACTCCCAAACTCTTTCCTGTTTATTTCTACCACTCCACTATTCTGCTCTGCAAAATCTCATTCTTGACCTTCCTGAGCTCTGATAACTGTCTTCTCAACTCACTGCCCCCACTCCAGGCTTTATTGCAGCTTCTTGTGCTTTGGCCTGAACCCTGGCTCCAGGTGGTAGACTGGGGCAATCATAAACCTTACCTTCTTTCAGGAATCTCGATCTGGTGCTGCCTGCTGTCTTTTGTCTGAAAGTTGTTAATATACACTTAAAAAATTTACTTTTCTAGTCATTTATAGTGAGATAGATAAAGTGGAAATGCATTTTCATTCTCCATGTTTATTACAACTTCTGTTCCAACAGCCAGCTACAGGTGATATTTTTTTTCTGTGTACTCTAACCTTGCTCCTGACATGGCCCTACCCAATCTCTTTTAGGAAAGGTTTCTCCTTGTTTGCTCAGGGTAGGCTTTGGCACTGCAGTGAAGCCCCTTCATTTCTAGATGGCACCTTTATTTTGGAATGAATTGGTAAGGAGAACCATCAGGGGAGGAAGAAAAAACAAAATTAAAGTTCATGGACATCAGTTTGGTGAGACATAATGATGAGGCACACTGTGTCCCTCACTACTTCCCACAATGCTCATATACAAAGTCACCTTACACACAAACACACACTTGTTACACACATGTGCCACACAGCAATACGTCCACAGCTACAAAATTAGCTTTCAGAAAGTTTTTTCTACATGTACCCTTATCTTTAAAATTTATCTCCTGAACTCTCTCTCATCAGGTTAAAGGAAAGGATCTCTTCCAGCTTACTGTTAACCATTTGAAATGCTGTAGCTTTGCACAAGTCACAGTCCTGGCTTCTCTAAGCAGCAACATGCACCCCCCACTCCTTCCTGCCAAGAAAGCACAGTTGAAGGAATAAGAATTTGTCAGAATCTTCTTTAGAAACCTTCATTTAAAGTACTCACTTGTGGAATTGAGGTTGTGTCTGCTTCTAGTATATTTCTGCAATTTGGTCAACAATATTTTTTTTCTGCCAAAATTTTAAGTATTTTTTCAAAGGATTGGCTCTCTCTACCTATTTGTGAACTAAAATTTAACTCCAGATTGCTTTTATTTCTGAGAAATGTGTTCATTTTCTAAAGAAATGTTACAGAGTTACTCTCCAAAATATTGAAATAACTTGCAGATGAGCTTGCTAAACATATACTGCTGAATATTGGTAGAAGCTGAAAGATGCCAGAAAACTAGGGAATAATAAATGCTATCTTCAAAAAGTCCTGACAAAATGTTAGGCAAAGGAAAAAGCACACTGACATCCTCAGAATAATTCTGCTACAGTTGATCAAATATATGCCTGAAACATTTGTAGCCAGAGTAGTAAACACTAGAAGTGAGAATGGCTATAAGAATGTAATTCAAGCTATCTCAAATCAATTTTCTTATAAAAATTTCCATGAAACTGGTTAGCCAAGGAAATGTTATAAATGTAACATGTCTACATTTAAATTAGCATGGGACAAAGTCTTATGATATTCCTATGGAAAATAAGACAACTATGGCTTTTAAAATAACTTAACAAGACTAATAATGCTTTAAATGACTGCACCTAAACTTTAATGATTAATGAGTGAATGTCAAAATAGAGGAAGGTTGAAAATGGCATATTATAGCTTTCTGTACTGGGTTTTTATTTATTACTCAATTATATAAGAATGAAAATTACATACTTGTTAAATTTCTATAGAAAAATGTTGAAGATAATGATGAGTATATATTTTTCATGTCAGAATCATGAATTATGAAGATCTTGGCAAACTGGCTACAAAATATAATATTAAGCACTAAAAGTGGCAGGTATAGCTACATAGCAACACACCTAGTCAAAAATATTTTGACCTTGAAGTAGGTGACTATTAGTTCAATATTAGGTAATAGTATATTGAGGGTCCTAAAAACTTGTTACATTCATTTTCTGTTTTGATGGTGAATGGCAATGACAATGTACAGTCTCTAAAAGCATGCAAGATGATAGTCCTGCTGTTTTCTGGAGGCATGAAAAGTCTAAGAATACAATAGACACTTCAGAGATGTAGCAATGGGATGGAATTGGGCAAGAAGCTGAGTGACCTGGAAAACACAGAGGCAACAGACAGAAATAAAAAAGAAACTGATCATTGTAAACCTGGTAAAGAAAAGACCCACATATCCTTAAATGCTCGAAGGGCTATCACATGAAAGATTAGTACTTCCTATAGGTCAAGACAACAGAACCAGTAAAGTCAGACAGAAGTTAGATATACAACCCTTTGGAACAAATCTATAAACTGAGATGCTCAATGAGAGTAAATCCTGGTTCTTTCTTGTTTATCCTAGTAATCTCCTGAGTGCCATGGAATGGGAGCTTGTGAAGTGTCCCTGCCACTGCAGGTAGTTCAAGAATATTTTAAAGTTTTATCAGATGAACTGTACGATTTTTCAACCAAGATGTTCTTTGACTCAGTTTGACACAAAGATTTTCTCCCACACAGACCCCTCTCACAGTGGTCTTTACATACTTGCTTACACTAAATTGGTCAGTATTATAGTGCTGCCTTTTTGAAATCTTTCACATGACACTTTACCCTCTACCTATATCTTGTCCATCTTTCAAATCTAAACCCTTAGTACCTCTCTTCTCTGAAGCATTTCTTTTATTATTCAAACCACTCTCATTTGCAACTCCTATTGCAAGTATCACTCAACTTTTTAAAATTTAATATACACTTAGCATTCAAGTTAAGCTCTGCAAGGGGACAAATGTGTTGGGAAAAGTAAAAATAGTATTTTTTCTCATTCTGAAAATTCTGAAAGGTCCTTTTTGGTCACAGAGGTTATAAACACATATGCACATGCGTGCACACACACAAAACTCCAGAAGGACAATCTTTGAAGGTAGGAAATACTGGACTTAACTAAGCATTTAGAAATGATAGGGAGCTAAGAAGAAGTGAGTACACCTGCAAAGTAATTATATTTTTGTTTAAACTTAAACTTGTCAATGGCTTCTTTCCTTGAAAACGTTATATTCTACTTGATACCCGGCTACACTTGTTGGAAACTTAGTGAAAGCTCCTAAGTGATCCCACTTGGAAATTATAACCATACAACTAAGATGTTTTGAATATTATCCTAGCCATATGTCACATAAACTTTAGAAACTCTTAAGATCTCTTTTACAGAAATTCTCTCTCTTGCCTGATGTTGTTTAAGGGCCAGAAGGCTAACTTCCTTCAATGAGACAAAAAAAAATTCCAACTACTACTATAAATAAGAAATCTTTCTTTCAAATATAAAATCAATTTCCTCAACTCTAGAAGGAATTCTGATTCAGTGGTTTTTACTCTCATTACTTCACTTCAAACAGGGACCTACACATTTTTATGCAATAATAATTAAGTTCCTCTTCTGATTTTTTAAGAATGAAATTAATTAAATGTGTTGAAGAGACCGCTGACCACTAAAAATAGTCTCATTACCTTACACATATGGCCTCTGCATCGAAATATATGGCATTTTTCCAATCATTTTCAAATCTGCTCAGAACTTCTTTTTTAAAAAAATATCATATTTGCAAGATTTGAATCAATGCTTTAACAGAAACTGATTCGCAACTCCCAATTACTGTTATCATCAGTTTTAACAAGTCTAAATTTGTTCCACATCTGTTTTCTTGATTATAAATGTTAATAATATGGAAACATTTTTGATATAACAGAACATTTAATGACATCAGTTTCCCCTCAACACACAAGTCACTCCATGATTATATTGGCCATTTCCATTGGTTGGCAGGAGGCTCTTTCAGTACAGTCTTCCATGGTTACCATTGTATCATTTTTCTTATCAACCACAGTTCACTTTCAACCTGAAGAAACCCCTCTTTGGCCACCCTAAAGTTGATTTTCTAATTTGCTAACATCTGATTCTGTTTAACTATATCAGCTTCTCATTTGTAATCTGTTTTGTATACTTTCTATATGCTGCATTTTTAGGGATTTGCTTAAGAACATCAAGAATCTTTGTGTCCTGTAGTTTCAGCCTCTTGTGTGGACTCTCACATACAGCCAGGCCCAGGAGCCCAGCAGTCTCCTTCAGCAAGCCCACCACGACAGTGCTGAGGAGCTGAGTTCGCAACTTTTAAAAATCCCTTTTTCCTCTGTCTTTGAAGCATTTATCGCCATTTAACATACTTTATGTTTTACATTTTTTCTTCTATCTTCCCACATTAGAATTTAAGCTCTACAAACTGGTGGCTTTAACAACAGAATTTACGCTGTCAGTGTACTGTAGTCCAGAAGTCCAAAATGAAGGTGTCCGCAGGGGTGGTTCCCAGGGGAGGCCCCGAAGAATAGTGGGCTCCATACATATCTCATAGCATCCAGTGCCAAATGGCAACTCTTCAATCTTGGCCTCTGTCTTCACATTGACTTTCTTCTAACTGGGGCTCTTGGCCTCTGTCTTCACATTGACTCTCTTCTAACTGGGGCTCTGTATGTTCTTTTCTATCTCACAGATGATTGAATCTAGAACTCACCCTAATGCCATCTTGGGATCTTTACCTTTATTACATTCTCATTGACCCTATTCCATTCTGGGCTTGACAGTGAATTTATTTTGGGGGAACCACAATGCAACTCACTACAGCTGGTAAAATTTTTCTCTTGTGTTCACTGCTGTATGTCCAGAACATGCACCATTGCCTAGAATGTAATAAGTACTCAGTGAATACTTATTCAATGAGTGCATGAGGACCTACAGACTGCCAGACCCTAGATTTCTAAATCCAATGCTGTGTGTGTACTGCTGATGTACAAATAGTAGAGATGTGAATGGGTAAGAGAGTCACTGGGTATCACTTTTGATTTGTTTTCTCTCACCACATAAGCATCATGTTCTTCCTGCCCTGCTGGGTAATATAACCTTTTGAAAGAACCATTCTTGTCCTACCCTCCACCCTGCCCCCCAAAAGGATCTTTCTATTCAAAAGAACTATTCAAGAATATATGAATTCATGAGAAAAATATGTAAGTAGAATCCTATGCATAAAATATAATATCAATATGTAGTTACAAACTTTGTCATTCAGATAACCATAAGATATTATACTTACTTAAACACCATGTTATAGTCATGTGTTTTGCTATATATATGTTTTAAAATTTTTAAATAATTTGAATCTGTAAAATAAAAACTCAGAAAAAAAGGAACTGAGTTCTGAGCTTATCGCCAACACTTTATTTTCTCTAATAAATATTGATTAAAAATGCAAAATATCCTAATTTGTCTATTTTATATTCACATCAAAAAAGCAGTCTCACATTGTTTGTTTCCTCTATGATCTTTATAAATTAGGACAACTAGTCAGCTTTCCACTGTGAATGTTATATGAAATTGATAGGACAACTTTTTTTGTTATGTTAAACTCATTTACCATTTACATAGGTGATGAGAGTCTGAAAATATGGTTAGGACAACAAGTCACTCATAAGCTCAGAACAAAAGTTATCAGCACACACTCTCCTGAACAACATTACCCTAGGAAAAAAGGGTAGGCAATACTTTACAAAATTTGAAGTCTACTGCTTGCTGTTTTTGATTCTCTGATTTATTTTATGCCTTGAATGTGAAATTATATATTACTTTCCTTAACCTTTATATACATGATATATACATGATAAATATTATAAATATTTATATACATTATAAATATCATAAAATAGATCTATGAAAAATCTATTATGCATTTTATATTTCTTTTTTCTATACCACCACCAACCACTCCCACTCACATGCATCTAAAATGCATCTAAAATTATGTAAAAGAGTATTTAATTCTATAGTGAAAATATCATATGTGAAATGCCCCCTTCCTATGCTAGCAACTCAGTATTCAAAAGCAAAATTACAACTAAAAAGGGTACTCAAAAAAAAATCTACGGAAAAAAAAAAAAACCTTATTAAAGACTGACTGATTGGTTACCAAGGTCACAGGTCTGATTTTTAGGAAAGTTTTATATAGTTCCAAGAATGGCATCCAGATGCTTTCTTAGGTATGGGTGTCATTATTTTTAGCAAAAGAAACCTTTGCACCCTTAGCCACGTCAAAGCACAAAGAATTCCATAAATCAGTGCCAGGCTTGTTTTTATTCCTAAATACCTAATTGCATATATAGTTATGTCACATAAATTTTATTACTTTGTTTTCAATAATAATTTAGAAGATTAAAATGGACTTTTAAAATATAAATGTATTTTTAGCACTCTTTTCTGTTTTTCTCTACATCCACAATTTCTTTTAGTTTGGGCAATGAAATTGGACTAGTCAGTTTAATTTCTATTGCTAGTCCATTTCACCTCTTAGATTCCAGGGGACAAAACTAACCAACAACATTTCTAGTGAAAACATTGTAAGAAATTCTTAAAACCAGACTCTAAACAAGCACATACAGTGGAACATTTTTTATTTATCACAAGCTGTATAAATTTTGAAAAGACTATTTTTGCCTTAAGTCTGAAGCCATGCCCTTTTTGTCATTGAGAAATATAGAAATATTTGAAATTCTCCAGTAATCTTGGGCTCACAAATGGAAGCATTTGGCTGCATTTGGTTCACAAGCACACAGGGCCTGTCTGCTTTTGGTTTTGCATAATTAGAATGTACAGATTTGACATCAAATGTGCTAGATTGTTGTTAAAACGTAAAGAACTCAGTACAAGTGTGCAAAAGGTTGGATGCAATTTAGAGTATAATGTTCTAGGAGTAGGAGAGGGAGAAGGAATAAGCCAAGTGATATCCCTTGTGTCTCTGCAACAGATCAACACACAACACAACATTTAGATATTGGCAATTATCTTACTCTGACCAATTTAGAACGCATGGTTATGTGAATCAGATCTCAAACTCCACAGTAATGGTTATTATTTATTCTGTTCCCAGATCAAATTAGCTGGATGACATCCAAATTTGCATTTGACTATGCCTTGTCTATTCAAACAAACTGACTATTCAGGTTAAATTGACTGGTTATGAATTAATTGGTTAATAGAACTGAATGAACTGGCCAGGTCACTTAGATATATATTAGGAGAATTTAAAGAACAGATAAACAAACATATGAGAAGAAAAAAGCTGAAAGTTCTTTCAATAATGAATTCATGTTCTAATTTATCCATAACATCAAAATTCTTCTTTACTTGTAAAAATTACAGCTTTCAGTATAAGGATCTAGGATTATAAAACCAATCTGAAATTCTGTTTAGAAATAAATGAGTGAATGATAAAGAGTGGAAAATTGAAAGGAAAAATTCTGTTTTAAAAATATTTCTGATTTAGTAAGTAATTTAATATCTCGCATTGAAGTGCATGCTATATCATCTTTGAGATTGTTTTCCAAGTCAAATTTCTTAAACAAAGTCCTTTTTTTTTTTTTTACTAAAAGTTTAGCTCTGAAATTGAAAGGACAGTTAAAGAAAAATATTTGCTGATTATATTTCCAGAGATGATATGAGTATGAAAAATGTGGGAACTGATACTAAGAATAAAAATTTTGACCTCTTTCAACCAAGCACCACATGATAGAATATTTATTTTCCTAAGATAACCATTTTGTTTCTTGGACAACTCACCATTTTATTTTCTAAAATAAAAGTCTTGTTTGTATATTAATGTTCTATTCTTGGCTTCATATATGAAGTGTATATGGCATCCACCACTTAGTGTGCCCCCATAACAGCACTTTCTAAATCCCTGCAATACTTGGGAGACTGTCATGTTTATGGAAGCCACATTATGGCCATTGATCACTTTCCTGACTCAGGTGAGCCACCCATGGCAGGAGAACATATGCTGTAAATTTTCAACTTCAGGTGTTTGTAGACTGAGAAATATAAGGAAAAAGCAAGCAAAAAATTTTTTACAAAATTATTTATTTATTTATTTTTAGAATGAAGGGGAGAGAGGGTAAAAGAAGGGAGAGAAACATCAACATGAAAGAGAAACAATGAGTTGCCCCCCACATGCACCCCAGCAAAGGACCTGATCCACAGGCCAGGCACACGCCCTGACCTGGAATTGAACTAGTGTTCTTTTGCTTTGCGGACAACCACCAAGCAACTGAGCCATATCAGTCAGGGCAAGCAAGGTAGATTCTTAATTTTAACTTTGGAACTTAAATATACTAATCCAGGTATCTTTAGATAATAATGTGTAATTGGACATAGAAATAATTAATTTCAAAGGGGAAAATAGTCAAAAAATAAATTAATGTGAAATTGCAAACATGAAGGAAGAAAGTATTGTGGAGAATCAGAGCAACAGTGGGGAGCCGTGTGGGAATGACAGAAAGAAAAAAATATGTCTGATGTAGTATCAATATCAGAATTAGACTAAGGAACAAATTTAAACACTGTTAACTGGGATCTATCCTCTTTCTGACTTTATTTTGTCTATTTTCAAGAATTTCTTTTTAGAGCTGAATTGAACCTATATTGTCATCCAACAAAGATGGCCATGGCACTGTTCCAGGGTTCAGTAATAATATTTAAGGGATATGAATTAGGAAGACTTTCTCTACTCTTAGGCTATCATTCTTCTGGAGAGGTTAACCTCAGATCCTGCCTGAGGTGTACTGAAGAAAATTTCATTGGTAGGAAGCACAAAATACATCTGTGTCAATCAGACCAGGGGTGATTTGCACAAGCTATTATCAGTTCAGGGTGATATAAACATTTTAAACATTAAGGTAGAATCAATTCAGATGGGGCTTGTGTGGGAGCCAGAAATATCAATTTAAAAAATCAAGACTTAATTGAGGGCAAACTAATTGTTCTATATTCTTTTTGCTCTATTGTTAAGGTAATTTTAAACAATAACACTTATTGTTTTTGCTATAATCACAAAATAATTAATGTTCCTTGTATAATCTAACAAAGAAAATAGAGAAAAATAACACACAAAATTAAAATTTGAATCCTCAATAGATGGAAAAAAAACTGTTAGTATATTTGTGCTTAGCCTTCTCCTAAGTATAATGCATTTGTAGACTTTAAAAAGTATCTGGGCCCTGACTGGTGAAGCTCAGTGGATTGAGTGCCAGCCCATGAATCAAAGGGTTGCTGGTTTGAGTCCCAGTCAGGGCACATGCCTGGGTTGCAGTCCAGGTCCCCAGAAGGAGTTGAGTGAGAGGCAACCACACATTGATGTTTCTCTCCCTTTCTTTATCCCTCTTTTCCCTTCTCTAAAAATAAATAAATAAAATCTAAAAAATAAAACAAAAATTATCTGGGAAGTTTTATAACATATTTTTACTTAAAATATTAGAACATTTTCACACAACTTTAAATATGCTTATAAAATGAGATTTTTTTCATTGCTACGTATATTTACTCTTGTGAATGTAATTTATTTATCCAAACAATTATTGAAGGAATTTTGATTGTTACATTATTTGTTTTGCTGTTATGAATAACACTGTTCTTTAAAAGCACTTTTGTATATATTCAAGTTAAAGTGTATGCCATTTTAGAGGGCTCAAAGATACTGAGGGGTAAGTGGAAGCTGCACAAACCTCCTCCCAGGACCAAACTGGAATCACAACCAAATTGTAGAGAAATCATCCTGAATAACCAACTGAACACTAGCTGGAGAAAAGCCTTAAAACCAATGACAGACAAAAGATACCATTTGACCACAATGTGACTAGTAGAGAATGAGTAGGAGGCACGAAAGGGCTTGCTAAGCTCCCATGGGTGGCAGGTGAAGTTCCAGAGGGATGTTTAGGTGGCCAGGAGAGTTCCCCCTGAGAAGTGTGGGGTCTAAACCCCAAGCTGGGTTCCCTATCCTACAGTACCAGAACCAGGAAAGGAGCCCCAAAAACATCCAGCTGTGAAAAGCGGCAGGGTTTCTGTCCACCAGGGAGTGATGGTGGGAGATGCAGAAAGCCTCTTAAAGGGCCAATGCACAAAATCCCATTTGCAGCCACTAACCCTGGGTGCTGGCAGAGGAAGGGTGAGTTGTCTAGAGACACATGAGGAGAGCCTGGGACTGGTGGTTCTGGGGAGAGAACTGATGAACAGCCACCAGGATCTCTGTTGATTTATTCCCTATAGAGAAGAGGCCATCTTTCTTAGGCAGAGCACACCCTTCCAAGTGGCATTAGGCTGAGGAGAGGCAATAGATCTACCCACAGGAATTACTTTGCTACACTCTGGAGCTTACAGGACTGCTGAGAAGTACAGCTGGAGGATATCTCAGTGATTAAGTTTAGCAACTAAGGCAGATCTCTGGGAGCTCTGAGATTTTAGCTGACTGCCTTGAACCCGGTGCTAATAAGAGTCAGCCTTGAGGTGCAGCCTAGGGACTTTCTACACACAAACAGACCCAGCAGAGGGAGACACAACTGTGGATCACTGATAGTGCCCAACAGGTTGTCCATGTCTTTACAGCCAGCATCTGACACAGGTATGCACATAGTTTTTGCAGATCTACTTAATACATAAAACAAACACAGAGAAGCAGCCAAAATGGAAAGACAATGAAACAGGCCCCAAATGAAAAAAATAAGAGACTTCTCTAGAGGAAGACATAAATGAAAGAGAGGAAAGCAGTTTATCAGATATAAAGTTTAGAGTAATGATAATGAGGATACTCAAGAGCATTAAAAAAGACATAGAAACAATAAAAAAGACATAACCAGTCAGAAATAAAGAATGTAATATTTTCTTTATATTTATTTTTGGTTTTTGTTGTTCAAGTATAGTTGTCTCCATTTCCCCACCAATCATCCCCACCCCATCCATCCCCACCTCCCATCCTGATCCTACTCCCTTTGGCTTTGTCCATGTGTCCTTTATACACATTCCTTGACGACCTTTCCCCTTTCCCCTTCCTTATATGCCTCCCCTGTGCTCCCTCCCCTCTGGTTACTGTCAGTTTGTTCTTTATTTCAATGTCTCTGGTTCCATTTTGCTTGCTCGTTTGTTTTGTTGATTAGGTTCCACTTAGAGGTAGATCATATGGTATTTCTCTTTCACTGCCAGGTTTACTTTATACTTGGCATCATACTCTCCAGATCAATCCATGCTGTAACTGAGGGTAGGAGCTCCTTCTACAATAGCCAAGTGTTGGAAGTAACTTAAGTGCCCATCAGTAAATGAATGGATCAAAAAAGTCCCACAAAACTATGGTGCATTTACACAATGGAATACTACACAGCAGAAAGAATGCAATATCTGAAATAAATAATACACTGGAAGGAATAACTAGTATGTAGATCAAGCAGAGGATTGAATCAGGGATTTGGGAGACAAGGTATAAAACAAAAAAAAGCAGAGCCACAAAAGAAATAAGAATTAAAAAGAATAAGGAGAGCTTAAGAAACTTTGGGACAACATGAAATGTAATAACATGCACATTATGGGAATACCGGAAGGAGAAAAGAGTGAGCAAAGGATGGAGAACTTATTTGAAGAAATAATGACTGAAAACTCCCTAGTCTGGTGAAAAAAAAACGACACACAAGTCAAGGAAGCACAGAGAATCCCCAAAAAGATGGACCTTAAAAGCCCAACACCAAGACACATTATAATTAAAAAGGCAAAGCTTAAAGACAAGGAGAGAATCCTAAAAGCTGGAAGAGAAAAGCAGGTAATTACCTACAAGAGAGCTCCAATTAGATTGTTATCTGATTTCTCAACAGAAACACTTTAGGCAAGAAGAGCTTGGCCTAAATATGAAATATTCATGGTAATGAGAAGCAAGGACCCAAACTGAAGCTAATTTACCCACCAATTTTTTATTTTATCATAAAAAATTGAAGGTGAAATAAAGAGTCTCCACTCTGGCCTTTGTAGCTCAGTGGACTCAGTGCTGGCCTGTGAATTGATAGGTCACTGGTTTGATTCTTGATCAAGACACATGCCCAAGTTGCGGGCCAAGTCCCTAGTTGGTGGCACTCAAGGGACAGTGATTGATGTTTCTCTCTCTTTCTTCCTCTCTTCATTCCCCTCTTTATAAAAATTAATTTAAAAATCAAAAAGAATGGGGTAACTCTCTAAAAAGAAAAAAAAACTTTTCCCAGGCAAGATAAAGCTAAGGGAGTTTATTAACAGTAAACCAGTACTACAACAAATGTTAAAGAAGAACAGAGAAAAAATATTTACAAATAAAATGACAAATATATATCTATCAATAATTACTTAAATGTAAATGGCTTAAATACTTAAACCAAAAAACATAGAGTAGCTGAATGGATAAGAAAACAAGAACTTTATATATGCTGTCTACAAGAGACCCATCTCAGATAGAAAGATACACATAGACTGAAAGTAAATGTATAGAAAGATATCTCATGAAAATGTAAAGAAAAAAAAGCTGGGGTATCAATACTTATAACCAAAAAATAGACTTTAAAAGCAAGGTAATAATAAGAGACAAAGAAGGACACTACATAATGATAAAGGGAACAATCTAACATAAGGATATAACCCTAGTAAATATTTGTGTACTCAACTCAGGAACACCTAAACATGTAGGGCAAAATTTGATGTACATAAAGGGAAAGATGGACAGAAATACAGTCATACTAGAGAACTATAACACCCCTTTGGCTTCAATGAATAATCTTCCAGACAAAAAATCAACAAGGACATGGCAGACTTAAGCAACACACTAGATCAAATGGCTTTAATTGATATCTTTAGAGCATTTCACCTCAAAGCAGTTGAATATACATACTTTTAAAGTGCACATGGAATATTTTGAAGGCTAGGCCACATGTTAGTACATAAACCAAGTCTGGATAACGTAAGAAGATTAAAATCATATCAAGCATTTTCTGTGACCACAATGCTATGAAACTAAAGCTCAACCACAAGAACACTGAAAAAACACCTAAGGACATGGAAGCTGAATAACCAGTAATTAAACAATTAATGGGCCAACAATGAGATCAAGGAAGAAATCAAAAGATACCTTGAAACAAATGAGAATGAGAACACAACAATCTAAAATCAGGGGACACAGGGTAAGAAATCTTAAAAGGGAAATTCATAGCATTAGAGGTCTATCTAAAACAAACAAACAAATAAGAAAAAGCTCAAGTAAACAATATAACCTTACACTTAAAGGAACTGGAAAAAGAAAAACAAACAAAACCCAAAGTGAGTAGAAGACAGGAAATAATTATTATTAGAGCATAAATACAATAGAGTAAAATAAAATGAGTCAAAGATGAATTAATTCAAAAGCTTGTTCTTTGAAAAGATAAACAAGATTGACAAACCTTTAACCACCCTCATCAAAGAAAGAAGAGTGAACACCAAAATAAATAAAATCAAATATGAAAGAGGAGAAATAACAATTGATACCAGATAAATATAAAGGATTGTAAGAAAATATTATGAATAACTATATGTCAACAAACAGGCAATCTGGATGAAATGTATGAATTTCTAGGAATATACAATCTTCCAAAACTGAATCAAGAAAAAGAGAATCTCAATAAATAAATTATACCTAGTGGAATTGCTGTAGCAAACAAAAACCTCCCCAAAAACAAAGCCTTGGACTGGATGGCTTCACAGGGGAATTTCACCAAACATTTTGGGAAGAACTAAAATCTCTCCTTCTCAAACTATTTCAAAAAATCAGGAGGAGGGAAAGCCCCAAGCTCACTTTATGAGGCCAGCATTATCCTAATTCCCAAGCCAGATAAAGATAGTACAAAGAAAGAAAATTATAGGTCAATACCACTGATAAATATAGATGCTAAAATCCTCAACAAATTGTTAGCAAACCAAATACAGCAATACATCAAAAAAATCATACACTATGATCAAGTGGGATTTATTCTTAGAATGCAACATTAGTAGAATATTTACAAATCAATAAATATGATTCACCACATAAAAAAGTGAAGGATAAAAATCACATGATCATATCAGTAGATGCATAAAAAGAGTTTGATAAAACCCAGCACCCATTTATGGTAAAAATCCCAGCAAAGTGGGAACAGAAAGAACATACTAATACAAAATAAAGGTCACATATGACAAACCCACTGCTAACATCATACTCAATGGGCAAAAACTAAAAGTGCTCCCCTTATAATTGAGATCAAGACAAGGATGTCTGCTTTCACCACTCTTATTCAACATAGTACTAGAAGTCTTAGCCACAGCAATCAGACGGGAAGAAGAAATAAAAATCATTTAAACTGAAAAGCAAGAATTAAAACTGTCTTTATTTGAAGATGACATAATACTGTCTATAGAAAACCTAGAGATTCTACCAAGAAAATGCTAGAGCTGATAAATGAATTCAGCAAAGAAGCAGGATACAAAATTCATATCCAGTAATCACTTGCATTTGTAAAAATGCAAAAAATGAACAAAGAGAAAGGGAAATTAAGAAAACAATCTCATTCATGATTGCTTCAAAAAGAATAAAATACCCAAGAGTAAATCTAACCAAGGATGTCAAAGATCTGTACTTGGAAAAGCATAAGACACTAGTGAAATAAATTGAAGATACAAATAAGTGGAAACACATAATGTGTTCATGGATAGAAAGAGTTAACATCATTTAAATGTTCATGCTACCCAAAGTGATTTATAAATTCAACACAGTTCCTATCTATATTTAAATGTCATATTTCACAGAAGTATAACAAATATTTCAAACATTTATATGGAACCACTAAAGGCAACAATAATATTGAGAAAGAAGAACAAAATTGGAGAAATCACACTACCTAATATCAAACAATACTACAAGGACATAGTAATCAAAACAGACTGGTACCAGCATAAAAACAGACACATAGATCAATGGAACAGAAAAAAGAGCCCAGAAATAAACCCTCACCTTTATAGTCAGCTAATATTCAATAGAAGCACATACAATAGGTTAAAGATATTTTACTCAATAAACGATGTTGAGAAAATCGCATAGATATGTCCAGAAAAATAAAATTAGACCACCTTATTACAGCACATATAAGAACAAATTCTAAATGAATTAAAGACTTAAACATTATACCTGAAACCATAAAAATCCTAGAAGGAAACATAGGAAGTAAAATCTTGGACACTGATCATAACAATATTATATCTGATGTATCTCTTCAGGTAAGGGAAACCAAAGAAAAAATAAATAAACTATAAAGTTTTTGCACATCAAAGGAGAAAATCAGCAAAATAAAAAGACAATACATAGAATGGGAGAACATATTCACCAATACATCTGATAAGGGGTTAATATCCAAAATTTATTTTTAAAAACTTTCAAATTGAACACCAAAGGAAAAAACAATCCAATTAAAAATGGGCAAAGGACCTGAATAGATGCTTCTCCAAAGAGAACATATAGATGGCCAATAGACAGGGAAGGATGCCCAACATCACCAATCATTAGAGAAATGCAAATAAAACCACAACAGGATATCACCTCACACCTGTCAAAATGGCTATCATCAATAAATTGCCAAACAGCAACCGCTCATAAGATGTGGAGAAAAGGAATCCTTTGCACTGTTGGTGGGAATGCAGACTGGTGCAACCACTGTGGAAAGCAGTATGGAGATAACTCAAAAAGTTAAAAATGGATCTGCCTTTTGTCCCAGAGATCTTACTTCTTGGAATATGTCCAAAGAAACCCAAAATACTAATTCAAAAGAACATAAGCATTGTGTTCCCATCCACCATGGATGAGAATAAGTCTACCAAGACACGATCTGTTTGGGGAGGAAAGGTAGCCAATCTCTTGAAGGAGAAGGACCAAGAGCCTTTTCCTCAATGGCTTTTATTGGGTTCGTTTACACAGGAATTCAGGTAAAGCTCATTACTCATTGCTAGGAAGTAAGGATCAAATAACATGGAACTCTGAGGGCCTATTTTGAGTCAGGGTCAGAGCTGTAAAAGAGCTATAAAAAAACTTTAAAAAACAAATTTACTTCTTTGGACCCTTATCATTCAATTGAGACCATTCTAAACAAAGCAGGTTTCACAGGATTTTACATATTCTTTCTTAGGCCAGATCACCCAGGAAACCCACCCTTTCCAGCAGAGCTGCACCACCCTCTGTCATTGTTTCAGGCTTAGGTGGAGCAAGGGAAGTAAAGCAGCCAAGAGATTAGGAGATTTTCTCTCAGACAGTAAAGACTCAGGCTATGTCAAAGCTGAGGGGTGAGGGTCCATCACCCCCTTTTGCTGTAGCCCCCAAAGTCCTTCCTTGGGGGCCTCCCACGTGATCGTGCCTGTCTTAGATTGTTCCCCCTTGGGGAATCTTACCCATCATTGGCTAACTGACCAAGCATTGGAGGCCAGTTATGGATGAAGAAGTAGAAGCAGCACTCCTTCCAGGGAGATAAGCTTTTGTCTCCTTGCTGGCTTATGGTCCAAGGTCATTCCCTCAGCCTTAGCCTTGGCAGGGGTTACAGCTTCTGATATCAGGCAGGGCAATTCCCAACAAAGCATCATTGTGCTCATTGCAGTGTTATTTACAATTGCCACGATATGGAAGTAGTCCAAGTGTTCATCAGTAGATGAGTGGATAAAACAACTATGAGACACTTATACAATGGCATATTACTCAGCTGTTAAAAAGAAGAAAAATTTACCCTTTTTGACAGCATGAATGGACCTGGAGAACATTATGCTAAGTGGGAAAAAAGCCAGTCAGAGAAAGACAAATATATAATTTCACTTATGTGTGAATTTAACACTCAAAGTGAACTAACAAGCAAAATAGACACAGATTCATAGGAGCAAGATGACAGCAATTGTGGGGGAAAGTCGGGGGTGAAGTTATCAAAGAAAAGGAAAAAAGTACTCATGGACATGGATAACTGTGTGGTGATTTGGGGGAGGGGGTTATAAAGGGTTTACATGGTAATGGAAAACATACAATAAATATTTTTAGAAAATGATAAAATGTATATAATTTTTAAGGCTTTTAAAAAGCCACTAAATATCTTCCAAAAAATGTGTACCAATTTATGTCTATACTGGAATGGTATTAAGTATCCATTTCCCCACTGTTAGGGAAGTAATAGATAATACCCTAAGAAAAAAATGACTTCATTCATTTGATAGGGAAAAATGATATTGTAAAGGTATTTTAATTTCTCTTTCTTTAATTGGCAGCACAGTTTGAAAATTTTTTAAAACTATTAGTCACTTACAACTTCTCATTGTCAGTTAATGTTTTTGTCACAAGTTTGGGTAAGTACTTATTACATGGTATTGCTGCGTTGGCATCAATTTTGTTTGGCCAAGCAGTCAGCAGTGACTTTTAACCACACTGACCACTTGTGGAAGCCCTTGACTGAGACAGCAACCCTCAGACTCACAAGCACATTTAAGTTCCTGATATGACTTCCTGAATGGCTCTTGTGATTAGCAGCCTCCTCTCCATCCCAGAGCCTTCCCTTTGTGCACACCATGGATTAGATTCCCAGGGGCTTACTAAAACCCTGCTATGTGGTTTAAATGGACAAATTCCATCTTCTTCTTGGGACCCCAAAGCACTTTCCCCACAGATCCTGGTAAAAACATGTGGCCTGTATCCTTTCTCTCTCTCTGCACCCTGCTTTGACCTCTTCCTGTGGCCCCTCAAGGTATTTTCTCTGGGACCTGTGAGTAATACACTTCTCCATTTTGATTTGTTTTGTGGTCTGTTGCTGAACTTCGACTCACCATTCTTTACCTTGTGGTCCTCTTAATGAACACTAATTTAACAAAGCCATAACAATTTCTTTGCCTACTTTTCTAATGGGATTTTTGCTTTTTTTTTTACTCAAGTTGTTTGTCATTTGATTGAAAATATACTTTCCCACTATTTTTATGTTTATTTCACTTGTTTATGGTACTTTTGATGTTGAGTTTCTGTCCCTGGGTGTTAATATTACCAAAGCTATTGATTTTCCCTTTATTTCTTCCTCTTTTATATAGTTAGTTCTTTTTACTTTATTCATCAAAGGATAACTATGTATTTCTATTTTACTTTAAAAACTAATGGTGCATTTTTTTTGTTTAATGATATTATTCATCAAGAATTCATTTTGATACGTGGTGGGAAGTACATATCTAACTTTATTTCCAATGTATTTTTTCCCAAATAATTAACCTATTCACCCAGCATAATTTACTGAATAATCAGCCCATTCCTTCAGATTTTAAATGTCACTTCATTTACTATAATATTAATTACATATGCATTTTTTTTAAATTATCTTCCAAGATATATCTATTCTTGTGCTACTACTACATTGCCTTAATTATTATGGTGTCATATGTTTTGTATCTGTCAATGAAAGTCCTTTTCTTTTATTACCTTCATAAAATTTCTGAGTTTTATCTGTTTTAATTTCTAGTTATATTTTTAGCCACTCTATTATCTTAAAAAAATTGAGTTGTATTGAAAGTGTAAATTAATTTGGAGATTGTGATAGAACAATGACCCCCTTCCCAAAGATGTCCATGTCCTAATCTCTAGAATTTGTGAATTTGTTACTTTACATGGTAAAAGGAACTTCAAAGAAATGATTACTTTAAATGTCCTGAGATATTTTCCTGCACTATCTAGGTGGAGCCATAGAATAATAGGAATGGATCCTTGTAAAGGAAACAGTGAAGCACGTTAGTTAGAAGCAGGAGCTTGTGGTAACAGAGGGCAGAAAAGAGAGGGATTTCATGATACGACACTGCAGGCTTTGCTGATGGAGAATAGGGGCATGAGGGAAGGAAGGCAAGTGGCCTCCAGAAGCTGATAAAAACAAGAAAAGGAATTTTTCTTCTTGAACCTCCAGAAGGAAGCCAGCCTAGTGTCATCTTGATTTTAGCCAAAAAAACAAAAACAAAAACAAAAACAAACAAACAAAAAAAACTATTTTGGACTTCTAACCTCCAGAACTATAAAGAATATATTTATGTTGTTTCCATCCACAAAACTTGTGGTAATCTGTTACAGCAATAGAAAACTAAGGGGGATCCATGATGGCAGAAGAGTAAATGGAAACTACACTAACCTTTCCCCAGGAACAATTTAGAAATACAACTAAATTATAGAAAAATCATCTTGAATAGTCAACTGGACACTACCTGGGGAAAATTCTTATTACCATGGACAGACAAAAGAAAACACTTCACCACAACATGACTGATAGGGAGTGCAGAGGAGATGCAAGAGGGCTGGCTGGGCACCCATGGGTGGCAGCTAAAGTGCTAGAGGGATATTTCAGAGGACAGGTGGTTCCCCCTGAAAAAAGTGGCATCTAAACCCCAAGCTGGCTTCCCCAGGCACAACAGAGGCAGAAAAGAACTTAGATAACATCCAGCTGTGAAAAGAAGCAGGGTTCTATCAGTCAGGGAGAGATGGCTGGAGATGCAGGGAACCTCTTAAAGGGCTAAAGCATAAAATTTTGTTTGTAGCCTCTTACCCTGCTGCCAGCAAAGGGAGGGCAGAGTGGAATAGAGATGCTTGAGGAGAGTCTGGAGTTGGTGGTTCTGCAGAGAGATTTGAAGGAACAGCTGCCAGGATCCATGTGCTGTCATTCCCTATATGCAGGAGCCATCTTTCTGGGACAGAGCACTCATCCCTGAATGGCATCAGAGTGAGGGGAAGCAAAAGTTCTGATTGCAAGTATTACTCTGCCCTACCCTGTGGTGCTTAAGCCTGACTGCTGGTTACACATAGGTTAGATTACCAACTGATAAGTTTAACATCAGATTAATTGAACATCTAAGATCAAAAATACAAAGTAGAGGCCAACATGGGAAGACAAAGAAACAGAGTCCAAATGAAAGAATAAGAGAATTTTCCAGAAGAAATAGATGAAATGGAGGTAAGCAATTTACCAGATAGTGAGCTTAGAGTAATGATTATAAAGATATTTGACAGCATAAAATAAGATGTGAAAAACATAAAAAAGGATCAGTCAGAAATGAAGAATACAATATCTGAGATAAATAATACACTGGAAGGAATAAACAGGTTAAAGGAAGCAGAAGATCAAATCAATGTTCTGGAAGAAAAGGTAGAAAAAAAAACAATCAGGCAGAGCAGCAAAAAGAAAAAAAAAGATTTGAAAAAATGAGGAGAGCTTAAGAAACATGTTGGACAACATGAAACTTAAAAATCTCTGCACATGGAATACCAGGAGAAGAAAGTGAACAAAGGATTGAGGAAATATTTGAAGAAACGATGACCAAGAAATTCCCTAATCTGGTGAAGGAGAAAGTTGCACAAATCCAGGAAACTCAGAGAGTCCTAAACAAGTTGGACCCAAAGAGGCCTACACCAAGACATATTATAATTAAAATGTCAAGGCTTAAAGACAAGGAAAGAATCCTAAAAGCCACAAGAGAAAGGCAGGTAGTCACCTACAATGGAGCATCAATTGGACCATCATCTGGTTACTCATGAGAAACATTCCAGGCCAGATGAAAGTGGTGTGAAATATTCAAGGTGATGAAAAGCAAGGACTTACAATCAAGGCTACTTTACCTAGCAAAGCTATCATTTAAAATAGGAGAAATAAGGAACTTCTCAGACAGGATAAAGCTAAAGGATATTGTTAATGCCAAGCCAGTGCTGCATCAACTGTTAAAGAGCTTGCTTTAAGAAAAAGAAGGAGGAGAAGAAGGAAAAGGAGGAAGAGGAGGAGAAAATAGAGGGCAGGAGGAGGAGGAAGATGAGGAGGAGGAGGAAGAAGAAGAAAAGAAGAAGAAGAAGAAGAAAAGAAGAAGAAGAAGAAGAAGAAGAAGAAGAAGGAGGAGGAGGAGGAGGAGGAGGAGGAGAAGGAGAAGAAGGAGAAGAAGGAGAAGGAGAAGGGAGGGGAGGAGGAAGAAGAGGAAGAAAAAAGTAAAAAAAAGCAGAGGAGAACAGTTTAAAAATGAAATGGCTCTACATATATGTCTATCAATAATCACCTTAAATATAAATGGCTTAAATGCTCCAACCAAAAGACAGAGGTAGTTGAATGAATAAAAACGCAAGACCCCTATGTATGCTGCCTCCTAGAGACCCATCTCAGATCAAAAGATACACACAAAATAAAGTAAGGGTTGGAAAAAGAATATTTCATGTAAATGGAAAAGAAAAACTGCTGAGGTAGCAGTACTTATATCTGACAAAATAGACTTGAAAATCTAGAGTCTCTTACAAACCTCTTTGTAAGACATAAAGAAGAACACTACATAATGATAAAGGGAACAATCCAACATCAGGATATAAATCTGGGAAACATTTATACACCCAACACAGGAGCATCTAAATATTTATAATAAATCTTCATGGACATAAAAGGAGAGATCAACAGAGATCATGGTTGGGGCTTTTTACACACCATTAGCTTCAATGGATAGATTTTCCAGGCAGAAAACCAACAAGGAGACAGTGGTCTTAAATGGCACACCAGATCAGATTTAATTAATATCTACAAAATCACAGGTTTGATTCAGATCTTTTAAGTCTCTCAAGTTTTTGTTAACATGAATGTTCTATATTTCTTTAGAAGTTAATTTCTAATAATATAAATTCTATGGATATTATTATTAATGTGATGTTTTATTGTAAGTAGTTTTATGCTACATAGGAAAGGCATTACCAATTCTGTTAACCTACTTTTCCCCCTAATTTTTCTGATATTCTGCCTTTTAAAAAATCCTGCTTTTATTTGTATTAAGTCCCGGTTTCCTTAGGGTTATTTTGGTTTATGTTATATTCATTCTTGAGTTAAATGCCAATTTATTAATTTTTTTGTTCATTTGGCAGTTGAAAATAGTTGGTGTTATAGTTTGCTTCTGATGGCTTTTGCAGTGTCCTCTGTTTAGATTTGGGTTCTTATAATAATGTTTATGCAAAAGAAGTTTTTTTTAAATTTTTAATTATTTTAAAGTATATTTTATTGATTATGATATTATGGTTGTCCCAATTTTTTGTCTCCTTTATCAACCTCCACCCTTCACCCTCCACTCTCCACCATCCCCCCACTTAATTCATGTCCATGGGTCCTACATATAAGTTCTTTGAATTCTCTGTTTCTTATACCATTCTTTTTTTCTTAATTTTATTTTAATCATTGTTCAAATACAGTTTTCTCCTTTTTACTCCCAGTCCAACCCCCCCACCCCTCCCCACTTCTTATACCATTCTTAACCTCCCCTGTCTATTTTACACCTACCAATTATTCTTCTTATTCCTTGTACCTTTTCCCCTATTCTCCCCTTCCCCCTCCCCATTGATAACCTTCCATGTGATCTCCATTTCTATGATGCTATTCCTGTTCCAGTTGTTTGTTTTTGTTTTTTAGGTTCAGTTGTTGGTAGTTATGAATTTGTTGTCATTTTATTGTTCATACTTTTTTATCTTCTATTTCTTAGATAAGTCCCTTTAACATTTCATATAATAAGGACTTGGTGATGATGAACTCCATTAACCTGACCTTACTTAGGAAGCACTTTATCTGCACTTCCATTCTAAATGATAGCTTTGCTGGATAGAGTAATCTTGGATATAGGTCCTTTCCTTTCATGACTTCAAATACTTGTTTCCAGCCCCTTCTTGCCTGCAAGCTTTGTTTTGAGAAATCAGCTAATTGTCTTATGGGCACTCCCATAAGACATTTGAAGGTAACTCTCTCCTTTCTTCTTGCTACTTCTAAGAGTCTCTCCTTATCTTTAATCTTGGGTAATATAATTATGATGTGCCTTGGTATGTTTCTCATTGGGTCCAATGTCTTTGGGACTCTCTGGGCTTCCTGGACTTTCTGGAAGACTATCTGGCAGAAAAACAGACTATCTGGCAAAAGTTGATCTCTTTTGCCAGATTGGGGAAGTTTTCCTTCATTATTTGTTGAAAAAAGTTTTCAATTTCTTGCTCTTCCTGTTCTCCTTCTGGTACTCTTATGATTCAGATGTTGGAGTGCTTAAAGTTGTCCCAGAGGTTCCTCAGCCTCTCCTCATTTTTTTGAATTCCTGTTTCTTCATTCTGTTCTGGTTGGATATTTATTTCTTCCTTTTGTTCCAAATCATTGATTAGAGTCCTAGTTTCCTTCCCATCACTGTTGGTTCCCTGTATATTTTTATTTATTTCACTTTGTGCAGCCTTCACCTTTTCCTGTATGTTTTGACCATATTCAACCAATTCATTTAGCATCCTGATTACCAGTGTTTTGAACTCTGCATCTGATAGGCTGTCTATTTCCTCACCACTTAGCTCTTTTTCTGGAGTTTTGACCTGTTCTTTCATTTGGGCCATATTTCTTTGTCTTGGTGTACCTGTTAAGTTGTATGGGAGCAGATCCTTAGGTATTTGCCAGGGTGGGGCAACCCTCTTGGCTTCATTGTGGTGCTGTCTGTGGGGGAGGGGTCACAGTGGGAAAAATGTTGCTGGATTGCTTTGCTCTGGCCCCACTTTCCAACAAACTCTCCTGTGAGACTAGGTGTTTCTCCCACCTTTGCAACCCCTATTGTATTTTACTGCTAGAGGTTTTGAGTCTGTAATTTCCCAGTAAGCCAGCCCCTCCTCCATGGGCACAGTTCCTCTTCTTTCTGTGAGTTCTTCCAACCACCAAGCTGCCTATCTCTCCCATCTCCTACCGGTCCTGATGAATGTTTCTTTAACTCTTGGTTGTCAGAGTTCCATGCAGTTTGTTATTCTGAGTATTCTGGTTGTTTATTGTTTTTAAATTGGTTGTTTTCCTTCCTTTGTTTGTGCAAGGAAACAAAGCATTTCTACCTACACCTTCATCTTGTCTGGAACTCTGTAAAAGTTTTAACTGACACTGACTAAAATTTATTTCATGAGAATTTTTTAATGTTGCTTTAAATTTGTTTTGCTTCTTTTTATTATATTTGTAAAGAGGCATATACACAATTTTAAATTTTTGAAAATTATGGTGGACTTTTTGCCTATGGTCTATCATTATATCCATTTTTCTAAATATTCTATGAACCCTCACATAGCAGGTAATATTTTTAGTTTGATCAATATTGATTAAATATATTGAGAATGTAATCTAGAATCTCTGACTTGATTTGTAGCAATCTGTTCTATATTTTTTCCTTTTAAACCTTATAATGTCTTGAATATTATAAAGAGAATATAGCTAGATTTGCTTTTAATTCAATCAAATAATTTTAAAGGTAGTGAAATAAGATGCAGCCTGTTTAGGGTGGTATGGCCATAAGGTAAAGGGTGTCAAATATATGGTGACAAAAATAGATTTGACTTTGGGTGGTGAACATAGTGATATACAGGTGATGTATTATAGATTGTAGACTTGAAACCTATATAATTTTATTAATTAATATCATCCCAATTAAAAAAAGTTAAATGCATTGTATCATTCAAAAATAAGGATAATGATACATGAATCAAAGCAGTGAGGGATAAATTTGACTAGATGCATTTGAGAGAGATTTTTAGAAGATAGAATAGACACAATCTGATTGTTTTGGATATAAAGCATAGAAAGTTCAAGAACAATTTCCAATCTTCCAGCTTGCACAGAAGCATAACATCATTATGTGAAGCACATAAATGATTTTTTTGTAAGAATTTTTCATGAATCTCTTTGAGGTGCATATATACAATGCAGGTTGAATATATCTACTACATATTGGATGACAAAATTTTTAGCAGCTTGTGCATGTGATAAAACCTATGAATTTATTGACAGAAAGACAGAGTTTGTCTCTTTTAATTGAGATTAAAATAAACATGTTTGCAGTTTGAGGAACACAAGTGATAGGTTGAAGATAAAAGACAAAGAAGGATTCACTAGTGGATGATAATCCTAAATCATAAAAGGAATATGAATCTAAAGGAGTGTTTGTCTTACAAAGAAGAAAGGACATTTTGGGAAAGTATCCAGCCAAGTAATGTGAAAAATAGAGACATTTATTGAAGAAGATACAAGACACAAGAAATATTGTACATAGGACAGTGATGCCTCAGTCCCCTTCAAACTAGGCCCCCTGGGACCTCACACTGTTCTCTGAATCGCCATCAGCTGTCCCATCATATTATCCTGAATCTTATCAATGGTCTGAAATCTCTTCCCTTTCAGGGGTGATTTTAGTTTTGGGAAAAGCCAGAAGTTGCAGGATGCCAAATCTGGGCTGTAGAGGGGCTCAGTCAGCTGGGTATTTGATATTTTGCCAAAAAAAAACTCGACACGAGACGTGACGAGTGACCTATAGGCATGTTGTTGTGATGAAGCTGCCAATCACCAGTTGCCTATAGCTGCAGCCTTCTGAATCATCTGAATAGTTTCTGCAGAGGAATGTTCAAGCTTAATGCAAAATTTGATGCAGATTCATTGGCCTACTTGCTCAGTCATTTTGAATGCCATGGCCACACAATACACATCCTTGTCAGTGGTGTCCTTCACCCCCACTGACTAGTACAGTGAAGTTGTCATTGTTCACACATGTGCATTCCTGTCCACTCTCCTTGGCTGCCATGTTACATCAATGGCATGCAAACCCTTCTTGTTATATTAACTAACAACTGTTGAATTTTTTTTGTATATATAAAACCAGCACAAATTATTGGAAAGACTACTATTCTCCCCATTACACTGCAGTGGAATCTTTATCATGATTAAAGTGACTGTAGAAGTTTCAGTCTTTTCCTGATTCTATTATTGTATTTCTCTGGTATTTTATTTTATAAGAATATCTCTATGACTATTGGAACTTTTATAATTTGCAAACATCCTCCAGTTTTGCTTTTCCTTTTCAAGATTATTTTGGTTTTTTTTCTCAGCTCTTATACTTTATATTCAGTTAGAAACATGCTGTCGCTTGCCAACCCAGGAAAGAAATTTACCTGCATTTTTACTGGGCTTTTGTTGAGTATACAGAGTCAACATATTTACTGTATGAAGCTTTGTAATCCATGAATATGTCATATCTTTCTATTTTTATTATTTCAATAATGTATCATAGATTATTGTACAGTGTTAATAAACATTTTTGAGAAACTTATTTTGGTATTTAATATTTTAAATAATATTTTGAATTGTATCCTTTAAAAATCATCATGTTCTAATTATTTGTTTTGGCATATAAAAACCATTAATTTTTAATAGTGACTTTGTATACAAAGACTTTGCTAAGTTTCTTATGAATTCTAATAGTTTTTCTCTAGATTCATTAAAAGTTACACAGTTTGTTCTTTTTTTTTGAACTCTGAAATGGATTGTGTAAGACTGGAATTTTTTAAAAGAATTTGATCCTAGAAATAAATTTTCATACAGAAGATTTTAAATTATAGATTCTGGTTCTTACTGAGTTGATTATTCTAAGTTGTTTTTACCCAGGATTTAATCTCTTTATTAATGGACTGACATTGTTCATAAAACCTAATTTGTATCATTTTAGTACTTGTGGAATCTATAATGATATGTTTTAATTTCAACAATTAGCAATATTTCTTGGTGAGTCCTTTAGAGATCATAAAGCACACTTCAAATATTTTTTAAAATTTTAGTCCTTTAATGGAGTATTATAATATTTTACATACAATCTAGTACTAATATATTTTTTATATAATGCTGGATACTATTTGCTAATTTTTTGACGATGTTTGTGTTTATGTTCATGAACTATACTAGTTTAAAATTTTCTATTATTGTAAAGCCTTTCTCTGGATTATGCTTGCCTTACAAATGCATTGGTAAATTCTTCCTTCTCTACTGTGTTCTAGAAGTTTGTGTAGAATTAATATGATCTCTTCCTAAAATGTTTGGTAGAATTTTCTAGTGATATTATTGGAGCCCAGAGTTTCTTTTCTTGAAAGTATTTTGACTACCATCAATTTTCTTAATCATTATGTATGTTCAACGTATCTATTTCTTTTTGTATAAACTTTAGTAATTGTGTCTTTCAAGAAATTGGTTCATGTCATTTATATTGTTAAGTTTATGGACATACATTGTTTTATAATGTTATCTTATCCTGCTAATGTCTGAAGGATCTGTAATGCTGCTTTCTTTTTCATTACTGGTATTAGCAAATGTGTCTATGTTTTGGGCATTTTTGCAAGGAGTTACTAATTTGAAAAATTATTTTCTTTTAATTTTCTTATTTTTTCTCCATTATTTTATGTTGTCATTTTACTTAATCTCTGTTTGCATCTTTATTACTTCTTTCCTCTGCTCACTTTGAGTTTAATTTACTCCTCTTTTTCTAGTTTCTTAAGGCAAAAGCTTAGATAATTAATTTGAGATGTTTCTTCTTTTCTTAATATGCATTTTTGATATAAATTATCATCTAATCTCTGTTTTAGCTGTATCCTGTAATTTTGATATATTGTGTCTCATTCATTTAATTCAAATTCCTAATTTCTTCTTTGACTTTTTCTTTAACCCATGAGTTATTTAGAATTGTGTTTTTATTTTCAAAATATTTGGGTATTTCCCAGTTATCTTTTGATTATTTGTTTCTAGCTTAATTTTCTTAGGGTAAAAAATGTTTTCTATGGTTTTGATTATTAAAAAATTAAGGTATGTTATATGATACCAAAGTTGTCCATTTTGTGAATGCTACAGGTATGAATGAAAAGAATGAACATGTCAATTGTTGAATTTGTGTGGTGAATGTATGGGTAGTTATTGAACTATTCTTTTTTCTATATGTTTAAAGTTATAATCCATATCTGAACAACATTTTAATGTTGGGCACTGGCTATTACCACTTAATCAAAGTGAGCCATCAATGTGAGCTAACCAATCAAGGAAAACTTTATTGAAGGTTTGAGGGGTTTGGTTAGGTTTTCAAACCAGTTAAAATTAGGTAGACAGAATAAAAGAGTGTGGACATGCCTGAAAGAGAAGGCTAGAAACAAAAGCCAAGGTATTAGGATGAAAATGACATGTTACTTTCAACTTGCTTCATTTTACAGTAATTCCTGGGAGCTCTTTCCTAAGGACAATGCAGTTGGTTTTCCAAAACCTTATTTGTAATTATGCTGTAGTACAATAGTATCAATTTCCCCTAAATAAGAGGTTCTATGTTCATAGGAAGAATTGAAGAGGAATTTGTTTAAATGTCTTACCTAAATACTATGGATTGTTACAATATTCATCAGTTCCTCCATGAAAGTTTCTATTTTAAGAATTATTGCAATTCTCTATTCAGAAGTCTGTTTCTTTTTTATAGAATGACTTGGGAAAATACACTGTCTATATTCTCATCATTGCCTTGATAAATATTTAAGAATTAGGATGTTACTAATCTGTTATTATAATCAAAGCTTCCAGTTATTATTGCACAGTTCATGACTCACAAAAAGAGTTAAGATTTCTTTTCGGTTTTTTTGATGTTGTTCAATCATATTAGTTTTGTCCCTTGTTGCTTCACTTCCCATATTCTTCTGTATCTCAGTTACAAATAATCATAATGATAGTTCTGTGCTTAGTCTCTTACCTTCTGAATAATAGCAGATCCTAGCATTTACACTGTATATGGTTTTCCATTTTCAAGGTGCCTTGCAATCAGTGACTAGCTGAGCTCCCTTACCAGGAAAATTTATTTCTTGATGACAGAAGGAACAAATTCTTGGCATTTGACTATGCCCACTATTGCCATCATGGAGCAAGGAGAAAATTAGTACTGTGGAGAAAGAGGTTAGGGGCCAGAAAATTCATGTCCTATTTTTGACTCTTCACTTGACTTATGCATATTCTGGTTTAAGGCATGCAATTGCTCACTTTAAATTTCACCACCTGTAGGAGAAAAAGAATCTAATCCACATTGAAAAAATGTGAAGATCACAAATAGGATACCTTGAATTTGTACCGGGACTCTGATACCTGATAAAATTTTCCACAAAAGAATATGTGGACACTATAGCTTCTTGATGCAGAATTTCATTTGGAAAGATTATTCTAAGTTTCTGAAATTACATAGTACATAAAAACATCCTCACTATATTTACTTCTTAGATTCTTTCTCTCTTTATAGCACAAGTGGTCCAGAAAAAGAAAGAACACCTAGTTAGTGACATTAAGTAAACTACATACTATATATTACAGTCATTGGAGTAACTTTCAACAACTATATAAAGGAACTAATGAAGATTTCTAGTACCATATATGATAAGACTTGGTGATCAAACTGTCTCCCCTTACCTATTTTATTTTTTTTCTGTTTTTAGTGTAAGTGGCAGGTTGTTATAAGATCTCTATCACTATAGAAGAAATAAAACATGCAAAGGAACAATAGAAAATGTCTAGAATGGTGACAAATATTTAGAAAAGGGCAAATATGTTTATCTGGATATCTATTTTGATGTGCAGATCAATACCTACTTCCTTTTTTATCACAGATGTTATTAGAGTTAGAACATTTGTCCTCAGTGCAACTTGAGTGTTTGAGTTTATTTCTCATGCAGTGAAGTTTCTCATGCAGGAATTACTCTACATCAGAAGACAAGAAAGCATAATATTTACTAGATTTCTCATAAAAATGAAAGTGATATTATTTTGAAAAGTAATATATTTTTGAAAGTGATATATGTTTTAAAGTAGGTAAAGAAAGTCAAACCTTGTTTTAAGAAATTCTAAAGAGAAAATGTGGAATGATTTGTAGGACAGTGGAAAAAACAATTTAGTAATTTTAAGTTCATCAGAAAACACAATTATATAAACCCGCAGAAGGTATCTTCTGCCCTTTTTTCTCCCTATTACTCAGGGAGAGGCTATTTCACTCAGAACAAGGGGCACTGAATATACAAGTTCCACTCACTTTGAAGTCCTATCTGGGAGAATGAATTAAGGGGGGCGTACAAGGTCAATTAGTGAAATTATTAGCTTTCCACAGTGGTATCTTCCAGATCTCTGTCTTGCCATATTTACTTCTATTTTAAGGTGGTAGCTAAACTGAAATAGAATATTCCAATAAGAACTGAAAAATCAAGAAAGAACCATATTTTCATTTGTCTAAATATTTGATATATTTATAACTATATATATGGGTGATTTTTCAGGTTCCCATTTCAAAACAGAAGTAGTATTGAACTGGTGTTTAGGCCAGATGAAAGGAAAAAAAGAGATCAGCTTCTTCACAAACTCACTTTTACAGTTTTGTTGTTATTAATGATACAATGATTTTGCTCAAATAAATGGAGGAAGCTATTATAATTGATTTCTGCTCACTTTATTTTCTCCAACATTTGGGCCCAATAAGAAGAGTGCTAACCATCTTTCTTCTTGAACACAAATATGACAGCTTTGTTTCTCATATGTTGGTAGAAATTACCAAATTGTAACTACTGTACAATTCACAGAAATACACTATGGATTTAATTTCTTCTTTTTTAAAAAAATTTTTTTAGGATGAAACTTACTTTTTCTTCAAGATTTTATTTATTTATTTTTAGAGAGGGAAGGGAGGGAGAAAGAGAAGGAGGGAGAAACATCAATGTGTGGTTGCTGGGGGTCATGGCCTGCAACCCAGGCATGTGGGATTCCCCCCTGACTGGGAATCGAACCTGCGACACTTTGGTTTGCAGCCATGCTCAATCCACTGAGCTACGCCAGCCAGGGCTTGGATTTAATTTATTCTTATGATTCAGTAGTGGAAGTAGAATTTTGGCTGAAGCCTTTTACTTTTCCTACCAATATCTTCTAATTTTGAGGGGAAAGTATACAGTCAAGAAAATTATTATACATTATGGGTTTCATAAAATATCATTGGCTTTGCCGTGTAAGAAAAGCCCATTTCACAGTCTATTCACACTCGACTTTATGGCACTTCACCAAGGAAGGGTGAACAGTTTAGACATTCACAATGAGAAGCAACTTAAACTGTTTAACTTTCAAACCTTTACATTTTTTTTTAAGGCTCAGGTAATTCCCAGCAAGTCTTGACTAACTTCTTTCCTACTCACCACCTGCCCTCTAAGAAATCAAACCAGCCACTTACTGGAAGAAACACACTATTTGTTTTCTGTATAATCTGGAGTTTTCCACATTTTCAGAAAACTGAGAGAGGGTTGAGATTTTTTCTTAAAAACAGTTAACTCTATCAAAAATACCTAAATGAGATAAATTAAGGCATATATTTAATATTCATTTCTTGATAGGTAAAAAACAGTATGAGGTATAATGACAGTTATAAGGTTGACTGTTATGTATGGTCAACCTTTTTATTTTATTCACTGTTCTTCAAATAAAGCACATATGTAGCTTCTCATATAGTTAACAAAAATTGTATTAACTAAAAGCCATTAACAAAAGCTAAGTGGAAGTACAGGTGCCTTCTGGGCTCAGGGGAAAAGATAATGTTGAATAGATACTTTCTAAATAATAATGCTATAATTATACCTTGCATTTGTGGAGTACTTTCATTTTGTATTGTAGTCCTATAAGATCTGTCCGGAAAAATTCCAGCCATTGTTAAGACAATGGGAATGGTTTGCATGACATCAACATAATCGAGGTAACCTGGCAGCCAAGGAGAGTGTACCAGAATGTGCATGTGTAAACTATGACCACTTCACTATACTAGTCAGTGTGGGGGTAGATGCTCCCACTGAGTGAGCGTGTGTACTGTGTGGCCATCACATTTAAAATGACTGAGTAGAGCAACAAATATGTTCAAATTTTGCTTAAACTTGAACATTTCTCCATGGAAACTGTTCAGATGATTCAGAATGATTTTGGGGATGATGTGGTGAGTGCAGCACAAATAAAAGTGTGGCACAATTGCTTCAAGGATGATGGAGAGTATGCTGAAAGTCATCTATGTTCTGGAAGACCCTGAAACAAGCAGAACACCTGAGAATGTTGATCATGTCTGGGCTGCAATCAACAAAGATCGTGACACAGGTGACTCAGTCCCTCTACAGCCCAGATTTGGTGCCCTGTGACTTCTGGATTTTCCCAAAACTAAAATCACTTTTGAAAGAGAAGAGATTTCAGACTGCTGATGAGATTCAAGAAAATATGACAGGCCAGCTAATGGCAAGTGGGAGAACTGTGAAGTTTCAAAGGGCCTACTTTGAAGGGGACTGGGGCATAATTGGCCTGTGCACAATGTTTCTTGTATCTTGTATCTTTTTCAAAAAAATCTTTATTTTATTAAAAGATTTTATTTATTCATTATTAGAGAGAGGGGAAGGGAAGGAAAGTGGGAGAGAAATATCAATGTATGGTTGCATCTCTCATGCCCCTGTTGGGGACTTAGCTTGCAACCCAGGCTGGCAATCAAACTAACAACCCTTCGGTTTGCAGGCTGGTGCTCAATCCACGGAGCCACATCAGCCAGGGATGCCTTTATTTTTCATATTATATGGCTGGATACCTTGTGGACAGACCTCATATATAAATTTTAGAGTAAATAAAGAAAAATGGTGTTAAAAAAGATTTTTTCTTCATTAATATGTTTAACCTGAAAAATAAATAGATATGTGAAAAACTAAATTAAAAATATATCAAAGGTAACTCTCAGTATCATAGGTTTATACCTGTTGGTCACTTCTGGCAGTATTTGTGCATTAGCTTTTAGTAAAAGATTGTGTTTAAGTATTTTATGGAACCAGCTGCAGGGCTTTGTAACTTCAAATAATCCAAGATTCCTCCAACTATGTGGTCCTTTTCACATGCTTCAAATATTTAGGTTTAATATTTGAACATTTAATGGCTGCTACTTACATGGTAACACTTAGTGGACCATTTCAAAAATGTTATTTCCATATTTAAAAATTAAACTTTTTTTTAGATTTATTTATTTATTTTTAGAGAGGGAAGGAAGGGAGAAAGAGAGAGAAACATCAATGTGCGGTTGCTGGGGGCCATGGCCTGCAACCCAGGCATGTGCCCTGGCTGGAAATCGAACCTGCGATGCTTTGGTTTGCATCCCGCACTCAATCCACTAAGCTATGCCAGCCAGGGCAAAAATTAAACTTTTTATTCAGTATAATGTACATAGCAGAAATGCATACAAATAGTAAGTGTACTACTGGATGGATTTTTTCTTTTTTTTTTATTGTTATTCTATTATAGTTATCCTAATTTTTCCCTCTTTGTTTTCCTCTGCCCAGCCCAACCCCTGCTCCACAGTCAGTCCTCACCCTATTGTCCACGTCCATGGGTCATACATACATGTTCTTTGAGTAGTTCCTTCCCTTTCTTTCCACCATTATCCCCCTGCCCACTCCATCTGGCCACTGTCAATCTGTTCCATGTTTTCATGCCTCTGGTTATATTATCCTCATTAGTTATTTTGTTCATTAGATTCATCTTATAAGTGAGATCATATGGTATTTGTCTTTTGCGGCCTGGCTTATTTCACTTAGCATAATATTCTCCAGTTCCATCCATGCCGTCAGGGTGGGAAGGAGCTCCTTCTTTCTTTCTGCTGTCTAATATTCCATTGCATAAATTTACCACAGTTTTTTTGTCCATTCATCTACTGATGGGCACTTAGGCTGTTTCTGGTAGTTGGCTATTGTAAAGAGCAGTGCTGTGAACACAAGGGTGCATAATTATTTTTGAACTGGTGTTTTAAAATTCTTAGGGTATATTCCCAGCAGTGGAATTTATGGGTCATAAGGCAGTTCTATTTTTAATTTTTTGAAGAAATCTTATACTCTTTTCCACAGTGGCTGCACCAGTCTGCATTCCCACCAACAGTGCACTAGGGTTCCTTTTCCTCTACATCTTCCCAAGCACTTGTTTTCTTTCTTTCTTTCTTTCTTTCTTTCTTTCTTTCTTTCTTTCTTTCTTTCTTTCTTTCTTTCTTTCTTTCTTTCTTTCTTTTGATTTATTAATGGTAGCCATTCTAATAGATGAGAGGTGATATCTCATTGTGCTTTTAACTTGCATATCAATGATGGCTAGTGCTGTTGAGCATCTTTTCATATGTCTATGGGCCATCTGTATGTTTCCATGGACAAGAGTCTATTAAGGTCCTTTACCCATTTTTTAATGGGACTGTTTGTCTTCATTCTGTTGAGACATATGCATTCTTTATATATTTTGGAGATTATACCCTTGCAGATTATACCCTTGCAGAATCTTTAGCTATGCAGAAGTTTTTTACATTTGACATAGTCCCATTTCTTTATTTTTTTCCTTTATTTCCTTTGCATTAGGAGGTGTATTGGCAAAAATATTGCTACATGGGACATTGCTACATAAGCACTGAAATTTTAGTGTTTATGTTTTCCTCTGGGGCTTTTATAGTATCATGACATATTTATGTGTTTTATTCATTTTGAGTTTCTTACAGTGTATGGTTTATGTTGGTGGTCTAGTTTCATTTTTTTTGCATGTACCAGTCCAGGTCTTCCAACACCATTTATTGAAGAGACTATTTTTACTCCATTGTATGCAATTGCCCCTTTGTCAAATATTAATTAACCATAGAGACATGAGTTTGTTTCTGGGCTCTCTATTCTGTTCCATTGATCTATGTGTCTGTTCTTATGCAAGTACCAGACTGTTTTGATTACAGTGGCCTTGTAGTATAGTTTTGTAGCAGGTATTGTGACCCCTCTTACTTTATTCTTCTTTCTCCAGATATCTGAGACTATTTGGGGTCTTTTTTGGTTCCATATATTTTTTTGGAGGATTTTTTCTAGATCTGTGAAATATGCCGTTGGTATTTTAATAGAAATTGCATTAAAACTATAGATTGCTTTGGGTAGTATGGACATTTTAAGGATGTTAATTCTCCCAATCCATGAACATGGTATATGCTTCCATTTATTTATAGCTTCCTCAAGTTCTTTGTTTAGTGTTCTATAGTTTTCCAAGTACAGGTCTTTAACTTCCTTGGTTAAATTTATTCCTAGGTACCTTATTTTTCTGGTTGCTATAGTAAATAGGAGTTTTGTTTCTAGTGTCTCTTTCTGATAGTTCATTGTTGGTGTACATAATACCATTAATTTTTTAATATTGACTTCATATCCTGCTACTTTACCAAACTTACTTATTAGGTTAAGTAGTACTTTGGTGGAGACTCTAAGGTTTTCTATGCACACTATCATGTCGTCTGCAAACAATGACAGTTTTACTTCCTCTTTTCCAGTTAGAATGCCTTTTATTTCTTATTCTTGTCTGATCATTGTGGCTAGAACTTCCAGTACTATGTCAAACATGAGTGGTGAAAGTGGACATACTTGTGTTCCTGATCTTAAGGGAAAAGATTTTAGTTTTTACCCATTGAGTATGATGTTGGCAGTATGTTTTTTTGTATGTGGCCTGTATTATGTTGAGGTATACTCCCTTTATTACCATTTTTCTGAGTGTTTTTATCATAAATGGGTGCTTGATTTTATCAAATGCTTTTCAGTACCTTTTGATATGATCATGTGATTTTTGTCCCTCATTTTGTTTATAAAGTGTATTACATTTATTGATTTGTGAATATTGTACCATCCTTGCATCTTTGGGATAAATCCCACTTGATCATAATGTATGATCTTTTCAATATATTTCTGGAGCCATATTGCCAATATTTTGTTGAGGATTTTAGCATCTGTGTCTATCAAAGATATTGACATGTAATTTTCTTACTTTCTTGTGCCTTTACTTGGTTTTGAAATTAGAATAATACTGGCCTTGTAAAACTAATTTGGGAGCCCTACCTCTTTTTGAATTTTTTGGAATTGTTTGAGAAAAATAGGAATTAGTTCTTTGAATGTTTGGTAAAATTCATCTGTGAAGCAAGCCATCTGGTCCAGGGTTTTTGTGTCCTGTGAGTTTTTTTATTATACTATTTCTATTTTGCTTGTTGATATTGGTCTATTTGGGCTTTCTGCTTCTTCTTGATTTAGTTTTTGAAGATTATATATTTCTAGAAATTTATCCATGTTGTCCAGATTGTCCAATTTTTGGCATATAGTTCATAGTAATTTCTTACAAATCTTTATATTTCTATGGTATCAGTTATTACTTCTCTTTCATTTCTGATTTTGTTTCTTTGAGATCTCTTTTTTTCTTGATTAGTCTGGTTAAAGGTTTGTCACTTTTGTTTGTTGTTTCAGAGAACCAGGTCCTGGATTCATTGATCCTTTGAATTTTTTTAGTTTATATATCATTTAATTCTACTCTGATCTTGATTATTTCCTTCCTTCTCATCATTCTGGGTTTTGTTTGTTGTTCCTCTAGTTCTTTTAGGGGTAGGTTTAGAGTTTTTTTTCTATCTTTTTTAGGTAGGCTTATATTACTATGAATTTTCTTCTCAGGACTGCCTTCACTATGTCCCATAGGTCTTGGTTTGTTGAGTGTTTATTTTCATTTGTTTCCAGATACTCCTTGATTTCTTCTTTGATCTCATTGTTAACTCACTCATTACTTAATAACATGTTATTTAGTCTTCATGTATTTTAATGTATTTGAGTTTTGTCTGTGAGGTTGATTTCTAGATTCAAACCCTTATGATCTGAGGATTCTCGATATGATTTCAATTTTCTTGAATTTGTTGAGGCTTGTGCTGTGTCCTACCATGTAGTCTATTTTTCAAAATGACCAATGTACATTTAAAAATATATACTTTTCTTCTTTGTGGTGAAAAGCTCTGTAAGTATCAATTAATTCCATTTGATCTAGGGTGTCATTCAATGCCACAATATCCATGTTGATTTTTGTTTGGACAATCTATCCATTGTTGACAGTTAGGTGTTAAAATTCCCTGCAACAACTATATTGCTGTCAATTTCCTTCTTAAAGTCTTCGAAGATTTTCCTTATGTATTTTGGTGCTCCTATGTTGTGTGCATATATGCTTACAAGGGTTAAAACTTTTTGTTGGAAAACTCCCTTAAGAATTATGTAGTGACCTTCTTTGTCTCTTCTTATGGCTTCTGTTTAAAGACTACTTTGTCTGACATAAGTATTGCTAATCCAGCTTTTTTTTTCATGTCTGTTTGCTTGTAATATCTATTCTGCCCATTCACTTTTAGCCTGTGTAGATCTTTTGTTCTGAGGTGGGTCTCTTATACACAACATATGTGTGTGTTATGTTTTTCTTATCCATTTAGCTATCCCACATCTTTTGATTGGAGCATTTAATACATTTACATTTATTGTTGTTATTGATAGGTATTTTCATTGTCATTTTTCCCTTTGTGCCTGTGTTCCATCTCTCTCTCTCTTTTTCTTTATCTTTTTAAAGTAGTCCCTTTAACATCTCTTGCAATGCTGGTTTGGTGGAGATGTATTCCTTTGGCTGCTTCTTTTTTTTTTGTCTGGGAAACTTCTTATTTTGCCTTCCATTTCAAATAAGATCCTTGCTGGGTGCAGTAAGTCATGACTGTAGGCCTTTGCTTTTAATTACTTGGAATATTTCATGCTATTCCCTTCTGGCTTGTAGTGTTTCTGTTGAGAAATAAGCTGATAGCCTTATTTAAGCTCCCTTTTATGTTACTAGCTGTTACTCCCTTGCTGCCTTTAATATTCTCTCTTTGTGTTTAAATTTTGCCATTTTAATTATGATGTGGCTGGGAGTGGGCCTTTTTGGGTTCATCTTGTTTGGGGTCCTTGCTTCCTAAACTTGCTTTACTTTTTTCCCATACCAAGTTAGGAAGTTTACTGTCATTATTTTTTCAAACAGGTTTTCTATCTCCTTTACTCCTTTTCTTCTCCTACTGGTATCCCTATGAAGTAAATATTGTTACATTTCATGTTGTCCTTTAGGTCTCTTAAACCATCCACATTCTTTTTGAATTTTTTTTTTCCTTTTGTTGCTCTGACTCTGTGTGTGTGTGTGTGTGTGTGTGTGTGTGTGTGTGTGTGTGTTTCTACCTGGTCTTCCAACTTGCTGAATCAATCCTCTGCTTTATCTAATCTGCTTTTAATTCCTTCTTTTATATTCTTCACTTCTTCCTGGTTCTTATTCATAGTTTCCATGTCTTTTTTCATGCTGATGTAGTTCCCATTAAGTTCTTTGCATTCTCACTGAGTTCCTTTAGCATCCTTATGACTATTACTTTGAACTCTATATCTATTAAACTGCTCACCTCAATTTCCTTAACTCTCTTTCTGGGGATTCCTCCCTTCCTTTTGATTGGGGGTTGTTTCTTTGTCTCCCTGTTCTAGGTGGCTCTTTTTATTTGTTTCTGTGTATTAGATTGATTTACTTTGACTCCCTGTCTTTGTGGGGTGGCCTTCTTTGGTAAGACACCTGTGGGACTCAGTGGTGTGATCTCCTTAAACTCTAAGCTGGATGCTCTAGGGGTGTGCTCTATGTAGTTTATGTGACTTCTCTTGTAATAGTGTTTTGTTTGTTGTTGGCTCATTCGTTAGTGGGATCTCCCCTTTGGTTGGCTGATTGAGAGTCACAACCCCCACCACATCTCATGTGCTGTTGTACAGGAGTTGTTTCTATTGATAAAAATACATTATTAATTGCAATACCATTCAATTTATTAATTTTCTCTTATGGCTCATGTTTTTCAGTCCTGTTTACCAGATGCCATAAGACAGCTTCCATCTTTTCTTCTAAGGAGTTTATTTCCTTACATTCACATTAGATTTATACAATATTTGGCATTGATTGCTTAGTATGATATAAGGTGGAGGATCAAGATTCATTCTTTAGTATTTATATCTAATTGATCCAATCCATTTGATAAAAAAATAATCTTTTACTCATTGCATAGCACTGCCATTTTTTGTCATAAATTAACTCACCTTATATGTAGGTCAGTTTCTGGACTTTCCATTTTATTTCATTGGGTTTTCATTTTTTCTGTCTTTCAACCAATACTAACTGTTAATCACTGTACTTTACAATGTACCTTTATATTTCGTTGTGAATGTCTTTCAACATTGTCCTGCTTCTTCAAGATCATCTTGAATATTCTGGTTCTTTTGCATTTTCATTGTATTGTATTTCATTGTATTTTAGAATTGACTTTTTGTCCCACAAAAATAATTTTAAATATTAGTATATTTTATATTAAAAAGAAACTAGCTAATTAATCTGATTAAAGTATACTGGAATTGATTTTTTAAATTAAAATAAAATCATGCTGAGATTTTGGTGCCCATTTGTTTTGAGTAAATAGATCTATTTGAAGAAAATTAACATGATTCAATATTGAATCAATACTCTAATACATGATCAAGGTATTTCCTATTACTTTTTTAAATTGTCTTAATTGGACTCAATATTTGCTGTGTTTTAATGTAGCATTAGTCTTTGTCTTTCTTGAACTTTAGTTTTAGGATGTTTGTGTATTTTGATGCTATTATAAATATCACTTTCTACATTTTATTTTTTAATTGTTTGTTGCTTGTTGTAACAAATACAGTTGATTTTGTATATTGACCTTTTCTACAGTGACCTTGATACATTTACTCATTAATATTAATCATTTCTTTTAGATTCTCTCCATAAAATTATGTCATCTGTAATTACTAAAAAAATATATATATATATTCTTTTAAAAAAGATTTTATATATTTATTTTTAGAGAGAGGGGAAGAGAGAGAGAAAGAGAGGGAGAGAAACATCAATATGTGGTTGCCTCTTGTGTGCCCCCTGCTGGGGACCTGGCCCAAAACCCAGGCATGTGCCCTGACTGGGAATTGAACTGGCAGTCTTTTGCTTCACAGTCTGACATTCAATCCACTGAGCCACACCAGCCAGGGCTATTTATATTCTTTTTTAATCCCTGTATTTTTAATTTTTTTCTTGCTTTATTGTATAAGTTAGGATCCAGTACAATGCTGAATTGAAGTGGCAATAGTAGGTATCCTAATTTTTTTTATATTTGAGTTGAAGATGTTTCAGTCTTCAATATTTTAGTGTGATACTTGTTAGAGGTGTATTAATCATTCTCATTGTTAACATAAACTTTACTTTGTATATCTCATAGTTAGGTCTTATTTTGGTCATCTTCCCTCCTCTTTGCTTCATCTCCATGAGCCAATGCTTGGCATTAGGCTTTTAAACATTTAATTTGACCAAGCAAAATACTACAAAGACAACTGTTGTCATAATTACCTAGTTCACTTATAGTAGAGAAATTCTCAGGTTAGTTGTTAATTTCTCACTGCAAAATAGTATGTATTTACTCAAAGACATACACAAAAATACATATTCACACAAAAACACTCAAAGACACACATATTTACACACATACATACACTTTTGCTGTTATCACCATTATTTATTTAAGTTTTTGTTATGGAAAATTTTAAACATACACAAAATAGAAGAGTATAATAAACACATATTATAATCAAATATCAATAATTCATTGACCTTATTTTACCTATATACACCAGTAGGGTGTTTTAAAGTAAATCTCAAGTCATAGGTTTAAGCCCATCAATTTTAGATTTCTAAGAAATTAGAATCTGAAAAATTGTAACAGTAGAAACATCATACCTTAAAATTTTAAAATTATTATTAATACTATTTAACACACATTCAGTATTTAATTCTCCTTTATTACTTCATAAATTTCTCTTAATTTGATATTTAAAAATTACATTATATATAATGCAAATTTTATATATATATAAAACTATATATATATAAAAAACTATATATATATATATATATATATATATATATATATATATGTCCCAATCTAGTTGTGCTTCTTTTCCCTCTTTATTTATTCCTTTTTTGATTTTTGTGTCTTATAGTATTTACATTCTATACTTGGAAGACTGGATCCCTGTGGTGTAATTTAACATGCTTTTCTATTTTTTATTTACTGTAAACTAGTAGTTACACATCTACAGAATCAATCTGATTCAGATTGAATTTCTTTTGCCATCATTTTTAACTTGAAGGGATTACTTTAATGTAGGAGGAAGTGACCAATGATGAGCAGGCATTTAATAATGTCTCCTTCTGTTCTTAGTAGAAGAAATGGGAATCAACTTCATCCCCACTCAAATCAATCATAGTACTCAAAACAGTAAGACTAAATTGGAGCATTGATACCTATATGTTTTCAAACATTTCCAGTTTTGAGATTGGGTATCATTCTTTCTTGAGTATCGGGTGTGTAATGGAGCCTATTTTTTAAACCATAGGCTGAATGTAAAGAAAATGGGGAAGAAAGGAGCAATGAATTAAGTCTAGGTTTTTTGTGTTTTTTTTTTTCATTATTTGACTAAACTTTGAATCTAGTCCACTTTTGAATAGTTTGAACTGTTTAGAAATTAGGAAGTTTTTTGCTTTCACTAGTGTCTTAGCAGTGTCTTGAGCTAACTCAAGTCTTAGCTTTGCTGTTGTTATTGTCAGAGGATGAGAATTAGCCAAACTTCTCATTTTTATTCCTTCTGCCTGCTTAACTTCTGCCTAACCCTTTCCACTAGCCCTAAATCATAACTGGGTCAATCTAGTTAAGGATCAATCTAAAGTTAAGGCAAAGAACTACTGAACTTGAGCTGGGCATGCTGAGACAGTGAATGCTCCATGTGGTTCAAGGGAGAGCCTGTAACACATTTTTCTCTTCTTTCATCTATTTTTCTAGATCAGTGCATGACACTGACATGTTATGGCAAAAGAAGTTCTGGACCAAGTACAAATAAATCAACATATATTTAGCCATGTATATATACTTAATCTAAATTAGATAATTTTCTCAAATATTAGCAAGATTAACAAGTCTTTGTGTTCCACTTTTAAACAAATTTTTAAAATTATTTTATTGTTATTTAATTACAGTTATCTACATTTACTCCCCACCACTCTCCCATACCCCAGCCATTCCCACCTCCCTCCCTTGCTTCCAACCCCCTTGGTTTTGTCCATGTGCCCTTTATAGTTGTTCCTGATTTTTAACTGAACTATCTTTGCCTAAATGCTCATGAATTGATGAGAACCTACACGTTTTTGAAAATATTTTGATTATCTCAACTTTAAATTTCTCACTAAATTTTGGAAGCATAATTCTTTATTCTTTCAAAGAAGGCTATTTAGATAGAAATGCTGATAAAATCTTAACCAACAATACACTAATATGGTATATAAATAACCATTTCAAATTAAGACACTAGCTTCCACATTTGGTTGAGGTGGAGAATAAACTACATTTAAAAACATCTTTAACCTAATTTATAATCTTTCATACTGACTTGGAGACTTTAATTGCACTAATAACATTCTATTCACCACTTTACTAAGGCAAAAGCAAAGGAAAACTTCACATTGCCAAACCACTTAGTACTTATTTAAAAGTGTTAAATGGAGTTGATGACTTGGGTGTAGCTCACCAATACTTACAGTTGAGGACTGAGTATGTTGAAATTTATATTATCATTAAATGTTATGTTAAGTTGCTAGAGCTGTGATGTGGTCTGATCACCGAGTGTACATATCATGTTACAAACCAGGGGACAGATGTTAGGGAAAAGAAAGCTTAATTTATAATGGATTTTTTACACATTCATTTTACATTGTTTTTATGTAGATTTTTGGTTCCTAACAACTTTGCTTTCTGCTTATATAGAACATTGGTGTCAAATTTGCTTATTTTCATTATTATTATCACTGTATTTATTTGTTATTTTCAACATATATGGTTTTACAAAGTAATGATGACACAATTGCATTTCCTGTATTAATTCTAAGGTACTTCAAAGTTCACATTCATCATTTATCACCCATTTTTAAAATTCTGTCTTTTATCCAATGAATTAGGTTTGTATCTTACTTAACATTTTCTCTAATTGAAATGTAGTAAGGTCTTGTGACACAGGAACACATTAGAGTGTATACTGTCTCATCCTGCTTTATTTTTCCTGTTTCCACTCATGAGAGCAATATTGTTTGTTTTTTTATTCTAATTAGCAGTTTGACATAAAAAGTACTATTATGTGAAGTAATATTTATACATTTATACAGTAATATTTTACAGTAATATTTTACATTTTTAATAAGTTTACATATTTCATTTGTAAACTATGCAGAGAAACTTTGCAGTGAGATTTGTCTTCATTTATTAAAATTATAACATATAAGAAAGTCTTCCAATAATATATTTTTCAAAGAACTTTCACTTTATTTATTTTGTTATTTAGACATTCTTTTTCAATTATAGTATTATATTTGTATTCAATATTATTTTGTATTAGTTTCAGGTATATAGCATAGAGGTTAGACAATCATATACTTTACAAAGTGACCCCCCTGATACTTCAAGTACCCACTTGGCATAATACATATTTATAATGACATTATTGACTATGTTTCTTACACTTTACAATCTTGTGACGTTTTGGTAACTACCAATTTGTACTTTTTCTTTTAAAGATTTTATTTATTTACTTTTAGAGAGGGGAAGGGAGGGAGAAATAGAGGGAGAGAAACATCAATTTGTGGTTGCCTCTTGTGTGCCCCCTACTGGGGATCTGGCCCAAACCCCAGGTACATGCCCTAAGTTTCCCCAAATCATTTAACAGAAATTTTGTAGCACTCATATCATGAAAAATTAGTTTACTACAGGACATAACTTTATGATAGAATAGTCATCCTTGTTCTAATCCAACACTTTGATTCAATAATTATTTTGCAATGTTTCAAAAGATAATGATTCAAATTATGATTATATAATTTAGAAATGGGAAATTGACTATAACTCTGAGAAAGCTATTTTATATTTGGACAATTTTCATGATCACAGAGATTTTTATGATAGGTGTATTTGTTTCAGTGAAATATTATAAAGAGTTAGCTAGCTGTTGTATAGTTTCACCTAAATATTGTTTTTGTCACTCATCTAAATGCTCCTCCTCTTGCTTCAATCCTAAAATAATGAATATTCACAGAGATCCTTGGATGAGATTTATGTAACCATTTTAATTCTGAAAAGGACTCACTGACAATTATAAACTTGAAGATAATTATAAATGTCAATCTGAACCAGCATCATCACGTATAATTTACCCTTGTCTGGAAATATATATTTTGCATTTGAAGTTTCCGATCTGGAATCAATTGGTTTGGAGGTGGTAATTTTAAGTGACTTTTTAGTGATTTTGCTAAACTTAGAGCCATGTGACAACACACAGATGTCATAAAGTCTACCTGAATACCTACTGTATATAACCTGTGCTTCTTTGCTCTTAAGACCTATGATGTAACAATAAAAAGCTACCCAAGGTTGGCTGCTTAATTTTTCCACACATGAAATCCATGTACTTCTAGCTCAATAATATTTTCTAAAATTTCTTTGACAAACATTCATTTTATTTGTCCTCAATAATTTATTCATTGGACTAAATGTTATCTAAAATGTGTTAGGCACTGTTCTGGGAAATGGGGATATATCATTGAATAAAACTGAAACTCTCCCCAACCCATTCATTGACCACCTCATTTTTTCACAGTTAATTTTTTCAAAGGGGGCAGACAACAAATAAATACATAATATAGTATCTAGCAGTGCTCAGTGAAGGCATCTGAGAGGAAGGTGACTTTGAAAGAGGAAGGTTACTTTGGAACTGAGACTGGAATGACAAAGGAGTGCTGCAGACAGAGATCTGCAAGTTTGAAAACTCAGAGGTTTTCTGTATTGTTTGAATAGTTTGTAAGAATATGTTCATCATTACTTTTAGAACAAAATGCAGAAATCTATGCATCTTATTGAAAAGCTATACATTATAATATCCAGACATTTGATACAGAAAAATACAGAGACTGGGTAAAAGATAAAAGTTTTTAGTATTCAATATGAAAGCATTAGAAATGTTTAAAAAGAAACAAAATATATTTTTCTCTTTAATTAGTAATTAATCTTAATAATTTTAATCTTTATCCAAAGAGAGCTTAGTACTAAAAATATGTTATATGCATTATCTAGAATTTAAAAACAAATATCAAGTATATTATATGTACTGTTTATAAATAGAAATACAAAAGGAGATAAATGTAAAGACACCCCTTGGAACATATTGGTAGATGCATATCTTCAGCAATATGATCCAAATGTGGGACATTAAGAAAGATGACAAATCAGTAATGTCAAGTAGATAACTATGAAATCAATGCATGACTATAGTCATTTAATATGTGCAAAAAATTGCTTAAGTTTATACCACTTTAAGAAAATGTAATAAACACATACGTAGAATAAGGATTTCCTTATTTTTTTCCAAAGGATTATTTATTTTTAAGAAAGAGTCAATCTAGATTTTCTTGAAATACTAGCTCATTTAAGTCATTGAAGTCATTTAGGATAGGTTTTGAGTTACAAAATTCAATCATTATCAAAATTTTCATAATTACACCTGTTGCATAAGGTGAAGCAATATTATATAAGAATAGCTGTTATATGTATACTATTATCCTTTTGGATATGTTTAAGTGACCTTATGAGACATTGGCCGGGGACCCCAAACATCAACATTCAGGGGAGGGGGTAAACCTATATTGTAATAATACATTATAGACAATATAATTTTAAAATGATATATGTTTCTCTTTGTGTATAAAGTTATAAAAAATAGAATGAATCATTAAAGCATTGTTTCTCCATACATATAATACCTGTGTTCTGTACAATTCACTTGATTAAATTATGTAAAAGATATTGATCTTCTTTGTACAAGTATTTGCTTTTAGAAAAATAAGGACTTAAACATCCCTGTCTGCCTCCCTGCATCTGTCTTGGATACACAGGTCCCTTTGAAATCGGTAGGATATGAGGGAGTGCAGTGGGGGATGAAAATCTGTGAATTCAGTGGCCATTTCTCAGGTGGAAGATTGGGGGAGCTGCCATTTTAATGATATCTCTCAGTGGGAGACCCAGTTTGATGAGGCTGAATAAGCCTGAAAGCATTGACTTCAAGATATAAAGAAACAGAATCAGAGAGCCTCACTGCTTCCAGAAGGCATCTGGAAATATGAGTGATATACACTCCCTTTCAGATTGAATTAATTGAATTTGTGTAATTTCCTTTTCCCTTCTTAAAAAATTCTACCTTTAAAGAAAAATTACCCACTATATGTCATTTTTTCTTTTTTAAAGTATGTAATTTCTTAATGTTAGAACTTGTTCCTTTAATTCATATTTTGAGCCTGCCAATAGTTATTCTCTTTTATTATATTTAAGAGCCCAATGCCTAGGAGCTCAGGTATATCTAAGATGCTCATATACATCTCCAATGAATTCAATGGTTCTTTAAGCTCTTTCTGGTGATTTTCTCATTTTAGTGATTTTATATCATGATTAGAATACTTTTATGTTATGTGGGGTTTCCCTTGAACTTGACTGCATTATACAGGAGTTTTCTTTAAAAAACGTAGGAACAAATACAACTTTGAAATTATGAGAGATACAAATTTATCAGAATGATTTTCCCTTTTTTTCTGCATATTTCTTGATATCCTACATGGTCTGAAGAATACTTGTTATCCCAGTGTCAGAAGAAATACATTCCATATTCTTAGTATCTTCTCAGCCATTGGTACATTATACTGTTGTCATACCAGTGTTATACACATAATATCCACTATTTGAAAGCACAGACATAAAAATAACCATTAACAAAAAGACCCCTCTAAATATAGGATCCACTGAAAAATGTTATATCTATACATCTGGGGCAAATAAATTGATGCAATCTCTCCACACACTGGAGCACAGAGAAAGCACTCAGTGCCATGAAGCAATTAAGAAATGATTTGGTTATTTGGTTGGAATACTTTTGGAGTAACTGTGTGAGACAATACAAGAATGTAGGACAGGGGGAGTTTGGGGCGCATTTAGTAATCCTGCCTAAGATCTGCTCTGTCCTTCTAGATGGAACCTTATTCAAATCCCAGCAGCCAATTGTAATACTTATCATAATCATAACGTTAAAGATTTTCAAAGGCAGACATTTCCCTGAGCTGTCCTTAGGAGCGTATTTTAAGTGATTAAAATTCAATGCTGTCAAGAAGTTCTTACATTATGTCAACCTAAATTTGTCTTGCAAGTTAAGCCATTTCCTGCTGTAGCACTGAAGAACAGCTGGTCACTATCTTCTTTATGATCATCCTCCCTAAGCTTGAAGATAACAATAAAATGATCAATCCTTTTTTTTTATTTTTTAACTGAAGTCATCACAACTTATTCATATTTTTCATAGATTCTTAGGTTTTCTAATGATATCATTTACTCTTAAGGTCACCAAGCCTTCTGGTATCCCTGAGAAATTAGTAGATGGCAGCCACTGCTCCTTTCCGTGACGGACAGTAACTTGCCAAAATAATTTCAAATTATGTCTGCCTATCTTTTAATACACTGCCAATGACATAATGTTCCCTAAACAACACAAATATAATTGACATCTGTAATTAACATTAGGTCACACTTTTCTCTCTCACATTAAAAATGTCTTCTTTGAAACATTATTTCAGTGGTTATGTTTGTGCCAATATAGATATATCCCAGATATATTAGCAGTGAACCATGCAGAGGGGAAAGCTTAAATCTCCAAATGCCCTTCACACACTGACTATTTTTAAAATCCTTTGAAACATGATGTGAATCACTGCCTGTACTATGGGAGGTTTATTTATTTTTTCACAGGACATAGTAGGTCTGTGTCTTCCTGATGCAAGTCATGAATTAAAGGCAAATACGTAGGCCAGTTATCTGCATATGTCAAAGTTAAGGTCCCTGTTCCTAATTTTTCTATGGTTCTTTGATGGTTTGTAGTTGGATTCTATGTAGAGTTTCAGATTGGATGGCTTATTGAATAAATTAGGTGTACTTGACCAGTGTAATTAAATAATTGAGATAATATAGGGCCTCAAGCTTCTGTTCTTTCTTCAATTACACATTTCAAAAACTATAAACTTTAATAATTTTTGGAAATATCCTCTCAGCTTTGCCTATGGAGCTTGAATATGTTTGTCAGATTATTTTTAGAGTCAAGATTCTCCCTAAATTAGAAGGAAGCAAATATGTTATATATCATACATCTATAGTTCCTGTACTAAGGCCAGATAAAGTCAGTTAGTTATTTGTCTGTTCACCATGGTTTGTCTACTAAATTTATCATTATATCTCAAATTACTGTTACAGCAAATATTATAAAATAAAGCAAAAATTTAACAGGGTGTAAATAAAAATCTTACATATATGGATAGTTTTATAAGTGTGCAAGTGTGTTTGTGCATAAGAAAAGTCTGGAAGAACACTCACAATATAATTAAAGTGATTATCACTGAGTGTTGCAATCATGGGCTATTTTTCTTTTTTTGTTTGTAATGCTTTAAACAATTTTTAAAAGTAAACATGTATTACTTATGTAACAAAATAAACTAATTTTAAACATTTTATAGATTAAATCAACTAAAAATATATGTTTAAACCTAGAAGAACCATTTATATGATGTTCTGAAAAAATTCAGCTATTTGAGTTAAAGACTATACATATTAAATAGGCAGGGACCTCATTTCAAGTATTTAAAAAAATATCCTAGCATGCCATGTGTACTCAAATAGATTATCCTAAAATGAATATTAATATATTAACTACAAAAATTGGGTGAAGTTAACTATTTTCTTTACATAGGCAAAATACATCTTTACACTATTATAACTAGATAATGGACATTAAGAACTGCCAACTATAGGGAAAGAGCAAAAGGGAGATTTTTAGTCCCAAGATGATATTTTGGGGCATTAGTTTCTACAAATAAACACTGAGTTATGTCAGGAATGTTATGCAGCCATAGTGCTGTCGATCCTCTGTTCCTGTCTCGGTGGCTGGAAGCACCAGTTCAATGTTCTGAAATTTCACAGTTGTGAAAAATTTCCTTGTCAAAACAACTTACTTGGAGTTAGTCCTAAATATTTATTGCATAAAGAAATATGAAGGAACTACATTAAAAAAGAGCACTGCAAATAGTACAATTACACTTAACCTCATGATGTATTAGGTGAAATATTTCACTGAAAGCAAGCAATCTAATCACAATGTTGATGTTTTTTCTTCTTCCTTATTAGGCTAAAACTTTGATCACTTCACCCCAATGCTTTTGATCTGGCATAAAAATTTGAGAAAAAGATTTAAAATGGTTTTCAATAGTGGTGTGCTGAAAAAAATTGAAGAGAGTAAGAGAATCACAGGTCTCAATATGACTCAGTCTTTTATTTTTATGAAGATAGTATAACATAATGGCAAAGATCATAGAGTTTGACTACCTGGCTTCACATTCTATCTCAAATGCCAGCTAGATGTGTAAATGTCTTTGTTAACCTCTCCAATCCTCAACTTCTTCATCTAAAAGAGTTAATAATAACTGTAAATGTATATGTCATTATTAAATAAGATATAATATGTGAAGATCTTAGCAAAATGTCTGACATATAGAAATTCTCTATAAATGTTAGCTATAATTAATTCAACAGATATTTATGAAGCATCTACTATGTGCTGGGAAATATATTAAATGCCAGAAAAATAATCATGAAAATTAAAGGCATGATGTCTAGACTCACGAAGCTTTTAATTGTGTTAGGGCCATGAACAAACAAGCAATTATAAATTCTTGACACCAAGGTCAACTAAGAGGCTGTAAAAGTACAAAGAATGAGTACTTATACCAGTCTGGGGAGATTTATGCAGGCAGTGGTATCTACATTGAGACTAGAGTAGAATATATAGGAGTTAACTAGGTGAAGAAATGAGAGAAATACACTTTAGGTAGAAGAACCAGCATCAAATATCCTATTTCAGTCATGATTTCTTTTGCATTTAGCCCAGTCCTGGTCGGCTAACAATAATAGAGGTATATTAGCTCACTAAAATAAAAAATGCACAGGTAGAGAATATTTCAGATGGAACTTTATCTGGGTTCTCATTTGATTTCCTTCTAATTTGTAGGCTCTGTTTTGATTTTGTCCTCATAAAGGATTTTCTCAGTTTAGCCCTCATACACCCAAATAGAAATGAAAACTTTTTTCCCCTTCCATCTATCAAACAAAAAACCTTGGATTCACTAGGATTGACCAACTTAGGTCATGTGCTGATATCTGAACCAATAACTGGGATATAAGTAATAAGGTCATATTGAATCATTTGGCCATTCAGAGAGTTCTGGAGCTGGAATCAATAGCACCCAGAAATCAAGCTGCTACCCAATAGAAGAAAGGAAGAACAGATCCTGGGAAGGAAGCCAATGATGCCCACTATAGGCCAGTGGGTGAGACAGAGCTTGGTATGCTGAAGGAGCTGAAATAAGTTTAATAAGTCTGTGCCTGGCATATGAGGCAGCTGGGGATGGGAAATGGCAAGTTTGAAATTAGAGAAATGGCAAATAGCAGATGATTCAAGACTTTCAAAAATATTTTAAAGATTTTGGACTTCTTGATAGGCTGAGAAGTTTTTAGGCAGTGGAGTAAATGATCTTGCTTGTGAACTATAGTGTAGAGAATAGATCAAAGAAAATTATGACTGAAGATCAGAGACAATATAGAAGACAACATAGCAAATAAAATAATGGTGACTTGAATTGGTGATGGCAGTGGGGATGGAGAAAAGTGAGTGTGAAGATTTATTTCAGGAAGAGGATTAGGATAGTTTGGTTACTGTTCTGGTGAGATTAGGGGAGAGAAAGGCATCATAAAGGATAATGTCATAATGCCTACGTTTGTGGTTTAGGCAATCAGATAGGTGGTCATGGCATTCACTGAGATAACAATACAAGTCGAAAGAATAGACTTGGAAGTGAAGATAATATGGTCCTTGTGGAACATGTAAGTGGAACATTAATATAGGTTAGAGCACAGAAGTGTTATTTGTATTGAGATATTGTGAACGCCAGGAGAATGAGGAGGTAATCCAGAGAAGACATAGAGAAAGAAGAAAAACTTTAAGATATGAATTAAGGTATATGAGGAGAATGGGAAAAGATGACCAAAGAATGAAAGGAAAAAAAATACTAAGTGAACCATAAAAAACATGAAATATTAAAGAAAATACTTGCAAATGGGGAAAGCCAGATTGTGGTGGATTAAAGTATCTTGTTAGATGAGTAAATGGGGACATGGACATGGGCAACTTGTAATTTGGTCACAAAAGAGTAACTGACAAGCAGTAGAAGGATTTATTTTTATTACTTATTACTACACTTTAAGATGAAAAAATATTGAATACACACACACACACAAACATCTCCTTCATAGTAACTACATGAGATTAGCGTTGTTATTTTTCAAATTTTATAAATAAGGAAACTGAGGCACAGAGTTAAGTATCCTGCCCAAGATCACCAGCACGTAAGTTGTCAAGCTGGAATGAAACTAATAGCAGCCTGGCCCTAGAGTCAATGACCTTAACTGCTCTGCAATATTGCTATCCCTGGGCTAGGTTGCCTTTACCTCAGTTTATTGATTAAATGAATAGTAACTGTAAAATATATGGCAGAGAACGGAAATAAAATTTGAATGAAGCAAAGGGGTTGAGGTTCTGTTGCAAGTGACAGAAAATCTAGGATAATTTTGTCTTAACTTATTTTCCTGTCATCCAAAATTCCAGGTAATGATGTAGTATGGTATGGTGTTGCTTTATAAGGAATCTGATTTCTTTCCATACTGTTGTTTTATTTTTTATGACTAGCATCTTGACAGTGGAACTCTAGCCCTGTGCTAGCCAATATGGTAGCCAACAGCCACATGTACTATTGATTAGTTAAAATGTGGCCAGTCCAAACTGAGGTGTGCTCGATGCTTCCTGGTGGTCTAGTGGTTAGGATTTGGTCCTCTCACCAAATTGAGGTGTTCTATAACTATGAAATATACACTAGGATTTGAAGACATAGTACAAAAAATGTAAAATGCTTTGTTCAGTATTCTATATTAATTATACGTTGAAGTTGTGAACATTTAGATACCTTTCAATAATGAGATGCATTACTAAAAAGTAAATTCATCTGTTTCTTTTCACTTTTTAAATGTGGCTAGCAGAAAATTTAAAATAACTTATGTCACTTGTGTTTGTGGCTTACATTATACAGTAATCCCCCTTATCCATTGGGTGTATATTCCAAGACTCTTTACTGTCTACAGCTGCAAATAGTACCGAATCCTATACATACTGTATTTTTGTTATGTAAACATACCAATGGTAAAGCTTAATTAAAAAATTAGGCACAGTAGGAGATAATATAGAACAGTTAAGACTGTAAGATAAGGGTGACTTGAACTTGAGCAGTGAGATACAGCTGCAGTTGATCTCATAACCAAGAGGGCTGCTAAGTAACTGAAGGGTGGGGAGCATATATAGTGTAGGTGAGCTGGACAGCAGGATAGTCACAAAATAATGCGTCACGTCCTATGCATGATGGACTGGGAAATTGTGATACTTCACTATGCTACTCAGAATGGTACAAAATTTAAAAATTATTTCTTTTAGTAATTAGTAAGAGTTTATTGTGCATGCACCAAAAAGACAGTTTGCAAATAGGAAGTACTAAAATCAAAACATGAAATGAGGCTCAGAGGTACACAGGAAGGGGCAAAATAGGTTTACAGTTGTTCATATGAAAAAATAATACAATAATTAATGACTAATAATATAAGAATAACTGTTTTGTGTACTCATAACTGTAAATCTACATTTGCCCTATGCTGTATTTTTTCTTCTTTTCATATATTTTATTGATTATGCTATTACAGTTGTCCCATTTCCCCCTCTTTATTCCCGTCCACCCCACACACCTCTCCTGCCCGCATGCCCCACCCCATTAGTTAGTTCATGTCCATGGGTCATACATGTAAGTTCTTCAGCTTCTCCATTTTCTATACTATTTGTAACCTCCCCCTGTCTATTTTCTACATACTATTTATGTTACTTATTTCTTGTAACTTTTTTTCCCATTCCCCACTTCTCCTTCCTTGCTGATAATCCTCCATGTGATCTCCATTTCTGTGATTCTGTTCCTGTTCTACTTGCTTGCTTAGTTTGTTTCTGTTTGTTTGTTTGTTTTTTTGGTTCAGTTGTTAACAGTTGTGGGTTTTTTTGTCATTTTACTGTTCATATTTTTTATCTTCTTCCTTTCCCTAGATATGTCCCTTTAACAGTTCACATCATAAGGGCTTGGTAATGAGGAACTCCTTTAATCTGTCCTTATCTAGGAAGCACTTTATCTGTCCTTCCCTGTGGGTCTCTCCAACAAACTCTCCTGTGAGGCTGGGAGTTTCTTCTGCTGCCTCCACAGGTTTTTTCAGTCAGAGGTTTGAGGCTTTATTTCCCTCTCCGGAATCCTGGGTTACGTGATCTGTCTCACTCCCCAGGTTTTCCTCCCGGTTTATCTGCATGCAAATATAAGACCACCCACTCTGCCAGCCACTGCCTTACCTTGAGTCCTCTTTACCCTGGCTGCCCTTCTCCTCCCTTCCTACTGGTCTGGATGAATATTTCTTCTTTAACTCCTTGGCTGTCAGACTTCCATACAATTTTATTTTCTGTCAATTCTTATTGTTTTTTGTTTTTAAATTTGTTGTTCTTCTTTTGGTTGTTTGAGAAGGCACAGTATAGTATCCACTTACACCTCCATCTTGGCTGGAAGTCCCTAAAAATTATAAATTGTTTATATCTGGAATTTTTCATTTAATATTTTTAGACCGTGGTTGACTTCAAGTAACTGAAACTATGGAAAACAAAACCACAAGTAAGGGGGAATTACTTCATTGCTATTGGACATTGCTGCTCTAGACTTGACATCCAATGTTCTATACAGCAGGATGAAGGGAAAGGAAGAAGATTACATTCACTCCTCTTAAGAATGCTTCCCCATAGATACATAATTTTTGCTTTTATTTCATAACCACACTTAACTGAAGGTATAGGTGGAAATTGTGGTCTTAATTTTCAATAGTCACATGCCCAGTTACAATTTTGCAATTTCATTAGCTCAGAAGAAGGGGAAATACTTATTGTAGGACAATTAGCAGACTCTGACACAACTTCAAGGCATGGATAACAAAACTTACCTGTCTCAGATGATAGGAGAGGCATTGCCTCCATTTGAATAGAAGAAGGATAAATGGCAATATAGTTATTTTTACATGTTTGGTGTTAAGAGAATTTTTACCTGGTGGCTTCTACCTTTTTCCTGTGCAGAGGAAATAATATAATTTTCTGTAAATGTGGGTCAGTTCTAGTGAAATTTAAGAAGAGTAAGGAAGCTAAAAAAGTTCTATTTTGAGGTTTTGAGAATTACACTGAGATTGGAGATCATCAGTTTAGATTGAACCCAACCTACACAATTGTGCAATTTTCACTAGTAGCACCCAGCCTTTCCAGTATACCTAAAAGACAAGCTGGTAGTTAATAGTTATTCAAAACTGAGATTTTATTGGGAAACTATCAAGAAAATTAATGGGATGGGGAATTTGAAGATGTTGACATGAGAAGAGTTGAAGGGCTAGACAATGGAGTCTAAGCTGGAAAGGAAAGTATGTGAAGACTAATGACTTCCAATAAACCTGGATGCAATAGAGGGGAGGAGTAACCGAGGTCCTGAAGAATATGTGCAGTCACTAAGCGAGGGCTGAAAGGGAAGAAGTTTGTGGTCGGTAATGAGATGATGTTTAATTTTAGTTTTCCAGAGATAGAATTGGTCTAAGGGATGACAGGCTCCACAGTGAGCCATGAGAATGGTGGAATTAGAGTGGGAAGGAAGGTCATTGGAGGTGACATGGCCAAGAAACTGAGGAGTCTGGGATTTACTGGGAGAATGTTGTTCTTCATATCTCAGCCTATTCTAGTTTTAATAACTACAAATTGGGGGATTCGTATCCCCCTATAGTTAGTTATTTGTATACTTGCTGAGAAAAAATTCCATGAGTCTCCCTTGTTTCCACAGATTTTGCAAGCCAAGACAATAAGTACTTTTGCTCTGGATTATTGTTTCAAGGATATTTGTAAAGTCTTGCAAGACAGAGACAGTGTCTTCCTCTGGAATAAAGGACAAGTGTGCTTTACTATAAAAAGTTAGGATAGCCAAGTTCAGGGTTCCTCTTTCGTAATACAAACATGCTATGTGCTAGTGTTACCTGGTCCTTTTCACTTGGCTCTTGGGAATTAGGGCTTGGGGAACAGCACAAATGCTGACAAATTAGCCACTGTTATTGCTGTGAGGTATACAGTTCTGTGTCTATGACCCAGGGGTGTTGTGTCTTCCGCTATCATCCACAAAACTGTAGTAGGTTAACTTCTTAGCTGCATGTAGATTAAAGTCTCAGACTTCACAATTTTTGACAATTGTTTCTAAATTACATTGAGCTACAACACATTTCATGAGCTTTCTTTCTCCATTAGCGTGTCTTTTTCTTTTTACTTAAGATTTTATTTATTTATTTTTAAAGAGCAGAAGGGAAGGAGAAAGAGAGAGAGAGAGAGAAACATCAATGTGTGGTTGCTTCTCATGTGGCTGCCACTGGGGACCTGGCCTGCAACCTAGGAATGCCCTGACTGGGAATCGATCCTGCGATGCTTTGGTTCACAGCCCATGCTCAATCCACTGAGCTATGCCAGCCAGGGCCTAGGGTGTTTTTTTCTTCCTTTTCTTCTTTATATTAGTATCCTGAAAACCAGATATTTTCTTATTTCTATTTTTCTCAGTTTGATAATATCCCTTTTAACACTTGCAGATGCTTTGGTATGTAAATCATTGCAAAAAATGAACTATTCCATTTTTTAAGGCCCCATGATTTATTTGTTCTGTTTTTTTTTCAAGATGTTTGAGATGAAAATACTTTCTAAGTATTTTATTACTTAGGCAGCTCCAAATCTTCACCAGAATCAGGTGCAGTCTTGTGCATCCTATATACTAACTATAGCAGGTGGATAAAAATCAATTGAATGTGTAAATTCTTTAAATAACAGCAAATGGAGCAAATTGAATTTCAAAGTGGAAAAAAGGTGAATCTGAGAAGCAGTGGTAAGAAGGTCATCAGCAGAATTAGCAAAAAAAGTCGAGCAAAGTTACAGTTAGGTAGCCTGTAATACTCTATTGATCAGACTTTCTCAATCAATGAGGCTGTGCCTAGATTATTGATGCAAAGGTATTAAGCAAAATTTTATTTCAGCTAACTTGTTGGCTCAGATGTCAACTGAAAGTCATTTCCCCAGTCAATCAAACATACAATAAATCTGACCAGATTTAGCTCTAAAACATTCTTGTGGCCACTCTGCTTTCCAATCATACAATTACCTTTAAGAGGGTTATAATTAAATTAATATATATATATATATAAATTATGGGGAAAAGAACTGCATTTCTATAAGGACAAAACAAGGCAAAAGTAAAACAAAAAATAATAGCATATTCCAAGGAGAAAATTATGGATATGAAATATTATATGTATTGAATATAATTAAAACTATTTAAAATTATAGGTGTTTAATTTCCATTTTGTTCACTATTCTGGTAGTCTCAATTCCTAGCACCCATCTGTGTAAAAGTTGGAGTTAACGGCAAGTTTTTGACAAAAATAGTAGACAAAAAGGATGCTTACAGGACAAAGTTTCCTTTTCTTTGTTTTTGGGGGGTGTTCCTAGTGGGCCAGACACTTGGTGGAGTACTGACTGATGCATTCTGGGAAAATAGATTTCCCCTTCCTTAGGGTGTCAGTGCCTATTTGACTGAAGATACAACCTTCTTTTTCTTTATCTCACTTCTGTCTGAGTCATTTTTCACTATTTCCAATATCACTTACATGCAGATAATACCAATGCCATTATATTAGCTGTTTTATAGTACTAACAGTCTATAATACAATTCTGATTTTGTGATTTCTTTTAGTGATAATCCACCCCCACTGCTATCCTAGAATGGCATCTCTTCTTCCAATTCAATACCTATCCCTTTTTTCAGTTCCTATGTCCCTTGCCTTCTTCGACTCCACCATTCAGGCCCCAGGTGACCCCGTCTATAAAGGCCTATTCTTTAAAAACAAACAAAAAAATCCAGAGTCAAAAGTCATGCCCCAAGCTGAAGATGATTTTATATCTGTAAGGTTCCAGGCTTTATCATCTCTAAATAAATTTTAGGCTAACTTCAGGATTCAATTGACACTAAAATTGTGATTGTGGAAAGCTGACATTTCACACAAAATGTAAGGATCAGCCTAAATTTTGCTGTATTATTTTCTAATTGTTTAATGGATCTACCATACATCCTATTTTCTCAAATAGATTATAATCTTCTCCTTAGAGTTAAAAAATAAAGTTCATTTCTTTTTCTATTATCTGGAGCACCCCAAACAGAAAAGGAGACAGTAATGCTGCTTATAGATATTTGTAGACATGGGTTTTTCATTGTGTAGATGAAAAACCATGAATTAAATTCATTGTTAAAATAGTTAATAGTGGATAGTTTTGATGCCTCCATTAGACACTGCTCGAACACCTAGAAAGCTTCTTCATTTTGCCTAGTTGTACTTTATCACATCTTAACCAAATCAAGGCATAGCTATAATCACACCCACACAAAATCTACTTTTATTTTTTATTTGCCTCCTTTACTCTTCAAGATAAATATATATGTAATAAGGAAAGAATTTATCTCAAGTTAAAAAAACAATTCCATTTAGAGCTTCATTAAAATAAAAATATGCTTACAAGATCAAGGAGTTTCTTTCTTTTTCTCATTTTAAATGAGAACTGGTCCAGAATCAGAAAAGAAAAAAAAAGCAAATGCCCTAACCAACCATTGTCAATTGCTTGCTTCCACCAAAGACAAACCATTCCTAAATTTGCAAGAAGAACTTTCTCAGTGTGAATTCTTAATAAGCCTTTTAGAAAGAAAAAACATTTCCACAAATTAAAATAGGATGTCATACTCTGAACTAATGCTGGTTTAAAATGCCGTGCCTTACAACATCTAAACCTCAGGCTGCCTTCAGTTATACACTAGAATTGAAAGCTGTCACCCATGAGTGCAGGATGGCTGATAAGATACTGTCACATCAAGCTTTATTTAATACTGTTCACATTTTCCTTTACAACCAACATGGTATGAAACATTCTGGTTAGGGACTATATAAGTTTCTTAGGGCAGCTTAGAAACTGGGTGGTGTTAAACAACTGAAATTTACTGTCATAGTCTAGATGCTAGGAGTCTGAAAATCAGGTGCCAGCAGGGTCATTGTCCTTCTGGGTAAAATCCTTCTTTGCCTCTTCCTCACTTCTGGTAGTGGCTGCCATTCTCCAGCATTCCCTGTCTTGCAGTGGCATCACTCCAGCCTCTGCTTCTCTTGTCACAAGGCCCACTCCCTGTTAGTCTCTGTTTTCACATAGCATTTTCCTCCTTTTATAAACACACTCATCATACTTCATTAGAGTCTGCCCTAATGACAGCATTTTAAGTTTATTGCATCTACAAAGACCCTATTTCCAAATGGGGTTATGTTCACAAGTATCCAGGGTTAGGACTTTTGGAGGGGGACACAATTCAACCCATAACAGGAAGGTAGGTGATAAAAGGTTGAACTCCAAGAACTAAGTATTGCAAATTTATCATTTTTAAAGTGTTTTTAAAGTAAAAAAAAGTATTGCTTGGCAATCATAAAATTCTACCCAGAAATATAATGGGTTTTTTCTACTTCTATTGCTGACACCAATACAAACTTTCTATTATTTTACCTTTTATTTTTCATTCATTAGATTAATTCTTTGAAAATAGATTTGGGGGCTTCAAGCTTCCTATTTTGAAAGGCTTTTGGTTTTGTACCATCCCTTTAATAGGTTTCTTCTGCACGACATACTTATTTTTCTATATCATCTCTTTAAATGTCCAGTATTTTTATGATTTATAGTTAGTAGTTAGTCTGTAACTACATTTTAAATGTAGCTATAGTACCTTATATATTGAGAATCTCAAAATGTTAAAATTTTGACCTCTGGTGAATGGAACACTTAGAGGACTCATAAATTTTCACATTTCAACCAAGGTAAGAAGAATTATAGTCTTTGCTTACTTAAACTAACAAAGTTTTAGCTTGGTGATAATTCTATTTGATCTCTTTGAGTCTTGTTTTAATACTAATTTCACTTTATTTTTAGAAGTTGATCTCCATTTTAGTGATTGAAGACAATAAAGATAATCCCAGAAGACAGTTTATAATAACTGGGAATATAAGCAAATAACATGTATGAGAATTTATAGCTTCTCTTTTCCTGAAATTTTGTGAGATAAATGCTCTGTAGTAATTATAGTACCTCTGATGTAAAGTAATCAAAAGGAGTATTATTGGAGGTTCTGGCCAAGATGGAAGTGTAGGTAGAAACCCTTCACTTCTTAGCACAACCAATCTAAAATTAATAAACAATCAGAAGTCCCAGAAAATCTAACTGCATGGAACTCTGACAACCACGGAATTAAAGAAACAGTCAAACAGAACAACCAGACTGGGAAGGCAGCAGACAGAGAGAATGTGAGGCAAGGCAGCTGACCATGTGGGTGTGGCTGGCCAAATGGGGAAACTGAGACTCAGAGGTGGCTGTGGACTACAGTGGTTGCCACAGTGGGAGTTTCTCCCAGTCTCACATGAGAGTTCATTGAAAAGTGTGCAACAGACAAGCAGATGAGCTGCATTGTTCCCACAGGCAGCACCACAGCACAGCAAGGAGGGTTGCCCTGTCCAGGTGAATACCTAAGATACCACCCCCTTACAACTTAACAGGTGTGTTGAGACAAAAAAAAATATGGCCCAAATGAAAGAACAGAGCAAAACTTCAGAAAGAGTTAAGTGATGAAGAGATAGCCAACCTATCTGATGGGCAATTTAAGCCCTGGTAATCAAAATGCTCACAGAACTGATTGAGCTTGGTCAAAAAATGAAAGAACAAATAAAAGATACCTGAAAAGACATGAAGCAAAATATTTAGGGAACCAACAGTGATGAGGAGGAAAATAGGAGTCAAATCAACAATTTGGAACAAGAGGAAGAAACACACATCCAACTGGAACAGAATAAAGAAATAAGAATTCAAAAAAATGAAGAGAGACTTTTGAACCTCTGGGATAACTTGAAAAGTTCTGATATCTGAATCATAGGGGTGCCACAAAGGAGAAGAACAGCAGCAACAAATTGAAAACTTATTTGAACAAATAATGAAGGAAAATTTCCCCAATCTGGTGAAGGAAATAGGCTTCCAGGAAGTCCAGGAAACCCAGAGAATCCCAAAGAATTTGGACCCAAAGAAGAATATCATCATCATTAAGTTGCTCAAGATTAAAGATAAGGCGAGAATCCTAAAAGTAGCAAGAGAAAAGGAGACACTTACCTACAAAGGAGTGCCCATAAGGCTATCAGCTGATTTCTCAAAAGAAAACTTACAGGCAAGAAGGGGCTGGAAAGAAGTATTTGAAGTCATCAAAGGCAAGGACCTACATCCAAGAATACTCTATCCAACAAAGCTATCATTTAGAATGGAAGGGCAGATAAAGTGCTTCCCGGATAAGGTCAAGTTAAAAGAGTTCATCATCACCATGCCCTTATTACATGAAATGTTAAAGGGGCTTATCTAAGAAAAAGAAGATAAAGAATATGAACAGTAAAATGACAAAAAACACAACTATCAACAAATGAACCTAAAAAACAAAACAATGAAAACAAAAACTAAGCAAACAACTAGAACAGGAACAGAATCAGAGAAATGGACATCACATGAAGGGTTTTCAGTGGGAAGTAGGAAGGGAGGAATAGAGAGGAAAACATACAGGGAAAAAGAAGCATAATTGGTAGGCATAAAATAGATGGGGAGAGGTAAAAAATAGGAAACAGAGAACTCAAAGAACTTATATGTATAACCCATTGTGACATGAACTGGGGGGGGTGGAGAATGCTGGAGGGTTGGGGGGTGGAGGGTGGATAAAGGGGGAAAAATTGGGCAAACTGTAATAGCATAATCAATAGAATATACTTTAAAAATAAAAAATTCAAAAAAGAAAAATAAAAATAAATAAAATCTTAAAAAAATAAAAGGAGTATTATGCAAGTTGTGTCTACATGAATCAACAAGATTGAATTTTTGGTTTTTTTGTTGTTGTTTCCTGAAGTTATTTTTAACCTGAGTTGATTCTACATTTTAAATTCTGTGGTCCAGGTCAGAATGATAAAGTTGAGTTTTAATAGCAAATAAATCCATATACCTTAAGTCTTTATAAACATACATTGCAAACCTGGGAATAATGTTTTTAAATTTACACTGACTTAAATATTTCAATTTAACTAAAAACCATATATGTATTAGCATATGTGCAGTCTTTTTTCTTATACTTATTGTAAAAAGTAGATGTCACCTCAAGCATAAATGTGTTGTAACAAAAATTCAGTTGTATCTGTTTGTGATTAACCGTAACACTTCCATATGTGCTATCTCTCTTTGGATTCAAGCTGTCTACAGTAACTTGATCAGGGGTATAATTACACCCTACTTGAATCAAGAAAGTCAAATAATGTCAAAAACAATCATTTTACTTGTAGATGTTTTGAAAATTAAAAGCTGAAAAAATGCAGATAGCTTGATGTTAACATCTCATTGATTTAAACTGATCTCCCAGCAGAACATGGAAACTGGAAGGGTTGCAAACTGTATGATAAAATAATGTCATAGGGAATTACAGGAAGAATCACAAAGTATCACACATTTAAAAATATTTCTTGGCTTATTTTATTGATGGGCATTGGCACTACATTTTATGAGATGCTTGGTCTTTATCCACTATCAAATAGATTATTACTCTCAGAACTGATAAAATAATTCCATTAACACAGTAATATGAAACTGATATCATAATTTCTATATGATCTTAATAATCATATAATCCAGCCATCACATTTCAAAAGAAATAATTCAGGAAATTGAAAAGGTAGATAAGACACCAAGGTCACAGCATTAGTTTTTTGCAGAACAAGGAACAGAATTCCTAAGCTCTAGGACAGAACTAAATTTTTATATACTCTTATAGCTTTTGAAAGTCAGTTATTCCTGAAGGAGAAACATAATGTTGGAAACAGCAGTGGTTGATTGGTCTATACTATAGAATTAAGCTGGAGGACAAGCTAAGTCAGGAAGGGATTGAATTAAGTATAGTTACTGCCAGAAACCCTAAGTTAATTTAGTTGACCAGGAAAGAATAGAGTTAAGTGTAAGTCAACTGGGCTGATGTAGAGGTAAGGAGTTAGGTAATCATAGGTCATAGAATTCATAGGACAGATTATAAAAAAAACAAGATTATGATGCTTTTGCCTAGACTTGCTGATTTTTAATGTGAAGACTTTACAGCTCTTGATTGTGTACATTTACCAGTTTTAAGCTGCCATGTGACATACACCCTGAGGCCTTCACCCAGACCTGCCACTAGTTTATGGAAGGTAATTAATACTGATATAACTATGTAGTGCATGTAACTAATAGCCATAGTGAAATTCCTAAAACCAAGAATTGGGGAGACTTATGGTACAGCTACAAATTTTCTTACACACATTATATATCACATTGTAAGCACATCTTGTTTATTCTTTCCCCAAATTAGATTTTATTCAACCTCAGTGAACAGAGAATACAATATTTTAACTATACATTTAAACAATTCCTATTCCCAGCATGTAGTACATCAAATTTTACTTCCTTTTAAGGCAAATGCTAAAAAGCATAGATTATTTCTATACTATAATCAACCAAAAATTAAAATTTAATAATTTTTTAAAAAGGGAAAATGAAATTTAATCATTTCAATCAAACTGGTTAGTTTTGTGTAATTATGCATAATAAGTTTTGATAAAATTTAGTAATTGTGTTTCATTTTACTTGTTAGCCACAGAATTACAGGCCATTTTGGCCATATCTACATTTTCTCTCCCTCTCACCCTCTCTTACTCAGAATCAACTAGAGTTTCAGAAATAAAGAATTCAGTTTTGGGTACTTGACAAAAATATCCTCCCAACAATTCTGATGAGGTTAAACTCAGGACAATTTATGACTGAGTGCTGTCTGAGCAGGTTGTTCTTGGACCAACGTGGGTTGTAAGTTGATTCCTCAGCTATAGAGGTCCTGCCCCATTATTTGACATTCTTGATTCAAGCAGCATGTAATTATAGGCCTAATCAAGTTTCAATAGTCAGCCTTAATAAGAATCAGAAGCTTGAATTTCATTGTCAACCATCGCTTAGTTTCATAAGGAATGGAGTGCTGTGCATGATGTGGCCTTTTTGTCTGTGTTCCATTAGTGGTTTTGCGGTTTTGCTGCATTCTCTATCAGCTGAAGTCTCCTTTATACCCTCCTTTACAACCATCATAAGTAAAATGTAGAGGAACAAAGTTTTTCTTATGCAAAGATTGCAGAGATAAAATGATTTTGGGGGAGCTGAAAACAGAGAACTCTGTGGCCCAAATGGCTGATGCCTATGTTTGCTGTTATGATTTAAATACAACTTGGTAGAGTGATGCCCAGTGTTCTCTGAGTTATTTGCATCTCTGCATGAATAGGTTTATCATCTTACTTTCTAAGATGAGGTTGATGAAGAATCTGGAAATGAAAAAGTAGGAAGGCAAAGCCAAGACAGTATCACCTTTAGCCAGCAGTCATTTTATCAAGAAAACTTCCATGATGAGTGCACCCAAAGAGGTGATCTTTTCTCATTGGACATACTGAAAGGAAAACAATTTAGTGGAAAATTTACCTCTAGGGATGGGAATGTAAGTATCTCTTATGATGGAAGATCTGCCAGCAGACAGCTCCATTTATCACAAATATTTACTGACCCTCTGCTGTGCACCCAGCACCATACTTAGTGTTTCAGAGTCACAAAGACTTCAGATTTGTTACATTTTCTAACATTAGCTGTCTTGTAATATCACAGCTTTTTGAAAGGTGATCATTTTACCTTTTTGCCTGACATTCTAAATGATGGGAAAATTCTATTATTCTAATTTAGATTTTTTCTTTCAAATTTAAAACTTCATCATTATAAAATTTTGTGAAAATACTATCTTTGCACAACAAAACTAGGACCTTAAAGTTGTGCATATACTGCTGTTTATGGTGTCAGGATTATGTTTTATATAGTACAAATTTTAGCATGTATAATGTCATAAATGAAAGATTTATCAACTTGCTATAAGCTTTCCATTCTTGTTTGATAGAATTGAATAATGCTTAAAAGCATAAAATTTGGAGCCAGACTAGATGGGGTCAAATCCCAGTTCTGTCATTTATTAGTAATATGACCTTAAACAAGTTATTTAATCTCTTAGTCCCTCAATTTCTTCATCTGAAAAATGAGAATGATAATAATAATACATCAATCATAGGGTTGCTTTGAGGATTAAAGAAGTTAACCTTTGTAATGACTCAGAAGAGTGCCTGGCACATTGAAAGTGCTTACATACATGTTGTTAAATAAATAAACTTAAATATATTCAATAGTCTAAATTATATTAATTATTTCTTCTTATGTTTTCTGTTAGTTTATAACATGTGCATGATGTTATAAACTCTGTAACACTTAGCCTTTAAAATACTACTGAATACAACAAATGCTTAAAAACTAAGATTTAACTTAGTTTTGGAATTAAAATAATGAGACGTTAGCCATCTTGCTATCATCCTTAAACTAGACTGCCAATTTGAGAATTGCCATGTAGAAGCTTCTTTAACACCATGCTTGGAAATGGGCAAATGTGATTACTTTGGAGGAGATGCTCCACTGCCATATTTAATATGACACCCACCTGGCACACCATGCTGACTTCATATGAGATGCTGACCAGTTCTTCAGCTGTTTGTCTGGAAGCTTAATGATTGGATAGGTGGAATATATAGCAGTTGAATTGATATTGGTGCTATGAAAATTAGTGTGGTATATAGCTTTCCAGCAGTTCTAATGTAGTAATACATGAAAAAATGAACTGTAAAAAGTCTCCTTGTTTGGTAAGTCAAAAGCATTTGTAGGTTCTTATTTATATATCAGCTTTTTGGCTTCAAGGAGCTTTGTTATTCAACAGAGTTATTCAGTATCTCTGCATTCTGAATGCCAATTATAAGACAAACACAGACACACACATTCAATGCTTTCTAAACCAAGTAAGAATGTGGATACATACACCTCAATTTTATTACATTTAGTAACATTTAAATTTCTTCCTTATCAAATCACACCCAAGCAATAAAGAGATGACTTACATAACTCTTCCTTCAAATTATTTCACATGGCCTTGCTGAATCTCAGAAGTATAGCTAAAACAAATGCTCTGTTAATTCATTAGGAAATTTAACACAATTCAAAGGCAAACTTTAGATGTGATATTTTTTAAGACCTCAGCTTCACTGTGATTAGTTGTATGACCATCAAAGAATGACCAAGTTCCCATCTGTAAAATGTACATGATACAGCCTAATATCTTCAGGCTGCATAGTTATCAAATAGGAACAACTATTTGGTCAATTATTTATCATGTTGTGTGTTATCAGGATGGCCTTGATTCCTCAAGAAGTTCTAGAGTTTTATGTTTACATGGGGAATGGACAGTATTATTTGGATAGCATTCATAAGCCTAATGGCTCCCACATAAGTCAAGGATTGGGGAACATCAGTGATAGTGAAGGGTAATTAAAATGATTGAACTTAACTATAAACCATTGTTAGGCTGAACTGTCCATCAGTGATAATTCCTCAAAGGGGAAAATGTTGGACTCACATGAGAAGCAGAAGATACAAAGGAAAGGTATGTAATGGATATTCCTTTGAAAACAAGTTGATTCCAGTAACGTTTATCAATGCTCTGAATGATGGAAGAAAAAGCCTCCTTATTAGATTTACCAATAACCCAGTTAGTCAGGAAAAAAGAGGAAATTAATTCAAAGGAACTCTGACAAATAAGAAATGGCCTGTCAACACAAGTTCAGGAAAGGGCAAGTACAAAATGAGTATTAGGCTCAGACTATCACTAATCTGATAAAAGATGGGAATGGCCAGAACTAGACCTGGGGCTTGGTAGTAAGGTGAATAAGAGTGAGTAATGTAGTACTGCCACTGTGAAATAGATCCTTATTGAATATTAGGATATATGCAATAGTAATGACAGACATTACCTAATGGATAAAAAATAGACCCAATCAGGAAAGGCAGAAAAAGATTGTATAGCCCAAAGCAAGATGTTTTTTACATCTAATGTATCGTTTCATTTTTGTATAAGCTATACCATATGGAATGAACCAATTGTGCCATTAACACCAAAGTCTTTTTATATAGACATATCCACAGGTAGAAAGGGATTTGAAACAAAGGTACTATACCCCAAACCACTATCATCACTACAAGTGATAATTAACCAGAATTCGAAACAGCTGGCCTTTTTACTGAAGGTGACCAGTGGCTTTTTTTCATATTTGGAAGCATATAAGTATCATATATGCTTCATATTTGGTTAATTCTTTGGTCCAAGCCAATTTTCAGACATTAACTATGCCCAAAGAATATTGTACTGAACAATTGCCATCTTTAATGTTAACTTCAAATACTAGAATATGCTTTTAAATATATCCTGGTTTTCTGTCACAACAATTAATGAGTTGCCAGCTATGAATTTAACTAAAACCCTTTGCTGTTATCTGTATTTTTAGTCTGTACTATTGTTTGCCATAATACGTTCTTTTTATTTAGTACCTGATATGCCAAAGTGTCACTTTATTTGTTCAGAATTTACTGCTTTAGAAGTCCAAGTTATGGTTCTAAGAATTCTGTAATTGATAAACAAGTCTATTTTCTATTTTAAAATATTTATCACAGACATTTTTGACACTTTTTCTAGATGTCAGAAGCTTATTTTTCAGTTGATCCTTTCACACTCTAACTTCTTGGTTATTTTATCTCATTTCATTAAGCTTTTGGGGATATGGTAACTGTTGACTCAAATACCTTATTTTCTCTTTAGTGTGCTTGCATTCAGAATTTCATCAACATAACAGGTGAAGCAGTGTGATGACACAATGCATTTAATTCATATATGTACCAAAACTCCCAGTTAGTGGATATATCACAGGTTTCAGTGTTTGAGAAGACTACATATGCTAAGTGCAGTCTCTTTTATCTATGATCCAAGACTATCACTGTGTGAGTTCATCCTTTGATCACTGAAAAAATCCTTCCTTAACTTCTTTCTAGATCCTCTTTCAAGGAGAAACTAGTATTCACTTGAACCCATCTTATACCACTATCGACTGCCATTTTCCTGATTTGCATGTGTTTTCTTCTTCTTTATAACACCATTAACATTAGAAAGAGTGGGCCCTCACAGCTGATCTCTCAATTGCATGTTCTTCACTAATCCACTTTCATAAATTCCACTATGTCTTATTTGCTCTTACTTTTGCAGTAACAAGAATGCATGTATTATTCAGTCTTTGCTTATGATTTAAATATTCCACATGGTCTTAATAATCTTTATACATTTCCTAGATTCACCAATCTAATAAATTCCCTTTCCAGTAATGAATTATAGTATATTTATCTTTTTCAATTAAATATATTATCTAATGCTGACCCCCTCCCCACATTTCCTTTTACATTTTGTAACTTTAAAAAAAGGATGGATATACATTTTTATCTGCATATTTTAATATTGTTTAAGGTACACCCTTCTTTTTTGCATTCATCTAGCTCTATTGAAGATGAGCTTGACATTTTGTATTTAGATTTCATTATCTTTTACATGGTCTTACATTTTTCCAGTGCAGAAAATCTGGGCTTTTTCAGAGCAATGCTTTCTTTCAATAACATCAAAGCTCCTTTACTGGTGCTACTTGAGAGATCAGAACCAATTTTCCTGGAAGTATTTCTGCATTAATGTTTTTTTCTAGATACTCTGCCCTACATTTCAAGTCATCTGCCTGTTTGTTTCAGCTCTCTGATATGTCTAGCCATCTACCCATGAATCGTTTTGTCTTTCATTTTTTGACTGCTTCAGGCACTGTGTGTTTGGTGCTAGTCATACAACAAAAAGAGATGGCAAACTCAAGGAGTTTATTATCCTCTGAAAAGTAGTTTATTCAAATTCTGAAGTTTTTCTCCACTGACTTGATATTTTATTATTCAGGAAAGCTTAGGGTTAAATGCAGAACTAGTGATAAAATTATGTATTATGTCAGATCATTTGTTGGGAAAGTCAAAGAGTCCAGTCTCGGCACACATTCCTAGTTGAAAGTACTCTATCTATAAAAATTGCTATTTATATGTATCTTTGTGCCTAATTTCTAAACTAATAATTTCTCCATGGTAAAATGTTCCTGTAATTCTATAGTGATTTTATTTTCTAGAATAAGAACATTGAGCAGGAAACTTTCTTGCCTCTTTCTTTCTTCTTTTCTTCTCCTTTGTATCCTTTCCTTTTCCCTCCTTTCTCTCTCTCATGAACCATTTTATATATATAGCCAAAGTTTTTAATAACATACTTGTCACTGAATTCTAAGTATATATATATTTTAAGTGGAGAAAATCTTGGAATATCTTAATTAAATGCAGTTATTTCTATTTTTGTATAATTATTTATCCATTCCATCCCCCAACTAGAGAACAAAACCCTCTCACAGATTCTACCTGTGTGACTTTGCAGAAATCATGTAGGTTTCCCCAAAGAATCAGTCTCGTTTCATCATTGTTCTTCCCCTTGTTGTAGATGTGTACTTCACTAGGGTACAGCTTCCATGGAGCACTGAATTCTTGTAGAGAGAAGAGTATTGGTAATTTTTGACTCCTCTAGCCCATTGGCTTTTTGTACTTTCAGGTTTTATATGTTGGTTAATAATGCAAAACTTTGCTCTGAGTTATTTTGTAGCTGTTGCATGGAAGATTTTTATCCCCCTTTAATTTATATGCATTATGGAACAAATGAATCTAGAGCAAGATTCAACAATCTTACTAAAGTGGGATCCTAATTCTCTCTCTCTCTCTCTCACACACACACACACACACACACACACACACGCGCGCACGCATCCCCCATACCTACAAGATCCAGTAGTGATATTATCAAAACTAATAGCAATTGTGGCTTTGAATGTTTGTGGAAAGTTGTTTCTGAGTCTCTGGTTTCCAGCAGACCAAAAGTATGTAATTCCAGATGACATATAAATAGGTATATGTGTACATACACTCTCCCTTCTCTCTCTCTCTCTCTCTTTTTATTTTAGAATTTAACCTTTATTGTATTTTTCCATTACCATTTTCATTACTCCCCCAAGTAATCACCACACTGTTGCCCATGTCCATTAGTCCTTTTTCCTTTCTGCTCAATCCCTCCATCCACTAATTCCCCCACTAGCTGACATCCTGCTCTCCATCTATGAGTCTGTCAGCATTTTCCTTGTCAGTTCAGTTTGTTCATTAGATTCCACATATGAGTGAAATCATATGATATTTATCTTCCTCTGACTGGCTTATTTCATTTAGCATAATGATCTCCAGTTCCATCCATACTGTTGCAAAAGATAAAATTTTCTTCTTTTTTACAACCTAGTAGAATTGCAATGTGTAAATGTCCCATAGTTATTTTATCTACACTCATCTACCAAATGAACGCTTGGGCTGTTTCCATATATTGATGATCATAAATGATGCTGCAGTGAACATAGGGGTGCTTATGAATTTGTGTTTTGGGTTCCTTCAGATATATTCTCAGAAGTGGGATCACAGGGTCAAAATGCAGATTCATTTTTAATTTTTTGAGGTAAGTCCATACTGTTTTCCACAGTGGTTGCACCAATCTGCTACCTCACCAACAGTGCAAAAAAAAAAAAAAAGGCTCTCCTTTCTCCACGTCCTCTCCAGAACTTGTTTGTTGATTTATTGACAATAGCCATTCTGGCAGGTATGAGATGATATGCATTTCTCTGATGATTAGTGATATTGAACATTTTTTCATATGTCTATTGGCCATCTGTATGTCCTCCTTGGATAAATGTTTATTTAGGTCTTTTGCCTATTTTTAACTGGGCTCTTTGTTTTTTTTGGTGTTGAGTTTTGTAAGTTCTTTATAAATTTTGGATATTAACTGCTTATCAGGTGCATCAGCAAATATGTTCTCCCATTCTGTGGATTATCTTTTTATTTTGTTGATGACTTCCTTTGCTGTTCAAAACTTTTTAGTTTGATGTAGTCCCATTTAGCCCTCTCTTAATTACCAGTGCCAACACTGAAGTTATCACTTGATTGCATTCAACAAATACTGTAGCTACCGTTTCACAACTTAATATGGAGTGGTAGAAGTAGAACACCAGGTTTGGGATAAGGAAGCATAAGAAGAGAGGAAATAATTCCTAAAATGATAGGGGGTGGGTGACTTTCAAAATTTCACTTACTTTAACACCACCCCCGGGGAAGAAACATCCAAAATACATTAATCAGACAAAATGGTGTCTATCTCTATATGATAGATACTACTTGTCTATTACAAACAGCAATTTCATGGTGAGAACTTCCTTAATATTTGCTATGAAATGCTCCCCTAAACATTTTAGCTATTCAGTAGATAAGCATAAATGACTAAAGCACTTCATATTTCTATATACAAACACATTTTTGAAAATTTTAGGGCTCTTTGTTAAGGAAGCTGAGGGTTTCAGATAACAGGAAGGCCAATTGTAGAATGGTAACTACTTCTCAGACAAAAAAGACCTGATCCTTAGAATCATGACTGTGCAACAAATACAGCCTTAGTCAATCCAGAGAATGCTTGGGGATACTGAACATTGTCCATGAGACATTGGCAGGAGCCCATTTTAGAACCAGTAGAACCTACTGTTGGTGCAAGGACCATCTCCACTTGCCCAAAAATAATTCTACTAAAAAATCTTCAACCATGCTTTAGACATAATTTTCTCTATTTCATCTTATCTTTACTTCCACTAAGATGACACTCTGTAGGAAATGATGGAGTCCTCACCATAATGCCTCACTTCATTTCTGCAATGGCATTTTCTTCTCAGGTTGTGGTGCCCCTTTGAAGACTTCCAGCTTTCTATACTGTGGTTTTTCTAATCTCTTTAGGCCCCTGCATCCAATCCTCCTACTCATCTTGCCCAAGCTCTATTTTTTATCAAGTTCTGTTTTACTGTATTGCTTATATGTTATTTTCTGGCAGACTTACCCTTTTGATGATCCTCAGATCTATAGATTTCCATGCTTTTTTTTCATCATATCAAAATTATTAATAATCTCACCTTGGGAGCCTGTGAAAATAATGAATTTTATTTCACTTGCCTTTGAATAATTTTGTCGGTGATATTTTTAAATACTTAAGTTTAAAAACTTTCAGGTATAAAATCTATCATTGCTATCCTGGTCCTTCCTCTATTCCATTTAAACTCCCCAAAACTTGGTATACATATATTACCTTTTAATCAATTTTGTACATAAGTTGCCACTATCAGGAACTGGGGATATTCTCACTAGAGATATTCAAAGATTAGTAGCCAAGTAGTATGAACACTATTTTGCCAATAAATTCAATCAATAAAGTCAAAAAATTCTCTTTAAAAGACACTTAAAGCCCATTTAAGAAGAAATAGAATGATACAATATTTCATGGGTAAATGGGTAAATTAAATGTATAGTTTAAAAAAATCCAGTCCCATAAAGAAGTTTTCAGGTGACTTAGTGAATTCCAGCAAACACTAAGAAAAAAATTGTAGCAATTCTATACAAACTTTTTCATAAAAAATAGAGAAGGTTAAAATTCTTTCCAACTCATTTTAGGAGGTCAGCCTTAACCAGGTACCAAAATCAGACATTACTAAAAAATAAAGGACATTATGCCTTATGAACATAAGCAAAAAAACTTTCACCATAATTTTGTCAAATTGAATCCAATAAGGCATGAAAAGGAGACTGTATCAATACCAACTGAGGTTTATCCTAGCACCCAAGGTTGATATCATACTCAAAATTCATTAAATGTAATATACCATATAAGCATACTACAAAAAGAAATCATGCAATTATCTTACTAGATACAAAAAAATCCAACATTGATTTCTGATAAAATTTCAATAAATTAGAAATAAAAAAAATAAAACCTCCTTAATATGATTAAAGGAATCTTTGGAAAACCTGCAGCTCACAATTATCCCTAATGGTAAAAGACTTGAGTGCTTTTCCCCAAAGATCAGGGACAAGGCAAAGATGTCTTCTCTCAACATGTACATTCAACATTCCAATAGTGATTCTAGCCAGTGCAATAAGGCAAGAACAATAAATAAAAGTCATACAAGTTAGAAAATAAAATTGAACTCTTTGTAAACAATCTATGTAGAAAATCCAGTGAAATCTTCGGAAAAGTGATAAGAATTAATATGATTTTAGCAAGTTTTTAGGATACAAAGTCAATATACAAAAATCATTTTTTTGTTAAGTGCTAGCAATAGACAGAAATTGAAATTAAAAAGTTAATGCCATTTTAAATTTGAATATTAAATAATTAAGAATAAGTCTGAGGGAAAAATGTGCTATTTGGTAGGACCAATTTTGCACATTTTTCTACCTTTTTACCATAAATATTTAATGAATTAATGCAAAAATAACCACAATCTGTGAGAAAACTAGAGAAGGCTGTTGTCAAGTGTGCATTTATGTGATGGGCTGGAAGAGAGAGAGTTCACTTTCTGATGCTTTAGGAGGAAAAAAGAACAGGATCATGTGGAAGGAAATAGGGAAGTTTTATAACAAAATTTTCAGTGAAATGAGAGTTGAAATCAAGTGCTGAGAGAAAGAAAAGTAGAAGTTGGTTAGGTAACTTAAGAGTGATGCAGGGAGCCCTGATGGGGTAGCATAGTAAGTTGGAGCATCTTCTATACATCAAAAGAGTTCCATCCCAGGTGAGGGCACCTAGGTTGAGGGTTTGCTAACTTGTCTGGGCACATATGAGTGGCAACTGACCCATGTTTCTCTCTCACATTGATTTCTCTCTGTCTCTCTTCCTTTCTCTCTAAAATCAATAAATATGTCCTCGACTGAGAGTTTTAAAAGAGTTTTTTTTTTAAAGGAAAAGTGGTACAGGGAAATGAGAAGCTGCTGGGTAAGCAATAAAACTGAATTAGAAACCACAGATCTGGATAGACAACCTTACCAGTTATTTATCTTTCCTCCTCACCTCTTCCCAACCCTTATCTCAAGCCCCATTCTAATTGCCCTTAGGAAGCCTAAATGTGGCAGCACTGATGATGTATTATTGGAACACTCTGAGCTCACATATAGTAGTGGTAATGCAAAAGGAGAGCAAGACTGCTGTAGAGACTTTTGGAGCTATGAACAGTGGGATATTGTCTATGCTGACAATAGTGGTCAAGAGGATACTGGCAGTCTGGAAAAAATGGAACAACTCAGAGGCTAGAGGTTGTCATGAGGTTAAAAGTCAGGGATTGTGGGAATGAGAGAGTAGGGGGGCTGGGAGGACAGAAAGTTATGTTTTGAAAAGTCAAGATTAATACTTTAGGGAAATTGCAGTTTAAGACAATGATAAAATCCAGGGAATGTCTGTAAGAGTAAGAACATAGATTAAGTGTAGGTAAAACATAGTTGTAGTAATGGATGAAATGTAGTGTAAGGTGAACCATCTACATGTAGGTTGAAATCTCCTAGGATCATAGATGGCTGTAGAATAGAGGGAAAGATTTTAAGTTACATTCATGTCCTAATTCAGGGATTCTACTAATGAGGTTTATGGACCCATGTGGATCCACAAAACAATGATCAGATATTCTATGAGTAAAATCTAATTTCATAGTAATATACTAAGGTGATATTTTCCTTTTTCACTCTGTTGACATTTGCACTGATTGTATAAAAACAGTTGTGGGTAGAGCTAACATCATATTTAATGCCAAGGGACTCAAAACTTTCCCCCTAAAATAGAAACAAGCAAGATGTCTTGTCTGCTCTCACCCCAGAAATGGTTAGCATTTTCATAGTCACATCTTGCCACTTACAAATATAACAGGACAAATTTTGAAGCCGCACTGCTTAAGTCCAAATATGCTTCTAATACATACTGTGTGACTTTGAGCTGTTTCCTTAACTTCTTACTCCTCAGTATCCTTATCTATAAACAGAAGATATTAATAGTATTTACTTCATAAAATTATATAGAGGATACAATGAATTAATACTATCAAAGTTCTTAGAATAATGCCTGGGATATTTTAAGTGCTATGAAATATTTGTTAAGTATAGTTTTTAACTTTAATACATAAATCCTTTTTGGATGTGTTAAGTATGTAATTATATTAAAAGTTTTTCTTTGTAAACTCTAGATACCTCCTCTTTATTATTTAAGGCAGTATTTCTCACACTTTTGTTATTAGGATCCTTTCAGATTCTTAAGAATTATCGAGGATCCAAAGAATATTTTTATGTGGATTATGTCTATTGAGATTTATTGTATTAGAAGTTAAAACAGATAATTAAAAGATCTTTTCTCTATTATTCAATTGGAAAAAGACATATTAATCCCAGTACATTTAGTTGAATAACATATTTTTATGAAAAACAAATACATTTCGAAAATAAAATATAGTGAGAAGAGTGACAATATTTATATTTTTGCAAATCTCCTTAATATCTGTTTTAATGAAAAGAGTAGGAATCTCATATCTGTATTTTTATCTAAACTACTGAAAATGGGGGAGTATTTTAATAGCCTTTCCAGGTAATTCTGAGTGTTCTTTTATGATGGCTCACCAACACTGACAAAGATTAGTTGGAGTGTTGAATCTGAAACCTTATCTTATGCTCTGTTATATATCCTATTTTTCTTTGCATGCAGACCTCTGTTTATGTCTGTTTAACTTAATTTTTGACCAAATTTCATTGCCATTTCAGTATCATTTGCACATTAGAAGACATTGGACATACTGAAGCCAACTTGCATTAACAATAAATCAGAGTTTCTCATTAAGAGCTAATGAGCTCTTATATTGCCCCTCTGATTATTATCCCTGTTCTGTGTGAAAAGGAAAACATTTCATCTTTTTTATACTTTTTCCCAGTCTTAGTTCTCAGGGCATGAGGGTTTTGGTTATTTGTTTGTGTGTGTATGTATGTATGTATGTATGTATGTATGTATTTATGTATGTATTTAAGGAATAGTAGTGAGATGAGCTATCACAGCTTCAACTTTGTTTCCTTTTACTGTCTGGTAAAAGGAAGAGGCAGTATTGTATTTTAGGTTAATTGGAGTATTGTCTCTTAATTGATTTAGAGATAAGATTGAATTTCTTCTCTATCATTTATTGCCTAGGCAGTAGGCATATGTTATTAAGTCTATCCATGCTTCAGTTTCCTCACCTCTAAATGATGATAATACCAGCACTGTTTGTTTATAATTAGGATTAAGTTAGGCAATGCATGTAAAACACTCAGCAAACTGACATATACCAAGTGCTCCATGCATGGTAATTATGATCAGGGATATCAGTGGCTCCTTTGGGGAATTTGTACCCTCACCTCTCCTGGATCTCCTGCCTACTTGCTGGATCTCCAAAGAAAGAACTCGCTTCACAAATGAAGAAGAGGAAATAAGTTCTTCCCAACATGTAAAGACTCATTTCTGCTTTTGTTTTTAGGAGAAGACATGAGAGATAGCAATTAATTTAAAATTTAAAGGAAGAAAACATAGTATTTCATGAGCATAATAATGAAAAACAAATAAGCAAGAAATATAATATACTCTTTCTAACTATGGAGGTAAGTAGTGGGGGAAAATCAACTTCACTAATTAATTAATCAATAGGTGTATTAAACAACTGTATAAATCAATTAAATAGCGAGCTATAGTAATAACCTCAGAAAGAGAAAACATTGAACTCATTATAAAAATTTAATATTATTTTTTACAAAAATAATAGAACAATCAACAAAAGCACTTGAAGATTATTGATAGAAAAATATTTTGAGACAATAAAGCAGTTTTAACATACAAAAACAAAACAAAATACTAAAAATGACAAAAAGTCTGAAGCTAAAGTTGAGGCAATATCTTAAGAAGTAGAGAGTAAATAGTAAAAACAAGATAAGATAATTAAAGAATAGTTTTATGAGTTTCAAACTCTAACAGGTAAGAGTTTCAGAAAGAGAGAACAGGGAAAGTCAGAACAAAGACATTGTCCCAAAAAGTTAGGAGAAAATTTCCAAGAAGTAAAGAACTTGAGTTGTCAGAATAGCCTAACATTAGGAATTTAGTTGAATGGAAATTGTTGAAGCCAAAGTTAGTTATCACTAGTCTCTCTGTTTTCCAGCTTACAAAACTTTTTTGTTAATCTTACATCTTTAATAATTTCTTCTGCTCATATTATAGTAGAATTTCAACTGAGTATGAAATGTTTGTATCTATTTCTTCTTGTTTGATTAGGATTCTCTTGATTATTTAAAAAAAAATTCTCCACAGCCTAACAGCAGAGGGCTAGAGCCATAGTAAGATCTCATTATATGCTTGATGATTAAATGAACAATTTTTGGAACAAGCAAGAGCATCACAGTCAGGCCAGACCAGACCGGACTGTATACTGTGTCTACTTATTTACTCACCCATTACTAACATTACGAATTCGGGCATATTACTTACCTCCAAGCCTTGATTTCATCACCTATAAAATGATGTTAATAATAAATCAGTGAATATTATTTAAAAATTAACGAAATGGTATTCATGGTTACCTATCATGGTACCTGGAACCTGGTCTATAGCTTATAAATGATATTAACCTTCCCACTTACCCCTATTTTTAGAACTGTAACCTAGCTTCACCATGTATATGAACAAGACCTTGCTTGAGTTTCCACTCAGTAACAAATTCAAAACCTGTTACTAACTTAGCTATTTGTAAATACAATGGTTTTGTGGAATTCTAAAGATCTTTGTCAATATGTAAACTGTGATTTTTATTGAGAAAAAATATCTGCTAAATTCACATGTGATATAAAAGGCTTAGCAATAAATTCCACGTAGTAAAAAATTATTTAAAAAATATGATTAATTCATTCTTTGTGCCAGTTAAACCATGGAGTTTTAACAATATGATTTCTGTTTTAATAGAAAAAAGTTATCATGAACTATTTTCTAGAGTACAATTATTCACTTTCATTGTTACTCAAAGCAGACATTTATTCAACATAGAATACAATATGGTTACTTTAAATTTCTAGAGGGTGTAAACTTTTACTGTAGCGGAGTACATGAAATGTAAAAATGAGGTGTTTTACGGTACCTTTTGATCGAAAGTTTTTATTTGTCCTATTTGTTTGAATATAATTCACTACCTGTATATTAGAACAGGACTAGCCTCAAACCTTTTATTTACTCAAGTTCAGAACAAGTTGATATTTAAGGTTGGGATCTAGCTAGAGAACAGTCCCAGTAGTAAATGAATGAGAACCTGTATTTTGTTTTTAGAGAAAGAGAAACTTGACTTTGTTTCAATTGAGTTAAATTCATAATTTATGGAACAACACAGGAACAACCACAGAATTGCTTGCCATTATAACTGCCTCTCAAAAACCCAGTCTACTCTACCTATTTATTTTTTTGGCAATTAGTGTTTAAAACTAACAAACAAAAAACCTTTTCTTGTACATTATCCCTTAGTCAAAAATAATTGAGTTTCCCCCAACTTCCAGTAAGTTGTTCCAACACAAATGCTGAATGAAGCTGAGGGGAGTTGTACAGCCAGTTTTAAAAAGTAACCATTTAGACTTTTAACCATTATTAAAATAAAGACACAAAAGGAACAAATTATAATCTGGTTATTTGGCTATGCATATTTCACTGCATTTTGCGTCCTGTGATATTTCCTTTATCACAAGAAGAAATAAGACTGCAACTGGAAAAGGAGATTGTAGCTCTGATATACAGCTTTGAATAACTGCAATAAACCAATTAATTTAGGTACAATGATTTTAAAAACCTTTCTCTCATACATAAAAAATAAAATAATAATGATTTCTGCCAACCTTGTAAAGGTTTCTACTTAATAACTAACACAATGAGTTGATGATTTCCCTTTTATAGTAGCATGAGTGTTCACTGGGCAGAAAGGGCAAGGGACATCATCTGCCAACATTTACTAAAATATAAATTATTTTCCTTATGTGGTATAAAATACCCCCCTTTTTACATACTACATCAATAATTCATGAAAAATTTTCAGACGATAGAAGTGGTGTAGTTAGGACTAAGTTCAGAATATTTCTTCTAAGAAATAAGATTTAAAAGCTGTCCACCATAAATTCTCTTTCTTATTACAATATCTAAAATGCTCATGCCCTCACCAGATAGCTCAGTTGGTTAGAATGTTGTCCATACACCAAAGTGGTTATGAGTTCAATTCCCAGTCAGGGCACAAATGGGAAGCACCCATCTGATGTTCCTCTCTAACATCAATGTTTCTCTCTTTCTCTCTCTGTTTCAAATCAATAAATACATCATTGGCTAAGGATTAAAAAAAAATTTAGAATGTTTATATTATAGAGTTAATCCTTTTACTAATCAATATTCTTATATCTCCTGATCTTCTTAATTAAAGGAACCCTAGTATTTACAGACATTTTAATGAATATATGAAATCATTGGTTTCATAAAGTAATGATGGCCATAGTACAGTGTTCAGTACAATAGTGAGTGCTTAGTATTCACACAAGATATGAGTATAGGATCATAAGGAAATAAATTACATTCTTGTAATGCTGGAAAAATGAGATTATTAAAGAGTTTCTAGTAGGCTGTTTTCTTCCAGTGCTGACTTGTAGGAAAAAAAAAACAACACATTTCTCTTGGGATGAACAAATAAAGCGAGTGACAGTTCTGTTAAGGAACTTACTTATGGGGTTAGCAGGTTTCCCAATGAGTAGCCTATATCAACGCAGTATGCCACTGCTATGCTGGTTCCATAAGTCTGTTTTATAGATCCTATTACAAATATGGCATGGTTTGAAAAAAATAATTACAGTAATGGTCATGGTAACATATCCATTTTTATGTATGCTTTTAATATGCATTATCTCATTTAATAGTCTCAGCAGCAAAAATTAGCATGTGTCAGTCTCATTTAATACTAAAAGCTGCTCCTTGGGTAAGCACTATATTTTCCCCTCATCTTAACAAGCAAGGAAATAAGCCTAAACAAGTGAAAATACGTCCCCAAGGTAACACAGCTAACAAATGTAGAAATCAGTATTGAAGCCCAGTTGTGTCTCTTTCAAGATCCCACACTCTCAAAGCCTTATTCTTATATACTTTTATCTTCTAAAAGGAAAGTGTGACAATGTAAAATACTTATGCTATTACTATTAATTTGGGAAGAATTTTTGATAATGAAGGCTATGACACTTTAGTATAGATTTCCAAAATGGTGTGTTGAGTCTTTTCTTAAAATGCTAGAAAATAGGCTGGGTGATCAATATTAATTATAGTAGCTAATGTTAATGAATATCATTATGTTTCAGACACTGTGTAAAGCATTTTTACATACAACAACCATATGAGGTAGATGATTATATTTTCATTTTATCAATTAGGAAGCAGACTATGAGAATTCAAATTCTTATTCAGTAAAAGATGTATTCATAATTTAAACCTAAATTGTTTTTGAATGAAAGTAGCCCTTTTTCCATTATGTCACAATACCACCAAAAGGCATACACTATTGAAAATCACCTGTGCAGGACATCTTTGAAGAAAACTTGAATTAATCAGAGTTTCAAATTATTCTTGCATAGGAAGACTCAATATTGTAAGGATGCCAATTCTCCCTAAATTAAGCTCTAAATTTAATGAAATTGCAATCAATATTCCAACTGGAGGGCAGAAATAGGTCAAAGAGGTGATAGCAATGGGGGAGCAGTTTTCAGTTCAGTATAAGAAAGCATCTTCTATGAGTTAGAATTATCTGAGTTAGAACAGAATGTGAAATAGCTAACCTTCTGCTACTGAGAATTCCAATGGAGGATAAATTGACCACCTGTTGAGGGATGCTCAAACACTAGAACATTATCATTTCTTAAGAGTCCATTTTTCTAGGCACTATACTACTTTCACCTTTTATCCCATTCAATTTTTATATGTTCCTTACTATATAGGTATGAGATATTGTTGACTGTGGGAAAGAGCACAGATTCTATCACCACATGGAGAGGGGTATGAATCTTAAGTCTGCTCCTTACAAAATGCAAAACTATAAGAAACATCTTTGACTCCCTACATCTTAATTTTTTAGTGTGCAAAATGCAGATAGTAAAACCTACCTGTATTCTTGTAGAACTAAATAATAATACTGGCACATATATTGCAAAAAATCTTAATATTTAGCAAGTGGGGGTTGGTATTTTTACTGATAGGAAGAAACTAAACTTAGATGAATTGAGTGATGAACAAATATTCAACTAAAGTAAGTAAGTCTTAATATTGTCACTTCAAGATCCTATGACCTTGTGGGATTATGACTAACTCTTCCCAATCTTACAATTTTACAAAAACACGATATAAAGAAATTAGAAAGATGTTATGTAAAATCTATACATTATATAACATGCATTTCAGCTAAATTTAATGGTACATGTTTAAGTGAACTAATTTAGCATTTTAAAATGTTTTAAAAAGGGGGAAATGTAAGAAATTAAAAATCAGGCAACTCATCATGTGATTGATCAATATAAGATCAAAATTTCCTTAAGAGAATGGGGAAAATATATTTTTTAAGTTTGGAGGAAATAATTCTTAAGCATCAATGCTTTTGATGAGTGTTTAGGGAGTCACTGTTTTTCCTTTGACTCCTGGTGGTTTGAATAGAAATCTCTATAAATGCAGACCAGAAGGAAAATCACTATTTCTCCACCGGCAATGCTTCAGAACCAAGGCTTCTAGAAGAAAGTAGATAAATGCAGTCTGAAGAAACTGGTTTAAACCACATTGCAAAACAAGTAATACTCAATACCTTAGATCCAAGTTAGGACCTTAATGTTTAGCGGGCATTATGAAACTTTCATTTGCTATGTGTTTTCCCCATTGAACCTGGATGTATATATGGTTTATTTAACATGGGTTGAAATATATAATGTGTGAGACTTGAAAGCTGAACAAAGGCTCGAGATATAACCTGTCTTCATCCAATAAGAAGAAAATAAGGGAAAGATATTAACAGCTAAATTGCCTGAAAGGGGAGTTATGGCTGGAGGACCAGACTGTGACGATTTTCCTAGCATGGACAAACATAAATAAAGAACAGGTATGATCAGGACAGACACCAAATGCAATTTCAAGTTAAATTTTGACAAGTATAAAAGATGAAATCAAACAGTAATTAGTACTATGACTAGCAATAGGTAACCAAATAAAGCTTTTTCTTAATTATAGTATATATGGCAGTGTTTTGATACCAATTCCTTTTCTTTAAACAAGATGTGTTGAGGTATAGTTGCCATATGATAAACTATATACATTTGAATTATAAAATTTGATAAACTTTGACATACATTTATATCATGTTTGGGAATATATTTACCAGTCCTTAAGGGTTCCTTCTGACCCTTGGCAATCCTACCACTCCTTTCCACCTTTACTGCCCACAAACCTGTCTTCAGCAAACTACTGATCTGATTTCTGTTATTATAGATTGTGTTTTCTAGAGTTTCATATAAACAGAATCAAACAGTGTGGCCTCTTAGTAATCTGACTTCTTTTACTCAGTGGAATTATTTTGATTGTCAAACATTATTGCATATATTAGTAGGTCTTTCTTTCCTTTTTAATGTTGAGTAGTGTTCAGTTGTTTGACTATTCTACAATTATTGTACCATTCACCTGTTGAAGGTTTTTCTTCCCAGTTTGTGCCATAACCAATAAGCTGCTATGAATACTAAGGTGTGTGCCTTTTTAGGGACATTTGTTTTCCTGTTTCTAGAGAAAGTGACTAAAAGTGGAATGTTCAAATATTATCAGGTAATAGGTATATGTTTGTCTTTGTAAGAACCTGCCAAACAGTTTTTCACAGTGGTTATAATGGAAGTGTGAGCTCCAGTTGCTCCATATTCTGGAGAACCCTTGACTTGGTCAGGCTTTTAGATTTTAACAATTCTGATTGTGTATAGTGGCATGCCATTATAGTTTTAATTTGCATTTTCTTAATAATTTATGAGGTTGAGAACATCATATGACATTTCCTGTGTTTATTTCCCACCAATATATCTTCTTTGGTGACATATGTTTTCAAATCTTTGGCTATGTTTTTAATTATATTGTTTGTGTCCATACTAATGAATTTTTTAAATATATATAGTAGATAAAAGTCTTTTATCAGATATGGAGTTAACAGATATTTTCTCACAGTCTGTGGTTTCATTCTCTTACTATTGTCTTCAAAAAGGAGATTTACTTACACAAAAGGAAGAAATAGAAAGCATCCAGATTGGGAAAGAAGAACTAAAAGTCATTATTTGCAGATGGCATGCTCCTGTATATAAAGAACCCTAAGGATTCCACCAAAAATCTACTGTAGCTGACTAATGAATTTAGTAAAGTAACAGCATACAAAATAAATATACAGAAATCAGTTGTGTTTTTATGTACCAATAATTACCTATCAGAAAAGGAAACTAAGAAAATAATCCCATTTAAAAGATTTAAAAAATGCCTAGGAATAAATTTAATTAATTATGTAAAAGACCTGTACTCTGCAAATTATAATACACTAAAGAAAGAAATTGAAGAGGATACAAATAAGTGGAAACATTTACCATGTTCATGGATAGGAAGAATTAACATCATTAAGATATCTCTACTACCCAAAGCAATATATAAATTCAATGCAATTTCTATCAAGATACCAATAGTATATTTCAAAGAATTAGAACAAGTATTTCAAAAAATGTATGTGGAACCAGAAAAAACAGTTGGGCTTCTTCCATACCCTGACAATTATAAATAACATTGCAATGAACATAAGAGTGGCTGTGTTATTTTCAATTAGTGTTTTGGATATATTTCCAATAGCAGGAGTGGTGGATCAAAAGGCAGATCCATTTTTACTCTTTGGAGTTATCTCCATACTGCTTTCTACAATGGCTGCACCAATCTTCCTTCCCACCAATAGTGCAAAAGGGTTCCCCTTTCTTCATATCCTTGCCAACATTGTTTGTTGATTTATTGGTAAAAGCCATCATTCTGACTGGTGTGAGGTGATCTCATTGTGGTTTTCATTTGCATTTCTCTGATGATTAGTGATATTGAATATCTTTCCATATGTCTATTGGTCATTTGTATGTCCTTTTTGAAGTGTCTATTAAGGTCCTTTGCATATTTTTAATTGGGTTGTTTGGAGTTTTCTTTGGTGTTGAGTTTTGTAAGTTCTTTATAAATTTTAGATATTAACCCCTTATCAGATGTATCAATGAGTATGATCTTCCATTTCTTGGGTATTTTGGTTGTCTTTTAATTTTGTTAATGGATTATTTTTCTGTGCAAAACTTTTGCATTTGATATAGTCTCATTTGCTTATTTTTTTTTGTTTCCTTGCCTTAAGAGATATAACAGATAAAATATTGGTACAAGCAATGTTCAAAATTTTAGTGCCTAGGTTTTCTTCTAGGATTTTTGTGGTTTCAGGTCTAACATTTACGTTTTTAATTCACTTTGAATTTTCTTGTGTGTGTGGTGTCAAAAGTTGGTCTAGCTTCATTTTTCTACATGTATCTGTCCAATTTTCCTAACACCATGTATTGAGTAAACTATCTTTAACTCAATGTATGTGCTTGCTTCCTCTGTCAAATATTAATTGACTATAAAGGTGCAGGTTCATTTTGGGACTCTCTATTCTGTTCCATTGATCTATATGTCTGTTTTCATGCCAATACCATGCTATTTTGATTGCTATGGACTTAGAGTATACTTTCATATTAGGTAGTGTGATTCCTCCAACTTTTTCTTCTTTCTCAGTATTGTTGTTGCAGTGCAGGGCCTTTTGGTAATATTTTGTAATATTTGTTCTAGCTTTCTGAAATATGTCATTAGAATCTTTATAAGAATTGCATTGAATCTGTAAGCTGCTTGGGGTAGCCTGGACATTTAAGTGATGTTTATTTTTTCTATCCATGAACATGGTATATGCTTCCACTTATTTATATCTTCCTCAATGTATCCATTGTCTTATCCTTTTCCAAGTTCAGATCTGTTATATCTTTGGTTAGGTTTTTTCCTAGGTATTTTATTCTTTTTAAAGCAATTGTGAATGGGATTGTTTTCTTAATTTCTCTTTCTGTTAGTTTGTTATTGGCAAATCAAAGTGCAACTTATTTCTGGATATTAATTTTGTATCCTGCTATGTTGCTGATTTCATGTATCAGTTCTAGTAGTTTTGGTGGAATCCTTAGGGTTTTCTATGTAAAGTGTCATGTCATCTGCAAATAAAGTCATTTTTACATCTTCCTTTCCAATTTGAATGTCTTTTATTTCTTCTTTCCTGATTGCTGTGGCTGAGACTGCTAGTACTATGTTGATTAAGTGAGGTAAAGACAGATATCCCTTTTTGTTCCTAATATTAAGGGAAATGCTTGTACTTTTTGCCTATTGAGTATGATGCTGGCAGTAGGTTTGCCATATGTGGCCTTTATTATATTTAAGTCTGTTCCATCTATTCGCATTTTGCTGAGAGTTTTTACCATAAATAGGTGAGGGGTTTTACCAAATGCTTTTTCTACATCTATTGATATGATCATGTGGTACTTATCCTTCACTTTATTTCTATGGTATATCACATTTATTAATTGGTGAATGTTATAGCAACACTTCATTCCTAGAATAAATTCCACTTGATCATGGTGTATGATCTTTTAGATGTATTGCTGTTTGCTAATATTTTGTTAGAATTTTATCATCTATGTTCATTATGGATATTGGCCTATTATTTTCCTTCATTGTAATATATGTATCTGGTTTTGGAATTATGATAATGCTGGCCTCATAATATTAGCTTGGGTGTCTTCCCTCCTCTTGAATATTTTGGAAATAGTTTATGAAGAAGACATGTTAGTTTGTTTTTTTTTTAATGTTTGTTAAACTTCAACTGTAAAGCCATCCGATCCAGGGCTTTTGTTTCTTGGGAGTTTTTTGATCACTGCTTCAATTTCATTACATGTGATATATCTATTTAGATTCTCTAATTCTTCCTGTTTTGGAAGATGTATGTTTCTAGAAATTTAGTTGTTTCATCTAGGCAGTCCAATTTGTTGGCTTATGGTTGTTCATACTTAACAATCCCTTGTATTTCTTTGGTTTTCTCTTTGCTATTTCTCTTCTTTCATTTTTGATTTTATTTATTTGGGACTTCCTATTTTTTTCCTGATGAGTCTGGTTAAAGATTTGTCACTCCTGTTTATGTTTTTTTTTTTCTTATTTGAGTAGGTTTATTTCTTGTTTATGTTTTCAAATAACTAACTTTGGATTCATTGATTCTTTGTATTGGGCTTTTTTAGACTCTATTTCATTTATTTCTGCTTTGGTATTTACTGTTTCCTTTCTTCTACTCACTTTGCATTTTGTTTGTTGCTCTTTTTCAAGTTCCTTTAAGTGTACAGTTAGAATGCTTATTTGAATGTTTTCTTGCTACTTCCCTTTTAGGGTTGCTTTCCCTGTGTCCCACAGAATTTAGTTTGTTGTGTTCTAATTTTTATTTGTTTGGCAGTATCTTTGTTTATTCTTTGATCTCTTTGTTGACCCATTTATTGTTTAATAACATGTTACTTAGCCTCCATGTCTCTGATTATTTTTCAGTGTTCTTCTTGTTATTGATTTCTAGTTGATAACATTGTGGTCAGAGAAGATGCTTGATATGATTTCAATCTTATTAAATTTATTGAGACTTGTTTTGTGTCCTAACACGTGGTCTATCATAGAAAACATTCCATGTGAACTTGAAAAGTATGTATATTCTGCAGCTTTGGGGTGAAACTCTCTGATGATATCAATTAAATCCATTTGCCCTAGTGTGTCAATTTAAGACACTGTCATGTTGATTTTCTGCCTGGAAGATTTATCCTTTGGGGTGTCAAAATCCCCAACTATGACTGCATTTCTGTTGATCTCTCCCTTTCCATCCATTTAGATTTGCTTAAATATTTAGGTGCTCCTATGTTGGGTGTATAAATGTTTGCTTTGGTTATATCTTCTTGTTGGATTGATCCCTTTATTATTATGTAATGTTTTTCTTTGTCTCTTACAACAGCCTTTGTTTCAAAGTCTATTTTGTTGGATATAATTATTTCTACTTCACCTTTTTTTCCTTCCCATTTGCATAAAATATCTTTTTTCATTCCTTTTTTAGTCTGTGTGTACCTTTTGATTTGAGGTTGGTCTCTGGGAATTGGCATATATATATAGTTCTTGTTTCTTATCCATTCTGTTACCCTATGTCTTTTGGTTGGGGTCTGTAAGCCATCTACATTTAATGTGATTATTGACAGATATGTGTTAAGTGCAATTTTATTTTTATAATATTTCTTTCTCCCTCTCCCTCTCTTTCTCTCTCTCTCTTTTACTTTTTCTTCTTCTTCTTAAAGCAATCCCTTTAACATTTGTTGCAATATGGGTTTGGTGTTAAGAAACCCCTTTAGCTTTTTCTTGGAAAGCTCTTTATTTCTCCTTCAATTCTAAATGATTACCTTGATGGGTAAATTGGCCTTGGTTGTAGGTCCTTGCTTTTCATCACCTTGAATATTTCATGACACTCCCTCCTGGTCTGAAATATTCTTATTGAAAAATCTGACGACAGCCTAATTGGAGATCCCTTGTAGGAAACTACCTAATTTTCTCTTGCAACTTTTAGAATTCCCTCCTTTTCTTTAAGCTTTGGCATTTTAATCATGATATGTTGTGGTGAAGGCCTTTTTGAGTCCATCTTCTTTGGTATTCTCTGTGCTTCCTGGTTTTGTATGTCATTTTTCTTCTTTAGAACAGGAAAATTTTCAGTCATTATTCCTTCAAATAACTTCTCAATCCTTTGCTCACTCTCTTCTCCTTCTGTTATTCTTATAATGCATATGTTGTTACATTTCATGTTATCTCAAAGATTCCTTAAGCTTTCCCCATTTTAAAAAAATTATTTTTTCTCTTTGCTGTTCAGCTTGGGTATCTTTTTCTACCTTGTCTTCCAAATTGCCATTTAAATCCTCTGCTCTATCTAACCTACTCTTTTTTCCTTCCATTGTATTATTTATTTCATATGTTGTACTCTTTATTTTTGACTGGTCCTTTTTAGGATTTCTATATCTTTTTTTCATACTGTTGAGCATCTATAATCATTACTCTAAACTCTATATATGATAAATCACTCATTTTCATTTCATTTAGTTCTTCTGGAGAATTGTCTTGTTCTTTCTGTTGGGACATTTTTCTTTGTCTTCCCATTTTGGCTGCTTCTTTGTATTTGTTTCTATATATTATGTAGACCTGCAAAGACTCTGATGCAGCCTTATGTCATATGCTTCTTGTTACTGTCCCTGGGCAACCTGTTTGTATCTATCAGCAACCCAGAGGTTGTGTCTAGCTTTGTTGGGCCTGTTTGTATGCAGCAAGTACCAGGCTGCACACCAAGGCTGGCTTTATCAGCACTGTGCCTAGCAGAGGGTCAGCTAAATAAAGATCTCAGAGCTCCCAGGGATTCACTTTCCTTGTTTGATTTAATCACTGAGATTAAGCAACCTGACTTAAGCTCCACAGTGTGTGGGGTGAGTGGGATTCCTGTGTGGGGGGTTATTGCTTCTACTCAGGCTGATGCTGCTGGAAGGGGATTGTTCTGCCCAAGAAAGGTGGCCTCTACTAAAGGTGAATGACTCAGCACAGGGACCTTGGAAGCTGTGTCTTCAGCTCTCTCCTCTGAGCTACCAGCCCTATACTCTCCTCACGTATCTCTCATTCACTCTGCCCTCCCTTTGCCAGAGCTCAGGGTGGGTAGCTCCAAATGAAATTTTGTACATTGGCTCTTTAACCACTCTCTGTGCCTCAAGCTACCTGTCCCTGATAGACTGAAATCCTACTGCTTTTGACAGCTGGTTATGATTTGGGTTCCTTTTCTGGTTCTAATGCTCTAGGCTGGGGAACACATCTTGGGGTTTAGATGCCATACTTCTCAGGCGATCCCCTCTCCAGCTACTGAAATATCCCTCAGAACTTCAACTGCTACCTTTGGAAGCCCAGTCAGCCTTTCACACCTTTGTACTCTCTACAGTCACATGGAAGTTGTCTTCCATTTGTCCTTGATTTTAAAAATTCTCTCCAGCTAGTGTTCAGCTGGTTATTCAGGATGATTTTTCTTTAATTTAGTTGTAATTCCAGCTTGGTTCTGATAGAAGGTTAGTGTGTGTATCTTCCACTTCTGTAACCTCCTGGGTCATATTCCCAGAAATTTTGCAACAGCCAGAGAAAAACACAAAGGGCAATGTTCTGAACAAAGAAGTGTATGTCTAACCTAATGGGGTTTGGGGCCTGGCCTTGTGGCACATAGAAGCACTCTAATTCACCAACCTGGAAACTCCTTATTTAGCTTCCTTAGTGGTTGTTTTACAGTTTGTAGTACACTTTCAACTTACTGCAGATTACTTCCATGCAATATTATGCAACTTTACATGTAAGATAAGAACTTTGTTACAGTATATGTCAATTTCTTCACTCTGGGATTAATGCTTTCCTTGTCGTATATATTACTTTTACATGTGTTTTAATCTTTGTTTTTATATGTTTAATATAAATCTAATAAGAAAATAATCTTATATATTTATCCAGTGTTGTTTATTCTTTTGTTTAGGTCCAAATTTCCATCTGGACTACTTCTCTTTCTGCCTGAATAACTTCCTTTAACATTTCTTTTGGAAATGAATTCCTATACTTACATTGTCGGAGAAAAGTTAATTTCATCTTATTTTTGAAAGGCATAATATAATAGCTTGACAATTATTTTGTTTTAGTTCCTTAAAAGAAAGTGTTTAGTCTAGGGTCAATTATTCCCTACAACTGAGGCAAGAGTTTCTGAATTCCAAAACCAGTAGACTATGAATTATGAGGTGCTCTGGTGTGCTATATCAGGAGACCCCAACCCCTGGGATTAGGAACCAGGCTACATGGCAGCGGGTAAGCAGGGGTGGGGTAAGTAAGCAAAGCTTCATTTGTTTTTACAGCCACTAGCCCATCGATCTCATTAATGCCCAAACTCTGCCTCCTGTCAGATCAGCAGCCCGGCATTAGATTTTCATAGGAGTGCAAACCCTACTGTGAATTGTACACTCAAGGGATCTAGGTTGTGCACTCCTTGTGAGAATCTAATACCTGACAATCTGAAGTGAAGGGGGGGGGGGGTGATGCTAGTGCTGGGGAACAGCTGCAAATACAGATTATCATTAGTAGAGAGGTTTAATTGCACAGAGACCATAACAAATCAATTGCTTGGAGACTCATATCAAAACCCTATCAGTGAGTGGCAAGTGACAATTAAGCTGCATCTTGTGGCAGGCTTTATAGTAGAAGATGAGTTTATATACTTCAATTGTACAGCTGCATCTAGTGACATGTTTTAAATCAGAATCCAACACTTATTTAAGTTCATGTGTGGCCTGCCGATTATTTTATTTACCATGTCCATCTATGCCTCTTTCCCTCACTGTGCACTTATCTCAGTCGTGGTTTTGGTAAGCCAACGTGCTAACCTGAGCCAAAATGAGTAAAAAAATAAACATCTCTTGAAGCTTCTTTGAAAAGGGGCAAAGACCCAAAGATGAGAAAGCAAAAGGCTTTAGAACTGCCAACAAAAAGAAAGCTGCATTTAAAAGAAAATACCAAGAATCTTACTTAAATACAGGTTCATTGCAACAGATGATTCACATTCCCTGAGCCTGTTTTGTGTATTATGTGGAGACTGACTAACCAAGGAAGCCATGAAACCTTCAAAACTGCTTCACCACATGGAGACCAAGCACCCTACATTAAAAGACAAGCCTTTGGAATTTTTTCAAAAGAAAAAAATGTGAACATGAAGAACAGAAGCAATTACTGAAGGCCACCACTTCATCAAATGTGTCTGCACTGACAACATCATTCTTAGTGGCTAACTGCATTGCTAAAGCTGAGAAGCCCTTTACCATTGGTGAGGAGTTGACTCTACCGGCTACTAAGGACATTTGTCATGAACATGTAGGAGAGGGTGCAGTTCAAAAGGTGGCATGTGTTGTGTTCCTCTTAAAGCTATTACTATAACTAGATGAACTGATGAAATAGCAGAGGATATTGAGCCACAAGTGTTAGAGAGAATTAATGAGTCACCGTGGTGTTCAATCCAGGTTGATGAGTTTGCTGATGTTAACAACAAGGCAACAATGCTTGTTTTTGTGAGATATATTTCTCAAGAGGCTGTGCATGAGGATGTGTTATGTGCACTTTTGTTGCCAACCAACACCACAGCTGCAGAGCTATTCAAGTCTTTGAGTGATTACATATCAATGACCAATTCAGGAACTGGTCATTTAATCCAGAACATATAGAAATTTAAAGTTGTCTCAAATACACTTTTTGAGGTGCTCTTGTGTTGGTACGTGCACAGGCAGATGGGCTGCCATGACTGGACAACTTTCTGGTTTCACTACTTGTGTCAAAGAGGTCACTTCTGAATGTGAGCCTATGCACTATGTCATCCATAGAGAAATGCTGGCTAGCCAAATAATGTCACCTGAACTTAATGACATTTTGCAGGATGGGATTAAAATTGTCAACCACATTAAAACACATGCCCTTAACTCACATCTGTTTGTGCAGTTCTGTGAGGAGATGCATGCAGAGTGCACACATCTCTTATACAGAGAAGTGAGATGGCTTTCTAAAGGGAGATAACTGGCCAGAGTTTTTGAGTTATGCGAGTTGCTCCAGAGATGTCTTTTAGAAAAACAGTCACAACTGGCAACACATTTCAGTGACAAAGAATGGGTGGCAAAACTTGCTTAATTGTGTAACATATTCAACCTGCTCAACAAACTTAATCTGTCACTTCAATAACTATACTGAAGTCAGCAGATAAAGTGGCTGCATTCAAAGCCAAACTGGAATTATGGGGACAATGACTGAACATTGGAGTTTTTGACATGTTTCAAATATTAGCAGAGATTTTGAAAGAGACTGAGTCAGGGCCTTCTTCCTCCCAGATGGTGCATGATCACCTATCCCAGCTTTCAAAAGTGTTTAACATTGCTTCCCAACCACAAAAGACCCCTGAAATGGGAAGGAATGGATCTGTGACCCATTTGTGAATAAGCTGGGTGAAGCTGGAAGAGGATCCACTGCTTGAGATCGCAAATGGCAGTGGCCTTAAAAGTATGTGTGAGATAACTTCAAATCTCCATATATTCTGGGTTAAATCAGGGAAGAACATTCTAAGATTGCCACAAAGGCACTGAGAAGCCTGCTTCCATTTCCAACATTCTATCTTTGTGAAGCAGGGTTTTCTGCAGTGACAGCAACCAAAACGAGATTATGGAGTAGACTGGACATAAGCAACACACTTTGGGTGTCACTGTCTCCTATCACCCCCAGATGGGACCATCTAGTTGCAGTAAAACCAGCTCAGGGCTCCCACTGATTCTGCATTGTGGTGAGTTGTATAATTATTTCACTATATATTACAATGTAATAGTAATAGAAATAAAATGCACAGTAAATGTAATGAGCTTTAATCATCCCCAAACCATCCCCCATATCCCATCCCTGGGAAAATTGTCTTCCACAAAACTGGTTCCTGGTGCCAAAAAGGTCGGGGACCGCTGTGCTTGAGGGAACAGGCATTGGTCCTTTACCTAAAACTTTCTGGTATATTTTCCTCAGCTTTAGGTAATTTCCTCACATGCATGTACTGATCAGTATTCTGCTGGAAATTCAAGGGCAGAAGTGTGCAGATCTTCAAGAATTTTCCCTCTGTGTAACTCTCTCTTCTCCTTCACACTGTCCTACAAACTTTGGTTGCCTTAGTCTCCCTGGTATCTTAGCTCCCTTCAGCTTAAGGAGTGAGCTAGTCTGCTCCTTAAGTTCTCCCTGCTTGTGCCATATCCTGGAAAGTCTTTCAAGGCAGCAAACTTGGGTAGTTTCATAGCTCACCTCATTTATTTCCTCTCTGTCAGTGATCAACATCTTTGGTGAAAACTATTGTTTTAAAATTTGACCCACTTTTTGTTTCATTTTTTTTCAGACAAGAGGTTAAATCTCATCCACATTAGTCTGTGTTTGTCCTAAATTAGTTATACCTACTACTACTTTAAAAATGATTTATAAATCTTACTTTCCAGGGCAGAGAAGGGAGAGATCTAGTCACCCCTTGATCACTATGACATATAGTAACTAGAACTTGATATTTAGTTAATTAATTTGTATATATCAACAATCAGAGCTAGGTGTAGTTAAATCAGATCTTCTCTTAATCTATAATCTGTTTCAATGAATCACTTAAACTATGTTAACTTGAATGCAAATGTGACATAGACAAATGACAAGGAAGTAACTTGCATTAATTTTTAACGTGGAAAAACTGAATGATTTGGCTTAACCACTGATGAGTTGTTTAACTGCCTATTGGTCACTTCAGCCTAGTTTATGTGACTAAAAATATAGAGCCTGGTGAATCCCAGAGAATTTTCAATGACAGTATAGCAGTGAAGCTCCAAACAGTTTTGAGCTCAAACTGTTTTCTTCCTTTCATTTTCTGAGAAAAACATCAAATTTCATATTTTGTTTAGTCTTTTTCTTAACAGCTAAAAAATTTACTTCAGAGTATATTTTTATTGATGTTTTTGTCAGCTCTTTTGCTGTACTACCAGAGGTCATAAATACCTATATAAAATGCCCCAGGGCTCTGATTAACCAACAACTCTTCCGAGGACTTTTCTTCCTGGATTCTAAACTTCCTCATCACTTATCCCCAATAACTCTCTGAAATGCCTCTCACTCTCTGACACCGATATTTCTTGATAATACACCTGAGTTTTTGTTAGGCCTAACTTCCAATGTGCTGCCTCTCTGAATATGCTCCATGGACTTTTCATCTTTCCTGCTCACACACCTGAGTCAGTGTTTTGAGGCCAAGGCCAAGTCCTTTATACATAAGGGCAAATGAAACCATGGATAAAGTTAAAATGTATTAAATACTATTTATCTACCATTGCAGCTTTCTATAGTTTTGTTATAAACAAAGAGAAACAATATAGAATAAAATTAATCTTCACAACATCCTGGCACATAGAGTGTCTCAAGTATATTGGGCTTATAGTTTGTTTGGGTTTTTTTTTAGCAACATAAACTATTGTCGGTGAGTCCATTCTCATTGCAAAGTAAAACATTTCACAATGCCCATGTAGCAGAAAATCTCTCCCAACTGCACTTGTTAACTGATTCTGTTTGACAAGTGGCTGCTCCTCGATAATTACTGTACAAACCATTACTTCCAAAATAAATTAAACTTTCATCACTTTATCCTGCTCTTCTATGTTCATTAATATGTATCTTATAAAATAGGTGGCTGCTAGGAAGTGCAGAAGCTTATCCTAAAAGATTGTGCTTTTGTATATATTTAGTCATTGAGAGCTATGATTAGTTCACCTGCAATACAAGTCCAGAAACTTCTATGTGGTGGGAGAGGGGTAGAGCCAAACCCTAAATTCAAAGGGAAATTTTAATTCATTTCTATTTAGTCATCTTTGAATTTTATGTGACAAAATATGCTCATATATTTACTCTTTTTATAAGGACAACTTCAATACCTAAAGAATCAGCTTCTCTGTGATACACACACCACTTTACAGTGTACTGGTTTTCCCTAAGTAGATGATCTGCTCATACCCAAAGTGCAGCCCACCTTATATGGGACATAAAGGGAACTGGAAGATGGCAAAACTGGACAGATATTTCTTGTTTGGATACCTAGTCATAAATCATGTTTGTGATGATTAGAATTTGTTTCATTTTCAGTGAGCCCATTTGACCATATCTTCAATTTTCTTTTGATTTTAAAGATTTTTGCATGGTCTCCAAATGAGGTCAACATTACACAATAAATATCTAATGATAACACTGGTTCATCTGTGTGGTAATCAGCTTTTTTTATTTTCTAGTTTTTATTGATAGTAAATGTACATTTTAAATAACCGATAAAAAAATACAATACACATCTGGTCGCCAAACAAAATTTTTTGAACTCTGTTTATCATTCTGAAATAATTAGAACATTCTTGTATTATTATTCTGATATTGATCCATTTATTGACTTTTGGTATGATTGGTCAACTAGGACCTTCATTTAACAAACATTTATCGACTACCAGAAGAGTTCTTAGCATTGCACTAGGTGTTGTTCTGACTTAGTTCTACCTTGATTTTAAGGAAATAGCAAGTTTAAAGTGAAATATCTTTAGAGCATTATTGTTATAGATATTTCTTCTAGTTCTTATCTCTCATTGTAATTAACTTTCAATAATATAAGTATGAAATTTAATGACAGTTCCCAATATTGACTACATATTTTATGGAAAATATTGGATGTGTTTACTAAAAGTTACTTGAAGATACAACCTTTGTTATTCAGCAATGCCCAAATTTTCTCACCTTATTCTGTAAATAACCTTGCCTCCAGAGATTTTAGAATTATTGCCATAAGACCCTAAAGCAAACAATTATTCTCAAAGACAGTTCTGATATGAGATATAATGTCTCAAAAGATTCTCTGACAAATAGCCAAACCAATCTGACAGTGTAAAATGAGGCACTTGGAGAAAAACCTAGAATTTTCTTTCTTTTTAAAAATGAAACCCCCTTTCTGCACAAAATTATTATTATAGGTAAGACATTTATATTTTCCTTGACAAACTATTTGACAACAATTACTTGTGAGCCCCCAGATAGCCCTGGGTTATGTTATTTCCCTCACCTTAAACATAAAGATTTATCAGTTTATCCAAATGGTCCCCCTATAACTTATAGAACTAAGGTCATAATTCAAAATTTCTGACTCTGAGAGTATCAGGTTTTGGAAATTAATGTCAATACTCTTCAATTTTCTTCCATAAATAGTGTCAATATTCATTAATTTTTATCCATAACTTCCTTTTTATATTTTTCATCTGGTCTTCTTCACCTATCTTTACTTCTCATGCTATATTTTGTATGTAAGGTGAATCCTACCTGATCTGTTTCTGACACTTCTTGTCCACGTTATCTCACCAGTTATCAAAATAAAATATTTTCTCCATTCAAAACATGAATGACATGCAATTCTAAAGTTTTCATTATATTCATTTGGAAAGCAGAATTGTTGATGCTTATGTTTTCTTATTCTACAGTATGACACTAGAGTCCAGAATATAAAAGAAGGCCTATATTTCCTACCTAAACACAAAGAAAGTGGTCATTGTGAAGTTAATCTAATTTGAATACTACTGGGAGTGGAGGCCTTAAGGAAATTTGTAAGTCATATTTATTTTGGTGAAATCATATTGAAAATGTAAGGGTAGAGAACAATGAATAAATGAAATCCTTGTCATTGGGAGTAATTAATCCCATAATCATTAGTTTTGCAAATTCAAAGAAACTGAGGCTGTTCAGAAATGGAAGTTGTTCTAGTAGACAGTCTACTTTGTTGATTTTGCGAGGCAAATGCTTTTGGATTGTGCTAGAGTTTGGAAGATTTATCCTTATTTCAAACTAAAAATCTCCCCTTTGTAGTATCTCCTCAAAGGCCCAAGTACTTTCTTCTAAAGCAATGTGAAAGATTTACTATGCAATTTCCACTTAAATAGATATGAATAGATGTTATATCTTCATAATTTTTTTCTTTATAGTAAAAAACTATAGTTCTATTCACAAGGTCAGTGACCCTTGTGCAGGCCTAAATTTGGCCAGCGAAAGCAATGGTAGAAAGGTAGGCACAGACTGAGATAAAACAAACAAGCTTGATGGATAATTGACAAAGAGGCACAGGGGTAGATACCAGAATTAAGGTTTTAATGGGCAATAATTAGTTCACTTCTTGATTTGTTTGAAGAAATAAGTCTTGGCTCAGAACTCTGGTTGTCTCAGTAAGTAGGTGGTAGTTGACACCAGGAACATGCAGAGCTCACCAGGGTGAGTATACAGAGTAAGCTAACAGTGGATCAAGAATGGGATTGTGAGGAATTTTATCAATTGAAGGACAGTGTCAAGTAAAAGTCCTCTAAAGAGACAAAGAAGGAAAATGTCAGATGTTTAAAAGATTGATCAGAATGTCATGTTGTGGTTCTAAAGACAAAGTGTTTTTATTTATTTTTTTCATTTTTTAAATTTTATTGTTGTTCAAGTACAGTTGTCTGTCTTTTATCCCCACCACTCCCACCCACACCAGCCATCCCTACCTCCTTCCCCTGATTCCACCCCACCTTGAATTTTGTCCATGTGTCTTTTATAGTTGTTCCTAAAAACCCTTCACCCTTTTCCCTTCATTATCCCCTCCCACCTTCCCTCTGCTAAATGTCTGTTCTTAATTCCCATGCCTCTGGTTCTATTTTGCTTTCTTGTTTGTTTTGTTGATTAGGTATGATTAGGTGAGATCATGTGGTATTTGTCTTTCACCGCCTGGCTTATTTCACTTAACATAATGCTCTCCAGTTCCACCCATACTGTCGCAAAGGGTAGGAGCTCCTTCTTTCTTTCTGCTGCATAGTATTCCATCGTGTAGGATGTGAGATGTTTGTTGATGTTGTAGGAGAATACAAATCAGAAGAGAAGATTAAGAAGAAGGAAGAAGAGAAGGAAGAAGAGGAGGAAATAAAATAAAGAAAAAGTAAATTACTTTAATAAGTTTTTTGTGCTTGGTGATGTTGTTAAGTGTTTTATATGCATCATCCCATCAAGTCTTCCAAAAAAAGATAGGAAACAAGTACTTTCACAGTGAAAATCATGTATAATATGATTGGCAGTAGGTTCCTAGACCCAGGAATTCCAAATCAGTTATCTGTTTTGGTTCAGTAGTCTCTTCCTAAACCCTGTAATAATATAGCCCTGAAGTTTACATGATATATTTTTGGATCCCACTTACAGAGTTATGACAGGGTTTGCTGTATTATTTCCATTTTATAGATGAGAAGACTATGATTTTGAGAGAAATTATTCTTCACATATCCTACTTAATTTGATTCTGCTTCTAGTGTTGTATATTCCCTAAGTATGAAATAGAAAATTTCCTTTTTTTGATCCCTCTCGGATTTTACACTCACAAATAATGAAATTCACATCAGCATGAGAATTCCCCAGAAACTCTATATTAGCTCACTTTTCTTCAGAGGCAGAAAAAAAGTGACCTATTTGTTAAAACTGTTGTTCATTTTCATACATGTAGCACTGATTAACATGAAGAAGCTCCACCTTCCTCCTTATAACCTTGACAAGAACTGCATATTAAAACAACACAGTCAAACTATAGTCAATGAGCAGCTTTGTAATAGAAATTATGACATTGGTGTCCATCATATTTCAACAGACAAAATATGCTGGAGTTTCTATAAGTCATCCATGATTTTGAGTTAATAGTATAATGTTGAGTTTGAGTTTCATTCAGAAAGTATAAGGTAACTCTATATAACTTTGTAAGATTGCTACTACATTAAAAGAAGGTTTTGGTGAATCAAATTGTCCCTGAAGAGATCAGATGTCATGCTTTATATACTGTATTTCCCTCCTTGTGCCAAAAGAACTTGGTTGGCAAAACCCTAAATATAAGGTTGATTTGGGGAGAGGGACTCTTTGCCACTTTTCATATGATCATTTTCCTTTCACTGGGAATTGATGAGATGGATAAACAGACTGTGGGGTTTCTACAGTATAGTCCTTTGAGAACCTGACTGAGTCATTACAAATGGTATCAAAGGAGAAAAAAAAACAACAAATACATTTAAAAAGGACAACTATAATTGAACAACAATAAAAAACAAGGAATATTTTACAAAATGCATATGTTTTTAATTGTGGTCTGGAGAAATGATGTATACAATATATTTGAAAACATTTCAAATAGAGAATGGAGAAAGCATGTTTCTCAGTTCCCCCAATAAAAGGAAAAGTCATAATTAGATGTTATCACTATCAATTTAACTAGGTTTCAAAGAGGGAGTCAGTCCACCTCACATTTTGGAAGTGGACATCAGGTCATGCCATGGAACTTGGCCGCTCACAAATCTTTGATTGTGCACACTTCTATGAGGAAGGGATTTCAACTGCCTGGTCTGTAGAAGCAAGAAATTCCACCAGTGAGAAATCAGAGGAGCAATATCTAATTTTTATTTTGTTTTAAATCCTCACTTGAGGACATTTTCACTGCTTGTAGAGAGAGAAAAATGAAGAGAGGAAGAGAGAAACATTGATTCGTTGCTTCTTGTATGGGCCCCAACTGGCACGAACTGCAATCTAGGCATGTACCCTGACTGGGAATTGATCGAGAAACCTTTCAGTCTACAGGACACAACTCCAACCAAGTGATCCACACCAGCTAGAGCTGACTTTTATTTTTGATTATTTCTTCAAAAAAATAAAAATGTCTTTGTTGAGAAACCTCCTGACTGATTTGAACTTCAAGTTCTAACACTTGAACTTCTGAATTTTTTTATTTCATAGCTTATCAAAGAAATTTATAAATTCACATTCAGAAAGTAGAAAGTAGTTTCTATTTGTTAATGAAAGTTCCTTGCCCTGGCTGCCATAGTTCAGTGGATTGAGCGCAGCTTGTGAACCAAAGCATCGCAGGTTCAATTCCCAGTCAGGGCATATGCCTGGGTTGCAGGCCACGGCCCCCAGCAACCGCACATTCATGTTTCTCTCTCTCTCTCTTTCTTCCTCCCTTCCCTCTCTAAAAATAAATAAATAAAATCTTTTTTTAAAAAAAGAAGAAAGTCCCTGAAATATTACAATGCTTAAACTGAGCTTTGCATGAAATGACTTTTCTAGAATCAATGACTCAAATTTCTAATTGTAATGAAAAATAATTTGAATTTTTTAAAAAATGAAAGCCAGTGATGAGTCTTAATATTTATTGTATGTGGTTAAAAAACAGATGTTATCTAAATTAGATCAAGAAATGGTTTATTTCAAACTAATACTTAATAAGAACTTGAATTCGAGAATCTGGGGTTTTTCTCCAACATGTCCAGGATTTCATTTCATATTTAAGATAACAATCGGCTTTCAATATTATTAGGAAATTTTATCTACATCTGGAAAGATTTCTTTTCATTTTCAGCCATTAGTGATTTACTTGTTGCTTTAAGATTATGAACCTGCTGTATTCAATAAATTTAAACAGAAGTATGTCATTGTCTTCATTTGGTTCAATTTGATGCACTGAATGCTTCCTGAGCCTTGCTCTGCAGCTCATGCTGGAAACAGGGGCACTGGGCCACTGCCCAGGCTTTCCTCAAGTGTGGTACAGCAGAGCTAATCTTGTGTTCACCTATAATGGAAGTGCAATTACAGAAAAAAGTACTCTGGGAGCATAGGAGGAGAAGCATTGCCTCTGCCTCTGTTTGACCTGGATTTACAATAAGAATTTACCAACTCCTTTGTCCACTCTTCTTCCACCATGGTTTCCTCTTGTTTATTTTCCTCACAACCTGATTTCTTTTTATAAATGAATATAAGGTTATGCACTTCCCTGGCTTCCCATTGCACAGAGAGTAAGATCCAGTGTACTTTCCATGGCATCCATGGACTGCCAGGACCTGGCTTCAGCCTTTCTAGCCTCATCTCAATTCACTCCATTGTCTACTCCAGCCAGGCAAGTCTTCCTTTTTCCTCATACTCGAAGCCCTGGCATCTGCTGTTCTCACTGTATGAAAATCCTTCCCCCATATCTACAATAGCTTCTTCTCTTCATTCAGCTAGCAGCATGAGTGCCACCTTCTCAGGAGGGCCTCGCTGTTTAAATGCTCTCTAAGACCACTGGGTTTTATTTTGTTTCTTAGCATTATCTGAAAGTAGTGCGCTGTTTTTTTATAGGCTGCCACAACCACCTCTATGCCCATGGAACGTATCTTTCATGGTCACTCGATGGTTTCAATTCTAGAACAGGGCCTGGTACATCCCAGGGGCCTAGTAATTATTGTTGAGCACATGAATCAGCACCACAACATTTTCAGATACTTTCTCCATTTTAAATAATGGTAGAGAATCTGGTCGAGTTTTCTCTTTGTACAAATGAATATACCAATTAATATTTTGGTGCAATCTTACTAAGTTAATATTCAGTTCTTAAAAGAAGGCCAAATATAATGTAATAAAAGAAAAGATATAGTGTTCATGACATTTATTTCTTGGAGTCATTGGCCAGCGTTGTTACCCTCTCATGGCAATAAATTCACAAATGTAAGAAAAATTAAAAATAAATTACCTCCTCCCCTTTTTATGTTTTCAACAGTACCATTGTCTTTGAGTGTTCCCCAAAGGGGGTACAGGAGGTCAGTTTGCACATAACTAGCAAGGTTGAAACACTATTTCAGTTTTGTTGCAATCTTCCCTTAATGGGAAGGCTAACATTCCAATATTATTAAAAATGCAAACCAATAAGACATGAAATGGCTTGCTTATTGCTAACATTTATGCAAAACCACTTAAAATGTTAAAAATATTGATCTCCTACCCTATGTAGCAATTAATGCAGCAAAGAAGACGACAATTGTTTTCTTCCACTGGAAAATCACCAGCAATCTACATTCTCTTCTTCTACTTAAGTTACACAACTGTATATATCCTTCAAAGTCACTGGAAACTGGTGTAATCGCTTTTGTAAATTCTACTAGTCTCCAATGAAGAAGAGATTGTTAAATTAAATTCAAGTAATTTGAAGATTTAAAAGAAATCAGAAATATAGACATTGTTGCCCCTGTATAGGATGAGGTTATATAAAGGTCAGGAAAAGAAAAAGTAAGAATTCTTAGAGCCTTCTTTTGATTCTCTGTTGAGATGTTATCTACGTTGTAAGACTATTTGCAAGCAGACATCCTGTTTATGAAATAATTATACTTTATAATCAGTCACATTTTTGGCCACATAAATGTATATTGAATTTATTTGAAACCAAAAATTATGTGTTTATGTGTGTAGGCAGCCCTAAAGTTTCTGAAAAACTGAAAAAATAAAGGTTTGCAGTGGCAAGGTAAAAAAGAAAAGTTTTAATTTTCGCTCAATTAGTTCTACCTAGGGAATATAAATAGGGAAGTGAAAAAGAAGAAAGGCAGAAAAAAGGGATCAGAGAAAAGGATACACAAACACACAAACACATAATCCATTCTTATTATACATAGGTTCAGTGTTTGTGCATTTTCTTACTCACTAAAGTTTGTTTGTAACCCCAACATCAATACTCTACAATTTCATGGACATGCACACATACATAGCAGTGAAAACCAACACACACATTCCAGATGAGGCAACAAGGATATGCTCTGCTTTTTTGTTCAGTTCTCATACTCTAAACCCTTGTCCTGTTGTCCTGTTCACAGTATATTTAGTGTTTTGTTTTGGCATCTTTGTGTCTTTTATTGGTGGCTAACTGTTTATAATGGTCTATAAGCACAGTGCTGGAGTTCTGTCTGGTGCTGCTTTGCCAGGAGGCTATGATGTGCATCACAGAAAAAGTGTGCGCATTAGAAAACATGTGTATTTACTCAAACATGAGTTATAATGAAGCCTTGATCGAGTGTGGGTTGCTTATCTGGAGGCAGGATTAAATAGAATAAATAAGAATTAATGAAGACTAGATGAACAAGTGAGAGATAACTCAGAGTAGCAAAGGACTGAATTAATCACAAATGTAAGTAAAAGAGGGAACTTGAAGAGTTTGACTGTTTAACTTCACCATTACACAGTTGAGGGATGCAGGAATGGACATAATGGCTTAAGATAAAGCTCTGCAGCCCAATTCAAATCTCAGCTCTTACGCTCTTAACTTCTGTGGGCCTTATTTAATCATTTGTAAGGTGGGAATAATGACATGTCTCATAGGATAGTAGTAAGAATTAAATATGATAAGAAAGCAAAGATGGTAGAAGAGTGTGCATTTCAAGCATTCAGATAACAATATGGTGAAGAATAAGAGACCCCTAGATTTACATTTACTTAGAAACTTCCTGGTGGAAACCAATCCCTATGTTCTCTTATCCCTGCTCAGTGATTTTACCATCACATCGTCTGGTGGTCACTGAGGCATCAGTTGGCCTGACTTATGTCATGATGGTTGGCATGAAGATGCCTGTATTCCCAAGGTATACTTTCATACCATAGAACACAGAGCCAAATGAAAAGTAATGTGAGCAGGTGGTTAAGAGAAAGAGGGATGTCTGCTTTGGTTTTGTCTGAAAAGAACATCATTTCTAAAAAATACAAGTAAGAATTTATACAAAATCTCACACATCCACTGTCCAATCAGTTATATTCATAAAATGGAGTAGGCATTGACTTCTGCCAGAACAAAGTAAACTAGAAGGATTTGTCTTTTGTTCCTTTTTGTAATGAAAATTAGAAAGAAATAACTGCACCCTCAAACCTCATTTTTTTCATATATATGAGGTCTGTCCAGCAGATATCCAGGCCATGTAATATGAAAAATAGAGATATTTATTGAACAAGACACAAGATACAAGAAACATTGTACATAGGACAATGATGCCTCAGTCCACTTCAAAGCAGTCACCTTGAAACCTCACACAGTTCTCACAATCACCATCAGCTGCCCTTGTCATACTTTCCTAAATTTCACAGATGGCCTGAAATCTCTCCTCTTTTAAAGGTGATTTTAGTTTTGGAGAAAGTCAGAAGTTGCAGCTCGCCAAATCTGGGCCATATGGGGACCAAATTACCTGAGAGATTTGATATTTTGCCAAAATACTCCATGCGGGACATGATGTGTGAGCAGAACATTGTTGTGATGAAGCTGCCAATCGCTGGTTGCCCATAGGTGTGGCCTTTTGTGTAATCTCAATAGCTTCCACTGAGGAATGTTCAAGCTTAATGCAAAACTTGATGCAGATTTGTTGCTGTACTTGTTCAGTCATTTTGAATGTTATGGCTACACAGTGCACATGCTCACTCAAGGTGACTACCACCCTCACTTACTGGTACAGTGCAGTTGGCATTGTTCACACATTCACATTCCAGTCCACTCTCCTTGGCTGCCAGGTTATATCGATGTTATGCAAATCATTCTTGTTATATTAACTGGCCAGACTCTTTCCAGACAAACCTTCTTATAATGTTAAAAACTTAAAATCCACTTATGATGAAACATTTCATCAAAGCTGGAAATGAAGACTTGTCCAAAGTAAAATTAGTCAGGATGTAAGACAACCCATATGATCTCATTTTTCACTACTAAGGGAGCCAGAAAATGAAATAAAATTATGGTACCTTGCATATCACATCTACATGGACATGCATAGAAATTTTTTAATGTTAGTATTAATACTAATAATATATATTACTTCACATGTCAGAGAGACACAACAATTGCTATTTTAATATATTTAGCCAATCCTGTTCATAAACATGAGTAAATGGTACTGAGCTGGTGATAAATCTACAGATTTTATAACTTTGCATTTTAGATTAGACAAAATAACACTGAAGTATACTTTAAAGAATGTGGCTTTCAGTTTTTCCTTCTCATTTTCATCTAGGGAAGCTTACCATTAAAAATATATTTTTTTCTTTTTAAACCCATTCAGTTAGCTGTCCACTTTGTATTAAATGCAAACTGTTTCATACAATGCTTGCTAGAAGCAAATGTGCTTGTAACATGACTGCCATAATGGATTCATTAAAAAATGTGATTTATTTTACGTTCTAAATCAAAGAATTTTTTTATATTTTAGCAAGTAGCATTGACTTTGACATAGGTATATTTTTATGAATAGGATATACTTATTCCTCAAGAGTCAGCTACAAATAGCACTTGCTAGTATTACTATCTAAAAATATTCCATCAAATAAAATAGTGTTGTTGCTGCTTTTTTTTTTATTTCATAGTCATAGACTGGGAGATGACATAAAAGCACACAGGGCTATACTTTGGTAAGGTGTCCTAAGTGAGTATCAATTATTACATATTGAAGGCTCCCTTGTGGCTAATGAACTCCGAGACATTAGAATTAACCACATTGATTTTAAAGATATTACAAATAGATAAGGGGATGTTAAATAGGTCATCAGATTTACTAATTCTAAATGTTTATGTTTATCTGCATCTAAAGTTGCTGGCATTTCTCACTGTCAGAGTGGAGGGTTAATGTTTGAGAAGACCATTCAACTCCCATCATTTAAATATGATAACTGCCTCATGTGTCTACATAATTTTTCAAAGCTATTTTTAAGCCTTATAAGCTTTTCAATTTCAACTTAACATCCACCAAGAGATTTTTTATTAAATTTAGTGCAATATTTTAACTAATTGGCACAGCTCGATTTTAAATAAATTCTAGAGTTAAAAGTAATTTCTAAAGATATAACTTACATAATTTTCCTCACTGCATCACTGGTTTTGAATAGTGGCTTTCAAGTTTAAATCATTAGAAATCTTTCAGAATCCCTAGACATCTGACCTTGTATAAATCTAATGTAAATTTTATGGAGTTAATTGTGGCTAAACAGGCAAAATAAGTTGTGATACATAATTCTGGTTGCCCAAATTAATTTGAAGCAGTAAGTATTTCACAAAATATTGTGTAAACAAATAAAGCATTAGAAACATTTCAAATAAGAACTAAAATTATTTGTTTCCTGATAAAATTATTGCTGGCCTGCTAAAAATACTATTGGTCAGGATATTATTACGTGAACTAGTACATCCTGGAACTGAAGGGCTTGTGACTGGGAACTTGGGAATTTCACCTGGAAAGAACAGATGACAATGGGGGATGATTGGCTGAATCATCAATGAAGACAGAAAGCTGAGGTAGAATACAAAGGAACTATTCATGGCTTTTGTCTGCAGCAGACAGAATCCTAAAAGAAGGGTGACTGCTCTCTTCTAGTGTCATGGATGTCACATGGCAGAAAGTTTTATGTTTGTTTCTGACATTAGGCAAACAAAAACCTTTTGAATAGTGAATTAGGCTTTTGTTTTGAGCCTGCAAACTCTTCCTCTTCCTGTCGATGAGCACTGATCTGATTGCAGCTCTCACATTTTCTTGGTGTTAACTGTGTGGGGAATGTGTGTAAAAGGCCTAACACAGGAGCACTGACCTTACTCCACAGAGTTCACACAGCTTTTGGAGTTCCCTCCCTCCCTTCCTCCCTTCCTCCCTTCCTCCCTTCCTCCCTTCCTCCCTTCCTCCCTTCCTCCCTTCCTCCCTTCCTTCCTTCCTTCCTTCCTTCCTTCCTTCCTCCCTCCTTCCTTCTTTCTTTCAGGGGTGGTGGTAGAGAAAAGTAGGTGGTATAGGAGAGTAGAAGACCACCAATTTCTTTGCTCAAATAAACAATGTGAGTTAGGCCTTCTGAAATCAGTTTAACAAAGACCTTTCTTCTTTTCCCTCTGGAGAAGGATGCAGCGCTATCACCATGATTCAGCTTTGCTTGTCTGGGTCTGTGCGAATTGTGAGGGAAAGTGCTTTGAGGGAGCCCTTCCTGTTCTCTTTGGTCCCTGCAATCTGAACTCACTTGAGGTTCTGAGGTTCAAAATTTGATGACTTGGCAGAAAAAGGTAAATCTGTTTTTAAAGGCATGATGAGGATTGCATTTTTGTTGAGGGAGTCACAGATTAGAAAAAGTGAAGCCATTTTTAAAGCTTTTGATTATGGCCCACTTTTAAATACATACATTCACTTTGAATTAAAAGAATCCAGAGAAATTAGAATAATTTCTGCTTTCTGTGGCCAGACTTTGAAGTAGAGAAATGTGGAACTAAAAGCAAATAGCATAACCTGTTTTAATCAAAAAGAGTCTAGCAAGAAACAATCAATTAAAGAACAGTCTGAATCTCTGTGACATCAATGTATGAAAATCTGTTAGACGCCAGATTGTGTCTCAAGACACATATGATGAACTGAAAAAAATGACCTGCTAATAGCTTTTACGGGTAATAAATGCATCATGTTATTGGTAATTCTGCAGATGGTAAATCAAGCTAATATCGAAGCTGAAACAAGCTACTTGTTAAATATAGTTCAAAATGATCTCTGTTATTCAAAAATACTGTATTGCACAGAAAAGAAAGATGATTATTCTTTATATTTCTAAGCATCTTAAATAGATAAACATTCCCATTGTGCCATAGAGGCATTTTAATTTTTAAATTCTTTGGAGAGAGCATGCCTGAAATAAATTTAGGTTGAGAAATGATATGTTTATTTAGATTATGAGCAGGAACTACAATGTAAAACCTGTGCTGAAATTGAAGTGTGACTTTATTGCATACAATGCATATTAGAAGATATTTCCAATCAACATTTGGAACACTGATCTGATAAATTTCAACATTTGAGCACAACACATATTAATAAATGATGGAGTGATGGATATGCCACTCATATTATTGACTCTCTTGAATAGACTTATTTGCTTAAAGAACACTTTAACTTCATTTTTTTGTTGTTGTAAGATCTAACATAGATAGTAACACAGTTCTGGGGAGAAAACAGAGATTAGGAAAAGAGACGACAGGACAGGACAATGGTCCAAGAAATCATTCCAACATGGGAAAAAAAGATGTATAAAGGAAAACCCAATTTAAAGAAAGTTAGCTATATAGGTGGACAAATCAGACCACTGAACATCAAATGAGCTTTTCCCATCTGGTTATTTTTAGCATAAAATTGTTTTGTTTGTCCATCTATATGGCATGTAACTAAGCTTGTTGATTTGTATTTGTATTAACTGGAGATAAGATCAGTTCTAAGTATTTATTTATTTTTTTAAAAATCTCTAACAAGGTTTATTTTAAATACACTTAATTTAAGATGTATTTATATTTTTTCAGATAAATTTATGTTTTCTTATATCTATACTTACACATGCATGTGCAGAAAAAATACAGACAATGAATAAAACATAATTTTTTAAATTGCTAATTCCATTGTAGTTCTAGAAAACCACACTAGCTTGTTTGGATTAAAAGAATTTTTTTCTTTTTAGGAAGATTATATTCAGTGAAATATTTCTAGTATTAGGTAGAATCCAGGATATAGAGTCTTTGAAAATCAGATGTTTTTTAGTTTTGGATCTACCTATTACCTGGAACATCTTGAGGAACATCAATTAATGCCTTAAATGTTCAGCTTTTCAACAGTAAAAAATATTAGCTATTTATCAATTTTCTATGATAAAACTTTTGGGACACTGACAGTGACAGCAATCCTATCTTTAAGCAGTGAAAAAGGGGTAAAATATCACCTTGTTGGAGGAACAGATGTTTGCCATCTATTAACATCTATTAATTCACTTCAGAATCAGAAAATTACAATAAGACTAATCCTAGGCCAAATTGTGAAGCTAGGAATTATTACAGTCAGCAGTTCTCCAAATTCCCAAAAGTAGTCCTTTTCACAAAGACTCCTAATGTCTTTCCTCACCTTTGTCTTCACTGTTTATTCAATTTACTCAAGCACTATAATAAAGGCATTAATAACATAATATCTCTGCCTTTTATGGGATATTATCAGTTTAAAGTAACAGAAAATAGAGCTTAAAGTAACCTAATCAATAAGGACATTTATTATATGACATAACAAAGTGTCCAAATGTACGGTCAGCTCCAGGGTTCATTGGTCATCTCAGTGCTAGAAGCCAAGGACCTGTCTGTCTTCTGCTGTTTACAAAAACAATCTTAATGCTAAAATAAGATTATAAAATATATTAATTTACACACATTTATATATTGCTGTACAATTAAATATATTATATTTTAATTAAGCATACAGAATGCAATTCTTTCTTATTTTTCTGTGGTTTAAATACTTTTTACTGTCTGTAAATAATTCAAACTAGAAGATGGGAAGCAGCAGATTTAATATATGTTACTCCATGGTTCTATGAGAATAAATAGTAATTCTGCCTATTCTTATGTTGAGACAGGATAGAGGTACTGATAAAGTTGGGGAATTGTGGGTTGGGGGCAGCACCAAAAATTAGAGGAACTCTGACATTTCTTCCTACAAAATATGTCCTGTAGAGTGTATTTGAGGGGATAGCTTTGCAGTCAACTCTAACATAAAAGAGAAAACCAGTAAGTAATGAGAATGTGGTCATGATATGAGATTCTTATTTCTTAGCAACATCAGGTACACATAAGTATTTGACAATCTTTGTTAGAAAAATGTTGTGATAATGTAATGAAGTAGATGATGGACTCTTCTCATGAGCAAACTGCATTCCTGGATCATGGGGCAAAACTACTCCAGAGTATAAAAATCTCTGTGGAGTCACAAGGAACTCCAAATAGCCAAAGCAATCTTGAGAAAGAACAAAGCTGGAGACATCCTACTTTCTGATTTCAAACTATATTACAAAGCTATAGTAATCAAAATAGTGTGGCATGCACATAAAAACAGGCACAGATCAATGGAACAGAATAGAGACCTCAGAAATAAACCCCTGTATAATCTTCAACAAAATTACTAAAACTGTACAGTGGGAAAATTAACTTTCAACAAAATTACTAAAATTGTACAATGGGAAAAAGATAGTCTCTTCACTAAACAGTGTTATGAGAAAACTGGATATCTACATATAAAAAAATGTAACTGCACCCCTATCTTACACAACACAAAAATCAAGTCAAAGTGGTTTAGAGACTTGAAAATAAGATGTGGAAATGGAAAACTCTTGGAAGTAAAAGCAATGAAAAATCTCCTTAACATCTGTCTTGGCAATGAGTTTTTTGATCTGACACCAAAACAAAGACAACAAAAGTAAAAATAAATACTGTATTTTGCCATGTATAATGCATGCTTTTTTGCCCAAATTTTTTAGGGAAAAATTAAGATGTGCATTACACATGAGTAGCACTAATTCCTTATCTATATAAATGTTTTTAATTCTTGTATTTATGCTTGTGTGTTAAAAGTGTAACTCTAGGCCCTGGCTGGCGTAGCTCAGTGGATTGAGCACGGGCTGCGAACCAAAGCATCGCAGGTTCGATTCCCAGTCAGGGTACATGCCTGGGTTGCAGGCCATGACCCCCAGCAGCTGCACATTGATGTTTCTCTCTCTCTCTCCCTCCCTTCCCTCTCTAAAAATAAATAAATAAAATCTTGTTTTAAAAGTATAATTCTATAAATAATAACAGTATCTGTATGCAAAATAATACCCCAGAATACAATAATCAGTTTTGTTTCTAACTATAAATGAGTAAAATTTGAATTAGAAAATTAAAATGAAAGACATTTTCCTGAAATTTTGTCCCAGAAACATGGGTACACATTATACATGGCAAAATAGGGGGTAAGTGGAACTACTAAAACCTTCTGCACAGCAAAGGATTCCATCAATGAAATGAAAAGGCAACATAATGAATGGCAGGTAATATTTGTAAAGCACATATCTGATAGAGTTCTTGTCTAAAATATAAAAGGAACTCATACAGCTCAATAAAAAGAAAAGAAATAACTCAGTTGAAAAATGGGCAAAGAATCTGAATAGATGCTTTTCCAAATAAGGCATTCAAAGGGCCAACAGAGGTTTGTGCTGACTTTCAAGCTGGGGAGATCAAGTTGGGCCAAGGACACTGAATATCATTGCCCTCTTTGACTTGTTTCCCAAGAGAGTCTCAATAAAATGGTTTCATCATATATATATGAGGGGGATGCTTCAAAAAAAAAAAAAAACAAATGAAACTATCTTTTGGAGAGTGCCTTATAACAGAGGCATGCCCTGCTAGGTGAGTGGTCTAGGAACCCACCTGTATCAGTGTACTAGCTGGAGTTGTTGTGAGAGGCTGCATTCAGCTTCAGTGAATTTTTTGAAGCCTTTTCAGTGTGTTTGCCCATTTCATAATGGATGATTTATGAGTGAACCTGCCCACACTTTGCTGAGTGTTGAGCAGCTTCCATGCCCCACCATCCCTATTTACCTGATCTCACGCTGACTGACTTTTTTTGTTTCCCCAGATGAAAAAAGTCTTCAAAGGGAAACATTTGTCAATGTGAAAGAGGTGAAACAAAAAATGGAAGAAACACAAAAAAGGCACCAAAACTGACAAGTTCAAAAATTGTTTTGAGCAGTGGAAAAAATATCTCGATAGGTGTATTGCATCAAATGGAGAGTACTTTGAAGGTGATTGATGTTTAAACATATGAGAATAAATACACAATTTTTATAAATAAATTCTTGGGTTTATGTGCTACATATATAGCCAAATGGCTAATAGGTACATGAAAAGGTGTTCAATGTCATTAATCATTGGAGAAATACAAATCAAAGCCACAGTGAGATTATCATCTCACATCTGTTTGGGTAGCAACTATCAAAAAGACAATATATAGCAAAGCCTGACAAAGATACAGAGAAAAGAGAACCCTTGTGCTCTGTCTGTGGGAACGTAAATTGGTAAAGTCATTATGGAAAACAGTATGAAGATTCCCCCGTGAAATTAAAAATAGAACTATCATCTGATCTGGCAGTCCCACTTCTTTGTGTGCATCCAGTGAAAATGAAAACCTTATTTTAAAGAGATATCTTTACTCCCGTGTTCATTGCAATATTATTCATAATAGCCAAGGTATGGAAACAATTTAAGTGTTCATTGATATGTGAATGGATAAAGAAAGAAAAAAAGAGTGAAAGGAAAAAGCTAAGTCAGGGAAAACACAGTAGAATTATGCTTGGCAGGGTAAACCAAACCTGGAATGTCTGATAAGCTCTGTCGAGAAATGTAGATATCCAGCTCTGGCTGGTGTGGCTTTGTTGGAGGAGCATCATTCCATACACCAAAGGGCTCAGGGTTTGATTCCTGGGTACATGCCTGAGTTTCAAGTTTGATGCCTGGTTGGGGCACATATGGGAGGCAATCAATAATTGTTTCTCACATGAATGTTTCTCTTTCTCCTTTCTTTTTTCTGTAAAATCAATAAACGTATTTTTAAAAATGTAGATATCCAACTAGTTATTCTTCTACTGATAAAATAATTAAAATGTTTCTTTTTATGTTTTTTCCAACAATCCACTCTTTACTTTGGTTTACCAATTTAGATATACAGCTCATCTCCCTACTGATATTCACTCCTTTGGCCAACTAAAATAAATCTTTGCATGAATTGATATTCTATGTTAACAAATTACATGATCCACTAAAATGTATTTTTTTCAGACACATTAGGAAGATAAAATAATTAGTTGAAAACATTAGTAAACCTTTATGGCAACCACACAACATGCTGAATTCATTGGTAATCTATTGGAGCATGTATGAAGTCCATAAGTGGAGAGAAATAAATATGACAAGGTGAACAAAGAAAGGTAGGTTCAATGTAGATAATTTTGTGAGCGTTCTCTCCCCTGAAGACTTTTGCGAAAGCTTAATGGTCTTGACCTGCATTGATACCTTGGCTCCTCTGTCCCTTTCTCAAATTTGTGCGCAATCCATGATTTTTCTTCTATTTACATTTCTAGTGCTTTGGTATGGAAAGAAATATTCTCCGAGGACCAAAGAATTATTGTAGTTCACATTAGACCTTGATTCTGCTTCCAGCTTCTTTATTTATACTGGAGACATTATTCTGATTCTGATTCAGATTTATCTTACAAATACAATGGAGTTAAAATGCTTCACAGCTACCCTTTCATTTAAACTCCAACACCACAGTGCTGTACCTGCTTTGGTAACAGTGCTAATATCCATACAGAAAATGCTACAGTGTATGTAGTGGCATCTCCTAATCATGTATTTTTTTGTAAGTCAGAGTTCAATGTAAGAGATACCCATGGCTTTGTATTTTTCCAAAAGAATTTTGTTACTAACAAACAGAAGGAACTCATTACACACTGGTTTTGTTTATAAGACAATGTTGTGTCATTTGGGCCCTAATGTAGTGTTAAATGGGAGGCTCCATATTATTGGTAAATCACTTGTCACTGGAATAAAAGTAGTTATGAGACACCTTGTTAATCCTTCCAAAATTTTTAAGATATTGGTTATGAGTTATCAGCAATGAATAACGAATAAATGAGCTTTTGACAAAAAAAAAACATGAAAAACTTTCCAACTTTTGTCCCTTCTAACATTTTGAAATTTTACTGTCACAGACTGATGTGGTAACCTATTTACACTGAATCAAACTTGTTGACATTTAAGTGTTAAAAAACCCCACTATCTAAGCAGTAGAAAGAATATAGGAATGACATTCACAAATATTTCCAGCTGTCAACAAGTCAGATTTCTTACTAACTGTGAGCCCTTGAAGTATTATGTTCTTTAGTTAGAGTGAGAAATACTGTTACTTCAGGGTTGTTTTTTTTATATCCATATACTTGTCTGTAATAATTATCATGACTATAAAATACCATGAATCTTTCCATTCCTTTCATCTCTAATGTGCACTATTTTCCTTTTGAACAATACCAGAAAAGAATTTCTTATGCATTTGACAGACAGATGGAATAGGCGATCATTCACACAAAACCAAGGACACCAACATCCCTTAAGAATTTAATGAAGATCTATTCTTAGTAAGTAGGCAAATAGTAGAAAAAACTAAAATATTCCTCCATGTAACCAAGGAGAAATTTAAACAGGAGCATCCATTTTCTTCATCTCCCTCAGGAAAATATAAATTCTCCTATGGGCATTAAATGAAGAAACCCTCACTGCTGCCTCAGTAGGACACCAACCTCTGTAAGTGACCATTCTCTTACTGAGATACATGGGACAATCTGTCTTCATCTTTTTCCTTCTCCTTTTCTAAGATGATACAAAAGCAGAAGTGAAGAGGAGTTAGTATCACACCCCCTCTTCTAAGTATTAACTTTACTAAGAAAGGGGTCCCTATACATTTCATTGTCATGCTGGGAAGGGATATACACACTTGCTAAAAAGAATATTGTATATAATATGGTGATGAAGCATGTTGTGCTTGCCAGCCTGATCTCTGGTCTTAGCTCCACCACTCATTAATTGCATGGCTTTGCAAATTACTTGATTTTCTTGTGTCTCAGTTTTCTCATCCATAAAATGAGGCTTGTAATAACACCTACTCCATGATTGTTGTGAGGATAAATTCATTTTTTGTCTTTGTCCTGGTTTCACCTTCTCAATACTTCAAATAATCTTGAAAGGTGGCAACTTCTAAATTTTCAAAGAAGTCAATCAATTGTGTGAGTAGGGTCACCTTGGAAACTTGGAAAGAGATAAGTTTAAGACTAGTGATCTGGCATACTGTTTTATGCAAGATTTGGCATTTTCAGCATGTATGTGATTGGAGGCTTTCTGAGCAGTGCCTGGCATGCCAATCTCTCTTTTAGTCTCTATTAAAGTATGATAGAGAGTAACTATGGGTATACTAAAGTGTGCATAGTGCACTAAATTGCTCCAATGCAGAGATTTAAAACAATAAACATTTTTAATCTTGCAATCTCTGTAGTCATAACTTAGCTGGGAGCTTGTGGCTCATGCTCTCTGATAACTCTGCAGTCTTTTAGCTGGGCCTATGGTCTCATTTAAAGGCATGGCCAAGAAGTGATCTGCTTCCTAGTTTACAAGCTAGAATTTCTCAAGCGATCCTGTGGAGAGGCCCATGTAGTAAGCACCCAAGGCTTTTAGTGACCACATTCTTGCCATTGCAAGAATGTTGTTCTTCACTTTTTAAACCAGAACTTTGGTTTTATTTCCACAAAGCCACCCCCAACAGGGTATTCACGTGCTATTAGACTTTACTTGGAGAGATGAAGCACTGTTTCATCACAGATAGTAAAGAAATGTCAATTGAATATTAGGCTTTAAGTTTTTCAGGCCATTTTATAATTGAAATCTGTTTCAAGATAATTCATATTGACTGGCATTCATGAGAACCGGCTGGTCTGTCTCCATGATCCCTCTCATCTTTCCACCTCATCTGCTTGCTTCTGGGCATCAAATTCATAACCAAATCCATTAACGAGCTCTGCAAGAGCAGAAGATCTTCCATTCAACAGAACTCTACCACCTGGAAAACATTGCTGTAAAATACCAATTGTTTTTCATTATGCTCAAATTTACTTAATGTTTTTTAGTTCATGTTAATTTTTACCTTTGGGATTTCTGTGGTTCTAGAGTAGAGAAAATTGGTTATGGGTTGATTCAGTTTTACTCATTATAAAGCATTTTAATTAAACTTCCCGGCCCCTGCCTATTCACAATGGTGGGAGCTTGCAAAAATAAGGTTCCTTAAGTTTTTATTTTTGAAAGATATTTCTGTCAGTTTTATGTCTCCAAACACTGGAAATGTAAATAATTGAGTTTATTCCAGAAGCAGGATTTAGAAAACAGGTAGATTGGACAACGCTTGAAGAACATGTCCTGATAATTTGTCATACTCCCTCTCCTTACTTCACTGTATTTCTATAGGTAATCCCGCCCTTTTTGTGTTATTTACTCAAACTTTAGTTCTTTGTGACTAAAATTGTGATTTTTTATCAAGTCCTCTCTTTTTATACTTTTGTTGTTTCATCAGGTTTAAAATATGTTATTTTCTCTTTTAATACTGTGACTGCAAATTGAAAATTACTGTGAGAGCTTAATTTTCTGCTCAATATTTATACTGTTCTACTCTAAATTTAAAAATGCTTTGAAGGCAATATTTTTTTTGTTGGGAGGATTTTAAAATGTGGTATTCATAGAAATAAAAAGACAAGTATTTTAAAACAAGCTCACACGTAGGAGAACTGAAGGGATAAACAAAGCAAATACATTATTTACTAATAGAAAAATTAGTATTAATGAGTGACATAGGAATAAAGTAACATGAAAATTAATATCATCTCACCATCATCAAGAAGGATGCTATAAGCTTTCAAGTTTTTATAGCAATTTTTATAGTAAAACAAAATAAAAAAAATTCTAAGGTATTTTTAGTAACATCAATCATTACACTGCTTTTCTGAGTACTTTGCTGAGGATAAAGATCAATGTAAACTTTTATGTTCACTTTTTTGGGTCCTTTACACTACTTTTTTAATTTATAAAGTTAAATAGGTTTCCAAATCTAACTTTTAAAAACAACAAGAATGACCTGACTTTAACATACCTTGTTGACATTATAGTTAAATCAAATACTAAAATGTTTTTAAATTTAAAAATAGCAACAAAGGCCAGTTATATGTATTAAATTACTGGAGAGGAAAAGATAATACAATATATGTTCACACCAACCTTTTGAAATTCAGGATGAAAGTGATGACATTAGCTCTTTGCCAAACAGTGTTTTCTTCACAAAATGTTAGCAACATTCCATTCTTAAAATAACTTTTTCCTCCAACAATCACTGAAACATACACTTAGATGATAATCATTTAGATGCCATCAAGGAAATGTTAAGAAATTCTAGGTTTAATCAGAAAAAAACCTATTATTGCCACTTTTCATTTCATTTCAACCCAAAAGATGGGGTGGACTTTTCTTTTTTTCCATTTGGTGAAGTTCTTTCTCTACCATTGATTTTTCCCACTCATTGAAAAAGCTTATTTTTCTTGGTTATTTTATGGGAATGGTGGTGAGAAGGTTGGCTATCAATAGGGTAATGTCTCTCAGAAAAATACTTATCTCTGACTTTTGGTTTTCCTACTCATGGGCACAAGAAAAGAGAATAAATATGCTGACCAAAAGGAAAAACTGAAGTTCAGAGTCATGAAGTAATCTGTCAAAAGTCACCTGCCTGGAAAGTAGTGTTTTCAGAATTTTTACTCCGGTATGACTTTAGTATATGAGTGCCAATGTCATAAGCTGATTACATGCTTATGTATTAACTTATTTTCCTTCTTCTTTAAAATTCAGTTAAAATATAACTAAAGGAAGTTTTTCATTAGCACAATTTTAATCAAATCGGTGTAGGGCAGAACCCAAAGAAGCATTGCCTGAGAGCAATGGCTACTTGACAGTAAATTTCCTTATACAAGATCATCAAAGATAACTTACTGTTGTCAGATAACCTTGCCCTTACATGTTTCAGGGTGTATTGTTCCAAAATACGTTTATGTATATTCATATTTTTCTTAATAACTCTAAGTAGTAGTGAAATTAGTAATTATTATCAGTAACTTATTATGTCCCATGCATTGTGCTAAGAACTTTATATCTTATCTTATAATAACCCACTGAGGTAGCCACTACTACTGATCATATTTTATTGATGAGGAAAGAGACTAAGAAAGACTAAGTTACATATAAATCACAGAAATTCATTTCTAATAACTTAAATGGTAAAAGAAGAGTTATTGGTAGATATCAGAATAGTCCACAGATTTGAAGCAAGAGAACCTTAGTACTGGAATGGAGCATCAGACGCTCCTAGAACCCTCTCCATGAATATCTCCTGCTCCTACTTATGCCGGGTGCTGGTGCAGTGGCTACTGGCATCTCCGGAGTCACATTCTCATAGTTCTGAGAGAATAAAGAGACTTTTCCCTGCCAACTCCAACATGACCAGCCTGGAAAGGACACATGAGAATATAACTAATAATGGTTCTATTCAGGCACTGTCCTAAAAACTTTATGTCACACAAAATTCCCAAGAACAAGTTATTATTATCCCCATTTTTTTACAAATAAGGAAAACAGACTTAGAGATGTCAGGAGGATTTGCCTAAGGTCCAGTGGTTAGGAGATGTCTGTGCTCAATTTCCCAGCTGAGGTGGCACGATGGAAGATCCCATTCCTCTACCAGCTACTCCAACGTTGCCAGGTCTCTCTCTCTCAAGTGTTGCCTGTTGGCCTGGCTTGGGTATCTTGCCTACCAGCGAACAAACTGCCATGGTTAGGGAGATGCTATCCTACTGGTTTGGCTTAGGTCTAGTTCTCATAACTCTAGTCAGATTTAATTCTGTTACAAAAAGAAGTAAACACCTCAAGACTTCCTGAGTTTACACAGGCAGTAAGTAGATGAGCTGACAAGGAACTGAGCTCTACCTAATGCTGGAGCCCAGTCTCTCCTTATCTATACTATCTCATAATAATAGTTTGTGTGGTTATCACATTTCACAGACAAGAAAATAAACTCCGTAAAGTCAAATCATCCCCAAATTTGCATGACAAGCAAGAGGGGGAAAGATAAATAGATACTAGGTCTCTCCATTGTTTAACTCAGTGATTTGTCCATCCTACTATTCAGCTCCCTTGCAGGAGGTGGTGGAGTGATTTCACTGTACTTATTTCTAAAGACAACTGGTTCAAAGCACCCATTATGTAGAGAGGTAGAAAAGAAGAAACCATAGTGAAATAGCTAGATATTTAGTTTCTATATTAGTTTACTAAGGTTCCTGTAATGAAGTACCTCAAAGTGTCTTAAACAACAGAAATTTATTGTCTCATAGATCCAGGGGCTGAAAGTCTAAGCCCAAGGTGTCAGGAAGCTTGTCTTCTTCTGAAGACTATGGGGAATAATCTGGTTCATGTTTTCCCCCTCTCAGCTTCTGAGGGTTTGCTGGCAATACTTGCCATTCCTTGACTCCTAGATGCCCTGATCCCTGCCATCATGTTCCCATGGTGTTCCCCCTGTGTGTCTGTATGTGTCCAAATGTCCCCTTTTCATAAGTGCATAAGTCACATAGGAGTAGGACTGAACCTTACTCCAGGAGAACCTTAACTTAATTAACCACCACTTCAATAACACTATTTCCAAATAGGCCATATTTTAAGGTACTGTTAGGACTTCAACATATGACTTTGAAGGGAGAGATCATTCAATCCACAACAGCTTCTCTAATAAGAAAAAGACTAAAGGAAACTGACATAGGTTTGCAACTAAGAAAGACTTTCATCGGCTCTTTTATTTAAGTTAAAGAGGGAGAGAAGTAGAAAATTATCCTTAATGGGCAGTTTGGGAAAAAGTTAGAAAAATGGAATGGGATGATTGGAAGAAGGGATAGACAAGAAGTCAGACTGGGGTGTTGGAAAGGGGATGGGAGATAGCAAAAGTACATTTCAGTGGTGAGGGCAGCCATTTGAATGTTTTTGATTCAAGTGGGTGGTTGGTTTCGATCCAAAATGCCATTGAGATTATAGAAAGTGGATGGTACAGCCAAAGCAACAGATAAAAAGTCAACTTTGGCTTCATTATTGAAGATTATTCATTAGAGGAAGTGGTGAAAAACATGGGAAAGGGAAAAGTCATGAGAAAAATAAAATATTAGGATGCAGAGTCATTCTTGAATTCATCAAAAGAGTTAGATCATTATGAATAATGCCTTTGGAACTACTTTTGTTCAACAAACCACTTCTGAATATTTAAAATACAATTAGTGTTTTAGTTTTTTGATATATATTTCTTGGAAACCAATTGGATATAATCAGCTCTGCCTAAAAACATATTTTTTAGAATTTATAAATAATGATGATCCATATAATGTAAGCTGAAGCCTCATTACTAATGGGGTTCTTAAATGACCTAATATATGTAACATGGTTAGAATAGTGCCTGGTGCATAGCAATGAAGTATGTGTTTGCTAGTATTATTAGGTGACATTAATCTCTCATAGGGCAAATGAAATAGAACAAGGTGTAAACAGACTGAAGTGGGCTTGCTCAGAGCTGCTGCCACATTAATAAATTTATTTTTCAGATGCTCCAATAAATACCTCTGATTGTCACTGATATGATGCTGAAAATAGCCAGCATCGTATAAAGCCCATATAAGAAATACAAGAATTTTCATCTTAATAACCATATAAGAAAAATAAAAAGATGAAAAACTTTTATGTTCTTCATTCATCCAACATGAAGTTAACAAATTAAATGCTTAGTCTTTTCAGCTTTTCAGAATTCTCTATTAATTAAATACTAAAAGTCACAAGAAAAAAATTAGTATTTAAAACAGTTTGAAATAATTTTCAGAAAATGGAAAGATAAAATATTGATTATATTCATTAATATTAATTTTGAATTGATAATTTTGCATCTTGATTAACTAATTTTGTAATAACTATGATTAAATTGAAGTATTATTATTAAATTATATATATCATATACATAAAGATATAAATTCTTAGGAAGACACTAAAGTCCATGAGGGTATTATAAATAAGGATAAGCCATGTTTCCTTTTGTTGCTATTAATTGCTTTTTGCATTTTTTAAAAATATTTTGTTTATTTTTAGAGAGAAAAGAAGGGAGGGAGAAATGGAGAGAAACATCAATGTGTGGTTGCCTCTCACATGCCCCCTACTGGGGACTTGGTCCACAACCCAGGCATATTCCCTGACTGGGAATTGAACCCACAACCCTTTGCTTTGCAGTCTGACACCCAATCCACTGAGCCACACCAGCCAGGACACTTTTAGCATCTTTGTGTAATGATTTTACTGGAAGTTTTAGAATGTGTCTCAAGTACCCATTTGTATAAGTTCAGTATAATTCTCTTCTGGTACATTCTCTATCTTTGGTACTCAGTGAATGTTCTCAACATTGTTATTGTTGTCTTATGTATTTATAAGCAAACTATCCACAATTCATCACTTAATGTATATTTTTTAAAACCAGCTTTAAAAAGATGCTTACCATGAAATCCAACATTTAAAATCATAGTCATACTCACAGCAATTATTACTAAATCTATGTTAAGTTTCTCTGCCTCCTCCCAGTTGATTTTACATCGTGACCTTTCTAAGTGTCCAAAACTAATATTGAGATCCTGCAGTAGTTTTCCAACTGGCAGCACATTAGAATCACTTGAGATGTTTATTTATTTATTTTTTACAATTCTTAAGATCCACCGCAGAGCAAATTAAATCAGAATATATGGAAAACAGTCCTATTCATTGGCATGTTCAGACATTTGTTGGGTGATTCTAGCATGTAGTGAGGTTGAAAACTGAAATAAATAATATTCTTTTTTTAAAGAAAATTGAGAAATAAGTATAATATGAAAAACTTCATGAGCATTCAAATGTAAGATGATTTGCAAGTGTGAGAGATAAATTTTAATAAAAAACCTTATTTTCCAGTTAGGTGTGTATGTCAATAAAGCAGTGTTCTTTGGTACAGTGGGAATATAGGAAGTAATAAAATTAATGAACTTACAATAAACTCAAGGAAAAATATATCAGCTGATACAAAAGTTATAAGTTCTTAGGCCAACAGGTTCTTCTACTTTCTTACTATTAGATCTCTTTCTTTTTCTCTCCTTTATTTGACTCTAACTTTTGCTGTTTCACCTAAAATCACTGAATCTGACACTATTCTTTTTATTAACACTAACAAGTATCATCACAGACATTATGAACTGATGATGGAGTGTGTTACTTCCCTGTCAGTGGAAGAATTTCAACTGAGAACACATTAAAATAACATTCATTACCAAATCACTTTTGTATGTTCATTGAGAATTTGCCAACCTTTGTGTATTTGAATACATATGTCTTAAAAGTTAGCTATAAAGTACTGTTTTTATTTGTGCATGTAAATTGTTGTTTTTAATACAAATTATCAACAAACAAGTCCAGAGTCCAACTCAGTAGACTTTTCTTTCATTATAACTGACAATATTTTTATAAAAATATTTTTTACTTTAAAAGTATGTCTTAAAGATTTTGGTTCAGGGCTTTAAAAAGCACCTAAGTAAAAGTCAGTTAAAGTTGCTTTAAAAATTCCTTTTGTTATCTATAAAATAGAGTTTTTGTAACTTTGTATGTAAATAAAATAGTTGCATTGCAGATAATTTCTGTGTAATATGTGTATTGTAAAGCATTGTTTAAATGCTCTAATGATTGAAGGGAATAGCAGGAACTATATAAACTCAAGTGAAATATCAGGTGGAACCCCCTACATATTTAAAAATTGTTTTCCTCTCTCCCTTCCCTACATCTCCCACTGAATGAATGTGAACTGCGTGACTTTGTGAGAAAACTTCATAGTACTCCAATTTTCTCATGTTGTGTGGACTCAGAAGCAAAACTGATAGAAAAATAGCCATCATAATATTCATATTGAAAAAATATACATGCAGCATGATCTTATTTTCCTTTTTTTCCTAAGTAAGCTCTTAATGGTGTCACCAAAACCTGTGCCAGTAATGTATATATTTAAAATGTTAAATGTCCAAGAAGAAGGCTAGTACTCGCACAGTTCAAATTCTGGAAATTTTTAGTTAATTTTTTTCTAACATCAAGAAAATAACACTTTGCTCTACTGTTGAGGTCCATCTGCTTCTGGGTTCATTAATAGAAATTGTTTCTAATAGGATAAAGTTAACAGGACCATGAAGTGAAAATGCAAACAGCCCCTTAATTGTAACTTGGAACTGCATCGTGCTCTCTGACTACCTAAGAAGAACTCTAATAAATGTTTGTTTTACCAGTCAAGGAGTGAGTAAATTTAACCTCCCTTAGGTTTGGAGCAACTTTACTCAAAGAAACCTGGCCTTCCACAGTCGTTCCTAGGAAAAAAGAAATGACCCCCAAATTCTTTTTGTGACACTTTAGGAATGCTTGAAATTTAATATCAGGCAGATCATCAACTTAAAAAATACAAATAGGTTTAAAATGCTACAGTTTTGTGAAAGTTAAACTTTTATTGTAATTAATAGATAAGGTCAGATAAGAGGACAGAGGGAGCCATAAATTTCCATTTCTTTATATAATCTGGTCAATTGGATAGAAAATCTATGGTAAAGCATTTATAAAAGAACTAGAGTCTCTCTTAATGCTTTTTGAGGCTTTTTCAAGTTGTGAAAATTTTGTATTGCTGAGACTTCTTCTGATATTTCCTTCACTCCGTTTATTGAAAGTCCCAACGAACTCAGAACATCTAGGAAAGAGGTAATGTAGGTTCTTTCCTTGTCAACCCTGGGAATAATATTCTTTTCCCTGAATTTAGGCAACTTTGCTGGGGCATGTGTCAAACTCCATTGTTCAATCAATTTTGCATTGCTATAGTGAATTTTTACTTTTTCTACCTAACCTTCCTTTCACTATATTCAGTTTGCTTCCAAAGAAAATACTTGGTGAGTGGGTGGAAAAGGGGATGTGCTGTGAAAAAAGTCTGAGCTTTGGAATAAAATTGTCCCGGGTTTGAACTACTTTTACCCTATTTGTTTATTTTTTCTTTTGTGCCCATTGCCTGGGAGACATATTAGGAAAATATTGCTACAAGAAATGCCCAAGATTTTACTGCCTGTGTTTTCTTCTAGGTTTTTTATAATTTGAGTCTAGCATTTAAATCTTTAATCCATTTTGAGTTAGCTAGGAGACTTTAGAAAAACTTATCCTTTGACTGTCTTAATTCTTGTGACAGCAAAATGGAATTAATAATCTCATTGCTTCACCCAGAGGAGGTATGGGGTAGCAATAAAAATAAAATCTTAGATTCTGTCTTTTTTATTTCATCTCTAAGCTTCTTTCTTTCCAACACCTTCCCTCACTTTTTTTCAAAGTTTAACTTAAATCTATACCCATTAGTTATAACCCAGCATCCTTTCTAACACTTTGGTTCCTAGAATTTATTTTTTCCTCTTAGATGATATGCTCTAAGATTGAACTCTTGAAATACTGCTCTCATAAGAGAGGATTTATGCTTTACTATATAGGAAATTTCACAAATGTGCACAAATGAATTTGCTAGTTTCAACTCTAGAGAGGAGGCCTCAGCAAGCATTATAAGAGGCATTGTGTAAAACTGGTTGAGTGCAGTCTACTTGATTTAGGAAGGTGGCCTTGCTATCTAAGTACTATCCTCAGTTTCCACATCTGTACAATGGTCATTAGCAACAGTACTTAACATAATGCTGTTATAAGACTAGTAATATAACAATCTCCAATGGATTAGCTTTTACTGCTTTTACTTGGTGCAACTTAAAATGAAGTAAATTAATTTGGGTCAGGAACAGGATTGATTGACAATTTAGAAATTTTCTCTATCATAAAGGTATATAGTTCAGCCAAAATTTTTTCTTATCCATAGACTGTGTATAAGTGGTCTTCTGGTTGCTTATTTACTCTATTCTTATGACACTTGAATTGTCAGCATGGCCATAAGTCAATTATATCTTTTAATGTTAGAAATAAACAACAGGAAAATAAAATTTAAAAACTAAAACTGCATTTTAAATAGTGACCAAACTGCATGAAATACATTAGAATAAATATAACAAAAGATATGCAAAATGACATGAGGAAAACTCTAAATTACTACAGAGAAAATTAAATAAGACCAAGTAAATGGAAAAATATTTTATGTTTATGTACTGGAAGACTGAATATTGTTAAGATGGCAATTCATTCACAAATCCCAATAAAAATATAGAAACTGACAAAGGATTTTAAAAGGTATACAAAAATGCAAATGCTCTAAAACAGCCAATAATGTTTAAATGAAGAACACAATTGGAGGACTAACACTGCTTGATTGCAAGACATGATTTAGTATGGTAAGTAACCAAGGTAGTTTTATAATTGCTAAAATATCAGCAGATAGACCAGTGGAATGTAGTGAGAACTGTGAAAGTAAACCCACAAATAAATGGACAATTGATTGTCAAAACATTCAATGAATATCCAATCAAATGAACATCCAAGCAATTCTATGAAGGAATAAAAGCATTCTTTTGTTAGTTATTCTGGAATAACTGGATATTCAAGAGGAATAAGAACCAACCTTTATCTCATACCATACACAAGAATACTTTGCAATGGATCATAGTCCCAACTATAAAACCTAAAACCATAAAATCTTCTTGAAAAAAACATAAGAGGAGGACTTTATGACCCTGGATTAGGCAAGGATTTCTTGTTTAGGACACAAAAATAGAAAATCAATAAATTATATTTTATTAATGTTGAAAATTTTATTTTTCCACAAAGAAAATAGAGAAGCAAGCCAAAACTAGGAGAAATATTTACAACAAAGAAGATCAGAGAAATTGTATCCAGAATATACAAAATACTGTGGCAATTCAGTAATAAGACAAACAGCCCAATAAAAACCAATGTGCAAGAATTTTGATCATAAATTTCACCAAAGAAGATATATGAGTGAAAATAAATGTAGAGAAGATGCTTAACAGTATAATGTACCAAGTAATGCACATTAAAGCTGCAACCAATTTAGGCTTTCAAGAATGTTAATGAGTAAAAACAGACCATGCCAAATGTGGTAAGGATATAGAAGAACTAAAATTGCCCAATACTGCTGGTGGAAATGTAAGATGGTAAAACCACAGTGGAAAACAGTTTGGCACTTTTATTAAAATATAAGATATGCACCTGCCATATAATCCAGTTATTTCACTCCTAGGATTTACACAAAGGATTAAAAACATATGCCCATGCAAAAATTTATACATGAATTTTCACGGTATGTTTATATGTAATAACCTAAACTGGAAAGAACCAATAGCAATAGGTGAATGGATAAACAAATATTGGTATAAAAGCACAGTGGAATACTATTTATTAATTAAAATGAGCAAATTGCTGATGCTTACAACCCTAATCTAGAATGATAGAAAGCAGATTAGTAGTTGCTGAGGACAGAGATGTAGGAAGGAGGTGTATTTTAAAGAAAGCACAAGGAAACTTTGATGTTAGAGAAACATTCAGCATCCTGATTGCATAAGTCTAATTATCCAGGTGAACACATTTATTATGTGCTGATATATATATACATATATATATATATGCAGAATTCCATAAAGTGGCTAAAATTAAAACAAGGAATTCTAAAAGATTCAACCTGTATTTATGTATTTTAAATATTTATTATGACTTACTTGAAACTCATATTATAATAGACCTGGTCTACAATGGGGCTTCCAAGACAAAGTATGAGGTGGGACCTTATGTTTCTTTCTTTCTTTTTTTTCATATCTGCCACTTCATTTATTTATTTTTATTTGTAGGAGGAGTTGAAACAAATCTCTAAGGGTATTTTCATTTTCCCCCCTAAACATCTATACTTGAAATCTGGTATTTGTGTGTGTGTGTGTGTGTGTGTGTGTGTGTGTGTGTGGCTAAGGGTAGGGGTGGCATTAGTGGAGGGGGCGAATTTTGAGTATCCTGAAATGGATAAACTGAGATTCTAGTTATAAAATATTTTCTATTTAATCCAAGAAAGTTCAAGAAACCTGGCATAAATGCCTTCACTTGATAGGGTGAGAGAATGCATGGAAAAGGGGAATAGTCCCTGAGGGTCTTCCTTAAGAGATGATAGTCTTAGGAGGGAAGGTTTTGTTTTTTTTAAACTTCTAAATCTTATCTTTTTCAGAAAGCTAAATGTTTTCCATAGAGAGTCCTTTTGCAAATATTAAAATATATAGACACAAAGCTCATTTTATGGGCAGAGAATAAGCTTGAAAAGGCAGTCTTATCAAATCTAATAACGATAGAATCTGGCCCTGCCATTATCCTACAGAGAGGAGTTTTTAACGTGGGCCAGTCTCCCCAACCCCAACCCCAACCCCCAGCTTGAGAACAGTTTCTTCCTCGGTGCAGCTTTTTTGAAGTAGTGCCTCATCAACATCATCCTTCAGGTTTCTTTATATAGACCTTCTAGTCCTGAGAGGGGATTTGATTTACTTCTTCCCACAAGCTCTTATTTTAGGCTGTGTGGTCTGATGATCCATACTGAGTGTCTTGGAACGTCTTCCCTCATCCTATGTTAATTCTACTGACCAGCTCAAGTCCACTCTGTCTCCCTGCTTCCTTGCTACCCACTTCCCTGACTCCCTCCCCTCCTGGTACACACATTCTGCCGCAGTCATTGCCTGTGCCAGTCTCCTCATATTGATTTTATATTGCTTTGAAAAATAAATTATTTTAGTTTCCCTGGCTAGACCACAATCTCCTTAAAACAGGAAGAACATCATATAACTATGTGGTTCCTTCTCAGAATTTGGCTTAATATCTAACATATAGTAGGGACTCAAATATTTATTGATTAATGTATTATAGACCATAATAGAGGCATAGTAAAAAGGTCACACGTAAGTGAATTTCCTGAAATAATAATAGCAATTATGTATATCTGTAGAGCATAGCAGTTGAGCACATGGACTTTGGAGTCACACTCCAAAGAGTTTGGTTCAAACTTCAGCTCTGTCTCTTACTGGGGCAAGTCACTTAAATTCTGAGTCTCAATTTTTTCATCTATAAAACAGGAATAAGAATACTGTCCTGACAAAATTAATTTCAGTGTCAATTGAAAAATGTTCTTTAAGAACATGGTCTTTAAGAAATGGTCTTTAACATTGAACCTGTATAAATTCTCAATGATGGTAGGTTTGCGTAATGTTTACAATTTTAGCATGGTTTTATATTCTTATTTTTTAAAAGATTTATTTGTTTATTTGTAGAGAGGGAAGGGAGGATGAAAGAGAGAGAGAGAAACATCAATGTGCAGTTGCTGGGGGTCGTGGCCTGCAACCCAGGCATGTGCCCTGGCTGGGAATCAAACCTGCGATACTTTGGTTTGCAGCCCACGCTCAATCCACTGAGCTACGCCAGCCAGGGTGGTTTTATATTCTTATTTAATAAAACTGATAAATTTCAATTATATATAGAAACTCAATAATTTCCAATTTATTAATGCATAAATTGAGATTCGCAAACATAGTAATTTGTTTACTGTTACATAATTTGTTTTTTTCAATACATGATTTAGTGCATCTTTAAAATATTGCATATAAGTTTGAGAAATCATTTGGCATTTCGCTGTTTCTATAGTTGGATAACTTAGATCTTATTCATCAGCCTGCTGAACTGTTTCTTTTTCATAGATGCCATCCAAAATGTTTCTGATGTCCTAGTTTTTAACTGTTGTGGCTTGCTGAATTAAAGCAGCTGAACTTCATACAAGTTCAGTGTTATTTCCTTCAAAAATCAACTCATCTTTCTAGGCTTGAGATACTGAACAAGAAACTCCTGACCTCATCCAAACCCTGATGGTGTATTTTTCACCCAAGAAATTTCTGATTTCAGCAAGAGAACCGTTCCCCTGAATCACGACGTTGATGGGAAAGGAAGCATACACAGACCACACCTTGTGTCCGAAGCCCAGTGTAACACCCATGATCATGATCTATATATAGAGTGAATGGTGGCTAGTTTCTTTCTATTTCCCCACTATTTGTTTACCTGGAGCCTCTTTTTTTTTCTTACTGAGGAGACTTCTATATCGGTGTGATTGAAGTCCCTCTGCAGGGCGCCTCTAGCGCCCTTGACAATAACTGTGTGTCCCTTCAGAGCAATGTGGATGTTGTCTGGGATGTTGACAGTCCACAGCCTGAGTGCTGAGGGTGGCCTCCATCCTCGCAGTAGATGTGACAAAGAACTTGTTCTGAATAATCTGTTAATCAAATGTGTTGTAGGAAGAAAGAAGTGATAATAATTCCAAATCTGTGATTATCATTTAATTTACATTAACGAAGGCAAAATAATAAATCCTTGCAATGGTGCTAACTGTGACCTGGAACAGATACATTCTAATTCATTAAACTGATTTCAGTCATAAAGGAGGAAAGCCACACCCAAAAGAAAAAGAAAGTGGCCAGTCAGAAACAAGTGAAAGACAAGAGAATAGTGTGGTTAACTCCCCAACAATTTCATTTATTCCATCCTAGATTTTTAACTAAAAAATTGTATGTGATTGATTCAGAATGAACAAGTGATCCAATGACACGATGTAAAGAGAAGTTGGTTCAAGTGGCTTCTGGGAAATTTTGTTTTGCTTCTAGAGACCCTTAAGAAAAAAATCTCTTTTCTTCTGGTTGTTTTCATGTCCAAATGTGTTTCCTGGGATTGCTTACCACTCATAAGAGGAAGACACTACCTCCAAAAATGAAAAAGCAAAGACATGATAATATCTTTGAACATATGACTCAACTTTCTTGGAATCCACTGGGTTTCTAGTGTGAAAACAGTCATTTCTATACTGTTTAAATCAATTTTAATAAAGATTTCTATTTGCAGTTGAAAGAATCTTAACTATTACACTGGATCTCAGAAAACTTTCAGAGGTAAGAATATGTGAGGAGTATGTTGTTTCCACATTGAAAATTGAAAAAAATCATAAAGATTGTACCTAATAACAGCTTTTAATCCAATGCTCCATTTTTCCTTGTAGCATCTCTAAATGTGACAGGCATTTCAAACTTGCTTGTCAACGTGCTTAAAATGTACATGACATTTTCAAGGAGAGGAAATCAGGTAATTGCCTGAGCCAATAAGCTTTTTGGAGTCATCTTGAACTGCTGGCCCCCCTTCACAAGCTGAAAATAAAATGCCTAGGTGGAGGCAAGGAGGGGGGACCTTAAAATGTTTTGAGAAAATGTCAAATGTAATCTGTCTCTTTTGATTTAATAAACCATGGGAATTCCTAGGTGGGTGCTTGATTATATAAAAATGAGACCAGAAACTTGATCACAGCCAAATTCCCGGAGGAATATGGGTCCTGTCAGTTGAGAGTTTCCACAGTGGGATTTTCTAACTAATGGTTTCATTTTGCCTAAATGATAAAATCTCTTCATCTTAGTCCTTTCTGGTCACCAAACTAAAGTACTAATTCTGGTCCTAGATACTTCATACTAATAGTGCTCCAATAATAATGACAATATATTTTCTCAGCAATCCAAAATGCCTTGTACACAGTAAGCCTTCAAAAATAATCAACAATTTATAGAACGTTTCAAACATCTTTTCCATCTCAGTCCCAAACACTCCTATTTCTACACATTCTGCTATTCATGAGCTCTTTAGTATTTCTGGGGTTCTCTGATGGAGATTAACATGCTTTTGAGATTCTTCAATCAATATAACAAATTCATTCAACAAATATTTATTTTCATGTTCCAGGCAAGGACTGGGCACTTGGGATATAACAGTAAACAAAACAAAATTCCCTCTCTTCAAGAGGTTTATAGAGTATAAGAAACAGTCAATAAATAAGAAATAATAATTAAATCAACTGTTTAACATGTTAGGGATGGTAAGTGCCATGGAAAAACATACTAAACAGGGTAAAGAGATTTAGAGTGTAGGGGATGAAAGGCAGATGGCAGTTTTAATAAAGACAGTGATGATGGGCCTTAGTGAGAGTGTGAACTGTGATAAAGAGTGGATGAAAGTGAGAAAGTTATCCAAAGGAATATTTGGGGCAAGGGCGTGGCTGGCACAGGAAACCACTGCTGCCAAGTTTCTGAGGTGAGAACCTACCTCGTGTGTTTGATGAATAGCCAGGAGGCCACGTGTGGCTTTTGCAGAATGAGTGGAGGGAAGAATACTGTGGGAGTTCTGAGGAAGGCAGAGGGAAGACAGGGTTGGGTGGCATAGTTACACTCTAGTTATGTAGGGCCTTGTGTGCCATTGTGTAGACATTGGCTTTTACTCTAAAGGAAACAGAATGCCAATACAGTGTATTCAGTACAGAAACAATATGGACTGGTTTGTATTATAGGAAGATCACTGGTGCCATATTGAAAATAAGGTGAACAAAGGGTAGAAGCAGAATAATCAGAAGTTATTTCATTAGTCCAAGCAATTAATAATGGTAGGTATAGTTTTTGCTGGAGTTGCCATAACAAATGACCATAAACTGTGTATTTTAAACAATGAAAATTTAATCTCTTACTTCCTGGAGGCCACAAGTGTGAAATTAAGGCCGTGGTCTCCTGAAGGCTATTGAAAAGAATTTGTTCATGTCTCTTCCAGCTTCTGGTGTTTGCCAGAAATTGTTGGCATCCCTTGGCTTCTGGCAGTATATGTCTATCTCTAACTCTGTCTTTACTTCACTATTTTCTCTTTGTGTGTCTGCATCTCCAAATCTTTGTCTCCTTAAAATTATACCAGTCATTAGATTTAGGATCTACTTTAATTTGGCATGATCTCATTTTAACTTGATTATATCTACAAAGAACATATTTCTTTTTTAATTTTTTTAAGATTTTATTTATTTATTTTTAGAGAGGGAAGGGAGGGAGAAAGAGAGACAGAGAGAAACATCAATGTGCGGTTACTGGGGGCCGTGGCCTGCAACCCAGGTACGTGCTCTGACTGGGAATCAAACCTGCGACACTAGAACCTATTTCCAAGTAAGGTCACATTCATAGGTACCAGAGGTTAGGACTTCAAAATGCTATGCAGAGGCAACAATTTAACCCATAGAAGTAGGTAGTACTAGTAGAGATGATGGGAATGATGAGATTCTGGGTGGATTTGGAAGGTAGACCCAGCAGGATGAGAAGATGGATGTCAGATGTGAAAGAAAGTGGCTCCAAGGTTGACTGACACCTTAATTTTTCATCTCCCCTTGACTTCTAATTCAGTTACCACTCACACATCTGTTTTTCAGCTTTCTAAATTCTGTTGTTGTTGGATCCTGTTCAGTATTTTCTCTCATAGGTTTATAACTTTAAGTAAAAATCACTAGCGAGGCATTTGGGGTTTGGAAAATAGTTGTATTGAGCACATATGTGTATAATCTGCAATGCTTATCCAAAATTTGTCTCTGGGGGTAAATCTAAGTTTGTGGAGGCGGAAGCTTAAACATTTCCTGGGCTCACTTTAAGAAAAATTATAAATACAAAATTAGGTGCAATAGCAGTATTTTCCTTAAACCCAGACAAGAGGGGCCCCAGTTCTGGATACATGCATATACACACACGGATGCATTAAAGAACCCAGATTCTCTATCACTTGGGATCTGACACTCAGCACTAACACAGAACAAACTATAAATCCAAACTTGTGCACTCATGACTAACATCTTTCAAGTCACAGGGAAGTCTTTTCCACATCTCATGTTCTATGTTTAAAAAAAAAAAGGTTACTGTGTCTAAACACTGTGAAGATTTGTTGGTTTTGCTGATGCCCACATCTGGGCCAGGCATCGCTTTGGAGTTTGAAGAGGATTGGAGACGTAGGAGTACCTGGGTAACAGAAAAGACAAATTATCTTATCAGTTCCTTACTCTGAATAAGCATGACTGCAAGAGAGTCTGGGTTTTTAAGTAGTGGCAAGTAGTGGCAAAGACTCATTCATTCATTCACCTATGGTTCTATTCAGGTTCTAAAATTCAGCATGATGTTCACAATATTTGCACCAAATAGCACTTGGGAAACATTTTTTTTTAATAATGAGCAACTCATATTCTTAAATTTGTGTAGATAGTGATATGAATACTTAAAATAAATATAGAATCTTCACTCACTGTATGGTTCTATATATTGCCTTGCAAGATTAATAAATTACAATTAAGTAGCAGCTCTTTATATGATAAAATTAAAATGTTTTGTAGTATTTTTTGTAATAACAATAATATATTGTAATAGATATGATTCCTTGTGAGGTTTGAACATGATATTCAAAATTCTAAGTTTATTTCTGAAGCTAAGTGTTTTTTAAGACATTTATTGAAAATTTCAGTAAATACTGCCCCAAGAGAGCAAATTTTCTCCAAATTTAATTTAATAAAATATTATAAAATACTCAGAAAAGCTAATCATCATCACTATTAAAATTAAAAGTATGTAAGAGTCTTGATTATTACAATATATGTAGGTCTTTTGGTAAAAGTAAAAAAATGACTAAATATTTGTATTCCATGAATTATTGCATCCCTATAAAATTATCCCCAAAATCATTACTCCATTACTGGATTAGCCAGCTGTGTATAGTAATTTCAGTTCTCTTTCACATTTGACCAAGTTCCAGTCACCTAAAAACACTATTTTTTACATTTTTATCTCCTAATTTATCCTTGTGGAGGTATAATGGCTAAGACTGAAGAACACTTTATCTACAGTTAGTGTATTTACAATGTTGGTATTTAGACACGTGGTGTGATTGTTTTTCCATTGTACTATTTCTTTGATACGAAACATTAGAGTTGATGGACCTGTTCAAATGTGAAAATTTCCTTATAATGAGGGGAAAAAGCATCAGGCCAATTTACAAATTCCAAAACATGGTCAAATATACCATATCTACAATGCCAGAAAAATCAATTCACAATTTGATTTATTTTACTTAAACTTAATTTCCTGACAGACATATTTTTTCCTTTAGTTTTGGTTGAATACTCTGTTTGCCTCTTTATATGACAAAATGCCTATTTTTAATAGACTATTAACATAATTCAGTGTTTTTATTGCATGATATTCATATGTATATTTCCATAATATTTATAGTTTAGAACTTTTCAGCTTCACAAATCATTATTAGAAATGTCCTAGAAACATTACGATTGTTTCGAAGTTTGGGAAAACTTGGTCTAAAGATTTCTCTCCTATGAGAATTTTTACAAATAATCTTCCTGCTATCCCTGCTGCAGTTTGTGCCCTCTAAAGTTGGGAATTCTGATAGATTCTATTTGGTGTGATTTCCATCAAAAAGAAACTGAAAGAGCTATATAAGTGGTGTGTTTAGAGCCCAATATGCTGCATTATTAAGCATAGGGTATTCCTGACGGGAGATAACTTTTATATTCACCGGATGGTGATGAAATTCTGATTCTTTGCTGACAAATTGAAGTCTTAACAAGAATTTTCCACAGGGACGCTTTCCTCTCATGATGCAACCTCTGCTGCTTTATTTGCTGTCACCACGCTGGGTGCGCCAGCACAGTGGGCCATAGCAGCACCCCGGGAGGGGTTCTTCCGCGGAACAGCAATGACTTCACTGCACACGGACATGCCTGAGCATTACATAAACGTATTCCAGTAAGCCCAAAGTAAGTTTATCTCGGAGTCCACCTCTCTTAGCCCAGATCCCTCAAATGCCTGTGGTCTTTCCAGTGCCACCAGACACCTAGAAAGTGTGGAGCGGAGAGAAACATGACTCTTTAAAAGGTGGAAGCTAAATGCCTTTATTTTGAATTTTATAGAAACATGGGACCATATAAATACCCTGCTAGGCCCCTTTCTCAGGGTCTTGGAAGGCACCTGCACCAACGAAGGGCCCTGTAGCTTAAGCTTCATTAGCTTCACAGCGCGCTGCCTCTCTGCTTCCTGTGTGAAGTCGCTTTGCTGTCGCCATTGATTGCTCCGAAAGCTTGGCTGACCAACACCTGGGGGGAGGTCTTCAACTTTTGATAATTTCAGTCGCTTTATATAGGATAGTGAATAAAGTGGAACCCGTATAGATTTCAGCTTTGTTTGCAAAAATTCCGTCCCAGGGCTTTTATAGTACAAATAAAATCAGTTAGTAGCTAACCAATTTTTGTTTTTCAGAAGCTAAAAAAAGCAAGTTTAGAATTGAGCTAGGCCATGCGGCAGCACAGGGAGAAGAAGAATGAACTGAAATGAAAGCACAATCTGGAAGAATAACTTCAAAACAATGCAGCAGGATGAGAGTCCTGCTGCTCCCATTTATGAGTCTCTCAAAGCCCGGTGCTCACATCAAGGGCTGTTAGCAGGCGGCACACTCCTAGGCAACCAACCGGCAGGGGGCGCAGGCTGGGATTCTTGCAGGGTAGCACAAGAAAATCAATTTCAATCCTCCAAGGATGATATAGGCCAATGAAGGTCACTAAACACTATCAGTTCTCTAAGACCCTTGAGACTTGAGAAGAGATTTCCAAAAATTACCACACCTCCAATTTTGGCCCTCTGGTTGAAAGCGCATACTGTATTTTCTATTTCTGCCCATTTTTACCTGTCGAGGGGAGGAGTAAGAAAGAGAGGCATATGTAAGTATGAACTATCTGAACATTCTGGTTCAAATACCACTGATTACAAAATAAATTCTTGGAGTTGTAATTACACCAGTAAAAAGACTGACTACTGTATTCATCCACCTAAGGAAAAGTGATTTGCATTTTTTAATCCAGTTATTTTACCAGTGGTCACAGCCATTGATTATGTTTTGATTAATGCCTGGGAAAATTAAATGTTTCAGTAAGATTTAGAAGGATCAGTGATGAGATAGTAAAGTAGAAAGCATAAAACTTACACAAGTGTCTCAGCGTGCTCCCCGTTCCTTTGCTTATTTTGTAGCCTAGCATAATTCATTTAACTCCTGGGAGTCTCAATCTTCTCATCTATAAAAGGGGATAATGATGTCCATCCCACTAACATTAAAGAATTGTTATGAAGGTCCAATAAGAAACTGTGTATATAAATGCTTTTTAGACAGAAATGTTAAAAACATAGGATATTATTATATCTATTTTTGAAAATATGAAACTAATGCCTTACTAAGACAATCTTTTTTATTGAGGTGGGTGATATGAAAAAAGCAGAGAAGTGAAGGACACATTGAGGAGAAATTAGGCTTAGACTAGATGGTGGAAAGTCTGAGGGCTGTTCCAGGGGGAAAAATAAATAAACCCAGGGAGTTTATTTATTTTTATTACTTTTATTTTTTTTCAATTACAGTTTACATTCAATATGATTTAGTATTGGTTTCAGGTGTACAAAATAGTGGTTAGACAATCATACATTTCACAAAGTGTTCCCTCCAATATTTCTAGAACCCTCCTGGCACCATACATAGTTGTTATAACATTATTGACTATATTTCCTATGCTGTATTGTATATGGCCATGACTATTTTATAACTACCAATCTGTACTTCTCAACCCTTCACCTTTTCCATCCAGCCTCCCATCCCATTTCTCCTCTGGCAACCTTCAGCATACTGGGATATTACATGCTGAACAATGCAATGGACACAGTATAACATTGTTTAGAGATACCCTTAAATTAAGCATAATCAGAGGATACATAGACTTTTTGAAGTTGCTAGACTTTCAGGGTTGCATCACAAAGCCTAGCAAGTCATTACCCTCCCAAAATACTTATGTACTCTTTTGGGCACAGTGCTAGTGAGTGACATCCAATGGGCTGGGAAACCAACTTCTGTTCTCTGTGCAGTCCCACCTCTTTATAAACTATAGGAAATGAAAGGGTTGCTATGAAATGTGTAAATACAATGAAGTTAGAGCTCAAACTCTGCCTCCTTGTGTCTACCTTAAACTCAGAACCTTGGCCATTCAGTTAAAAAAAAAAAGTTATACTATAGTGGAAAGCTTTCACAAGGGTTTCATTAAAACCAAATTGCATCCCCAAACTCTGAGAATATTCTGCTCTTCATAAAATGGTCAATATACTCACCTATTGAAGAGTTATATGTTGATCGTATTGATTTTGGGACTCCTGTTATGAGAGACTTTAACTTGGACTGAAATCAGACAAGACAAAAATCCCTAAACGGGAGTATTTTGTTGGTGACTTCTGGTCCCACACATGCTTTGTTTTACTAAGACCAGGCTGATTGGTGACATCAGCACATTCATAAGAAGGCACCTCTTTCTTGTTTTATCTGTTCATGTTTGGGAATCTCAGTTTCACAAATGAAATGGCACATAAGAGCTCCGTTCCCCTTGGATATGCTGTCCTCCATGAACTGACATGCACTTGGTAGGTACCTGCAGTAATGGGTAGTGACCAGTGAGGGCAGCAAAGAGCAGTATCCCAAGAGTAGTTGAGCTACAAGGATTTCTGCCTGAGATGGTTATCACTCAAGAGGTGACAAATAACATCAGAAACCTGGGAGAATTACATGTGTCAAGCAGAGAAGAAAGAGCTGAGCTACTCGAAATAGAAAAGAAATTGTGAATAAAAGCCTGTAGTTACATAAAAGAAATGCTTTATAGAGTTTGAAAGCTAATGTGAACAATCTGATGGACAGGAACTCAAACAGGAAACAGAATCGAAGACTGCGTGTGGAGCTGTGGAGTGAGGAGCAACCTGTGGCACAGATGTGACTAGCAGGCAATTCCAAACTCAATTCCAAACTCAATTCAAAGTTTTGAAACTTTTTCAGCACTCAGGGGCAGTTCTATGTTTCTGGAGAGAAGTTCCTATTTCCTAGGATAACTATTTTATACTTGTTTGCAGCATTAATAAAAAAAAGTTGTAATAAAGCCAATGAATAGTAATCATAAAATACTCATTGTTTTCATTGTCGCTATTATATACTGAATACTTTTTATGTGTCAAGCAATATTCTAAATATTTTAAACATATTAATTCATATTACAGAATAAAGGCAATTGTGTGTACAGAGTTGTTCTTTGTTGTAAACATTGCTTGGGCTAAGATTTAAAAGCTCAGCAATGGGCATTGCTGGTTGCCTATTCAGCATTCATTCTAGCATTCATTCTCCCCTCCTCTGTCCTAAAAGAATACTATTTTCCCTTATTTTATTGTCTTTTACTTTTAGTTATTCATCTCTCTCCTTAAAGTCTGTGGATCAATTTAGCCCAGCTCCATAAGTGAGCTTTCATTCATTTTGCTCAGAATAATTCTATTCCCTTGCTCAGGTTCCTTACAGGTTCAGGGTTTGACATGACACACAATTCCAGACAATGAGAATGAAAAGTTTCCCGAGAACTTCTTTTAAAGTTCCACCTATAATTTGGGTTGGATTAAAATAAAGTTTCACCTAATTCTTCCATAACTGCTTTGAAGAGTAACCACTTTGCATATAATACAGTCTTTAAACAAAAAAACATTTTGTTTATTTACTTCTTAGAGGGGAAGGGAGAAGAAGAAAGAGAGAATCACAATGTGCAAAATATTCATTAATTGGGTGTCTCTCACATGCCCCCAACTGGGGAACCTGGCCCAAAACCCAGGCATATGCCTTTACTGGGAATCAAACCTACAACCTTTTGGTTCACAGGCCAGCAATCAATCCACTGAGCCACACCAGGCAGGGTTGACGATGAAGGAGCTGGAATTCGATCCCGGAGCTGTCTGACTGCTACAAAGCCCAGGCTTTTTCCACTATAACCTGGACTTTTACTTATGTCACCACCAGTGATAGACTAGTGCCACCCCTCCTCCAAAGATGTTTACATCCTAGTCCCCAGAACCTGTGAATATGTTACCCAATCGGGCATAAGGTATATGTTATCTTATTTGCATTTGTGACTAGCTTAAACATTTTGAAATGGGAAGATTATCCTGGATTATCCAAGTGGGCTCAATAAGGGTCCTTATAAGAAGAAGGCAGCAGAGTCAGAGTGAGAGAAAGAGGTGCAATGGCAGAACAGATCACAGTGGTGCAGCTGCGAGCCAAGACATGCTGTCATCCTCTAGAAGTTGTAGAAATTTCCAGCAGGAGCTGATCTTTCCCTGAAGCCTGTAGAAGTGTCTGAGCTCTGTGGACACCTTGATTTTAGTCATGTTTATAACCCATCTCAGATTTCTGATCTCCAGAATGACAAGATCGTGAATTTGTGTTGTTTTAAGCCATTAAGTTTGTAATAATTTGTTACAACAGCAATAAGAAACTAATGTATCACATAAACATAATCTGATATTCAAAAGTATCAGATATATGATCAAATTTTCAAAGAAACATGAAATTACTGCAACTTTTGAAATTTGACCAATTTACAATTCTGCTTGTTTGGCCACAATACCAACCTAACAAATTTCCATCAAGGGAAAACAAAAATTATTTTTATGCCTAGGTAATTTGACTCCATTTATGATAGTAACACAACCTGTGTATCATCTGGATATTTTTGTAAAATGTTTATGACTATGAGCTTATATTCATTTGGCTTCACTTTTATGTTACGTCTAAATGATAGCCCATTGCCGATCTCAGAATAAATGTGCCACCATCATGAAAAGTGTTCATGTTAAAAAACCATATTGACTAAATGCTTAGGGTGATTCAGTCTACCCTGTTTTAAAGTATATATTGAAGTAAGGGAGTTTCCTGAGGAATTTGACCATTTCACAAAATAGTAACATAAGGTATCTTCCTCAAGTGGTATTTTTCCCTGCAGAAATTTTATTGCTCTTTAAAAAGAGAGCCATCCTGTTATTTTGACTAAACTTGTGCAGTGGATTTTGGAACTGTTTTCATGAAGATGGTTACTAAGAGCAGTATCCAGTTAATTAAGTTAAATTAAGTTAATTTGGATACTGAAAAGACCATAAGTTTATTGTGCATACATGCCAAGGTACCTGTCTTTCCATGAAAACAAGAATAATCAAAAAGTCTGCATATAGCATGGATATGCTTTTTGAAAGACCACACAAAAAAGGCAAAATGTTTCTTTTGGTGGACACCCTTCCTTAAAGCACTCTCTGCCACCCTTAGCCACAAGTAGAAGCCCAGAAGTGGCACTTAATTCCTATTCAAGAATCACCACGCAATACTGTTTCTTATGTAAGATTCGCCGTTAATCCTCAATTAAGCTTACAGAATTCGTTGATGAGAACTACATAGAAGTTGCTATTGCACCTTATACAGGAAAATAATAACCAATAGGAATTACCGGATTTCTTACCTTCCATCTGTCATGTCATCATCTGTTAGAGAACTCAGCCTTGAGGAAATAGTACTGGGAAGATCTCTCAAACCTCTCTGTGATGATAGTAGTCATGAATATGGAACAATTTGGGGTCTTAATTCTTCATTTATCCACCTACACAAGTTTAGTGAGTATAATTTATTTTCTCTAAGTTTCAATTCCCTATTTTTTATATGAGACCCATAGCAGTGCCTATTTCATAGGAGTAGTATCAGTATGAGATGACCCATTTATAAAATCTGATACATGTTAAAAATATTCAATAAATAATAATGGTGATTGTTTTCTTGCCCCAGATTTAGTTGGGAATTCATGTACAATGCAAGTGAACTCTGGCTGTGGCATGGTCTGTGTTTACTAGTTTACTATTTATACAACAAGACTTAGTCCTTGTTAGATGCTATGGAACTGGATTAAGGTGAGTGTCTATTAATCTAATTGAGATCATGAGGCCCTTTCCATCACCTAATGCTGTCTTCCTCTTTTGAACTCATTTGAACCACAAGGTGAAAAATGCAGTAATTCTTTCGGGGGCACCAAAATGATGAAGTGGGGATACCTGTTAATTCGATATCTACTTGAAAAACACATAATTCATAAGAGCTCTAACAGTGAGGTACCCACCCTGCCGTGCTTCAGAGTTTATATTAGCAATCTCAGGGAGGAATGTGATACCAACTGGGGAAGTGCTGCCAAAGAGCCTCAGAGCACTAATGTTCGTTTGTCTTCCCTAGGATCCCATACAGAAACGAGTCTCTGTAGTTGTAAGAAGCCAGGTATAATTAGTTAGGGAATTGTTCCTTGTGACTAAGTTCTGTCCTGGAGACAATTAGGTTTCCGCCTTTTTATAATTGTCCAAACACTAGAGGTGTATAAAGACATGTTGTGATACAATTTATGCTCTTAAGGAAGCTAAAAGGAAAAAGAAGCAATTTGAACATAAATATACATATAAGGAGCACTTAGTTGATAAAATGTACAATAGATTATTATGCTTACTGGAGAATACACTAGTATTTTATAGTATACACTAATGCACTATAAGAAAGCCTCATTGGATCACTTGAAGGTTAGAATCACTGAGAAACTGTCTCTCAGGAGAGCAGATCAATCTTGAATATCTATCTGAAGATAGCATCTCTTTAAACCGTGTGATTGTCTGGAACTCTGGAAACAGTGAGAGTTTGTTCCTCTTGGTCAATTACACAGTAATTGTAATTGTAATGAGAGCTCAATCCAGAATATTTTTAAATACTTAGAAACTTGCAGTCATAAAAATTTTAAGTTATATTTTGATTTATAAGCATATTTTAGTCCTAGAAATATATGACAGGGTGATCAGGAAAATAATGTCAAGCTTTACAATGTATTACTTAAGGCCAACCTCCTGTGGAGGAAATTGGGATGGGACTAAATTCAAGGAGTAAAAGGGTTTTGTAAAATTTCCAACTGTGAGAGAAGATCTCGTTCATGTACTTTAAAAGGATAGTCATGGGTATCAAGTGGCTGTGATAGATTTCACTGCATGTGTTACAAGAGTAATGAAATAGGTTTTCTTCTAATGTCAGTAATTATATCCTCTGAAACCATTTAAATATGGGATACAAATTTTAATTACCAACCTACAAATATGCATGAGGGTACCTAGTTTAACAGTTTACAGTTATATGAAAGAAAACAGGAGGCACCATTTTAGGCCACCTAAACATGCCTTGCCGTGCATTCTAAGAGACTGTAAAACCATTTCCTCAGCATTAGGCATCACCTATCTCCAGCCAGGAAAGTGTGCAATCTAGAGCTGGGAAAGAAAGTTTCTCTGGAGACAATGGTCTGTATGCTGAGCTCCCACCCTGTTCCCAAGGGTGAGAAGTGATAAGGGCTTTTTCCTCACCTTAACCACAGTGAGAATGGCTTCAAAGAGACAATTCAGTGATCAGAATCTGGGGGACCCAGGACTTATGCCTGAACCCCTTGATGTGTCAGGTTACAACCAGACCTGCTTTACTTGGTAGCAGAACTGGATATTTCTGGGCAGATGATGTGAACCTACTCCTGTAACATGATAGTTCCAAAAGGCCAGGTATTTCTTTTATTTTTCTTTTTTTCTTTTGTTTTACTCTTGTATCCACGCTATTTGGAGTAGGCCTTTGCACATAGTAGTTGCTCAATAAACATGATGAATGAATTAATGGAATCCTAGCCCTTTCTAAGCATCAGTCTACCGGTGTAGCATACTCTTTGAGAACTGGGTCAACCCACAAATCTTCCCAAGGTGCTTCTGTTGGGCATCAGTTTGGCTCTATAAGTGAAGTTTCCATCAGAGGTGAAAAATGGAGCCCTGACTCTCAGCTCTGGTCTTTTGGCCCCAAGTACCTCTGCCTCAGAGGCTGCCAAAATTCTAAGCAGTCTGTCTCCATTGGAATTCTTCACCCCCACACTGCCAGAGCCCAAACTCCTACTGTTGCTCATTGCTTAAGAGGGAGAGATGCTTGGTTTGGAAATAGAAAGGAGGGAAACAACACCCTAGACCATTGTATCTTTTTACAAGAAAAGTATCTAGATGAAGTAATGATTGTGATGATTTTTGTTACTTTTTAAAGGAAGGATTGATGAATTTGTTTATGGGTAATTAAAAAAATAAAATGAAGTTGGTAGATGTATGTGGCTGGAAAAGTCTGTGGTTGGAAAAAAATATGATTTCAAAAAGGAAAATGAAGAGAACACAAGCAGGTTCGGATATCTTAAAGGTCTAACTCATTTTAAAAAATGTAGCAAGTATAAAAAAGTTTCTATGAACACCTCAACATTGTGTGTTTCCTGCCTATTCTTTCTTTAATGTCCACCCATTTGTGTGTTCTTGCAAGTACACATGTATTAAGTTCCTATGGAGTGAGCACCTTACTTAACACAGCACCTTACTTGAGAGTGTGGCTGGAGAGTCAGATAAATTCAATCCCTGCTTTTGCTGCTGGTCCGCTACATTATTTTGCATACGTTGTTTCAGTTGTCTAGGCCTCAGTTTCTCATTCATAAAATTATGATATTAATATTTGCATAACAAGGTTATTGTCAGAACTAAATGATATAATATTTATAATGCACTTAGGTAGGGCTGATTATACTGATAGCCTACCTATTTTCTTAATCAGGCACATACTGTTCTAATGTTATACTATTATAGAGCAACTGAAAGGCTAATAGTTAGAGAGTGAGAAATTTTGCATGGTATTTACAGTACAGTGATTACATTAAAGATAGTATTAATTTTTTTTCCAAATTCATCTATTCTTATAGAGCTGACATTTACAAAATATTTTGCTTTTAAAATATTATTTAGATTTAGTATGTTTCAGGTTAAAATGCACACATTATATGCACATTTTCTGCAAAACACAGAATGGTTAAATCTAGAAAACTGTCCCAAAGGGCAATGTTTTAGTACATTCTAACTTGGTGAACCAGATAGACAGGAATATAACTTTATGATAAATATTATTAGTGTATATAATTTGATGCATAACTGTCCAAAGCACTTCTGCTAATTTTATTTACTTCCTTGGCTTAAAGATAACATTTTAGTACTCTTGAACTTTATACAAAGTTGCAAGAACAATGCATTTTGAAACTGAGACTTCCTTTGGAATAGGTGGAGCAGTGGTAAAAATTCTCCTGCTAGAAGTATTAGGGCCCCAGAATAGTACATGTTGAGAGCTGACAGGTGTTGGGTAATGGGGAGGGGAGGGAGGAAGGTAGGTGACAAAAATATCTGCCACAGAAGTGAGGCACCAATATTATGAATTGAGAGACCAAACACCTCACTTGACCGCCCAGCTTTGTGGTGGGTTTTCTGTGTTCAAACCAGTAACTCTTCTCAATAAACACGGCTTCTTCTGCACCCTCATGTACTCTTCTAGCTGCTTGCTGCTATTTGCCATTTTAGAGCCATCTCTCAAGGAGACAGCCAATACTGATGATGTGTCCAGTGTGTTCCCAGAAAAATGCAAGAGTTATGTACTTCATATGTTAAGACTCAGAACCCTAACAGGTGCCTTACAATCCAAGAAAGAACTTGGAGGGAAATGCAAAAGCTGGCACTGCCAGTATGGGGATATTGTATCACCTGGCTGAATTCATGTCTTACCTGCTTTTCTAAAGCATTGCCTTCTCAAATCCATAATCTTTCATTTGTTGGGCAGTTACCTAGAAGTTTTCATTTCATAATAGAGAAAAGTTTTTTTTATTTTCTACCTATTTTTGTGACAAATTTGCCAGGCCCCTTCATCAGTCTTTCCTGAGTTTTCAGGTTGTAATTTTTATTGTCTGAAAAGCAGGCAGCCTTCTGAAGCTGCTGCTGCTGTTCATTCCGCGCTTCTCTGTGCAGCCCTTGGAGTCTCCTGCCTGAGAGGGCCCCAGTTTTGATCCAAGGGCAGATCAGCTCAGACCAACACAATGACCATCATGAAAAGGGCCAAAGTACTGAGCAACACTCTTCAAATGGAAATTGGGTATGTCTTAAAAATATAAAGCATTCATTAGCCTCCTCCTCTCCCTGACCACAGCCATCATGCACACACACACACACACACACACACACACACACCAAATATATATTTTCACTTTCACTTACAGTTTAAAAGAAATGCTGTGTCAATGTTTTGATACATCCAGGGACTGAATGTAAACAACATAGTACAACTCTAGAAACTGCTATCATAAAATATTTTAAGAGGCTGAATAGAGTAAAATAAAATAAAAATGTCTTTTTATGTGATATCTCATAGTAATTCAAGATTTATGATACCTTAACCTTTAGAATCCAAAATATTAAGCTATGTTTCTTAGAGATAATAACTTGGTTGTCCCTCACTTATGTGTCTTAGATAAAAGCCTACTGCCACAGAATCCATGAATGCTCAAATACCCTCGCGGGCCTTTAGTAGTAAATCTTATGGAATAGCTTATGGCCAATGTAATGGCCCACAGTAGCCTGCGAATATCATGAATTCTAATAATACTTACATCAGTAGAAACATGAAGTAATGTCTCCATTGTAATTAAATGATGTATTTAGAGCAGTGGACTAAATGGTCCCCTAGTGTGTTGGTGATATATTCTAATAGTCTTCTCTTTACAGCCCCACACAGTAATATTCATGCTTTATTCTGGAGGGCTTTGCTTCTGACTGAACATTTGAATTGCAACATTAAGTGGTAAAGTGGATTACAGCGAGACCCCATGAATATGGATCCTGATCAAGAAACTAAGTGCTTAAAAAATAAAATGTTACTATTTAAATAGAGTGATTACAAAAACATTTTTATATGGAGGAATGTCGGGCAGCTTTGCCCCCTTCTTCTTATTCTACGTTGCATAAGCAGAACATATTTGCCACAATTAAAAATTTAGTAGGTGAAACACCAGAACTTAAATCACTATAATTTCTACTGTGCTTATTGAATTTAATTTGGGCTGTTGGAGGTACAAATTAGTTTTGATAATAATTACATTATTCCATTTTTAAAACGTGTTCGTTCCAAAGATCGTAGCTGACTATAGAGTATGTATATCGGAAGAGGATATCTGTTACCAGTGCTGAAAAGAAATTATCTTGCAGTTGATTAGGTAAAAGTGTCACATTTTGAATTTTCATTCTCTATTTTTCCCTTGAATCAGTCACTAAAGCAGTAGCTCGAGGCATGAAGAGCCTGGGGCGAAGCTGAGGGCGCTTTAGTCTATACAGTCTGCTGGTTAAGAACCAGTCAAAGAATTATCTATTGTTGTAATTGGTAATTGAATTAGACAGTGTGCCTGTATATAACACAAAATTATAAAAGAAAAAAACACAGTTTACATATTTACTCGATTAAATTAAGTATTTGTCATATTATTTTCTATGATGTATTGAATATTATATTTCTAAGTGTTTTAAACACATTTTCTGTGAATGAGGAAAATTCTACTTCACTGTTGATAATTATTGCTGTCTGTGAGTTCAGTGAAGGTGAATTTCTAATGATAAAGTACTAAGTATATGTACAACTGCCTTTTCTACTTGACTGGGTTAATATTGACACGTGGGTTTGCACTATATGTGTGTTATGTATTTAAGTGTACATTTGTCTACTTAATGCATTATGGATTTAAATTCACGAAGCACTGGTAAAAGCTCCATGCATGTCACTGGAATTATATACATGATAGCATTAATTGCTTAGTTGTTATATGTTTAAAGATGCTTTGGCATGATTTATATCCTAAATTTGTCATCACTGAATATTAGAAATCAGCATCTACTCCAGAAGATTAAAGAATGTGCCATTATTTCCACCATGAACTTTGCTTTAGTAGAGATAATTAGTGGTTTGGGATAAGTTTACATTAACTCCCCTATTATTTTACATTGCTTTAAAAACAGTATTTTTGTTATAATCTCAAAGCTTTATAAAAAGTCAGAGAGCCTTTATTTAGCTTGTGGTAAAAAATGTAACGCTCTTGAAGAAAATAAAATCAAATCCACAGGAAGATGGAGATACTGGTCGAATACAGCACTCCAGCTACATGAAGAGCTCTCTGACCAGGTTAGACATGGCTTTGACTGGCAAGCTAATTCTTTGAGCACCACCCTTGAAAATCATGCTAATGAGCCTCTTCACTTCATCAAGTAGGATTGTGGACCTTTTTGTCTGCATCATTAAGGCCCCAAATTGCCCCATTAGCAAGGCCTCAAATTGCCCCCTCAGGGTCAATATTTAATGCAGGTGAGCTTAGGTTAACTACCCTCAGAACCCTCTGGACAACAAACAACATGGAGAACCTGTTACCACAAAATTCATTTCCTCCCCAAGTTTCCTTTCTGAAGCACCATCATCCATGTAAAAATCATGTTTTAAATTTATTTTGAAAAAAAAAAAAGATTTATTGTATGTTGCCGATTCCAAAGGAATGAGTTTGGGGATGGAAGAAAGATTTTTTTTTTTTACCAGGCCCTCCTCAGAGTCTAGCAAGCTTTCATTTTTCCATCTGTAAAATGGGGATGATTATATTTATCTCCAGGTACCTTCTGAGGATGTTGCTGCCTTTAAGCAAAGATTGCAAAACCCGTAGAAAATAAAAGAAATGTCAACACATAGCTGGTTTTTACAATTTTTTTCTGAAGATTTTAGCAATTTAAGTGACTTTTCTTATTAATTATCGAGTTTAAAACAAATTAAAAGTTGGAACTATGAGTAGTGATCAGAACATGTCCAACATTAAAATTCAGAATAGGATTCTGAACTATTAACATTGAGGACCAGAATGTTGCACACTTTTAGAAACATAAATATAATTTTTTTCTTACTCATTAAAATTTGAAGTAGGAGGAAGACACAAAATGATTTTTACTGTATTTCTGTTGTCCATTTGGCTTCCTGAAAACTGATTAATACTCAATTGCTGCTAGGTATCTCTAGAGACTCTCAGTATTTGAGGTGGGGGATAGCAATTATTTCCCTAAGCATGCTCAGCAAAATCTACTGGTGATGTCCGGACCTGAAACCTTTCGTATGTAGCAACTGAAAGATGAGAGCCATGGTTACAGTTTCCAGCAAGTATGTGAAACAGAAGCCTCCAGATTATATTCCACATCTAAGTAGAGATAACGTTTATGTCTCCTGTGTTAAGGTTAATTTCCATGCATTTAGGGCTCCTGAAATCCTCATCACCTCTGTGACTGGTACCTGCAAAGTCAGTTTTGCTACTGAATGGGGCCCCAATTAGGAAGGGCTTGCTGGTGTCCTTCCAGCAATATCTTGTGAGTTTGAACAATTTTAGTGAAATAAATGTAACAAGGAAAAATGAATTCTCTTTAGCCTCTATTCAGCCGAAATTAGCCTCCGTGGATTCTGGCTCACAAAAGCACCACGGGCCTCTGGCTGTGCTCTGTAGCTGTGAAATAGAATCAAGATTCCATTAGGCATCCCAAGCTGCCTCCTTCTCCAGGGCAGACAATAAAAATGACAACAGGGGATTGTCCCTCAGCTAGTCTAACAAGGGGGTGTGTCCTTTTCTAAATGACTAGATGTCTGTTTAGCTGAGAGAAAAATTTAAAGGGGCCATGGGCCAAATTTTCTTCAATTCTTTGGCTCCTGTATTTGTTTCTTAGGTCATCTTCAAAAAGACCTTAAATTCTACCTCCGTTGGCACTTAGAGGCCATGGTTTCCCATCCTCCTCCCTTTCAAGAATTTGTGTGCTGAGACAAAAATAGCAGACCATACATAGTTCAGACAGTGGCATTATTCTGCAAGATATCAGAAGCTTTAGCAAGAGCACAAGGATTATTGGTCTTGCCATATTTTCCCCTCTTACTTCAGGGATAGAGACTCTCTCTCACTTAGATAAATTCGAGACTGGAGACAGATTTGATGCTTTCAGGATTTATTTATGAACAATAAATTTATTCAGACAGCCAAGTCTTCATGTGAACACAAAAGGAATGGGGTTCTATAACTTTGGTTTCATAATACCATTGTGTGACCCTACAGTCCTTGTGGAGACCTTGGCCGTTCTTCTTTCTGCTGAGGGGCACATCTTCAGGTTGCCTACATCAGAGCAACCTCCAATATGTTATGACCTTGCAAAAATTCCTTTTGCAATGAACTCTCAGTCAGTTTCTCAGCTTCTTTCCCATATCATAACTGCAAAAGTCTAAGAACATTTTCTTCCCTTATCCAAGGATAAGTATGATATAACTTATTCAGACCTCCCATAAATCTGATTGAACATTCTTTCTCTCTCTAATTGGTCCAGTAAATAGAGTTTTGTATTTCCCTTGACAGATGCCTTAGAATGAAATTTAATATAGCTTGTCAATGAGTATCAGAAAGTTAAAGAGTTCATTAACCATTCACATAGCATTATAAATGTATATTTCATGGCCACTTCTCCTTGGCTTTAATGAAAATTACTGGCAGGAAGTAATATTATATAATCCATGGTGTCAATTACTAATGGTAGTGGCAAGTAAATCATAATGTTTTCATTATCAAATTGCTAATATGTAGAGGTTGTAATATTCAGCATATAAAGTCTTTAATAAGCAATTATTTATGTGCTCACTTACTGGATGTTGCTGAACCAAGGCATTTTCTCAACACTAAGTGGAAAGTCTATTCAATAATTTTTTTCTGTAAAGTCATTCATTGACATTATATTTCTCTAAAGTTACTTAAAATCATGTTACATATTTGCTATGGCACTTTATCAAAACAATTAATTTAGATATATGATACTGCAAATATTAAAATATGAATGTCCACTTATAAAATATCATAACTGCTTGTAAGATTAGAACAACTCCATTATCTGAGTTTTGGACATTGAAGCTGCTCTCTGAATCTAACGGATTCATGGTGAGAAATTCTGAATTCTGAAACTGGCTTTGCCATTGACAATTTATTGTATGGCCTCAGGCAGGATTTGTAAAATCTCTAAGACTTAATATCCTTATTTGTAAAATGAACATATTTTACTATTTGTAAAATAGTAAAATATGTATCTTGGGAGTTAACATATGTTGTTGGATATCATCATAATACAGTATGCTGATCAAATCACCAACATATTAACACATATGTACAGCTGTAGCCCTGAAAGTAATTGTAAGCCAGGCTGAACAGGGAATTCTGAGGTCCTGAGAATGGTCCAGCCTGGGAGAGACCAGGCTCTGGGTGGGCACATCTTCTTGGCTTTGAATACTCCTTTCAATATAAGGAGAAGCCTCACCAGGGGATAATCAGACTGTGGCTCTTGAAAGCACTTGACTCAAGGCAGAAGCTCCATGCTTCCATCTCAGGATGGTACTTGCATTGACTATTACCACCTGTAGGTCAACAGGCCATGCAGAGTGAGCAGATAATGGAACCTGAAGGCAGAGAGGGTGCTGTTGACACAAGTACCTTATAGGACCTGGACCGCTGCCTTATTAGGCAAGCTGCCAGGCTCTGACACAGAGAAGCAGGACATGAATACCCTGAACTTAGTCTTTTCCTTCTCCTTCATCTCCAATTTGTGTTTTAATTGGTCAAATCCAGCCAGGAGTCAGAGGACAAGGGAGATGGTTGATGTGGTCAATGCCTGTCAGTCTCTGAGAAAAGAGTGGGGTAGAGAAGGGCAAATAGGAATCAGGAGGGGAGACAGAAGGGTTTCTCAACAGAGAAGTGATCCCATTTACAAATGCTTCTTTCTCAGTGTGTAGGATGACTGAAGATTGGAGAGGCTGGAGGTAGGAATGTCTTCTCAGAGGCTATGGCAAAACAATAAAAATCATTTATGTAGTATCATTAGTTTATTATCACATATGTTACCAAGGTTATTCTTCACAATAATGTAATCTTATGACATAAGATAATGTTATCTTTTTTGTTAACGAAGGAACCAATAGCCAAAGATTTACCTGATTTTCTGAATTCCCTGTTTCTTCTTCTGAGCAATGCTGTAGTCAATTGAATTTTGGGCATTGGTTGTGCAGACTGTTAGAAAATGTAAACGGGGATGGTTGAATAGCAGAGTTTGCAAAATATAGCAATTCTTATCATTCTTTTATTTTCTTCAACTGAGAAAGAAGTAGTATGGTGAAGGCATTATAAAATATATGTTTTAGACAATTCAATAGCAGAAATTATTCAAGTCCTAATTTAAATATTCTGTCATGCTACTCTAAAATTACATAACTATAATAAAAATATATGACACATTAGATTTTTAAATATTTTCTTTTTAGAACATTCAACAGGGTGAATTTACTAATGATAATGTGTTATTAAAAATTTGGTCTTATAAAAAAGTCAGAGAACTATGTAATATATAAGGACTGGCAAGCTCCAGTTACCAAACAGTATTATTCTTACAGAAGATAGTAAGTATTCTGGGTGCTGGGGCAACTCACAAAATTGTTCAGTATGTCCCATAGATTTGGAAATGTTACATGGCAGCCCTTCAAAAGTACTGAAAGGCTTCTTTTCTGAAAAGTCCTGCAGTAATAAGGCAAATTCAATTTGCTTAATCTCTAGAAGAGATCCATGACTGACCACTATCAAAATAGGGAAGGCAGTTAGGACCCGGCTCTAGTCCAAGACTTTACTTGATACATAGTCATCTCCTTACTATTTTGATGGTTTATATTAGAAAAGCAGTGATTACTTCAAAGTGTTCTTTGAAGTCATATCTTCTCAGCCCTGCTGATACAAAATGTTATGTTTGAGGAGTATAATGCTGCAAGTCCTTTGTGAGTTAATTTTCTTAAGAGTTAGGCAGTTTGTCTTCTATACATAAAAACACCACAAATCCCTCAACTTCACACATTCATTTTAATGTGATTTTCAGAATTCATTCAAACTGAGCAATTATATTTGAATTTTTTCTCCATTTAAGGTAATGTCAAAGATCGTATAGTTCTCTATAATGGTGTTAGAAGTGTTTCAATAACTTGAACATTTCCTCTTATATAGTTTAGCTAAAAATAGTCATTCAAATTAACAGATGTTAATGAAATTTCTTAAACATTCTTTTAATAATGGAAATAATTTGTCTTTATATTAAATATCAAGGCTATTCATTCTGTATTCCTGGAATTCCTTTCCTTCCCACACTTCTGGTCGTAGGCTCCCACCCCCACATACACTTGACCCAAGATTGGTGCAAGGAGTATAAAACATATAACTGGAAATGGGAGGGGAGATATTTTATTTTTCTCTGGTAGTACAGCTATTGGTGTGGGCACCAAGCTGCCGCTGGCTCGGGACCTACCCCAAGACAAGAGAACTACGGCAGCAGGAGAGGCTGAAGATAGTGTGCAAGGAGAAGAGAGACAGAGGCAGAGAGAGCCAATGCATTTTTCTTTAGTTCCTTGAGCTCATTAGAGTTGAGATTCTAACACTACTGAAAATTATCTGATGAGCCATTATTTGATTTATGCCAGGTGTAAATTTGTTTTGTTTCACAACTCTCTCTTTGGAAGTGATTCACTTTGGTGAAGCTCAGTGGAGCTAAACAGTCATTTATTTGCTTATGCAAAAATAAAACAAAAGGAAACCACTTACAATTTCTTATAAATCATAGTTTGTTACATTTTTCCATATTTTATAAAGGATCTTATTTTGTGGATTATAAAGGTCTCTAAAGAAAAGTATAAAGTTACAACTCACCGGCCTTGGCCTCAGATAAACACACAATGTATTGTAATTCTATGAAGTGATATTTGTAACAAAATTGGGGTCTTGATTATTGAGAACTTGGTTACTCCTACTACTTGAGAATTCTGTTTTATAGTTTAATATTTCCACCCTAAAATAAATGTATTTTACATATTTTAAGTGTATTATATATTTATTTATTTATTGAGGAAAGAAAATTATTTTTAATTTTCCAGCTGTCCATCTCTTGCCAGTTGGAGAACAGGATGTGTTGATGACTCTTGGTTCCCGTTCTGAATTTTAATCTGTTTGTTGCTGAAAGATTTTATGAATTGTTAGCGAATATACAGTGAGCAGTTACTGTGTTTCTCACATGTTGACAATGACAAAAATAAGAGCCCAAGGAGAAATCCACTGGCTTTTGCTGACAATGATGTTTTCAAGTTCAGCTACTCCAAAACACCCTGTACTCATGCACAACCAATATTAGAGTTCTCCGTATTTCTATGCTTTATTTCTTAATAAATAACAACTATGAAGCAATTATGGTTTAAAAGTGCTTTTCATGTGTGTGACCTCATTTAATCCTTATAACAACATAAAAACATTTTGGGAAAGTCATTATTATTTCCACCTGATAGATGACAAAACTAAGATTCATGGATTTTCATAACTTTCCAAAGGTTACTGAGCTCAACAGTGCTGGAGATGAAATCAAAACCCATGCCTTTGCCTCAAAATCCTAAGATTGTTCCAACATTGCCTTACGAACGGAACCACTAGATACCCATTTTCTATGTGGAGGATTTCATTTTATCTGTCACATTACAATATTGCAATAAACCCTCTATATACTGAAATAAACTTCTTTAAAGAACCATTGACTTTCACATTTCATTACTCCAGTGTTCATTCCCTTCCCTGAAACCAGGCTAAGTGAAGCTGGAGCTGTGGTAGCAGAGAGGGGGAAAGATCCAACTCATACTTTGTTTTGTACTGCCCTTGGCAGATAGAGTCAGGCAAATGCAAGGCAACCACAAATCGCTCCCCTCATTTGACCACTTTTCCAAAGGTGAGGTGAAAAGGTTTAGTGGGAAAAGTTTGACATTTTATCCCCAAACAAATATTAGAGATTATCTGTGGAATTAAATTATCCACATATACACAGTCTAGGGAATTACTCTATCTGAAATGGTGGATTATTCCAGAAATTGAAACTAAGCCCTTAAGGCACTCTCCTTTTTCTTTGTTCTCTCTCTCTCTTTTTTTTACAATGAGCGTTTAGATTTTTTTGGCTATTTTTGTGGCTGATTTTCAGCATGTTCCCATTCGGTATGTATTTGTGCACTGCTCTGACTCGTTTGAACAATTTTTTTTAGAAGTATTCCCTCGATAGCCCTAGAAGCAGACAAGTATTACTTGAAGGGGAAAAGGAGATTTCTATTAGGTTTGAGAGTCACAAGTGAACAGAAGAAATTTGAGAAGTATAAAATACTCCGCAGACCACAAATCCAAAACCAAAACATTCCTAACAAGGTTTTGACAAAATAAAAATCCCACTGATTTTTCCCATGTTTTTTTGTAACTCACCATGTTTTTTTGGTACTTTCAGTGAGTTACTCTTTATATATATAGTATTACATTATGTTACATATATAGGTAATATTTACTTTAAAAATTTCTAAATGATCTAAAATTTGAAAAAGAATTAGGAAAATCAAGTCGAATAAAAAAATAATTATAATGTTGTCCTCGCCACTTTTTTTGAAAGCTGAAACAATTATTTTAGTGATAGAAGTATATTAATGGATATATCACACCAGTAAGATCGTCACCCATGTTACCTTATTATTTGCTCTAATTACATGTCAGCATATTGCTAACAAATTCAATAAACTCACCTTCTCTGCATGACTTTGCATATGACAAGATGACCTCAAATACAGGGGAAACTCGAGAGTAGGGTGGGTGACTGAGACATCTACTGGAGAATTATTGTTTTCTTCCCCTTGTTCTTGAATTTTTTGCCCAGCAGAAATGGCACACACACCTGGAAACATGTACAAGTAGTTACCTAGAAAATTTTACACATTTTAAATGTCACAGAAGCTAAAAATAGGCTATTTTTACTTAAACTACATCTTAGATATATATCGTAAAGGATTTTCATCAGTCATAGTAGGTTTTGTTTTATAGTTTGAATTAATCACATTATCTGTGGAGATGGTATTTCCCATTCCTTTTTTAATTTCCACAGAATAGAGACTTCAAGGTCATGTAGTGGAGCTTTCTGGTTTCTAGTCGTGAGCAGGGTAGAAGGCCATGGTTCTATGTTATCATGTCCATTTCTTACCAGCAATCAATATTCAAGTGACCAGGCACTGAGACATACAGCTCTACACACTCGGTCTGTGGTTGGGGTGTAGAATTCATATGCTAGTCAGTGAGTAAGAGTAAAGGCAGCATAGTGTGACCAAGTACCAATAATGAAATACTTGTCAGAGATTTATCTAATGATAGTCTACCTAGTTTTGGTTATTCTTGTTACTGCTGGGTGGAATCTAAGACTCTCCCAAAGGCTACAACTCATTCATTTATGCATTCCTCCCTTCAACAAACATTTCATTGAACACAGTAATGAATATTGAACTAAACAATGGGCCTTTGCTGATGAAGATAATTCTAAGGCAATTATATAATTTTAATTTACATTACAATAATCTCAAAAACTCAAGATATAGATTGCTGGGCAACTCCCCTATGCTTTTTTTCATTAAGAATACCTGGCCCCAAAATTTGCTTTTTTAACAAATTCCCAGGTGATGCTGATGCTGCTAGTTTAGGGACAACACCTTGAAACCATTGCTCTTAGCTACTTTCCACAAGCAGCTTAAATAATTCCTCCTCTAACAGGAAAGAGTTTATGGTTAGAAAACAGCCAAGTCTCAATGTGTCACATGCTATTTGTTTCTGTGCAAATGGCAAGGATGATTAAACCCAGTGTTGAGAATGTTTCATATATTCTCTAAGAAAGAGATATTCCAACTTACTTAAAAGTCATTTCAGGGGTTAAATATTTTTCAGGGATTACACAGTGCTGATTAAATACACAATGAAAACACATATATAAAGATGGTAAGATCTTATAAGTCTGTTGTAGAATCTTACTTTTTTAATCATTATGTGTTCTGTGCAAGAAATTTAAACCAAAAAAGTAAAATAAAAAAGTGACAGGATCAGGAATGATTTCAATCTGATGATCCTCCTAGAGGAGATTTTATTTTGTTTGAGAAAAGAGCCCTGAGTATCTGAACTGGATTACTCAGGCCAGTAAGACATCTCTGGCAGTTGTAAGCAGTGCTCCGAGAGCCAAGCCAGAGGGATGCTGCAGCTCCTGAAAGCACAACTCATCACCATGGAGCAGCCAACATCGTGTGAGCTTCTCTGCCCCCTTTAAATGGTGTCATATGCACATAAAGTGGAGTGCTGGTAAATACCTCAGTCTCACATTTCACTGAGAAGTCTTAATTTGTCTTATATTGGATGCTTTCCAATTTGGTTGTAGTGGTTATGTGAATTTTACATTAATTTATTTACATATTATATTTCTATGTTATGTGAAGACTCAAAATAGGTGAGAAATATAATCATTAGTATAGTTAAAAAACAGCAAAACAGAGTTAATATAAGCAAGTTTTAAAATATAGATCAGCAAAATCATTCCATGTTTGGAATATTCTAGGAGGAAAACTATGGCTTCCAAATTAGTTATCAGGTTCCCCCTTACACATGAATAATATAACTAAATATTAATTTTTATTGCTATTTCCTATATAAAATATTTATACTATGCAGATTTTTATGTACAAATATTTCTTTTTAAATTAATTTAATAAAATATTTTTTCCTGTAAAGCTCCTGATTGCCTCTTGTAAAATGATGCAGTGGGTAGAGGTCATTTCAGCAGAGATGAAGAACATAAAAAATAACTGTTGTGAAAAAAATGAAGCATTTTGTATACAATTTCAATTCCAGCCTCATGAGAAGTTGGTAGTTAGCAGGAAAAGCTAAGGAAACAATGAACACAGTATAATATTATAGACAGGAAAGTAAAAAACATGAAATAACTTTCTAGTTTATTTTGGTTTCAGCAGGTATTATTTATAGAAACTATTATTTGAGAACTAGAACATAAAAAGTATGCCACTATCTATTCATTTTGTGGTAAAAAATTGTGATTTCACCAAAAAAAAAGAACAGGCAAATTATCCAACCATATGAAGACATAACCTTGCTTAATTTAGAAGGAGTCTGATTCCTATTTTTTTCAAATGTCACCAAATGTTTAACATATATTCTTAATACAATACTGGATAGTAAATTCCTTGAGAATAGTGATTATATATCAATCATCTCTAATTAATGGGCCTTATATTTAGCAATTGTGTTTAACAAATCTTTGTTATTTGGCTCTCTTTGAGGTGGGCAGAAAACAGGGCAAAGTGCGTGTTCATTCCACGCTCTGTACTCGCTAGCCACCTGATTTCTAGTGCTTACTTTTGTCTTTGCAGAATGAGGGGATGAGAATGAATGGCCTCTAATGTCCTTTTTATCTCTAACATGCTATTCTGCCAAATAAAATGCTGTACAAGACCACTGCACCAAGCATGGAGATACTGTATGAATTCAGACACTGTAAACTTCTCTTTGACGTGACACCCCCCTTTTCTGGTTCTTCTCATCTGCACTGCCATTACATCCAATCTTCTGTCTCATCAAGGCCTCTGAGTCTCAGCTCTAATCCTCCATTATTTTTTGTTGTACCCACCTCAGAAATCTTGAAATAACATTTCATGTCCCATTCTCTGTCAAACTGCCCCTTGACACCTGAGAGCTGGATTCACACAGCTCTGCAGGTTTGGCTTAAGCCATGAGGTGCTAAGTGAAGAAATGTCCTTCACTTGCATGATGCTGCAGCAGCAAGTGTATGGCAAGGCTGATGGGCCCATGACAGCAAACAGAGATGTTTCTACCTGCTGCTCTTTATCTCATGCGGAGGCTATGCCAAACCTCCCTTACTCTAGGCTGTTCTTCTCCCGATAGCAGATGATCTAGCCTCCTCATTGACAAAATATCCTACATGAGCTTGTTCAATTTCCCACTCTCCCACCATTAAATCTATTTTTGTTTGTTTTCCTCCTATCCCAGAGAAAAAGCATTTCCTTTCCTGTTTCCTAAGTTATCTTATTTGGAATGCGTCATGAAATCTAGTTGAGTCTATCTCCTAAGTAACTCTGAGACTATCACCCAGCCTCCCTCTCCACTCACAAATGGTTATTTTGGACTTCAGCATTTCTTCCCATGGGCTACGACTATGGTTTAACTCTCTTCAGTGCTACTTGTGTTCCTAAGTGAAAGCAGTTTCCACATTGCTGCACAGTGAGGGTGTTGGATCTAAAATCCTGATTCTTCAGCTTAAAATTACTTAGTGGCCCTTGTGTACAGAATTACTTCTTCAGTCGTGCAGACAGCATCTTCCAGGGTATAGTCTTCCTTATCTCTCTCCAAACTTTTATTCCAAGTTTATACACATAGAGATCTGACATCACAATCTCCATGAGAAGGAGTCAATTTATTGTTTCACTCTAGAGTGCCTCTTCTGACATTATCTTCATGGACTTTTCTTACTTTTCTTTCTTCCTAGATTTACCTTGAGAGCACATCCTGGAACATCACCTCCCCAAATCTACAGTCATATGATTCAAAATGCATTCTCAGGGTTAGACTCTCATCCATTTTATCTGTGCATCCCTTTAGTCCTTGGGCTCACTATGTTCTTGGGAACTGAATAAGTGAAAAGATGAATGGATATTATGTAATATATACCACTTTAGGAAAATTTTCAACTCAGATTCAGTAGCTAATTAGCATGACATAAGAATGAGGATGTTGTATCAAGTATTGTGGATTCACAATCATATTTCCATCTTGTCCTCAACTAGGCATCTGACATCATTTCCCTCACATGTAAACTGAGGATTATTATAACTCAGGCCTTAGTTATTCAACTGGGAAAATTTAAGTGAAAGCACTTTACAGATATCAGTTATTGTATATGAGTAAAAGCTCATTTCATTCTCCTCTACCTTAATTATTGTGTATGCTCAGTGCCTGACACATAGTAACAATTAGATTTTACACCAAAATTTTTTTATCCTTTTATTCTCAGAAAATCTGATCATTAATTTCTAAACATTTTTTATTTCAAGGGTGGGCTTTTGAGGGAAATTTCACATTTATATAACTAATATTCTCTCACTTTCTTTTTCATACATGCATTACACAAGCATATAACACCCCTTTCCCCTCCTCCATACATACTCAGGAGAGGAGGGCTGTTTTGGGGGTCATGCAATGCCATCCAATTTATTCAGATTTTAGATAACTTATAGTTTATAGGAATATGTTTATTAAATATATGATCTTTTTTTAAAAAAAACAATTGTTTTGCTGGGAAGTAAAACAATTGTTTTACTTTGTTTTAATTGTTTTAATGTCCTTTGGGCAAATAGGAGATATTTTCAATCTTGTAAAATTTATAATCTATCGAGGAAAGCAAACTTTCAAATAGAGAGTGGGGCAAAAGTAGGTTTACTGTTGTATGTGGAACACAGAATATTTTCTTGTATTGATATTGTTAGTTATTAATTATTATATTATTTTCCATATCAACAACTACAAGCCTATTTCCCCCAACTTCTATGAAAATACTATAGCCCAAATATCACAGACTTGCCCATTTGAACTTCACACATAACATTCAAATTAATGTGATTAACCCTCTAGCTGCTTAGCTTTAGATGCCTAATTTCCATGTGTGGGGCAAAAGAAGGTCTAGTTTCATTTTTTTTTGTGCAGATCTGTTCAATTTTCTCAACACCATTTATTAAAGAGACTTTCTTTACCTTATTATTGTATGTTCTTTCCTCTTTTGTCAAATATTAATTGACCATAAAATTGTGGGGTTATTTTCAGGCTTAATACTGTTCTTTTTATCTTTATTTCTATTTTTATGCCAATAGTTTACTGTCTTGATTACTATGGCCCTGTGGGCCATACCTGTTTAATACAGGTAGTATGATGCTTCCAACTTCTTTCTCAAGATTTCTGTGGTTATTCAGGGTCTTTTGTGGTTCTATAAAAATATTGGGAATATTTTTTCTAGTTCTGAGAAATACTCTATTGGTATCTTGATAACAATTGTGTTGAATCTGTAGGAGACCATTCTGCATGGCATGGGCCCAGCTCCTACTCAGAGATGCACAGGACCCACACCCATGGATAGGTTCTCCTGTGGGGAATCAGGCCTGCAATATGCCTAGGTTGCTTTGAGTCTTGCTCTTGCTAAAAACTACAACTTAGGTATGTGAGCCATCCAGTCAGGGCAGGAATTGTTTTCTTAGTCACCCATTCTGATCATTGATTATTGGTATACAAAAATGTAACTGATTACCATATATTTATTTTGTATTCTGCTACTTACCAGAATTCATTTATCAGTTCTAGTAGTTTTTTGTTTGGTGGAATCTTTAGGGTTCTTTACATATAGTATCATGTCATCTGCAAATAATGACAGTTTTACTTCCTCCTTTCCAATCTGGATGCCTTTTATTTCTCCTTCTTGCCTGATTTCTGTCACTAGACCACCTTCTTACTCCATATACACAAATAAGCTCAAAATGGATTGAAGATTAAGTGTAAGAGTAGAAAACATAAAAATCCTAGAAGAAAACATAGACAGTAAAATCATGGACATGTCTCACAGCAATATTTTTTCTGATATATTTTCTTGGGCAAAGAAAACAAAATAAAAATAAGTAAGACTGCATCAATCTAAAAACTTATTGCACAGCAAAGGAAAACAACAACAAAATGAAAATACAACCCACTGAATGGAAGAACATATTTTCCAATAATACATCTAATAAGGAGTTAATATTCAAAGTTTATAAAGAACTTGTACAACTCAACATCAAAAAGACCCCAAACAATCCAATTTTAAAAAGGGCAAAACACCTGAGTGGACACTTCTTCAAAGAGTACTTACAGATGTCCAATAGACATATGAAAAGATGTTCAATGTCACTAATTATCAGAGAAATACAAATTAAAACCCAATGAGATATCACCTCAAAGCTGTCAGAATAGCTATCATCAATAAATCAACAAACAAATGTTGGCAAGGTTTTGAACAAAAGGGAGCCCTTATGCACTATTGGTGGGGATGCAAATTGGCATAGCCACTGAGGAAAGCACTAGGAAGTTACATCAGAAAATTACAAATGGAACTGTCTTATGACCCAGCAATTTCCCTTCTAGAAATTTATCTGAAGAAACCCAAAACACTAATTCAAAACAATATATATGTGCTCCTATGTTCATTGCAGTATTACTTACAATAGCCAAGACTTGGAAGCAACCCAAGGGCCCATAAGTAGATGAGTGAATAAAAAAGCTATGGTCCATTCACATCATGGAATACTACTTGGTCATATAAAAGAAGGAAATCTTACCATTTGCAACAGCATGGATAGACCTGGAAAGTATTATATTAAGTGAAATGAACCAGTCAGAGAAAAAAATACCATATGACTCACTTATGTGAGGGGTCTAATGAACAAAACAAGCTAACAAACAAAATAGAAACAGACTCATAGATACAGAGAACAGACTGACAGCTACTAGAGGGGAGGTGGGCTAGGGGTTTGGGTAAAAAGGTGAAAGAATTAAGCAAAAAAAAAAAAACACAAAAAAACAAAAAACAAAAGCCCTGATAGACACAGACAACAATATGGTGATTAGCAGAAGAAAAAGAGTTAGTGGAAACAGAAGAGGGTTAAGGGGAATAATAGTGATTGAAGGAGACTTGACTTGGGGTGGTGAACACACAATACAATATACAGATGATATGTTATAGAACTGTACAATTGAAACCTATATAATTTTATTAACCAATGTCACTCCAATGATTTTAATAAAATTAAAAAAGAATGTCTAATTTTTACAGGCTTATCTTTCTTAAATACTTTTTGAAAATTTTTAGAAATGCGGACTTCCGGCAAGATGGAAGCATAGGTGGACACACCATACCTCCACACACAGCCAAGATTAGAACAACAACAATTTAGAGGCAGAATAACACCCAGAACTGATAGAGAATTTATCTAAATGGAAGTAGGACAGCTAAGAAGTTGAAGTAGACCCGTTCATCCAGACTGGTAGGAGGGGCGGAGAGGAGCAGCTGGGCATGGGTCTCAGTGTGAAGAACAGGGAGAACTGGGCACATAAGGCAACCGGGAGGGAACGTGTAAGGCATCTGGGGTGCACAAGATCGCAGCAGGTGGACCCTGAGTATGCGAGCGGCAGCTGGCAAACCCAGTGAGGCAGCGATTGTGGACCAGGGCAGAACGTGCAACCCAGGATCCCAGAGAAGGGACTGAGGTCCCAGGAGAATGGAGCTACCGCCATTGTTCCCCCCCCCCGCCCCCGCCCCCACATACAACGTCATAATCTAGCAACTGGGGTGCACAGCCCTGGTGAACACCTAAGGCTCCGCCCCTCACCGTAACAGGAGCGACCAGACCCACCCCCCCCCCCCAAAAAAAAAAAGAAAAGAAAAGAAAGAAAAGAAAAGAAAAGAAAAGAGAGATGGACCTGTCTCAAACATAAGAACAGATCAATGTCCCAGGACTCATCCTTTTGAGCGACCAAGAAATAGCCAATCTATCAGATGCACAGTTCAAAACACTGGTGATCAGGAAGCTCACAGAATTGGTTGATTTTGGGTGCAAATTACATGAAAAAATGCAGGTTATCATAAAAGAGATGAAGGAAGATGCACGGAGAACCAATCGTGATGGGAAGAAAACTGGGACTCAAAACAATAGAGTGGACCAGAAGGAACTAAAAAACAACCAAACAGGAAAGAATGGAGAAATAAAAATTCAAAAAACAAAGAGAAGCTTAGGAACCTCCAGGACATCTTTAAACGTTACAACATCCGAATTATAGGGGTACCAGAAGGGGAAGAGGAAAAGCAACAGATTGAGCACGTATTTGAACAAATAATAAAGGAGAACTTCCCCACTCTAGCAAAGGAAATAGACTTCCAGGAAATCCAGGAAGCTCAGAGAGCCCCAAAGAAGTTGGACCCAAGAAGAAACACACCAAGGCATATCATAATTACATTAGCCAAGGTAAAAATGAAGGAGAGAATCCTAGAAGCAGCAAGAGATAAGGGGACAGTCACCTACAAAGGAGTTCCCATCAGACTGTCAGCTGATTTCTCAAAAGAGACCTTACAGGCAAGAAGGGGCAAGAAGGGAAAGAAATATTCCAAGTCATGAAAGACAAGGGCCTATATCCCAGATTACTCTATCCAGCAAAGCTTTCATTTAGAATGGAAGGGCAGATAAAGTGCTTCTCAGATAAGGTCAAGTTAAAGGAGTTCATCATCACCAAGCCCTTATTTTATGAAATCTTAAAGGGACTTATCTAAGAAAAGAAGATAAAGAAAAAAACATGTATAGTAAAAGGACAACAAACTCACAATTATTAACAACCACACCTAAAGGAAAACCAAAAGAAACTAAGTAAATAACTAGAACAGGAGCAGAACCACAGAAGTGGCGGTCACATGGAGGGTTAGCAACGGGGGGGTGGGAGGAGGAGAGAGGGGGGAAAGGTACAGAGAATAAGTAGCGTAGATTGTAGGTTGAAAATAGATAGGGGGAGGGTAAGAATAGTATGGGATATGTAGAAGCTAAAGAACTTATAAGTATGACACATGGATATGACTAAAGGGGGGATATTGGTGGGAGAGGGTGTACAAGGTGGAGGGGAGTGAAGGGGGAAAATGGGACAACTCTAATAGCATAATCAATAAAATATATTTAAAAAATTTTTTTAGAAATGCCCATGTGTGTCCATGCATGGCTCCTTCAGGCACTTCCCTTGGCTGTGTGCAAATTTTGCTAAGCTATCAGCTCTCTGAGGCTGGACTTCAGGTCCTGTGTTTTTTGCCTTGCTTTCTTCCATCTGCTCTGCTCAATGTCAGTGAGGCTGAAGAGGCATTGTTCTTACCAGGAACAGTCCATCACACTTAATTATACTTCACACATTTAATTGAGAGTAGGAAAGTCTTGAGCAAAAACTTCCCTCCCCAAAATTCCTAGTGCTAAGGAGCTTCCTCAAAGTAGACCCCAAATGGTCCTATAGAGATTGTGTTGGTCACTGAGAAGCTGGACCAGTCCCTCCACACAGGACTTGCCACTCAGCTGCCAGAGGTGTTCTCTGCAGACAACCTTCAGCTCTCAGCTACTTCATCATCTGTATCAACAGCCAAGAACCTCCTCAACCAAGGTTGTCATCCCCTTGCCAGGGAAGCCTGGGATGCAAGACAGCTCTAATGGACAGTTCTTACCCCAGGGCTCCCTGTCAGATAGACCATGACTTTGCCTAGCCTTCACCACAATTGACTTGCTCCCAGTACTCAATTCTGCTTCCTTCTGCTTCCTTTCTTTAGTGAGTTTGATCCCTAACAAACATTTTTCACAACACTCTGTCTCATATCTCTTTCCAGAGAACCCTACCTGCCATAAATTCTGCCCTAATGTGGCTGTTGTCTTCTCTGACACCAGACCAACACTGATTCTACTCTTTTAGAGTGGAATCTAGATTCAGCATCTTCTGGAGTGGATCAATTTTCCCTCATAAAAAAAAGCTTTTGAAAATCTTCTGGTGTTCGGTGTTGTGCTTGGCACCTCAGTTCCTCAAAGAATCTCTCCTCCCACTACCCAGGAGAATAATCCTTTCAAAGTGCTCACGTTGTGGGAATCAAAAGCTAGTGAAAGTAGTTTCATGAAAGCAATTCCTACTTTCTACCTTGCAATTTCTGTCTGAGAAATCTAAAGTTTATCTAACAGCTTGGAAAGATTTAGTGTAGCAGAAAGGAAAAGGGAGTGAGAACAAAGCATGAGTTGATATAGTCATAAATTATACCCAGGTTTTAAGCAGGAGAATATGAGTGCTATACCCACACCTGAGAAAGAGAACTATATCAAGGGAATAGAGAATGGATCGAAGTTTATGTGGGTTGAAAGTGAATGGAGACAAAAAGTTCAGAAATGGCACTAACATGTTATTCTAGGCAAGAGGTGAGTACAGTGTGGACTGTAGAAGATGCTATAAAGATAGACAGAAGAAGGCTAAATGTGACTGATTTTTCAGTTAGATGTGCCTGATTTTAAACTTGAAAGGAAAAAAGGAGTCAAAGACTAAAGATTCTATTTGGAGCTAATGAAAAGATGATGATGCTATCAACAAAAAATAGAGAAACATAATATAGGGCTGTTTTGAGGGCAGGAGAATGAGTTTAGCGGGGGAAAGGCAGAGTTCAGTTGTCTGTGGGGAAACAATTGGATGGGTAGAGGCTAAATTGGAGCCTCAGAACTACCCAATGAGAAGTAATGGTGAACAATACTGTCTCTCAAATTAATATTTTTTTAAATCTCTAAATAAGAGTAGAGGCTCATTATTCCCTAACTCACCCTCTTTTCTCAGGGGAAGAAAGAATGGATGAATATTATATTTCATCACTATTTGTGATCAGGTTAAGAGGGAGAAATGCAGTTCCACAATCCTTTGACATCATTACACTAATAAAAAATGAAAGCTTTTGACCCCAAATAAAAAACTTCTTCTTGTCATTTAAATATTAGGCATTAAATCTCTGCTTCCTGGAATTTGAAATAAAAACTCCACATCTCTTGGAAATATCTATGAAGCATACAATTTTTATTCACAATATATCTTCTTAATAAGACATAGCAAATACTAATATAATTCATATTTTTCTGTCCAACTATCTGAAATAGCACAGCATTTATAATGTAAGATTATTTTATTTTTAATTAAATTTATTCTGTTTTATTTTTAAATATTTTTAACTGTAGTTTTTCCATCATCATTTAAACCCCTTATACCTCCTCCTTCTGCAGTCACCACGCTGTTGTCCATGTCCATGGGTCTTTTTTCCTTGTTGCTGGATCCTTCTACCCCCTGCCCTGCCCCCCACACCTCTGTTAGCTGTCAGCCTGCATTCTGTCTATGAGTCTGTCTTTATTTTGCTTGTTAGTTCAGTTTCTTTATTAGATCCCACGTGTGAGTAAGATCATATGGTCTTTGTCTTTCTCTGACTGGCTTATTTCACTTAACATAATGTTCTCCCGATCCATCCATGCTGTCACAGAGGGTAAAATTCTTTTTTGCACTCAAGTAGTATACCATTGCATAAATATCCCATAGTTGTTTTATCCACTCATCTACTGATGAACAGTTGGGCTGCTCCATATCTTGGTGATTGTGAATAATGCTGCAATGAACACAGGGGTGCTTATGTTCTTTCAAATTAGTGTTTTGGGTTCCTTCTGATAAATTCCCAGAAGTGGGATCACTGGATCAAAAAGCAGTTCCATTTTTAATTCTTTTGAGGTATCTCCACATTGCTTTCCACAGTGGCTGTACCAATCTGCATTCTCACTGACAGTGCAAAAGTGTTCCCCTTTTTCCAAATCCTCACTTGCACTTATTTGTTGATTTATTGATGGTAGCCATTCTGACAACTGTGAGGTTATATCACATTGTGGTTTTTAATTTGCATTTTTTGATGATTAGTGACATTTAGCATCTTTTTATATGTCTATTGGCCATCTGTATGTCTTCCTTGGAGACGTGTCTATTCAAGTGCTTTGACCATTTTTTAATTGGGTTGTTTGTTGGGTTTTTTTTGGTGTTGAGTTTTGTAAGTACTTTATAAATTTTGGATATTAACCCCTTATTAAATGTATTGGCAAATATGTTCTCCCATTCAGTGGGTTGCCTTTTTGTTTTCTTGATGGTTTCTTTTGCTGTGAAAAAACTTTTTAGTTTGATGTAGTCCCAATTGTTTACACTATAAGGCCATAATAATCAAAACAGCCTGGTAGTGCCATAAAAAGAGATACATAGATCAATGGAACAGGACAGAGAGCCCAAAAATAAACCCATACTCTTATAGTCAATCAATATTTGAGAGAAGATCAAGCACATACATTGAATTTAATCGTTTATTCAATAAATGATAAATGGGGTTTGGAAAATTGGATAGATATGTGCAGAAAAATGAAACTAGACCACCTTCTTATACCACACACAAGAGCAAATTAGAAGTGAATTAAATACTTAAATGTTAGACCCCAAGCCATCAAAATCCTAGAAGAAATCATAGGCATTAAAGACTTGGATATTAGTTTTAGCAAATTTTTTTTCTGAAATATCTCCTCAGAAAAGGGAGAGAAAAGAAAATAAAGATTATTTTAAATAAAATATTTCTGAAAAGTTAGATCTTGTAATTATAGTATTTAAAAATCTAGTATTTGTTTAGTACCTATTATATGTCAATTAATATGCTTTTCCTGCATGACCTGTTATTTCTTCTATCCAATCTTAAAAGAAGTGTATGTATTGTTCCTATTTTACAGAAAAGAAAATAAAGACAAGAGATTTTAAATAAATCTCTTAAAAGTACATGGCTTGCAAATGTGGAAAACAAGATATCAAGATAAAAGTGTCTAATTTCCAAACATTCTATCTTGATTACGCATTATACTACCTTTCCTCCATTGGTACTGAACCTTGAATTTCAATGTTTGTAGGTCAAAATCAGTATTTTTAAAAGTTCTGAATGAATTTTAAATTAAAAACATTAGTTGCTTGTCATGATGTTGCTAATCAATGTGTTAAGAAATTCTCATACTACTGGCTCCCAGCATGCAGATGATTTTGGCAAAACACTACTCTTTTTAAAAAGTGTAATTGACTTTTTTGGTAGAATATCAAGATTTTGTTCAGTTGAAAATGTGTCATTTACATAAACAGCTACAAAATCAAGGCTGCGATAGCTAATTTTTAAGAGCCTATTGAAAGGCTTACAGGATTGCTTCCCATGATTACAGCTATCCTTCCTGTTTCATTTTTATACCATTTTGGGTCATTGAAAAACATTAAAAGTAACAAACTTTTGAAACATACAGTTATCTAACACAAGCTTTTCATTTTATAATACCTTGAAATAATTGATTAAAAGCTTGGATACCTTTATTTCAAAGTTGAGACAACCTACCTGTGAATCAGTTCAACAGTTCATTTGTGATTCCATAAATTGTGACACTTTTCTGCCTCGTGTTATGCTGGCATACTGTAACAGTACAGAGAGAATACTTTAGAAGGAGTGGATGCTGTATTAGTTACAGTAACTTAAGACAGTGATTAAGGAAAAGACTAGAAAGCATATGTCTCAAACACAGACCGAATTTGTTCCAGCTTGGTTGGCAAAGTGAGTGAGTGCTGGGAAGGGCTCTGCTCCATGCTGCTTTTCAGGGATCCAGGTGATGAAGGCTCTGCCATTTCTACCATGTGCTGTTGACACTCCACTGGTAGAAGTGGGAGAAAAAAATGTATAATATTTTGAATGGGAGTTTTTAAGGAACAAGGAATTGACATTGTGCACATCAATTTCACTCATATTCCACTGATTATAACCCCATTGTATAGAGGCGCTTTACTGCAAAGAAGGCTGGAGAGTATAGCCTGTGAGGCCATGAGAAATAGAAATAAGTATTGGTATATTCATGATAATATCTGCCAGAAAAAGGTTAATTTTAGTCCTGACATTGCTACTTACTTCTTGTGCAATTAGGCATATTTGATCATCCTCCTGAGCCTCAGTTTACTCTTTTGTAAAATGAGAGCAATACTAACTTATACTTTCTATTATTGTTTTAAGAATTAAGTGTGAATTACCTGTAGTTTACTTAGCTTAGTATTTGGCAATAGGTACTGCTTGCCAAATGGTAGCTATTGACTTTTCCTAAGAAGTTGTTTAAAAACACAGTTTTGGGTATTATGATAAGAGTTATCAAAACTGGGTAGATATAAGGAGGATCAGAAACTAGCGAACAGAAGCTTAAGCAACAGACAAATTGCAGTGCAGGTTTATATTATTATTACCAAGTAATAATAATGATAGTTAACATTCAGTAAGAGCTAATTTGATAAAGATCATTCATAGATTAATTCATTCAATACTCAATATAATCTTATGATGTAAGTGCTATTATTATACCTATTTTTAGTTGAGGCAATAGAGAAGGAAAATTAACTAATTTATACAAATTGGCAACCTGAAAATTATAGAAATGAGATTTTATTCTAGGTCCACCTTCTTTGAGAGTTCTTTATTTAACATTCTTTTTGTTGTTGACACTGTTACAGATGTCCCTATTTCCCCCACACTTTGCCCACCTCCACTGAGTTCCTACCCTGCCCCCTCTTCCTGGAGAGTTCTGAAAAAGAAGTCAGTGCCAGAATCTAGGGTGAAGGAGATTTATCAAACAAGACTTGAAGCTGAGAACAGAAATGAATAAAACTTACCGAGAGTGTTCTGAAGAATTGTTGACTTTTCTCAACCAAGGCAAAGCATGTGGAATGTCAAATTCTAAGGAAGTCCAGAGGTCCCTCTCACGGGTGGGTTAGAGAGACCACCATCAGCAACAGCAACAAATTTGTCCACTTAAAATTTCTTGCCTAGAACAAAATGACATTTCAGAATATGAGGTTGGGTGGGAACAGAAATATCTACATATTTGCAGGACAGTGTCTGAAATTCAGCTTATAACACCAGTGGTTTAGGATGTCACCTAAGGATACTGCCAAGCCATGACTGAAGTCCTTGTCACCCCTACCAAACCAGGAGCAAGTACAACTCATGATCTTGCAGCCACATGGAGTCATTTAAAAGATCTGAAGTTTGACCTGCCTGGAAACACCTCTAGAAGCAGAATGGTGCCAGAGCAGAGTCTTACAGATCATGAGTGATTCCTGTCTGTGGTGTGTGGCTGAGAGTGACAGGTAGAGGATACAATTTGAGGATTGTGAGTTTTCCCAGGTTGGGGCTGGTTGCTACTTTTAGGGCTTAGATTACATGGAGTAGAGTTTCTGATTGGGCAGGAAGCCAAAATGAAAACACTATTCAGAGCACCTCCTTTGATTCCCTCAAATGAATGTGGTTTGCCTTGCCTATGAATCCCTAGATACTTTGTATGTAGCACTTGCTCTCTCCCTCAATTATATGTATGCATATAGACTTTTGTGGCTTTCAACAGTTGAAAACCACAATCATTTTCAGTTCTGTATGAGAATCATTCAAATAGAGGAGCAGGATCAGATTTCTAGAGATACTTTGATACCAGATGAAGTTGGGGGTGAGGTGGGGAATGAAAGCAGAAAAGAGAATAAAATTGATAATAGAAAACATTGATAAAGCAACTTTTGCCTGGGGAAAGGCAGCATATCTTGGATGAAATTATCCAATTACTGCACATAACCTTGCACGGTATTTGAAAATTATAAAAACATCCCCATTTTTTAGTCCCCAATCAGAAACTGACATCATTACCACCTGTTAATAATAATTTATAGTTTACTGCGAGTAAATAAAGGCTTTTCACTCCATTTTTTAAGTCTGAGTTTTTCTTGAAATTCACACATGTGCACATGCAAAGTGTCTATGGATTTTAAAGATGCCAATGCCATTGGTTTCCTTTTCATTTCAGTTTAGAATTAAATACTGTCCTTCAACAAACACCACAAGGAAAGGGTGCTTGCCATTTGAAGTGGAATAGAAGCTCTGCTGCTGTTAATGGGACCATGCTGTAACTCTCCTGGGCTACATGAGAGCTAGATATATCCCTGTGGAAAGTAGCAATTACCTTCAATCTCCTTGATCTGAAGTAATCCTTGCTACAAGCGTCCCTTGTTGTGAGTGATGAGGCCCACTGTTTGCTGAGTCTTAAACCAAATGATCTTTCACAAGCAAAATTTAAACTTGAAATGGGATTCTCTGGCTCCTGATTCTGAGTCTATTTTTTTCATGCACTTTATACATTCTCAAATCAGGCTCAGGCTGGCTACAGATGGTGCTGGTGTGTAATGAGAAGGGCTCTGAAGCTGCTCCAGCTCCCAAGGGAGAATTCAGTAATGGAACTAACTATGTATTGTCCACCTTATATACTAGATTTGATTTTGGACTATTTGCCCAACTGTTTGTTTATTTCTCAACAGTGGAGGGTTTCCATTAGCTCCAGGCTTATCGAACATAGAGTATGGAGTGAGAAGGAACAGAACATTTTTTCCCCATGAATGCTGATGTAATCCCTTTTCTTTTACTGACAACTGAATAATGTTTGCCATTGGAAACTGTGGTAGAAATGAGCTGATATTTGCAGTCATTAGTGAAAAAAGAATTATTTTGATCCCAGGGAACAAAGTGAGCATTATTTTTTTGGATGACAATGTTTCAGAAGTTTGTGCCTAAAACTTGTATATTCAAGACCCTGAAAGAGAAACTGCTCACATTTTAAAGCTGAAAATTACCTTGTTGCAGTAAATCGAAAGATTAATATTTAAGACCTCATAAATTTTGCTCACAGAGCATAGCCAAATATTATTATCATAACGAAAACAAAAACCTCAACTCAGCAAATTAGTCACCAAAGACCACATGCAAATTGACACTTTGGTTTCTTAACTAATGGAATCATTTGTCATTTTACTGAAGCAGTTCATTATAAAAATAAATTAGGAATAAATAAATTGTAGTCATAGCAATCATGATGAAATTATTAGTAATTACATTTACCGGCATGAAAGTTTTTTTTGCACACTTCTCATCAGCAGATGTTATTCAAAATAACTTTGACAATAAGCATCGATGTTATATCAAGGTTGTTTTTCTAATTAAAAAAAGCATAATGAAGTAAGAAAGAAAGTTGCTAATTAACATTAGGAAAATATTGTCTTTCCCTTTCAAATATACACAAGTTCAACTATGCAATTCTAATATCAAAATGAAGAAAATAAGAAATCTCTCAAATACCTTATAACTAGTAAAAAGAAAATTAGAAAGCAGAGAGCAGCTCATGCAGTTTCTAAATAAATAAAAAGGAAATTACATTTCTCTGGGTAAATATTTACTTCTTAAAGCGTGCCAACAAAAGCTACTATTTTAGAAATGGGACATGGTAATAACTAACTTGTACTTAGTTGATTTAATTGAAAATGTGCTGTTTTTCCTTTAAAGCCTTTGCTTTAATTGTAGAATAAAGAATTTCTAATCTGATGTTCTAATTGCACTTGGGATCTGGTATCCTGTTTACTACTATATATTGATCTGTCAGATGGTCTCATAAGTATCTAGGTAGGCCATATTAGGAAGAACATTTAACCCATTTTTACTATGGTACCCTGAAATAGAACATTTTTATTTTAGATTTTTAAAAATGATTTTATACTTTATGTTCAATTTATGCAGATAAGCATCATGCTTTTGGTTTGAAACTTCAGTTAGTAAAATTTTACATGCAAACATGTATTCAATAGTTTTAAAATTTTATAAAATATAATTTGAATGCTGACAGATAAAAATGTTATTGTCTAAAAAGTACTTCTGTTTCTAATCCATATAAGGTACACACAGAAACATTTCTCAACTATTATTAGTTCTAGGTAATATTTATTGTTAATAACTGAGACAACTTGTCTTTAAAATTTGCTTGTGCAAAAAAAAAATAATGAAGTAACAAAAATGGCAACTGTTATTTTTTAATAAAAATAAAACATTTGTGATCTTATTAAAATAGATCCAGTCATTATAACCAATATTTATGTAGTTATGATTTTTATCTTTAAAATATTGTTGGGCATCATACCAATCATCTAGGATAATATTTGAAATTGGAATGATATGATCTAAGGGTTATATTCAAGTAAATTTAAAAGTAGGCAGTATTATGACCAGATAGCAGGAATTGCTCACAAAAACTTAATGGATTAGGCACTAAAATGAGGCTGGAGAACAGAGAGGTAGAAGGAGATGAGAACGAAGAAGAAGGGATGAGGGGAGGAGGATGAAGGAAGGATGAGGGAGAAGAGATGACAGAATGGCGGAGAGGCAAGGGATGGGAACTTAAAAGCCCCCAGTGGGTTTGGGTCAGGTTGCTTAAGACCAAACGTACTTTTAAGACATTTCTTTCATTTAGATACAGTCACAGCTACTTCATTTATGTTTTTAAGACTCATCAGAAAACTACAGGGTTCTTAAAGAATTTTAATCCTTAAGAATCTCAACTTTTAAACTTCAAAGAGGTGGGTAAAAGCTTTGGGGTAATGTTCAGCTGCTTGAAATTCATACAGCTTCCTTATTGGTTGGAAGGAAAATCTCTCTCTCTCTCTTTCTCTCTTCCCCACCCCACACATCCATACATATATTCCTATATAGTAACAGTAAAATAGATCGTAAGGGAGTAACTTATTTAATATATTTAGCTTGGAAAAACAATATATTTCAATTTTCTTTTTTAAATCAGTCATCTAAGGGGAAAAATTAAAGAAAAATACACACATACACATCACAGAGTATTTACTTTATAAATCCTAATGTGTATGGGTGGAAATGAACATTGAAATGTAAATTAATAACACTTTGCTATAGTGGTATAACGTAAAAAATGAAAGGGCTTGGATACTTTGTGATGCTCTCTAACAAACTTCATAAAAAGAGGTGGATTTAAATCCATTTTGAACACATCTTAGAAGTCAGCCCTTGAACAGATGATTTATTTTTTATGAGTTGAATGAAGAATTTTTATTTAAAAGCATTGTCTGATTAGTTCCTGACTCTGCCAATGAGAATTGAGGGGGCGGGAGTGCATGATCTTGTGCGTGCATGTGCACATGTGCTCACGAGACCACTTTGGGGACCTCATGCAGTAAGTTACAATGATGGAGCATGACAGTCAGAATAGCACACACTATTAGCTGGACCTCAACTCTATTACAGTGCTATGTTTGTTGACACAGAATCAAGAGACTCAAGGATACAAGGTCAAAGGTAGCAAAACATTACATTAATCTGTTCTCTTCACAAGATACCAGTATATCTCCATGTAAAATACATTTGCTGTTTAATTATGAGAAATAAATGCCAGAGTACATTATTTAACAAGAAGAATTAGAAAATAGTTGTCTTTTAGCTAAAGATTTGCAGATAATTTTTCCCTAGCTCTTACTGTTCCTCCTACTTTATGACCTCTACAGTTATTACTGGAATTGCTCAGGATACAGTAAAATGACTCAAAGGTATTGTTTTCATTCATTCCTTCTTTTCTGATTGCCCACATGAAAATAACAATGGAAAATCAATCTAAAATAAAAAAATTAACAAGTCAACTGCCGATGCATACTTTATATGTTAGGCACATATGGATTAGTTGATATAGTGTATAGAAGCTATTTAAAATTGGTAGGAGTCAGAACATTTACATTTATTTTTATAATCAACAAATATGGATAGAGGTAAATAATTTGATCGTCTTAATGTCACTTCAAAGTAAATAATCAGATGCCAAGGGAATAGGTTTTATTGTGGAATTGTCATGCCAATTTTACATTCTTAAAGCAAAAAGTAAAGAAACTGGCATAATAACTGTCGTATTTAACCACAATACTTAACGGACATCCTTTTTACTAAGTGTGCCACAGATTACTATTCTTAATAGCAGAATCTGCCAAGTTAATCTTTTCAAATAGCTCTTAGCGATCTACATAAATTAAATAAAGCTACTAGACTTACAAGGTATATTTGCTTGTTACCCAGTTTTCTAAATCATACCTGTTTAAATCCAAATGATAAAAACTTATTTCAATATTTTAAATTCTGCATTGTTATGAGGTCTAACTTCTTATTGCACCTAAGGAAACTAAGGAAGTTTTAATATATATTCATACACTAGTATAATAATGGATGAGTTTCATTTTAAAACATGCTCCTTGATCTGTGTATATTTCCATGCTGCTGTAACCTCATATTCTCTGTATTCTTTAAATACACCCTCTGGATAGCTCTAGGAGAAATAATTCAGAAAGTCTACCATTTTGAAAGCAAGGATGAATGTGCCCTAAATTGTCCAGCTGGTACTACGCTCTTATTTTATCTGGTGCAAATAAGCCTTAGCCAAAGCAACCTCAAAAAAAGTAATAAGAAATAAAATAAAAATAAAAGAAGAATCAAATCCCTCTAAATTCTTTCACATAGTCACTGCCTTTAACCTCCTGCCACAGTACAAAGTTACTCTGTGTCCTTCACTTCTCTGGTTACGACAGAGCTATTTTCTGAGAACCAATTCATAACAAAGAATTTTCGTTTGTGAGAGCTGGGCCTAGACTGACGCCATGGGCCTTTCCCCACCCCAAGAGCTTTTTGTTTTGTGCCAAAAGAATTGCTCCATTCATTATCCCCACAGATGCTTGGCCTGGAGGCAGAGAAAGTCAGTAAAAACAACAAGAAACTGAGTTCTCCACCAGCCTAGGCTATCATTATCTACACAAGAGATGATGAGTTTGTAATGAAGTTGACTAGGCTTATTCAGGCACTCGCAGATTGGCAAGAGGATAAAAAGTGTCTTCAATTTTTGTGTTGTCTGCTGTTGAAGTTAGCTGTCATCCGGCACTAGATTAGTCACACTTTGAGGCAGGGCTTTGGAGAAGGGGTCAGAACAAAGCTACTGTACTCTGGTATTTTGCAGTCTGAGGAACAGAGGCATAATAAATGTGCTCTGTAATTTAAATCAAGGAGCTGCTGTGGGAAACCACTGTCTCTTTCACTGGAGGTATTAGTGCTGTGCGCCTGCTTCTTGACGTTGCAGAGCATGTTAGAAGTTTGCAGCACAACGTTGCTCTTATATTTGGAATGAATGCACTGATTATATTGGATGAAGCTCTTCTGAATTCAGCAAAATAAAGACTCACTAGTCACAAAGGATACATTAGATTATAGGTGTTTTATGCATTTTAAATTCAATTGAAAAATTGGCTAAACATGAATGAAATTTTAATTGAAAACATTTCACACTTTAGCAATATAGATTTTTTTTGATAAGTGTTACTGTTTTTTATTCAGTTGGGAATTCATAGTGTGGGATAAAACATATTTTAAATAGAATCACAAATTAACCATTTACTGTAATCAAATCTGTGGAGTTACAGAGAACAAAATTCCTCTTGTAATTCTAATAAAGCAAACTTTTAAGTTTGGTGATGTTACTCCTTTTTGGAAAAAGGAGGCAATGTCAGAATTTAAAGATAGCCCCTTCCATTTACAAATTAACCTTAAACACTCATTAAACACTCTTTTAAGATGTAGAAATGGTACTTTGATTTTATTTTAAAATGTCTGAGATTCAAATAGATAGCACTGATCCAAATCCTTTATTTTAAAAAGTCAAATGTGAAATGTCCCATAAAATAACCATAATATAGCAGAACCCTTACTTTTAAATATTCAGAAGCTTCAAATGATAAGCTTTGTGTAGAGATACTCTATTTGGACAAACTGGATATTTAGCATTACTTATTGTTCTGTCTTCAGCTATAATTCAGACTCACTTTGCCTATAGTCTTCTGGCTAAAACTGAAACTCATAAACTATCTCATTGTATATGAATTCCCACTCCCCCACACTCTTTGTTCCAGTTGGTTGGGTCAGAGAAACAATTTCACTTGCTCATTCTCAGAGTGTCTAGTCATGTATACAGGAGTTAGTTTGCCGCCAATGGCCCATGAAGAGTGTGGGTGGAGAGGAGGAAGAGGGGAGACCGTTACATTTTTTTTATAATGGGAATTTCTAGATCTAACAGCCATCACTAAAGACTGCAATTGTTGTTGCTTACTGTTCACTTTTTGATCAGTTAAGATCACCTTGACTCAGCAGATCTGTGGCCCAATGGAAAAAAGGAAATAAAGACATTGGAGGAAGCTTTGTTGAAGATCCCTAGGCTTGATGCTGATTATCGATCAGATGATTAAGACAGATGAAGAGGTTTTTTGAAAGCCGAAACCTTTGATTGTGTCTCTCTAGTGTGCCCCAAAAGGGGTTGGGAAATCAATACTCTCAATCACGGTGGAGAGCATTTTTCTGTCAGTCACACAAGCTGAATGATTTGAATTGAGTCATAAGGCAATGAATAACTCTCACTGGCTTCCTGCTTGTCTTCTGCACCTCATAGAGAGCCTAATGAACTCTCTAGGACAGGCTAACAGCTCATGCAGCACTATTAACATACCTTCAGATAAAAGCTAACCTCTGGCTTAGAGTCTGAATTAAGAGATATTAATTTCAATCTATTAAAAGACTGATGCCAAGTAAACTCCAATCTACCAGGCAAATGGAAAAGCTGACTGTGACATTGCGATCTCTTTCCAAGAGGGTACAGGGGGGATAAATGGTAATGGAAACAATACAATAACAAATGAAGAAAGAAATAAAGATTAAATACACTTCTGTGCTTAAAAATGGACTCAACATGAATCAATTATTTATCACATTTTTATAATAAAAATAACACTCCTCCTACATCTCAAATATTTCAAAATTCACTTAGTTGGAATTTTTTTAAATACATGCTTTTTTCCCTGCTAACAAAACTGTTTTGTTCTTTTCCATTTAAAATAAGCATGGTATTATGTTTGTTGGCTCTCAATGGTTCTAGCAAATCTGCTCCCCCCTCCTAGCCCTGGGAAAAAAGCACACATATCAGTATATGAAATTCATTGGTTATAGGAGAAAGAGTGATTCATGACTAGATGCAATCAAATACCTAACTTCCGCAAAATGGATTTTTATCTGGCATGATACAGGTTCCAGAGAAAAACAGGACATGAAATAAAAACCACCAAGGTAAAATTATCAACAGAAACTTGTAAATTATCTTCTGTATTACTTTGTCAGTTTATGTAGCCTCACTTATTCTAATGGCATCTTAACTTTGTAAATGGTGCTCATGAGTTTAGTATCTAGAAGCTCGGAAGTTAGTAAGAGTCTCTTGTTGCTACTAGTTGTTATTTATGTGCCTTTGTGGCAGCCTTTGCTATTGGTCAGGAACTTTTTCTGTGTAATCATGGTGTGACTTCCATTTCAGATCCACTGACCTAAGAGGGAGTTTTCACTCTATGCCTGTTCTCTTGTCGGGAATGCAATTTGCAGGAGTGAAGATGGGCCAGCCTATGGGCTGCCCCTCATCCATTCTCCTTGATCGTGCATTTGCCTTAAAGTTGAACTTCTCTGGTTTGACTTCAAGGCTTACAACAGCAGGGCTGTAAAGAGACACACAGAGTTACTTGGTTTTGGTTCAATTACAGTTTGCATTTAATATTAATCTGTATTACTTTCTGGTGCACAACATAGTTGTTAGACAATCATCATCTTTACAAAGTGGTCCCTCTGATATTTCAATCACTCATCTGGCACCATAAATAGTTTTTATGGTATCATTGACTCAATTTCCTATGTTGTACTTTACATCCTCATGACTATTTTGTGACTACCAATTTGAATTTCTTAATCTCTTCATCTTTTTCACCTAATTCCCTAAACTCCCCCTTTCCTCTGACAACCATAAATCTGACCTCTGTATCTACGAGTCTGATTCTGTTGTGTTTGTTTATTTTTCTCTTTAAATTACACATATAAGTGAAACATGTGGCTTTTGTCTTTCTCCAACATATTTAATTTAGCATAATACCCTGTAGGTCATCCATGCTATCAAACAATAAGATTTCATTTTCTCTGGTTGAGTAATACCCCATTGTATATATGTAGCACAGTCTTTATCTGCTAATTTATTGATGAACACATCTAATAATCAAAAGGGAATGGTGCTGGCATAAAAACAGACTCATAGATCAATGGAACAAAATAGCCCAGAGTCATTTGTTTTTAAAATACTGTCATAGTTTCAGAAACTTATACAATTAGAAGGGAATAAAATAAATGATATGGTTCAACCAATTGTCTACAGTCATCAAACACATGAAGTATCACAAATGAATCATATACTGTAGTACTGTGAAGAGAAACATTAAAAATAGATATTATACAATTCCTTTAGTGACATTTTCCAGACTTCTAGTTGAGAAGTTTTTCTACATACAGAACAAATTTCCAAGTGTTTCTTTTACTGAAAAGTTAAGGCAATGTGGTAGAGTATAATTCATAATGGAACAGCAGATACAAATTCTACATCTTGGTTCCTACTTTTTATGAGCCTATAGTAGCTAATTTCTGCTCTGTATGCCCTAATTTACCTATAGAACTTTTGCCCGGTTTATCCAGAGATAATTAGAGAGGAACAGAAATCTATCTATCTGTCTATCTATCTACCTATCTATCTATCTACCTATCATCTATCTATCTATCTATCATCTATCATATATAATATATAAAATTTGCTAGTTATGAAGTCTAGTATACTTAAACAATTAATATAAAGAAAATGGAATAAGCTAATGTATTCACACTAATAATAGCTCTCTTGTTGAGAAATTGTTACCTGGTAAGTACTTTTTTGTTAATTATTTTATTTAATTCTCACAGTAGCCCTATCAGGTAGGTACCATTATCTTTATTTAATAGATGAGGAAACTGAGATTTAAAAGGGTTTAGTAGGTACTTGAAGGATCCACAAGTATGGGGACTGCAATGCAAACCCTGTTAGGTTGACTTTACAGCCCACAGTCTTAAACCCTCTGATAGTCTGAAAACTTTGGAGATTGCCAAGAGAAAGTGTGAAACCATAAGAAGAACACAGGCTTTAAAGTCTGACAAACATGCCCTGAAAAACTGCTTCCATAACTATGGGCTGTGTCACAGTGAACCAGTCACTTAAACCTTCACATCTTTAAAATGGGGTTAACGTTAGCTATTTCATAGATAACTACTATAAAATTACAGGAATATTAAATAAAGTAATATGTAAAGCCACATATAGCCTTAGTGGTTCTATAATTAGTTTCAATTATTAATAATAAATGATATCAGGCTTGAGACTGACTTCTGTGAAAAATGTAGTCTTCACATTCTCTTTAAATGAGAGCTCTGAATATCTGACCCTACACTAGGCATTGAGATTAAGACCCAGATCTGCCATCAAAAGCTCACTGTAATCAAGGTTTCCCTTCAGGTTGACTCTGAGTTAAGAAATCATTCCAGAGATGATAATCATCAATCTTTCAGTCAATTTAAAGGTTTTTTCAGAGGTGATATTGCCCATTCAAGTCAAAATTTTATATATATGTATATATGCTATGATCCTTATATATCATATATATGATTATATATGATATATAATATCAAGATTTTATATGTGATATATAATTATACACACACACACACATATAATTCCAGACCTCTCATAAGTGCTTCTCATCCACACCATTTTGGCATTTCTTATTTATTCATTAATTTCAACAAGTATTTATTATGTAACATCTTTCAAGTGCCCTCTAAAAACTATGTCCTCAAGAAGTTTATCATTTCACAGAGAAGGGAATTCTGTTACAAAAATGACAAAAGCATTGATGGGCTAAGTACAGATGCTTCTTCATAGAAAAAACACCTAATTATATATATATATATATATATATATATATGTATGTATGTATATATATATATATGTATGTATGTATATATATATACACACACACATATAATTCAGAGAGATGTACACATATATTTATTTATACATTTATATATAAATATATATCAGAGAGAAAGAAAATTCTTTCAGAAATATGTGATATATCAGCTGAAGAGCAAGTGTATATGTTAAAATTTTGTAGAGGAAAGCATGTTGAGAAGAAAGAAAGACCATGTGTAAAAGTATAGAGATGAAAGAAACATGGCATGCTCAGGGACCCACAATATGGTTGTAAACATACGTATTAAGTCCACATCTGGACTGAAAAGGAGATGAAGAGTGGAAGACTAGTTCAAAAGCAGTTGCATAAGTTTAATTCTGAGACATAGGGAGCCTAAACTAGGGTGGTAGAAAGGATGGAAAGAAATGGGCATATGTGCCAAATATTTGCAAGATAAACAGTAAGTAAGACTGTGGTAGGTCACAGAGAAAGTGTAGTTTAGGAAATATCTGCATTCCCAGCTTGGGCGAATGAGTAGATGGTAGCATACTATTCTTTGGAACAGGGAACCCAAGAGGAAAAGGAACTGGGCAGGGGTGGAGCAGCTGAGACCAGTGTTAGAATCTTCTAGTTGAAGGTGTCTGTGAGACCTCCAAGTGGATATGTGAGTCTAGAGCTCAAAGTGGGGTGTCTGGGTCAGAGTCACAAATTTTGAGTCAAAGGAATAATTGTAGTAACTGAGGTGGGCATGAGGGAGTGGGCTGAGGAGACTGTACAGACAGAGAAATACCTAAAGGAAGAAATTTTGTTAATTCCCATGCATTGCCTAGCTGGTTCAAAGAATATTTATAAAAGCCTTAGGACAAAAGATGTTGTAGGATTAGGGTATATTTTGTCCAATTGTGCTTGAGTGGAAATTTTTCCCAGAAGATTTAGTGAGGGCATTACAGTAAGTCTTGCTACTCATGTTAAAGTGTTGTATGTGCTCTGCTTTGTATAATTTATTTTATGTTTTATTTATATCCTAATTTCCTATGATATTTTTAAAAGGCTATACAAAACAGAGGAATATAAAATAAAACTGGACAAAAACCACTTATAATAAATAAGGACTCACATTGAGGGAGGGAAGCCAAAATAAGAATTGTCCAATGACAGAAATGTGGAAGTCATGGATATGTAGTTTGGATTTGATTATGACTATGTCTGAACATCTGGATATTTATTTATTTATTTATTTTTATTTAAAATATTTTCATTAGTTATCTTTTCTTATTATAAAATAATAAGTTTTGATTGTAAAATAATTTATGACATTTTGGAAGATTTAGAAATCAAGCTAAAACAAGAAAATGAAATTCACCCATAAATCATGAGAAATTCCTGTAGTGAAACTCGCATGAGGTCAGGAATTTTTGTCAGTTTTTTCATTTCTTAATCTCCAAGACCTAGAGTCATGTCTGACATATAGTGGACATTTAAGAGTTGTTGCTATTTTGGAGTCTTTAGGATTCATTGCAAATAAGATATAGACTGCTTTTTTTCATAGGAAGCCTAAGGCTTATTGGTTCTACTTAGCTCATTCTCACTTCTTTCTATTTTTCCTTTATCATCCAATTCACTCCCATTTTTTGGTCACTCAACAAATATTTATTGAACACCTACAGTACGCCAATCACTTTTCTAGGGACTGTGGATATAGCAGTGAAATAAAAGCAGATCAAGTCTCAGGTCTAGGAAGCTAACATTATAGAGGGAGAAGACAAAGAATACATAAAGAAGGAATACAGTACATGTCAAGTAGTAATAAGGGTCCTGAAGAAGAAATAATGTATGACAAGAAGGCAGAGGGTGATGGTTGGGGGGCACTATTTTTAGATAGGTGAGTCAGAGGGGGCATTCTGGAAAGAAGCCATTTGAGTAGAAACCCCCCAAAAGTGTAGGAATAAAACAAGTAGATAGCAGTGAGAAGAGCATTTCAGGCATAGAGAACAGGGGCCTGGTGTATTTGGGCATGAGCAGTTGCTCAATGTGCCTAGACACCAGGGTCAGATTATAAGAATTGCTCTCACTGATGCAACGAAATGCCAGGAAATATAGGACTTTGTGGACTCTTATGTGCACTTACCATTGTATTCTGTGGGGGATGGAAAACAATCAGAAGGTCTGAAGAAAGAAATGACATGATTTGAATTATGCTCCAGAAGCATCACTATTTTGAGAGTAAATCCTAGGACAGTAAGAGTAGAATTGAGGAGCCACTTAAGAGGTTACTAAATAACCCAGGAAATAAAATATGGAAACTTGGATTAAGATAGCTATGATTAGGGATTTCAGAAAAGGTTGCTTCAGGATTTATTATGAAAGAAAAGCTGACAAACCTTTCTAGTAAATTACATGAGATGTGGGAAAATTAAGGGAGTTGAAGTTTTTTAAAAGAATAACTAAAAATGAAGTTACCATTCATTCACTGAGATGGGGATCATTAGGACAGAAAGAGATGACAGGGTAGGGAAAAATCAAGAGTTTGTTTTTGAATATGTTAAGTTTTAGATGTCTACCAGACATACAGTGAATTTGCTAAGTGGGTCATAGGACTTTTGTGTATGGAATGCCAGGTGAGGTGTAAACTGGCATGATAATTTTGGAGTCAGCCACCAAATATATGATGTTTGTATGGAATAGATAGGATTACCTAGGGGTTAAGAGGGAAGAGAAAAGGTGTGCAAAATGAGCGCTGGGTCACCAAAACATTTTCAAATCAGGAAGACAAGGAAGATCCTGCAGTGGTGTTTGATGAAAGCCAAGGGAGACAGACACAGAGAAAATGATGTGAAAAGGCCATATATGCATGAGAATAACCAACTCTAAAATTAGTGGCGATAAGTACAATTAAGATAACTATGGTATATTTACACAATGGAATACTGTGCAGCAGCAAGAAAGGAGCTCCTACCCTTTGGGACAGCATGGATGGATCTGGAGAGCATTATGCTAAGTGAAATAAGCCAGGTGGTGAGGGACAAATACCATATAATCTCACCTGTAAGTGGAATATAATCAACAAAACAAACAAGCAAGCAAAATATAACCAGAGACATTGAAATTAGGAACAAACTGACAGTAACCAGAGGGGAAGTGGGAGAGAATGATGGGGAGAAAGGGGGAAGTGTTGTCAGGAACATGTATAAAGGACACATGGACAAAGCCAAAGCGGGGTAGGATCGAGGGTGGGAGGTGGGGATGGTTGGAGTAGGGGAGAGTGGTGGGAGTAAAATGGAGACAACTATACTTGAAAAACAATAAAATTAATTAATTAATTAGAGAGTTTGATAAAAGATTGAGAGCTAAAGATCAGACTTGGCAATACGGCAGTCAAAAGAAGTTTTGGTGGTGACAAGAAAATGCAATATTGGTCATTCTTTAGAGTAGTTTAGATTTAAAAAGGAGTAGAGCAATGGAACATTATAATAGCCTGCACGGGGTCTTCTTGTTTCCACTCTTGCTATTTTGGTTAGGAAAGTTAATGGTAGCTTCTTGATTAGACTAATCCAGAATCTCAATGGCTAAACACTATGTTAATTTTTTTGTGGCTCATACAGAGCTGAATTAGAGAATCTTGATCTGTAAGCAGCTATTCTCTTAGGAGGGATTCAAGGACTTGTGTAGAATTATTATCTTTATAATAAAGTTGCCAACATCACTTTGCTGTCTGCATCTACCAGGGAGGGTAAATATCATGGAGGGTAACACATAGGATGATTTCATAGGACAGGTTAAAAGGGTGGCACATCTCTGCCACTCACATTTCATTGATCACAAATTAGTAACATTAGTAACATAGTCCCACCATTGAGACAATGTCTATGCTGTTTGCTGATATAACGAATCTAGGAGAAAGGGAAAAATTGAGGACTTCAAAGTAACAGGCACCATAGTAAAAATAGTAAAAATCCTTTAGAAATTATGAAGGCTTGAGATACAGGTAAGAAACAGAGGAACTGGTACTCATTAGAAACAGAGATAATTTACTTTTTGTGTTAGTAGGGATGACAGAATATAAGATTGGAAAATTTAGAAGTGAGAGTGTGGAAAAGTTAATGAGAACTCAGTGGCTTGCCTAAAAATACATTTGATCAGTCATGAAATGTTTCTGTGCTTCATCAATATTTTTCTGGAACAGGATGAGTAACAGGAAAGTGGTTTAGGTTTTATGTTTTAAAATAATATATGCCAATAAGTCAAGAGAACATATATAGAAATATGTGAAGCTAAAAACTTCATGTATGTCAATAAACTAAAAACAAAATTTGGCACATTTAAAATATAGCACACTCTACATAGAGAAAATAAAAAATAATTCTCTTTCAGATGGTGATGTCATTTAGCAAATGATTACTGAAATCCAACACTAAATAATGTCCTCATGGCATAAAAGAATATGTACTTACCAGACTCAACTAATTATTGTTTTAATTTGCTATCTGAAAACTATTTTGATTTTTAAAATGAATATGAAAAGAGTCATCTTAAAAATAAGCCTTAGATATATAGGGTAAATAGTGTTCATAGAGATTTAAAAATACCAAGAACTTGATAGTCCACTCTATTCTTCAAGGTACACCTAATATTTCAAAGATGAAGAATGATTTGAGAAAGGCTTAGCTGGGAGGAGGTGTGTGGAACAGTTTTAACAGCCATTTCCAGGATTTTTCAGTGACTCATAGTTTTAGGCATTCATGTGAATTCCCACTTGCATTTTAAACTTTATAATCGTTTGAAAAGAGAATGCCTTTTGACTTTTCATGATAATGAGATCAAAACTTCCTTACAGAAAGCTTTAAAATAGTTTTAGCCTTTTGCATTCCTTTTCTACCCTCCTCATATATCGATATATTTTATCAAATTGTTGGTGGAACTGCTTTTTGAATTCCAGAGGGGAAAAATAGTGACCGGTAGATTTGGGATACAAAATATCAACAGCACTGGGTTAAACAAGAGCTTTTGCCCCCATCCCTAGAAGATATTGCTGTGATTCATGTATTACAACTTTTTCTTGGTCATCTTGGTCTGCTTTTCTCCCTTAGTGTGTATTAGTCAACTCTGCTGTGCAAACAAGTGTCTCCTTGATTTCAGTAGCTAAACACAGAACATTGATTCTCATCCACATTACTTGTATGTGACAGGTCAGCTGGTTTGGGCTTTACATATCTCCTAATTCTGAGATCCTAACTGAGGAATAATTTCCAAATGGAAACATATAATTCCTCAAATATGACATTTGGCAGACCTATCTATATTCTATTGCTCAAAATATGTCATAGATCCAAGTCCAAAATCACAGAAGAAGGGATTAATACTTTTCCCACAGATACACTGAAAGTTTTATGGAAAAGGGAAGATTGAATAATAGCAAATTATAATCCAACATACCACAGTATCATAAAAGGCATGAATCTTGATGTTTGAACTCAGATATGCAAGAAATATAACATTTTTAACTTTCAATCTTTGAGCCCCCAGCCTCTGAACTGATGAGATTTAATCAGTATTTTGTGATTCTTCCCATTCCTACCCCACTCTGGATTATGCCAGTCCCTACTCTTCTGATATGTCAAGGTATTAGGTGGGGTATGAACTTCATTCATTTGTGCATATAGGATGTTGTTGAGACATCAAGTTTATGTGACTTCTTCAGGTCTTTCAGATCTCTGTAACCTCTGTTCCAAACTTTGGTAGTGGATATATTGTGAATTTGCCTGTGACCCTCCTTGCCTAGACACACCGTGGAAACATCTGTCTTATGATCTTGCCCTACTGCTGTTGGCTTCTTCCAAGAAATGGGATGCAAACTCCTTCTGCTTCTCAATCCTAACAACTCAGTTCTCATAGCACCTCTGGTATCTGTGGTCTAGATGTAGATACAGTGACTTCTGCCTTAGGATACACAGATTTCTTTGTGTCTTAGTCTGGATTCTTCCAAGATCAGACTCTGACTCAAGAATTTTAAATTCAAGGAACTTATTTTGGAAGTGCAGAAAACACGAGTAGGTCTGTGGGGGAAAATAATAGAGGAAAACAGACTGTAAAGTGTGTGCCATCAAGCCAGCAGAAAATTGGAACTTCATTCTACATGGAAATCCTGACAAAGAATTAGTCCACCTGAGGAGAGACGGAACTGGGGTATTTATATGCCAGATATTGAGAGGTTCTGTGATATTCTGAGAAGAGATAGAAAAACACACCAGTAAACCACAGACTCTCAAGGGTTCTTGGGGCAGGTCAATTCTTCCCTACTTCCAGCCTGTTGTTTTTCATGGAGTAGTGAGACTTTCTGCAGTTCTGGGGAAACAAGTCTTCAGGTCCAAAAATGCAGTTACTGGCAGCTCCCAGTCACCTACAGTTCTCTGAAAGAGGTGGGTTAAGGGCAAGAAAAATCCTTCTGGCACAGCTTGCATAACCTTACTTATAGCCCAGGGAAATCATTTTGTAATCTTTGGGAAAGCTTTATTACTTCTTGTTTGGGGTTAAAATAATTTATTGATATTCACAAACTCTTTCCTTATTCTGGCCTTACATATTTGCAAGTAAACTGAGGCAGACTTATAATTTGTTTTATTGTTCACTACTTCCCTAGTACTAAGCCCATGCCATCTTCTGATCTTGAGGTTATGCATACCATAGAAAAAAAGAAAAAGAGCAAAGAACAAAACAAAAATTAAAAGAAAAACAGGATAATATCTCAAAGTTAAATGTCGTTGCCATCTTATACCTCTGGGAGGTATAATGTGGGAAGATTAAATATCTGATAGACTAATTGCTAAATAACAACCTAATTTCTCAGTGGCTTACCCCCAAACAAGTTTATTTCCTGCTCACAGCACAATCTGCTGCAGGTCTGGTGGATGATGAAGGTGGTCAAGACTGAGTACTAAATTGTCACTCAGGAACCCAGGCCCATTCCATCTTGTGGCTCTTCCTAATCCAGGTCCTTACCAATATCCCTATTCACTTTTCCCAGAGGGAAGAGCCTGGAGTATAAGGCATGGGAGGCTTTTATGGACAACATGAATTACAGTTTATTACTTCTTCCCACATGTTACTGGTTAAAATTCAGTCTTATGGCTGACGAGGAAATCTATTTTCTCTATATGCTTAGAAGAAAGAGGGAAACATAATAATAAATAACTGACCAATGTTTGTCATAGTGTACAAATTGACTTCAGAGCAAAACACTCTACTAGAAATATGAAGACATTAGTTTTAATTGTATTTACTTACTATCTTTATGATTCCTACCTAGTTACTTAACCTCTAGGCCTCAGTTTTTGATTTGTAAAATTGCAATAGTAATGTTGTCCCACTTACTTAGACTAATAGACTGTTAAAACCCAAAAGGGCATTAGAAATCATTGAGTTCAGCATCTGTCTCCAAATCTGCACTTATGACCACCTGTGTCAGGTTACTTAGGCATCACCGGAACCCACTGACTATGAATCTCTGCTAGAGAAGGGCCTAAGAATCTGCACTGTATAATTATTTCAGGTAGTTCTTCTGCATAGAAATGTTTGAGATCAACTGACATTATTTAAATTTTTCTTTTAATATTAAAAGAAATAAAAGTTGTAAGTGATATAGGGTAACTCATTAGATAGCACTAGTTAGTAGTAAACTAAGGCTGAAACCCCTGTGTCCTGAGTCACTATACAATATTTTTGGTATTCTTTTTTCCCTAAACCATCTATCCAGTGAAGATATTTTTGAGAATCAGATAACAATGTATTGGGTTAAGCAGAAAGTTTGTGTGTTTTTTTTTCTGTAAAAGACACACTTTCCATTTTCCAATAACTATTGATTTGGATATTTTGAGAATTTTGGCTATCTTCTACATGGTAGAATGTTGATTGTTCTCAATTAATGTCTCAGTTTGATCACTAACAACTTCAGCTTGTCTACCTAACCATGGAGCATTGTCCACTGAGAAACATCTAGCACCAAACTTTGCAAATCACTTTTGATATATTCGATCAGTCACAGCACCCTAACACTGCACAAAATTTTTTGTGAGTGTTTCAGCTGCATTTTTATTTTTCCTGAAGCAATAAAACATAACACACTAAAAATGCTGTTTATTTCTTCCTGTCTTCAATATACAATGACTACGCAAAAATTCACCAATTTTGATTAATTTTTTAAAATGCATGCTTATATAACAGCTGTAGCAATACAGTCTAACAGAATTGTTTCAAATGTAGTTAAAGACAGCTAAGTGCTATGACAGCCACCTTATGGAAAAAAAAACAAATGAACTTTTTGGCCAACCCAGTGTGTAAGCACCTTTTTGAACTATAATTCATCATTTAAAAATATTATTTAATTTTGCAGTTTCTGGTCAGCAAACATTCTATTTAGTCTTTTATCTATCTCTGGAAAGAAGCAACATGTGGCCACTTTGGTTTAGTCCTTGAACTTTAAAATTTCCTTGTTATCTTTAAACAGTGTTACTCATTCCTAAAAAGTGCTGTACATGAACACAACCACATGCCAATGTGTTTCTGTGTGTCTGGTATCCACCCTCAGGCCTTCTGATCCAAGCTCTGAAAGCTTTGCTTAGAATTCCTGCTTTTTCTGCCTGCAGAACCCCAGCCCTGACTTCTGTCTGTTGTCAACCTTGGACAGAGGACTTCTGTGGGTCAGTGTGACATCTTGGGCTCAGTATGACTTCCTGCCCCTGGCCCAGGGGCAAAGTTTTTGTTGTTAGTCACAATTATATAATACTTATTTTTTTACATTTTATTTAAATCCTTGTTAAAAGTGTTACCAAGAAAATGAATAGTGAAAATTGTGTATTTTGAAGTGTGATGAGGAATACTTCCTACTGAAAACATATACTATTTTTTTCATTTTGGTGAAAAGCATTTCCTTTAAAGAATATACTATAAATCTTTTAATTAATAAAATATCTCATAAGCCAAGAAAATACAAAATATATTAATTTAAAAGCTATTTTACTAAATAGTAAAACTTGTTAGATAGCATAGTATTAAAATAAATTACTACCATACTTTCCAGGTATATAGATGCCAACATACTAGCTAAAAATGGAAAGAAAAGAAACATTTTGTGTCAGGTAAATAACAAATGAATGCTTAAGAATAGGGATAGCAAAACATTTTTGACATGCAAAATATACTTGTAAACATTTTTATTTTCTAAATTAAACCCTTTATCAGAAATGTTACTCACCACTAATATGGAGTCTCTGAAATTTTCTTAGAAATGTTTGGTGTTATTAACATAGCAGAGATCAAGGTAGTATAGCTGTGTCATTTTTGGAATGAATGAAACCACTTGGTAATTTCAGACAACTCAGTGACAAAGCCATCTGTTCATTCATTTATCAAATCAATCCTATGTAAAAGCTGTGAGCATTGTGCTGAGAGGATAAAAAGAAGAGTCGGATGTACTACAAGGTACTATGATGTTCTGGGCACCAGTGACATATACACAACCAAGGGAAGGATGTATCAGTGGGAAACTGTGAGCGGCAGAAATGTGCAGGACTCAGAAATATGTAAGTTTCTACTGAAGAGATATGAGCACACTAATTAATTTGATTATCAAAGCTCAGTATTTTATTCTTTGTGGTTATTAAGCAAATTTATTTTTATAACTGCCCTCTAAACATGAATTACACAAAAAAACTGAAAAAAACAGATTTCATATAAATGGACAACCGAGAAAATGAAATAGACTTGGTGAGAGACCAGTCTTTATAATTTCAAGTTAAAAGGCAACATGAAAGACTGAAGGACCTCTTAAAAATAATCTCTGTTCAATATCCCTAAATGGCTTTGTAAAAAAGGTTGGCCCTCCCGAGTTAGAGATCATAGGCAGTTGAGATTATTTTATAGGATCTGGAACTGTTATATGAGATGAAAATAAATGAAATTTACTTTTTAAATATCCAGTGAAAGTTTTTAGGGAGCTTTATGTGTAAAATGAACATTAAAAATGCAGTTTAGTAAAATAAGAAATAACCCAGTTTAGGATTGTTTCAATAGCCAATGAGAATAATCTGCTCTCAAAAGTCTTAGGAATTTCAACTAAAAGAATGCTGCTTGTCACACATTAAAAATGCACAAAAGGAAGTAGAAGGAAATTTAAGAGCTGAAGTTTGAAACAACGAAGGTTGTGTTTTATCACAACGAAGGCATAGAGTATGAACTGGACTTTTTCAGTCATTGAAACACTAGACAAGAGAGGCCTGGTATCTTTAAATCTGTGAAAGTAGTTTGTTTCAAGAAATGCTGTATTTCAAGACAAATTTAATCAGACATATGTAACTGAAAGAAACATTTTTACCTTTATTAATCTATTTAGATATGTTAAAATTCAAATTTGAATTGTATTAATTCTGGCTTTGATATTTGCTCTTAATTAAAATATTTTGTATCCTTTAATCCTTTCTATCCTTTAGTTGTTATTTCTTTTTGCTGTGTATGAAATTCTAAATTATTAGAATTAGAAAGAATACAAACTGTCTTTTATAACAGAATTATTTTCATATTATTAAAATCTTATTAAAATGTAGCGATGTTAAAATATTGTGTCTCTAAAATGTTATGCTGGTATTAATTTTGAAGGGTTTAATTTTTGCAGTGGATATTAATTGCACTAAAGATTAAAGTGTTAGTCTTTGATGTTTCTGGAATGTATTCATCCCTTGAGATATGCCATTGCACACCTTTCTTTCCCAGAAATTCTGCATTTAGGGACATGAGAGTTTAATTTACATAATTGACTACCTTTTCATTTTTTCCCTCAAATATAAAACATGTTTTGTTACTCCAACTAAATTTCTATGGTTTTATAGAAATATTAAACATGTTTATTTAGAGGACAAATTAAAACATTTTTGCAATGTACTTGTGATGTGCTCAGCAATGACTTAGGGATAACTTAGAAGATAACTCTGAGGTACAACTTGAAGGAAAGGTAGAATTTAGATTGGAGAAGAAGCTATTCCAAAATAGAAGAATGCAATAGTTTTATGAAGATAATTTTATTCCTGGGCAAGTAAGAAGTGAGTCACCATGTTGGATTAGAAATATAGAGTCAAATTCTGGATGACCATCATGGAAACTAAGAGAGAACAGAAGTTGATTAACAGAAAAAAAAATGCCAAAAGTCAGGGAAAATTTGGACAGAGATGGGGCCACTAAAATAGGTGAGCTCCTGAGTGAAGTTTCAAGAGAGCATTAAGAATTGAAGCTACATTATAGAAGCCTAAGAAGAAAAAGAGTTATGATAAATGGTGGCAGCAGGGATAGACCACTCATCTGAGGAAAAGGAAAATTAGGGCCAAGGAAAGTTGTAGGGTAAATGTCTGTATGTGTGCTCAGGATAGATAACATACTATGACAGGAGATCATGAAAATCAAATATCTGGCATGAATATATGAAATATGCTATGTTCCTCTAATATAGTAAATAAGTAGAATTATATGATTAAAAGCATTCAATAAATTTAATATTCAATGTCATACACTCAGCCTCATATTCCAGGGAGGTATTTTTGGCAGGTGATAAAACTCAGATTCCCATTTTCCTGCAACAGGTAACCACCAGGAATGACAATGTGCCACGTACATTAGCAACACTGAACAGTGGCAGCACAAGGTGATGCAATTACTGCCCTGTTAAGCAAACCAGTTTGTGTTACCATCTTCTCACTCAGGTTCTGTGGGACTGCAGTGTGTGAAAATTCACTATTCCTTTTTCTTGAATGGAAAGGACCTGTTTTGCAGTGGACATTGTTGTTTTCGGTAGGTTTAGTATCTTTTCCTTTTAAGAAATGCTCCTTTCTGACATGGAGGTAATTAATAAATAATTTTTAATGTCCCCCAAATTATCTCCCACTCCCCACACACACCCAGCACAAAAGCTACCCAGCAGGTATGCCAATCAGATTCCCCACACATTTGGTCCCAGTGAAGGCTGATAGGTTCAGTACAGATGGGCATGTGACCAAGCTAGGGCAATCAGAGTATTCCCACAACTGTCACTAGAGACAGCTGCAAGTAAGAGGTATACTTTTATGTTTGTTGAGTTTTATGAAGACAATTTTATTCCTGGGCAAGTAAGAAGTGAGTCACCATGTTGGATTAGAAATTTTCTTATGTGGGTAAAAAAAACAAATAAACATAGAGCTTCCAATTATTTTTTGCAATCATATCACAGAAAAGGCAAGAGCTGAGAGATAGAGAACAAACCCCGATGAGATTGGGTTAAGCTCCTGGGTCTGGCTGAGATTGTAATTCTCAGGTATGAGTCAATACATTCCTTTTCTTTTCCTCAGTTCGCTGTAAATTACTGCATGAAGGGTCCTGATTAATGAAGGTGTGAACAAGGAGAGTTGTAACTGTTCCTTTTTCTGAATAGCTAGAACACTTTAATCCTTATTTCTAATAAGAAAGGCACATCTTCCTCCCTAGCATGTGCTGTAGTCATTTATGTACTTCTTTTTATTTCTGGTGCTAGAATGTAAACTTCATAAGAGCAGGGTTAGTTTCTTGCTTTTTTATTCTCTGCCATTCTATTGTATACTGGCTCAGCAATCCCAAGCTCTTTCCCCTTGTCCACCCACCACTGCAAACACTAGCAAAGGCCAGATACCCTCTTCCCTTGTTTTCCTGAACCTAGGAGTGATCCTGTGATTCAGTGCTTCCCATTGAGATACAAGTGGAAATCTGCTGATAGAAACATACTCTTTTCTAATAAAAGAAAAGAGATATTACCTCTTCTTTCTTTGTGCTTGGAACACAGATGTACAAACATGATGTCCTGAGCTGTAGCAGCCATATGGTGATAAGGAGGCATGAGCATGAGGGAAACAAAACACCAAGTTCCTGGAAATGGTAGCTGCACCACAAGTGAAACTGTTCACATCCAAACTTTTTTTCCTGAATTAAATTGACTAAACTTAGAATCATTTGTCTATGTTTACTTGAATTTTACCTTATCAAGTTAGTGATTATGTTCCAAACAGCATTTCTTAAATGATGTATGAACTTTAATCTAAATATTATTGTCCATGAGTCAGAAACTCTGAGGCTAGCAAAATTTTGTGTTGGAAAGCAATAAAATCAGAGGACTTGTATTCATTTCTATTTTTTACAGATTACTAATTATATAATATGATCTTATAAGTCAATCATTATGAATTACTCTTTCCTTTTATGATACATAGGGGTAAATTTTATTCCCTAAGTACCTCAGAGAGTTTTTTGAAGTATATTTTATTGATCATGCTATAACAGTTGCCCCAAATTTCCCCTCTTTGTCCCCTTCTGCCTGGTATCCCCCTTTGTCCTGCAATGCTCCCTCCTTAGTTCATGTCCATGAGTCTTACCTGTAAGTCCTTTGGCTTCTCCATTTCTTATACTATTCTTAAAATCCCCCTATCTATTTTGTGCCCACCAATTATGATTCCTAATTCCTGTACTTTTCTCCCCATTCTCCCCCTACCCCTTCCCACTGATAACCCTCCAAAAGATCTCCATATCATTGATTCTGTTCCTATTCTAGTTGTTTGCTTAGTTTGTTTTGTTTTTGGTCTTTAGGTTCAGTTGTTGATAGTTGTGAGTTTTTTATCATTATAATGTTGATAGTTTTGGTCTTCCTTTTCCTAAATAAGTTATTTAACATTTCATATAATAAGGGATTGGTCATGATGAACTCCTTTAACTTGACCTTATCTGGGAAACACTTTATCTGTCCTTCAATTCTAAGTGATAGTTTTGCTGGATAGAGTAATCTTGGTTGTAGGTCCTTGCTTTTCATCACTTTGAATACTTGTCAGGCTCTTCTTACCTGCAAATTTTTGATGAAGACCCTGGCTGACGGGGTCTGAGGCGTTATGGATGAGATGAGATAAATTCACACAGACTACCAACTTTGTGGAGGAAAAGGGACAGCATAGCTTCTCTCTCAAGAGCAGAAAAAGCCTCAACCTTTGCCTTGACAAGTTTTTATTGCTTTTCTGGACACATTACATGATGGTCCTCATTTACTATGCACAGGTTCTCTTTAGGTGGCTACCTTTTACAGAAAACAAAGGAGAGGATGCTGCTAATCACATCACAGGAGAAGGCTATTTGCAAATGCAAAGGGAAAAGTGATTGAATTGGTTACACTTGTCCTTGGAAGGTTTAGCAAGGATTTTAGGAAGTTACTTTAAAGATATGCAGTAAATGTTTGCTGCCTCAATTCAGGGTGAGGGAGTTTTAGCAAAAGCAAGTCTCAAAGCAGCCTAGGTACAATGTAGGCCTGATTCCCCATGGGAGAACCTATCCATGGGCGTGGGTCCTGTTTGGGCCCACGCCACACAGAACGGTCTCCTATAAATTTTCTTTTGAGAAAGTAGTTGACAGTCTTATGGGGACTCCTTTGTTGGTAACTCTGCTTTTCTCTTGCTGCTTTTAAGATTCTGTCTTTAAATTTAGCCTTTAGCATTTTAATTATAATGTGCCTTGGTGTGGTTCTCTTTGTATCCAACTTGTTTTGGACTCTGTGCTTCCTGGATTTCTGTGCCTATTTCCTTTGCCAAATTAAGTAAGTGTTATTTCACTATTTATTCAAGTAAGTTTTCCATTTCTTACTCTTCCTCTTCTCCATCTGGCATCCGTATGATTTGGATGTTGGCATTTTTGGAGATGTCCCAGAGTCTTCCTATTCTCTCCTCATTTTTTGAATTCTTATTTTTTTCATTCTGTTCTGGTTGACTGTTTATTTCTTCCTTATGTTCCAAATCATTGATTTGAGACTTGGCTTCTTCCCTTTCACTGGTGGCCCCCTGTGGATTTTTCTTTTTAAGATTTCATTCATTTTATTTTTGGACAGAGGGGAAAGGAGAGGGAGAGAAACATCAATGTATGGTTACCTCTTGTATGCTCCTTACCAGAGACATGACCCACAACCCAGGCAAGTGCCCTGACTGGGAATCAAACCAGTGACCCTTTGGTTTGCAGGCTGGCGCTCAATCATCTGAGCCACACCAGCCACAGCTCCCTGTGTATTTTTCTTTATTTCATTTATTGTAGCCTTCATTTCTTCCCTTATACTCTTGCTGTACTCAGTGAGTTCTCTGAGCATCCTTATCATCTGATAGGTTGGCTGTCTCCATTTAGTTCTTTTTCTTCAATTTTGTTCTGCTCTTTTGTGAGAACTGTATTTCTTTGCGTCCTCAATTTGGCAGCCTTCCTGTGTTTGTTTCTGTGTATTACGTAGAGCTGCTTTGACTCCTTTTCTTAGCATACCTGTTGAGTTGTATTTGGTGGGGCCTTAGGTATTTTCCAGGGTGGGGCAACCAGCTTCTCCACTTTGTGGCTCTGTATGTGGAGGAGGGCTCAGAGAGAGGACAATGCTGCTGCCTGGTTGCTGGAGGCTTTCTTGCAGTTGCCCCATTTCCAATCACTTCACCCACTTCTCATATAAGACTGGTGCCCTTAAATTGCTGCTCAGGTACTGGTTCCCCCAGTGGGTGGGTTTGAATATGTTCTAGAACTGACTGGACCCTTTGAATGGACTCCCCTGAGAAAGCAGCAGTTTCTTCTGCCACCCCAACCCACACTGGTTTTTACAGCCAGAAGTAATGAGGATTTATCTTCCCCCCACAGGAACCCTGGGCTGCACAGCCCAGCCTGGGCCTGGGATCACTCTCTCCCCAGGAATCTCTCCCAATATTTTTTCTACCACATGTGAATGTGGGCCCACATGTTCCACCAGCCACTACTGCCACCTCACCACCACCACTGTGTGTCCTCTGTACCCCAGCTCTGTCTCCAACCCTCCTACCTGTCTGAAGCAATGAATATCGCTTCTTTACATCCTTGGTTACTGGACTCCATACAGTTCGATTTTCTGGCTGTTCTAGGTGTTTTTCATTTTGAGTTTAGCTGTGATCCTTCTTATGGTTGTGCAAAGAGGCAAAGCATGTCTCCCTTTGCTTTCATATTGACTGGAAGTCCTCACAGTTTTGGTGTATGTATTAGGTTAGAAGACATGTGTAAATATGTTACATTAGGTATTTAATACAAAAGTGTTACTTAGATATTTTGTTGTTATTTAATTGACTTCTGATTTTTCCCATGCAGAACTGCAGCTATGGCTTGTCCTTGCAATGGAAATTAGCAGAGGCCTTCTGAGAAAATATTGTTAATTACTTATTTTTAATAAATAAATAGTTATAAAGTAACATATTTATGTAAAAATACATCTCATCATATGAAAATCATGCACTATTTTATTTGAAAATCATTTCCTATTATTATGACCCATTTATGTTCATTATCTACAATGACAAAGGAAAAAAAGGAAGGTCTGGAAATGTTTTGTTTGTGATGTTGTAAAACCCCAGATTCAGTGCAGTTATTCCAACAAAGCACAAATGCTGACATTTTAAAGATAAAGGCTGAATCATTATAAACCTTATACAATTTTTGATACTGCTACTTGAAAAGTAATATGGAAGAGTCCTGGAATACGTCTAGAATGATACCAGAAAAATTCAATATGTGTGTAACATTTCACAGGATCAGCTGTTTAAACAACAGCACGATTAAATATCAATACATATTTTGCAAGCATTGTAAATTTTACCATATTCTAATCTTATAACATAATTTTCAACTAGTAAACAGATTTTTCTGAAGTCAACCAAATAACATGTACTATGTTCTCCTCCCCAAGTGTAAGGATGTGCTGCTAAAATTCTCCAGAGAAACAATAAACCCCCATCTACCTTGTACTATATACCAAAGAGCAGAAAGCCCACCAAACTGATTTTAAAATAGCTTTGTTCCAATCATGCAAGAAAATGTATGTCTCTAGTCTCCTTCTGTATGAAACTTAAGCTCTCTCCATTACTCATTAGCTAAAACAAACAACATATTACTGTATACAAACTCCACAGGAACATCTTATAGACAACAGCTTTTATTATATTTTTTTATTTTTTACACTCCAATTTTTATATTTACTTTCTTAATCATACTTTTCCTGATCCCTCCAGATGTCATAAATGAAAAATCATTGCTGCTTTTGTTTTTAAACGTTGACCACTTAAAGTGTAATAACTTACTGCTAGTTACTTAGAGAAGCTTTCATGATCAAATTGTAGCCATTTGGGGTTTAGGGCACAGTAGGTTTGACTTCTTCATTTAATCTGATTAACAATGAGATAAATAGCAGTTGGAAGACATTAAGATGGTAAACTCCTGCAAGGTGAAGGTTATGTCTTACCCTCTTTCGTGACTTCCCTATAACACTAAAATGTTAGTCTGACAACCAGCAGCAAGTCAGTCAGTACTCGTTTGAGAGACCCGTATATTGACGTCACTAGAAACTCTCAGTACTTCTCAAATAAAAAGTGATATGTTTATTTGTGTTTTTGGTTTTTTGGTATATTTTGATATGGCTGAGAAAAACATCATTTTATAAGTATTAATAGTATAAACTCAATGCTGCCCAATATGAATAGATAAGTAAATGAATAAATAGACTTTTTAGGGCAATGAGAAAGGGTGGAGGTTGAATTTTCTTCATTATTGGTACTAAATTAAAAATCAATAATGCTTTTGCCCAGAGAGAAACAAAATTAAATCAATTTCAAGACTAAATTGCTGTTTATCTTTTTTCAGTTCTAAAGAACAGATTTTATTTTTATTCATAAGAAACATGTCTTTTCATATAATAAATTGTCTTTCAACCCACACCCCACTGTAATACTATTAATAATACTGGGCAATACAAAATATAAACCACACTTATTACTATACTAGTCAGCTGTGAGCTACACATGCTATTAAAATTTTAGGAGACATTATGACTATGCACATTTTGGCGTAATATATAGTTTATAAATTATATACTTTATAAATTATATACTTCAAATTTTTACTTAGTGTTTCTGTATCACTCACATGCTGTTGTGCAACAAATAGCAAAAGAGAAGAGAAGAGAAGAAAAGAAAAGAAAAGAAAAATTAAAAATTAGTTTATCCACCAGACTGCCAAGAATTTACCTTATGGATTTATGTAATGCCTTTAAATTCTAATAGGTTATTTTTATAGATTTTGGAATATTGTCATTAATGTTTCCCTTCATTTATTGTCAGACTGTTTCCAGTGGCTTTCTCTCAGTGGTTTGCTGAACTCTCCCAGCAGGCTCCTCTGAAGTCAGCTAAGCCTTAGCCAGCAGAGAACTCCTATGACCCATGCCCACAGGCTATTGGGCTCAGCTCAGGGAGTTGCTCCATCCCAACTGCTGGATTCTTCCAGGTAAGGTCATTCCTCTCCCAACGAGTTGCTGGACCTCTCCCAGCACATTGGCAAACTCTGACTGCTGGACTGGCCCCAATGAACTGGCAGAGTATAATCTGTTGCCTGCTGCTAATGGAAGTGTAGCCCATACTACTCAGAAGCCAATACCTTCTTTGTGAGGCAATGTGATGGAATGCAATACAGTGCAAAGAGGAAACATGGTCACTGTTCTAACAAACTAGTGTTTGCAGTGGGGAAAGGAACTGCTCATCACAAACACCTAACAACTATCAGACAAGTTTACAAACTGGAGCTGAGTTACAGGTTTCTCACTATGCATTGTTCTCTTAACTAGGTTTTCTTTCTCTAGAGAATTTGCCTCAAATTTTAGTCTATCATTTTCTCATCAAAATATACTTTCAGCATTTTAAAGATTTTCTTTTTCCAATATGGAGTTATAACTGAAATGAAAATGTTATCATTATCCTTTCTAAAGAGCCTTTATTTCAATGTTGGAATCTTCACAAATTTTATTTTAGTTTGATTAAAATAATTTTAACAAGCTTTTAATTAGCATTTTCTAAGAATCCTGGAGCCAAAACAATCCATTATCCCCTAGCATTACTTCATAAGTTCCCTGAACAGAACTTATGACAACTTAATTAAAAAGAATACTTTAAATAGACAGGCAAACACCTAACCCCTCTGCATGTTTATTTTCAGAAGCAAGAATAGAGATACTACCTCAAAACCACAGCTTAGTTTCTAATTTACTATGTATTTTTATTTGGAAAACAGGAATAAAAGAATACTCTGATAAGTTTGGATTGTATTTGATAACTTATTACTATTAGTTATAACTGAAGATTTATCTTTGAAGTCAATACATACATTTCCTTGTTTCAAACTCATAAATAGTCCCAATCAAATATACTATTGATACATTGTTATTTTTTAAACTTCTTATTTTTACATATTTCAGACCTATAGGAAAGTCCCAAGAATATTTTAGAATTCCAAATACTCTTTACTCAGAGTCCTCAAAACTTTAGCATCACATTTTTCTTTAGTTTTCTGTTTTTGTCTAACATATATTGCATATTCTTTCTTTTTTAACATTTTGATAGTAAATTGCAGCGACACTGTCTCTTTACCCATAAGTCCCCCAGAATATTTTTCTTTAAAAAATAGACCTTCATCATTTGGCAAACATCATAGTAGCAATTATTGCAGAGTAGAATTATAAATGGATGCTAAATTAGTGAGCAAAATATGAGAAACAGGATATTTGCACATGAGACTACACAACCTCAAAAGATTTTCCCAGAAAACACTTATTAATCAAAACAAAACTGAGTAATAAATAATATTGCTTCAACTCCCAAAATGGTCTGGCATTTGATCCTGGTTCCTGGCTGGTAACCTCTAAACTCCGGGAATTTCCTATACTATAGGAGTGACCTCATTGTTCATGGCAGTCTCCTAAGACCACACCACACTGATTGTTTATGCTAACAATGCAAATTATGTTGAGCCCCTATATAGCTTATGCTAATGAGATGACTCAGGATGGGGGCTGACACCCAGAAAGACCAACAATATGACTATCAGGGGAAGAAGAGGAAACTGGAGACTGAGTTCAGCTTCATAGGCAATGATTCAATCAATCATGGCTCTTTAATGAGACCTCAGTAAAAATTCTGGAACCTGCTGCTCCAAACTGTAGACTGTTTGGCAACACCCTGAGTGTTGTCTCACTGAGTGCTGGGGGGCAAACACTTTCATGCAGACGATGGAAGCTTTGTGTTCGGAACCCACCCAGACTTTACCCTGTGCTTCTCTCCCTTTGCCTGGTTCTAATTTATATCCTTGGCCTAGAATAAAATGTAATAGCTTTATGTGAGCTCTGATGTCTTTCTAGCAAACTATTGAAACTGAAAGTGTTCCTGAGAGCCCCTAAATGTTTAGCCCATTGACAGTCTTATAGGGGACTGTTTTCTCAGACTATGCAATTTGATAAACTCAATGCAGTTGGAATCTTGCACTCTGGAGCAATGTGCCCTTAACCTTGAGTTTGGTTTAACTCAAGTTATAAATAGTCTTTTCATTAGAGAAACCTGATAGACATCACCTTAGCCAAGTGATCATAGTTAACGTCTCCTACATGACTAATATGAATATCATGCACTTTCTCATATGGTGTATTGAGGACACAATACCTGTATTATTTTCACCAGAAATACATTAACTTTAATGTACTTTTGAGAAAATATCTGGAAACCCCAAAGTAAGGGGTATACTACAAAATAACTGGCCTGGACTCTTCAACACTATGAGTTCTACAGGAGACATGGCTACCGAATGTATGTGAGATCTCAGATTAGATTATGAGCTAGAGAAAAAAAGAACTTAAATGGGGCAAATAATGACATTTGATTAAAGATTGTAGATTAATAGTATTGTATCTATTTCTGGTTTACAAAATTATGTTACAGTTAGACATAATGTGTTCATTAGGACAAGTTTAATGAAGGAGTTATAGAAATTCTATTTTTAGAAAATTTTAGGTCTCTATTATTTCAACTAAAAATTTGAAGTAATCAAAAACATTTTTTATCTAATCATAGTATAATTATGACAATCAGGAAATTAAAAGGGACAATTGGAAATTCTGATGCTCAATGATCTTATAGAGTAAGGTAAAATGAACAATATTTAAGCTGGAAATATATATGATGTAGCTCAATAATCTGTTTTTGTTAGTGGGATCTAAAGGGTTTCTTTGGAGAAAGCTGTTAATTGTCACAACTTACTCATTTGTTTCCTGGCTTTGGATTTTCCACACTGAGTATGTTAAAATAACTACAGTATGTCAGATTGTTTCAATAAGAATAGCACATATACATTGGCCCTACTTTATACCAGATACTGTTTTAAACACTTTAAGAGGTGCTAGTCTATTTAGTTCTCATAGAAACCCTAATTATGATCATCACTGTTTTATAGATAAGGAAACTGAGAGAGGAATCAATATACCTAAGTGAAAGAGCTGAGATTTAAACCCAGATAATCAGAGCCCATAGCCTGTCTCTCTCAATTGCCATGCTATGCCACCACCTGACATGTGTGATGTGTTTTCATCCTTACCATGTGCTTTGAGGCAGGTTTGAATGCCTCCATTTTACTGATGAGGGATCCAAGTATTATAGTTTTTGTATCTCATCGATATATATACAACAAGATGGGGCCAAGATATATATATGGGTTTTTCTGATCTAAGGGATCATGGTCTTTTAATGTGTTCTATATTTCTTCTTCCTTTTCATTGATATGCTTTTTATTTCATGTGTTTTGGTCAGGTAACCTACTTGGCAACTTCCCATAGGATTTTCTGTCCCAGGGAATGCTCATGTTTTTTTCAAACATGTTCTACAGATTCAATGAACTGCCTCAGGAGATACCAGCCTGAAGTGATAATGCATATATAACCATCTTGATTTCAATCATTCATTCACCCTCATATAAAGTTAAAGTGCATACGATGTACTCTTCTCTGTGGGAATGTTCAAGATCTTACCAGGTTCTGGGCACCATGCTAGGCATTGTGGTTTGAAGGAAAACTAGGGTTAAGTACAGGTTTGAGGAAGTTCATAGCAGAGGAGAGGATCACCCAGATTCAGAGAAACCTCTTGCTTAGCTTCTGTTTAGATGTAGCAGGTGGAAAAGACTATATTGTACCTCTCTGTTTCTTCTCTTCAACTAACCCTTGAATGATTTCTGAATGGCATTTTGCTATTCTTACTGCTATAAGAGAACAAAACTGGTGTTTTGGCCACTGAGCATTTATTACATCATACTCTGAAGAAAACAAGATAATTAATAATAGTAATAATAATAATAATACCAGGAACAATTAATACTTATTTTCTGCTCAGTACTTAATATTTATCTTTTAAGCCAGCTATGATCCTGTGAGGTAGGCAAACCTATGATTCTCATTTGCTGAAAACAGAACCAAAGATGCAGAGAGGTTCAGTAAGTTGTCCAAGATCAAATGTCCAGTGGTGGCACAGATGGGATTTTTTAACTAGAAGTCTGAGGCCAGAGCTTAACTTCATTGCCACTAAGGTAAAAGATTTAATACAAAACATGAAACCTGAGGTCTCACTGCCAGGATCTTAAAATACAGGAATAAAAATATTAAAAATGCATTTGCAAAACATCATAAAAAGAAGTAAAAACACAGTGCCAATTAATTAAGAGTATCCTCTAGACCAGGAAGAAACCTTTATTGATTACCTGTTAGGGTCCAGGTGCTTTACGATTCTCCCCTAATCCTGCCCACAGTTCTGTAGGCAACTGCAGAGTCAGGTGCTTGAATCTCACAGTGAATAGGGGCTATTTGCCTCCTAGCCTCTTTCTCACTTTCTAACAGTGATTACCTTTTAATTCACAATCTGTATCTAGTAGGTTAAAACCCCTTGAGGACAGGCACTATTTATGTTTTTAGCTCTAGTGCCTAGTAGAGTCAAACTAATTTGTAGAATGAATACATGAATAAATTAATTAGATACTATCCCCACTTTTACAACTGAAGAAATAGTCAGAGAAAGCCTATGTGTCTTGTTTATGTTACATGGCAAGTACTTGGAGAATGAACAACAATCTCAGGTCTGTGTGCCTCTACACCTTGTGCTCTTCAAGTGAGCTTAATTAAGATTAAAATACTGTGAGTGAGGTGGACTGGAAAACCGTGTCAGGGAAGTGGGTGGTGTGAACTCATAAAAGTTCTTTATTCCAACTGAAAAAAAGAAGTAAAGCTTTTCCTTTTTATTTTTTATACCTCGAAGACATGAAAAATAGGAGATGGAAATGAGCCGGTTACAGGGGAATAGAGAACAGAGTTTGGTTTCAGCAACCATGAGACTGGAGAGTCGTCACTGCCTGTGCTCGGTGTGCTTTGCATTTTGGACTCAGCTGACTTTTCCTGTATGTAAGGGAAGCGAACAAAAATAAACCAAACTGCTTCCCCTCAAAGAGGTTAAGTGAAATTTGTGCCCAACTCAGGGTTCACAAATACAAAAATATATATATGGTTAGTTTAATATTTTAAGTTGTCGGTGGTGATATGTTTGGAGCATACTTTTCCGTGTAGGATTGGCGAGAGCCCCCAGGTTGTCTGCGCCCAGACACTCCCCCAAAGGGCTCGGTAGAGCCTCTGGGGTAGCAGGACGTTTTCCCACCCAGTCCAGCATCTCATCTTGGTTGGGGCACAGTATCTTGCTCAGCCGACTCGATCTCATTTTCTTTCTCTGAGCAGCTCTGTGGCTATGCAGAGGTGAAGGGGCAGGTAATTGAACAGTGGAACTGAGTGCTGCGTGGCACAAAGTTAAACAAGAAATTCTGTCAATACAAACATGGAAATGCAAAAAAAAAAAAAACCCAACAAACAAAACCCATAGGAACAGCAAGTGAAGGTAAGGCGAGGTTTGTGGACAGGCTGGTATGGACGTGACAAGGACCCTGGCCCTCAAGTAATGGTTTAACTAAAAAAAGGCACTCTATTTGCATTACTTCCCCCACCTGCTTACTCTGTATACTTTATCTACCACAAATTTACATACTAAAAGTGACTTGAATACAAAAGTCTGCATTCACTCTTTTTACTGCTTTTAATTGTATTATTTTCCATTACCATTTGTCCCCCTTACACTCTCTTCCAACTCTGCGCAGCGCCACCCCCATCACCACACTGTTTTCCGTTTCTGTGAGTCCTTTTTCCTTTTTGTCCTATCCCTTCAGCTTCCACCTGGAGCTGAGACTATAAGTTTTTCTTAACTTTTTACAGAAAAAATCACTATAAACAAAACATCTCCTCAATTCTCTTTGGAATGATTATATATATCACCTAAAGTACATGATAAATTCTTGGTCTTCTACTTACTTCTTTTGGGCTACATCACAAACATACTTAATGCATCCAGAGTCAGCCAAACATAAACAGAAGTCTGGCACACTGAATAGCCATTTATTTTGAATGGATAGATAATGGGACAGGAAACTCATTCTTTTTAACCACATTTACAGAACTTATACCATTCAAATCAAACAATAATTACTGATTGCAATGTCAACAAACCATTGTGCTACTCACTGTAGACTATGCCAGATAAAATAGTTACACAATATCTAATTCAATAATTTTGCTACTTTGTCAAATTTCTTTTGTTCCTTATGAAATCTGGTTACTCAAAAGCAAAAAATATTACGTAATTACAAAACAATGATCAAGCTAATACATCTTCATCAATAATGAAAACTACCAATATTCCAGTATTAATTTCAATGTTGAGAAATAAACACACCATTTAATACAGTTAATATAATGTTATCTAATTTATTCACAAATATATACTTGAATAATATATTTATTTGTTATTTTTAGAACTTGGTACCAAATTTTAGATGTACATTTTTAACATTGACTTCCTAGGTGGTGGAAACATAACGCTTGAAAATACCCTGATGGACCCATAAACTGTGGTATGCCCAAATAACACAGATTAGATGTATTTGCCTTTACACATTACCATGAACTACGTGGCTTAAAACAACACACATTTATTATCTGCAGGTCAGAAGTCTGACCTAGGTCACTGGCAGCTAAAATGAAACTGTTGGCAGGACTACATTCCTTTCTGGAGATTCCAGGAGAGAATCCATTTTTTTCTTGCTCTTTTTTTCCAGAGGGCTTATATTCTTGGCTGGTGGTGCCTTTTTTCCCTCCCTAAAGCCAGCAATGTCACCTCTCTCATGTGTCCTCTAGTCACCTCTCCCTCTGATAAGGCTGTGGAAATATACTCACTTTTAATAACTGATGATCTTAGGTGAGGCCCACCTAGATAAACCAGGATAGTCTCCACATCTCAAGATCCTTACCTTCAATCACATCTGCAAAGTACCTTTCACCATGTACATATTCATAAATTCTATGGGATTAAGTTTTAAGTCAGACATTTATGAAAGGGATAATAATATTCTATTTACCATAGAGATTTTTATTTTTTAATGATGAAATCATATACAAAGCCCTTAATAATTTTAACTCATTTTATTCATTCTTTCATTCATTCATTTGTTCATCCATTCACTCACTCATTTAGGAAACATTAACAAAGCTTCTATAATAAGTAACATATTATCGCAGAAACAGACAAATAAGTCTACTCTCTCTCACTTCTTCTGCCCTTTGATTTTCTAACTCTAGGCCTGTGTTGGAACTGTTCTCTCTGCCTGAGATACCACTTTGGTTTAACACAAGCTCCTAAATAAATTCATCAAGATTCATTTCAAATACTTCCTCCTCCATAAAGCTTTTTTGACAACTCCAGCTGGAAGCAATCTCATATCAGATTTTATATAATACCTTACTTTTACACTTTGAAGATAGTTTAGCTTGTTTGAAGTTATTTGCATGTGTTCCTTTCTCTTCTTAGGAAGACTTAGTTCCTTTAGATCATGGCCCATTCCTATTTGAATGCAGGAAAAATCAAACATGACGATCAGTATAGAATGACTTACTATAAATGTTTGTGGAAACTTTTTTGTAAAATATATTTACTTGTGACTCAAAATAGTTGAGGGCTATTTTGAAGGAATTTTGTTTTGCTTCAAAGTTTTACCATATTTATATGGAAAGATAAATTGTAAGAAAAATAGTAAAGTAAATTAATTGGAGGTTAAGACCCTCATAGCAAGAAGAACCATGTGATTTGCCAATTTATAAAGCCAAAATGAAGAATTATGGAGAAATTTCCCTGCAGATCTTTTGCTGCTGCCAAAGCTGACAGCCAAAATGAGGTTTATAGTAACTCGTATTTTTCAACAGTGTGTCTCACATGTTGCCAATAGAGAAATGCCTTCTCTGTGACCTTGAAAATGGCCTTCATCTCTTTATCAGTTTTCCATCTAATAAAATTAGGTTCTTTTCTTCTGCAGTAGGTTTTCATCCAAATCTATAAAATATAATTTTCTAAATCAGAAAACTAAAGCAGTAAACAGCTGCAGGCTGTATTTGAGATATGTATTTATAAATAAATTATATTTTAAGGATCTCTACGAACATACCTGTTCACATTCAATAGTCATTCTAACAGCTGCCTCTGTTTTGATTGTCTGGTGAAGACTGGTCGTGCCACATGATCCATTTTCTCCATTATTTTCTGTAGATTATGCACTTTTTTTTCCACTTAAGAACATTTGTGTGGGTGTTGATCAAAAAAATTTTTGAAATGTATCTCTACATAACAAAGTCAATTTTAAAATTTAAATTCTACCTTTAAAAAAAAGTTACTTGTCTGATTTTGGCTCATGTTTTCATTCTTGCTTAGGTTAAAGTCTCCATGTGTTAAATTTTTGACAAGATAAAATATTTCCATTTTGCTAACAAAAGTAAAAATTTAGAAAAGTATTAGGATACTGGACAGTTGTAACTGCTTATCTGAAGTTTGTATTTGGGAGCCCAAATTAAACAGAAATGAATTTGTTTTGGTGTCAGGCCTACTCTGGGCTCACATCCTAGCTGTGACACTAACACGAGAGGTGGATTCTTTGCCTCTTTATTCTTTAGTTTTCTGATCTGGAAAGTTGGCATAGTAAGATTTCTACCTTATACGGAAGTGAAGAACAATGGAGTAACAGAGGAAAATCACTCAAATGGTTCCTGACATACAAAGATTAGGTAAATTAGAGGTACCACTTCATCCCGATAATAAAACAATGCCTTTTTCTATATAGTAAAGTAAGAATAACTTAAAATGCAAACATGATTTTTACAAAACTTGAGCTATCTTGTTATTCATTCAATTTATGTATAAGTTTATTGCTAAACTTTCCTTGAATTACTTTTTATTTCTGGTAGGGAGATAATTTTATTTAAACTAAGAAGTAAAACAGGTAACAGCAGTAACCTGGATTCAGAAAAACTAATATACAAACATCTTGATTTTGTATTTCACTAATAATGAAATTCCTTGGATCTTTACAAACATTTTAATACCATGATATCAAGTGGACCATATTTTATTAAAACAGCACAACAGCAGCAAATTTAAGAGAGAAAATCAACTTGCTTTATCAATATGAAGTTGACAATGTACCCTTGACCTTTTGGGTATGCCTACTATTACTTATTTTAAAAAGTTAATGCAATGTATTTCCTTTTAAGAAGAAAAAAACCTCGTTTGATTAAAAAAAAAGAAAAGGAGAAAAACTCAACAACACCAGTTTTTATGTTGTGCCCTATCCAGCTGACACTGTCCTTTTGGAAAGCCAATGACTTGTTAGTACCCCTAGCAGCAGTGTGAACAGATGCGTTCCTGACAGGCGATGGATGGTCAGGGTCCATCTGGCCAGTGCAGCTCGGACAGAAATGATGTATACAGCTTCATCAGCGAATGACTGTCATCAATCCTGGGCCATGGGTAGCGTAAATGACAGCTACGCTGCAGCTGAGACCCCAGGTGTGAGACTGAGGAGGACTGATTTAAGAATGCTGGGTAATCAGGAATGTATAGGCTCCTGGACTTTAATTTGTATCTTTAACCTCCTATAAATATCCTGCAATACTGTAGCAGGTATGTGTATTTTAGTGTCTCATCATGAAATTAGCTTCAAGATGACGGCTGTTCTTTGCTCCCTTTTAACTACTGATGACTTCAGCTCCCTGTCTCCATTACTAAATGCATGAAGAGTCCTGGCTGCTGTATGGTGTGCCCCACAATTTAATTATTACCTCATTGATTTTTCATGTATTTCAATTTTCTCTTCTTTAAGTCACTGCGGCTGTCCTGTTGGAGTGATGTTTGTTTTTCTTTCTTCCAAGATTTCCTTATGGAATCATTTGGAGTCAAAGGTGTTTTTGTTTGCCTCTCCTCCCCCATCCTGCCTCCACCCCTCCTCTGGAATGTCTAACAGCAGTCTGGAGGTGGGCCTCTGCGGGCAGGCAATCCAGAAGGAAGCCTCCGTTTGCACCAGATCTTTAAAAGGAAACAATATTCTACTGCTTACTCACCAACAAAAGGTACCTGATTTTTAAATGGTCCCTCTTTAGTATGCATTAAAGATCATGCATAATTTGCATCTATTAACATTTTATTATACCACTGGCACTGGGGAAAGGAAAATGAAAACAATTATTGTATCCTCGGAGGACATTTCTTTACTTAAAACTATTTTACAATAAATCATTTTTGTTTATCAGTTTACTGGATAGAGCAAATGCAGAAGCACTGGAGACCGAGAGAGTTCTAAAAGCCTAGGAATTTATAGAGCGGCTCCACATGTTTTCACTGCAAGCTCTTCAAATACTTCTAACTCATTAAAATGAATTATGCCAATTACCACCAGTACCTCTGGAAAACATTTGAATCTGATGGAAGAGGACTTTTTCCCCTCCAACACCACAGAAATTCAGCTCTCCCTAATACAAGCAAATAATGCAGCTTTAACAATATGTGGATAAAAAGACGGTCAGCCTGCAAGAATCCCCTCCTCAAAATGAGAATAACATTGCCTCTCTGATATTCTTACCAGGAAATAGGGAGTCAGGGAATTGGAAAAGAACTCAAGAGACGATTTCATCCATTCCACTGCCTTCAGGAAGTGTATACGGAAAGCATCCCAAACCTAACAGAGGTTGTTTTGCTTTTTAAATGGTCTGAAGGAGAATAGTAAAAGAAATAATGATGCAAACTCTTCAGGAGCCATGCCCCACCCCCAACCCCACAGATATTTTATTTTCTATTTTTTTACTTTATTTTTGTATATTTTATTGATTATGCTATTACAGTTGTCCCATTTTTGGCTCCTCTTCATCCCTCTCCACCCTGCATCCCCCTTCCCATCAGCATTCCCCCCACACACCTTAGTTCACATCCATGGGATGTACATACATGTTCTTTGGCTTCTCCATTTCCTGTACTGTTCTTAAAATCCCCTATTTTCTGCCTACCAATTCTTATCCCCTGTACCTTTTCCCACCATTCTCCCTCTCCCCCTTCCCACTGATAACCCTCCAGGTGATCTCCATTTCCATGACTCTAATTCCTGTTCTAGTTGTTTGCTTAGTTTGTTTTTGTTTCTGTTTTTTAGATTCAGTTGTTGATATTTGTGAGTTTGTAGTCATTTTACTGTTCATAGTTTTGATCTTCTTCTTAGATAAGTCCCACAGATTTTTTTAAAGCATGATACTTCTAACATTCACTACTGGTCTTAATGTTGTCCAAGACTAGCATTTCGGTCCATAAAAAAGAGGAATCCAGAAGGTAAAGAAATCCATTTTTTATTTTATTTCTTATGAAGATCACTTTAGTATTATTTTGCTGGTCAGTGCAAAATCACTACACCCCACTATAAGAATTGTAAACAAAAATATATAGTTATGTAAAGTCAGAAACAGGGAAAATGACAGAACAAGTCTGCAGTAGTTTGTAGACAAATTTTGAAAATGTAAAATACCAAATAGTTTGTGAATTATAGAACAGCATTAAAATAGTAGAATCCAATATAAATTAGAATCATAATGGTGTTGAGAAATGAGGGGGGTTTGGGGGGGAGAAAAAGACAGAGAGAGAGAGAGAGAGAAAGAAACTAATTCTACCATTTGGAAACAGAACTGAACAAATTAATAAAAGTCTGCTTATACTACTGAATAGAAATCTAAAAATTTGAATTTTAGGATGACAATAGCAAACCTAAATGATTGAAGAATTTAAAATATAATTAATGTTGTAATACTCTGTGGTAATCAGTGATTTACAAATGTTTTCATGAACTTAGCTATCTGTTAAAAGTAAATTCTTACAATAAAAAACAATGATCTTGATAATAAAAGGAGCTGACATCATGACTTTGCTAATTGTTTTGTATGGCTTCGGATATTGCTTTTTATTTAGACAGAGTCTATATAATTTCAGAATGCTAAATGGAGATTTTAGAGGACATACTTTAACAGACACGTATGGACAAAGGAATTTGCCCATACAAGTACAACTATTTGCAATCTAATGTGTCCACAATTTCTACACTAAAGACCTTCAGTGTTCATCTATCAGTAAGAGTTAATATTTTCACTTGAGACTCCAAAAGTCTTTTACCAGCTTTGAACAAATTTTATCTCTCTCTCATCACTAAGTTGGAGAATGACTTTTTATTTGTTGGAACTCTTACACCTAAAGGGGCAAGAATAGCAGACTTACAGTTCTGCTGGGGGTACTCACTGCCCTTCCCATGCCCTGTTCTCACCTCTGTACTCTTAAAAACAAGTTCTGATAAGGATAAAGAATAAACAATAGAAACTTCTAGAAACACAATCTAAATATCTTGCTTCCTTTGTCAGTGTTCTGAGACCTTTCCTCTTTGAATTGTTTTTTTTTTCTTCCAGAAATTCATGAAAATATCGCGGTATCTCAGATGAGATTTTTTCTTCTTCTCTCTTGGAGTGGCTTTCCTAATATACACAGACCTAGTAGGACTTAGTAGGATTGGCAAAGTTTAGGGAAAAGGAGCCATTAAGGTCATATAAGTCTGTCTCCAGTTCAGGCAGATGCAATCTTAGTAACACACTGGTCCATTGCAGGTTTAAAATAAACTAGGGGACAATATAAAGATTTGTGGCTATAATATGTCTATTTGCCGAGTGTCTCATTCGCAAACACAAGGTAGCTGCTGGGGATTTGGGGATTCCTGTCAGTGCCAATGTTTTGTTCTATTTGCAAATAAAGGGAAAACATCAATTTTTCACAGGGTCTTTGGCATTTCAGGATCAAGGAAGAGACTCAGGCCCTTCACTGAAATGCTACCAGGGTAGGTGCTTGGTTTGAGGTAGCATAAGTGCAACTGAAAACTTTTCCTTCCATGCTAAGGTGTATATCTTTGGTTAATCATCTGAATGATTGATGGCAGCACATTTTGCTCTTTTCTCAGGAAAGAGGTAGAAAAATTCTATAGATCCATTCAAATCAAGATCTACTTTATGCCAAGTACTTGAAAGAAATTAGTAGATGTTGGAAGAAACTATTAACATATCATCTGTTTGATCATTTCCTATAAGCTAAAATGATCAATATATTGTGAAGACACATGTTTTTTCATTTAGACACAGACACAGGAACTGGCAGAAAGCACACCTGAGCTGATTATTAAGAATGTGATTCGAATCAGTTTCCAATGGAGATAGCTGCAAAAATTTGAAATCCTTTTATGTTAGTTTTTATTTAAAAAATCATAGATTAAAGGAGACATATGTAAATCATATATACATCATAGGCAAATATTTTTTTCCCTTGACTCTAAAATTCAGAGTGTTTACCACAGAGTCAGAAACAATGCCAGAGCCTAATCAATATGAATTAGCTGTATGGTTAGGGTTTTTAAAGTCTGAGTCACTTCATTTGCTGCATTAAAAGCTATGCAAATGTTGTATCATTACTAAGAGATTTACATCATGTAATTTTGTTTCACTCTGTAAATAGAAAAGCTAAGGTTGTTACTGGGACTGATTGCAGAGCGAGCTGTCTTACTCACTAGTTCAGAATGATTTTCCTGAGTCTTATGCTAAATGGTGGCCAATGTTAAGAGGGGAGCAGAGCTGGCAATTAGCTGGTGCTGAACACACTTCCCCAGAAGACCGTAGCTACAATGCAAAAAAAAAATCAGAAATAAGATCTTCATATTGTTTGGGACTTAATGGTTTTAAAATAACTTTAGAAAAAGTCTTAATATTTTTCACTATCAAAAGAGATTATTTTTAGACTTGGTTTTTATGTATTGAAGTATTGAATACATGTCATCTCTGATCTCAGAAACTTAAGCAAATAGACCAGGAGAAATTAACATGTTTAGTAGTTCTTTTCTTTTTTTTTTTCATCAGCTGTACACCTTTTAGCCAAGCACCAGTGGAGCCCAACATCATGGCACATTTCCCAACAATATACTCACACTTAACCAGCACCTAGGAGGGAAAAGAGTGCGAGGGCTATTGAGCACTGAGAATTTTTCCAATGAATCACAATTACGTGAACACCTGTGCTAACTAAGTTTGTGCTGATCCACTGAGAAAATTTGCAAAGTGCTCAACAGCCCTGAGAATTTCTCATTTATTATCTCAGGTGGGGTGGTCTGCAACTGTACATTAGGTTGCAGTATGAAGCATGTAAGGACACGCATTCAAGACCTCATCTAGGACCTTTTTCATTCTACCTGCAGGGTACAGCTGTGCCTCTTAACAGGCCAGAGTTCTGCTTCTGAATTTCTGCCCAGAAAAGTTAAGGGCAAATACAGGAACCTTTCATCTGTCAGTGAAATCACTGTGGAACATGCAATACATTTACTTACATTTCAAGATGAACCTACCATAGGATGATCTTGAGAAGAATCTGATAATCAATGATATTTTTATGTACCTGTAGGTTCAATATATATTAACAAATGGGAAAGTCATCAAAATTCTAAAGGATGTGAGAGGACTTTAGCCATAAACACGATTGTTGAACTACTATTAATTTCCCTTCTTATGAGATAAAAATGGTGTGAAACTGATCTAGGCCCCAAAGAATCTATAGGCTACTTTATTTTTAGAGTCAATGATTAATAAGACTTGGAAAACAGCTTGTGAATGATGCCATCACAATACTTATTAAAGGCTAGATGTAAGCAGTGGAATTGAGATTAGGGAATATGCTGGGTATGGAGCCAATTGATTCCACAGTGAAGGTTCTACACATGCCGGGAACAGTGCCTTTCTTTGAAAGTATTCTCTGTCTCAAGAACTACAAACTACTGTGTGGTCTCTGAATGTTAATGCATTGTCAAGAATAGATGTTTCTGTATGTCCCTGTAGACATAATTGATATATTTACCAATGATTCTTTAGTGATATATATGTTGCTTTGAACATTTAAATTTAGTAGGAGGTGGTGATAAATTTGATGATATGGATATAAAGACTACTCTGGCAGTATAAAGTCTTGTTTAAGTGATGCACTAGACTCTGGAACTTTATCTAAGAGCAGCATGTTCTTACTAATAGGGTAAACGCCCTTGGTGTTCAGTGGTTAGTGCAGTTGTCGTGGAAGACAACATTGTGTTAGGAGATGATGACAAAAATGATGAAATGGGAAGTGCTAGAGCTATTGAGTGGCCCTAAAACAAGAAAGTCACTGGGAGGCACTTGGGAGAAACATTTCTCTGGGTACCTTGACTTTAGTGCCAAAGGTTCTCCTCATAAAAATTAACTGGGTTTTTTTTCTGCATCTGGATCCATGGCACTCGTTTCTAAATGAGGAATATGTGAGATCAGGTGAGTATATGAGGAGGGGGGAGAAAACATCAGTAAGTTGGAATGTATCCATCCACATATCACGTGCTTTCCCATTAGATTTATTGGACTTATGAGCACCAGGCATGTGCTCAGCACTTGATACATATTATCTCATTTAATCTTAAAAACATCATAAAATAGAAATGAGTCTTACTTCACTTTGGCAAGATAAGAAAAATGAAGCTTAAAGGTTAACTAATCCATAGTCATGTTAGACTTGAACCCTTGACTGCTGGTGCCAAAACTCAAGATTTTAACTACTGCACAATACTGCCTCTCGGTGGCTGAAATTGGTAAGCATTCAGCCAAGGTCAATTGTTGAAGTGTTGTTGTTGTTGTTTTAAGGGGAAATTGGTCTTAATCCCCCAGATTTGGCTTCGTATCATAAAAGGATATAGAAAGTGGCCTCACTTACCAGCATAACTGGGATGTTGGTTGATACATAAAAGTGGCTGGCTTAAGCCAAGCTTCAAGTGTAATTGTAAGCAAACTGCATTCTTTATGAAGCAAATATTTGAATTAATTCCTATTCAACATAAAAGTGCTTGGAGTTTACCTGAAGCATATACTGTGCAAACAAAATCCCACCAAGCAAAAACATTCTGCAGTGTCAGCATTTTAAACTTGCATGACTATTTCCTTCAGTTGCCACAAAGTATAAAATAAATTTTTAAAAGGAGAAATAAAATCTTAAGGAAGAAATAAAACAAAGTACATTTTTATACAAGGCTAAGAGAATTAATTCATAGAGTATATCTTGAAGTGTTAAGGATATTTTTAGTTTTAAATTAAAGACATAAAATAATATGTGTATAAGGAGGGACAAGATTACTTTTTCACAGAAAGGCTTAGCCATGAGCAAAATCTTAAAGTAGGTATTTTTCATGCACATGCTTCATGTGTTCAACACACACACACACACACACACAATTGCTCTTCTGTGCTTTTTTCTCAACTCTCATTATCCTCTCTCCTCAACCTCCAAAGCTGCTTCCTCTGATCCTCTATTCTTGTTCCTACCAGACAGCTTCTTACAATATAGACTTTTCTTCTCTTCATTTGTCATAATGCAACAGTGAAGTAGCCCAGTTGTTTTAGAATATTGTTAGGTTACAGGTAAATGATTCAAATGAACATATCCCTAATAAGGTCTTAATGTATAATAAAATCTTACTGTGTAGTTTTGCTTAGTCATATTTATCTCATATTATGGACTCTTCTGAGTAAAATGCCTCAAGTCAGGAATTAACTCAATGATGAGAATTCCAAACCCTGTGGCATGTTGGTAGGAGATTTCTGTAAGCTGTGTTTTCCCAATATTTCATGAAGTACGCCACAAACGTGAATGTTTACTTTACCTCTGTATAGAGCTGACTGTAGTGCACAGGAGAAATGAAAAAATATAATCCCTGAGCAAAGAGATCACTGATAGTGACATGAATGTTGCCCATTCTTACTTCTTATTAAAAGATGCCTCAATATGCAACATTTCACACTTAATTTCTGGTAAATGGATGTAGTGACCTTGAGTCAGCAATCTTTATTGTTTTTAGACATTTGATAGCACTGTAGCATTTTTACATTTATAATTGTGTTTACTTTTTACATGGAGTTTAAAAGTCTCTAAAGTGGATAGAACAATTTAAATTAAGACACAGAGAGTCTGTAAATGCTTGGATAGCCAGCACATATCATACCAGTTCTAGTATAACTCAGCAGTTAATGCAGTGAGTTTGCAGAACCATTGAGGCTTCTAAGAATCTGTGAGCCATGGATTGACACAATACATTGCCAAGTCCTTTCCCATCCACCATGTTGGTGCGATGTTTCTATAACACTAATTGGATCTGGACTACATAAATTTTAAAAGACTCTGGACCAGTTTCTTCATTCATTATGAAGAAGATCCAGTTTCTGATAGCTCTACTCTACTCTGTGGGGCATGGTAGAAACTCCCCAACTGCAGCCAAATCATCATGGTCTCCCCACTTTTACATTTATCACAACTGCCAGAGAGTGAATTCTTCCAGAGAAGGGTGTGAATTACAGGAAGTGACAGTAATTGTATTGTCACTGTCATGCTTTATGATGAGTTAAAATATGATTTTAGTAACAAAACAACAATTTTGTAGTATCAAAGCTAAAATATCACAAACCAGAAAAGAAAGGATCCTTCTCCTTCACCTGTTTGGTTACATGATACGGGAGGCCTTGTTTCATGTTGGACAAAGTATCTGTGAATTGTGTTATATTCGGATTCACAACATAAGCCTATATAACAAGTTTTAAAAATAAACCAGTTCTATAATACATGTATCAACATGAATAAATCTTGAAAACATAATGGTGAGTGAAAAAGCAAGAGGTAGAATAATATTATTATAATAATAAAAATGTAGAACAATATATTATTGAGGGACATGCACATATGTAGTAGACATATATGAACATGCATGTGAAAGTCACACACTAATTTTCAGCCAGTGGCTCATTATGCTTGTGGGAAGGAAGGGTGAGTGATAGTGAAAGAACTTCATGGTGTCAGCTGGCGGTACAAGAGGGGTTTCCAGATCTCTCTGTAACTTTTCATGGGGAAGAAAGACATAAACCATATATGTAAAACTTTTTATAAGGTATTAACATTTGCTAAATCTTAGTGAGTACATGTTTTTATCATTTTCTGTACTGTTATGTGTTTGAAATATTTCATAATCATAATAATGGAAATGATAAAGAGAATTTCCAATTCAAAATGGGAACTAGCTAGTAATGCTCAATACTGTTTCTTCTAATTTTTCACTAAAATTCCTAAGGAGGCATAAGAAAAGATAGAAAACCACAAGTCAAACTAGGACAAACGAACATGGTAACTCTAGTATCTGGGAGAAGCTGATTCATAGTAAGAGTTGAATGGGGCTGGATGGAAAGCAACTTGCCCAGTTCTGGGTAGCAGCCTGTGTCTCCTACGTATGCTGTGCCTTTTGAGGAACAAAATGGGTGCATATGTGATAGTAGGGAACATTGGTAGAAACACCCAGAACAAAATTTTTAAAAAATAAGATGAACTGTGCTTATTGTAACATTTAGGAAAATATAGAAAACAAGAAAGTAAGGAGGTAGGGAAGAGGAAACCATGACTTTACAGAGTAAAACCAGCCAGTCCTCCTTTCAATCCCAGCGCTACCATGACTTCTGACAGAAGGAAGGAAGGAAGGAAAGGAGACATTCAATGACACTTCTTTAACTGATTGTACAATGCGGAGGTGCTCAGCCACAGAGGGACCCTCATTTCATTTCAACCTGAAACTCAAAAGCCACTTGGAATATATGTGTTTGAGATAGGACATTTTCTTTTTCCACATGAAATGTTTTTCCTGAATCTCTTTATTTCCTGTTTCTTTCTTAACTTTAGTTCCCTATAGGAACACATCAGTGTCCAGAGAATAAAAAGAAAAAGAAAAAAGAAACTTTTAAAATTAAAAAACTAAAGCATGCATAGCATTGTTGGAAAAAATCTAAAATTACATGTTGATGCTCTAACTTTAAATTGAGAGACTTGATTTGCATAAAGGGACATTTGTGGAGATAAATAGAATACAAAAATGAATTTCTGGATTTAGAACTTCCCTAGTTTTATACCAAGGAATTTTTTTATGATCAGGTCATATATATATATTTAAGAGATCTTAAAGGAGATTCTGGTCTACCTTTATCTCTAATGGCCCAGTTGGGAGTTGCTATAATAATCCTTTTGCTTTTATGTGGCCATCTGGAGGCCTATTAAAAGGAGTATCTAAAACAGACTCTTCAAGTGTGCTGAGTTTGTATGTTTTCACCAAGTCACCAAAACAGGAACATTTTTTCTACTGCAGGGAAAAGTGACCCTTTACAGAGAGGAGTAGGGATGGGGGTGGTGAGAGAGAAGAGACGCTGAACCATCAAGAGGCATAACTTGACCTTTCACCCTTGCCATTGTACACAAGTTTTAAGAATTGTGGCTGATTCTGGTACATGCATGTTAAGGGAACAAAGATCTACAGCAATCTTTCTTTACACCTCTGGGGCTCTGTGATGAGATGGAAGAGGTTAAGAAGTATGGGAATGAGAAGCATTGAGAATTTAATGAAGCATCATGTTTCAACGGGATAATATTCTGTTTTTGATTTGTGTGGAAGGCAAATATGAAATATTGAAATAATATTTCAAGTTTACAGTTGTGTGGCTCAGATAGATATACCAAATATTCTTGCCTTTCAGAAAGCTACACCTTTCATCAAGAGTATAATCCAACAGAGTTTAAGACATAAGAGTAGGTTGTGAAATGGAATTAGAAACAAGTTGGCATTTGTCTTCAGCAGATTATTAAAATCGCCATGGTAAGAACTCTGCTCATAAAGACAGAACAAGTTAGCAGGGGCTGGATATCATTTGTCCAAAATAGAGTCTTTTCTCTACACTCATTAACCATCTTGCCCAGTAATGTGGTCGTATCCTATTAAACCTGATACATCAAAAATTGAAAAAAAAATTAGTTGCTGTCTCAAACTGCACTGTAGCTCAGATCTAAGACCAAATAAGATGCATTAATTGCTTTACTGCTTCACCGCAAAGCCACTCTTAAAACATAATTCCTTAATGAAGTTCGTTAATTTGTTCATGGCAGTACACAAGCTGTTCAAAATGACACAGAATTGCACTCTGTTTTCTAACCCCTGCAGTTTCTTCTGTTAGTCACTCTGTCTTGTGTTGTTATCCCATGGATAGTAATTATTTTATAGTGGCTGTAATTAGGAGAGAATTAGGCTTGGTAAACAAAACCTGCCTTCTCCTGTTAATAGCTAAGGATAATAAATTTGGCTCTGACATTCACTATATTTGGACAAGGCTTGGCCTACTTCCAGTTTTCCCAATAAGAACTTTATTATATAATTATGCCTTGGAGGGGCTCATATTACAAGGTAATTTTTTTTTGTAAAGACACATATTGCATGGCTTCCAGCCAGTAAATGATATACTGTAATATATGCCTCCAATAAATGTTTTAAACAAAATCTCTCAAGGCAATATCCTGCGAGAGCTACACACTGCTCTTTGGCATATATTATTTACAGGATTTGTTTGTCGAGTGTTTCATAATGTAAATTATTTCCTTTTGCTCATGCTGTCCAATGTTATGACATTTCTTAAAAAAGGCCTAAGTGATTTCTATCAGTAAATGACATATTTGGACCTCCAACTTCCCACATCGCAGTTCCTGAAGGCGGTGTCCATAAGAGTATACCCTCCAAAAAGCAGGGGTGGGGGGTGCTTAATGTTCTATTCTTTTGTAAAGATTGGCTGCTATTTGGCACAAGTTGTGTTATTTTTGCTTGAAATGATTGATTTTCTATTCCATTTCTGACATAAGTGAAATAAAATTATTGTGTCCCACTATAAGCCAGATCTCTGATGATTTATTTGCCTTTAGTTGAACCCTTACTGAAAGGGTCACTCAAACTTGTATAGATCAGTGATTATACATGACATCACAAAATGCTAAGGAGAACAATATTGAAAATGGGTTCAAAACAATATCATAGAAATACAACACCTACTTAGAAAAATTATAAGAAAAGAGGCATAAGTTAAATTAACTTTAAAGAAAATTATTAGATTTTAGGTACATACAAAGGGAATGACACAAAATACTGTTTTCTTTGAAGTTAAATTCAAAATTAGAGCAATTCTTTAATATTAGGCACAAGGAAGTTACAAGGGAGGGCAATAATATATTTTTTAAAGATTTTATTTCTTTATTTTTAGAGAGGGAAGGGAGGGAGAAAGAGAGAGAAACATCAATGTGCGGTGGCTGGGGGTCATGGCCTGCAACCCAGGCACGTGACCTGACTGGGAATCGAACCTGCGACATTTTGGTTCGCAGCCCGCGCTCAATCCACTGAGCTACGCCAGCCAGGGCATAATATTTTAAAGGTCCTTTGGATTTTTTTCTCCAGACACTTGGCTTATATTTAAAACCCAATGTTAAGTGAATTAAAATACATAAAATTATCCCCTACCCCCAACACACATATACATATATATGTGTATATACACACATATATACACATATACTTATATACATACATATACATATATACACATATATACATAGATATATCCTTACTAGCTGAATATCTATCTCAAATACCCCAATTCACTTGCCATGTGCATCAAAGTTTACAAGTGGCTCAAAAGAAGAAGTCAACTAGTTTCTAAGAGGTTGTTAACATTGATTAGGGACCCCCAATTTTTTTTCTTTTACTTTCTATCATTTTTTAAGATATATATTTTTAAGATTTTATTCATTTTCTTTTAGAGATGGAGGGAGAAAGAGAGAGAGAGAGAAACATCAATGTGCAGTTGCTGGGAGCCATGGTCTGCAACCCAGACACATGCCCTGACTGGGAATCAAACCTGCGATGCTTTGGTTCACAGCCTGTGCTGAATCCACTGAGCTATGCCAGCCAGGGCTAGGGATCCCCAATTTTTTAGTCAGATTTTCAAGGGCCATGACTCGGAAACTCATAGGTATTACGCATTCACTAAAAGCCTGTCTTGAATGAGATTTGATTCTGGCCTCTCTGTTCTCATTTCTGGAGAGGACAGTAAGTGGCTGCCTGTATTCTTCTCATAAAGTATAATCCTCACTTTTAGCAGAGTTTTATCTAATGAATATTATTAGATGTTTTCTGGAATTCAGAAGTTGTGTTGCCCTCTATTCTCCCCATTTCTTCCCTGGTGTTGACCAGAGCATGAAGACCAGAGATCTCTGTCATTGGTCTCTGACTTATTGTCACAGAGTCTTGAACCCTCATATAAATAAGCATTTGTTATATTTCTGTTTGCTAAATAGCACAGTTTTGGCATTCATATTTAACATTTTCGTTAAGAAAAATAATTATAATTATTGTGCTCCTCCAACAACACTATTCCTTCAGTAAGGTTAAACTATCAAAAATGTGTATTCTAATGTAACAGGATTGCTGGACACACTACTGGGAGGTAATTCATTTCAGTTTAGCATTTATTGAGTGTCTACTACATGCACTGAAGTATCATGAAAACCAGGAATATGTTGAAGTAGGCAATTTTTTTTCCCCTAGCGGTTTATGTAGCTCAAAGCACACAAGGCAAAGATTGTATTTACCCCCCAGGAAATCCCACAAAGAGAGAGGGAAGCTTTGTCTTCCACACTGGCAGGGGTTACTGCTGCTGCTGCTTTTCTCTTCTTTACAGAAGAAACAAGAGTGCAGTGACATTAAGTCGCATCTTTGAAACAATGCCGTCAATTGATAGGAAAGTTTTGCCAAAACCAGTGATTCAGAAGCCAATTTTCTCAGTGTAGCTCCTGCACTGTTATGCCCTTTCCCTTGTTAGAATTATTTTTTATGCTTTAATTAGAAAAGTATTAATTTTCCTACTGTTAATGAGCAGGTACCAATTCTTCATTACTCACAGGAAGAGTAATCACAAAAATGGGGCAAAAGAATGGAAAAGTACTCCAGATTTGCAGGTACCAAAATACTTTCCTTGTGTGAAAATGACCTATATGAAACTAGCATCATTAATTGGTAGGCTTCACATCTCAGCCAGAAAGGAAGTTATGTCTCAGTCTAATAATGGCAAGTGCTTTATTAGGAGGTAAAAATTACCATTACCAAACTTTCTAAATAGCTGAAATAATCATTTTGATAAGTCTGTACACAGACTGTCAGAGAAGGATGCTTTGGGGTTTGAAGGTATATGTTGGCACGAAAATTAAAAAAAAAACTGTCTCCATAATGAATTTGAAAAAAAGTGACTCCAAAAATAATAAAATCATAGACACTAGAGATAGAAGAGGCCTATTAAGTTGTGTCATTTAGCCCCTGCTCACAGAATCTCTGAAATATATTTGTCCACTGAGGTTTATCATTCCAGAATTGTATCTTATTTCTAAGAAGACACTTGCTCTGCATCACTTTGAGGAGAGCAATCTTAAATCTTGACTTGCCAACCTGCCCTGGTTTTAGCCCTGAACACAACACACCAGCAAGGTGAAGATCTTTTCTTCTCCCCTTCCATGATCCATTATGTCCTTGAAATTTCCAGCTTACAAAATTCTCTTCTAACTTCAAAACGATGACACTCCTATGGAGTTGGGTCATGATTTAGTCACTCTATTAAGTTGCTTTAATCCATCCTCATAAATCAATCCCTTCAACTCCTTCATCATGGCTTTGGCTGTTTTGTGACATCTGCCCATTTTTTTGTGATTCTCAGCCCCAAGCAGAACTCTAGGTGAGAACTGACTCTTGATCAGCACAAGATAATCATAATCTCCCCCTAATTATACAGGTATTAGTAACCAAGAATTAGAACACCAGAGATCCCGAATTAAAAGAGGTAAAGTAACCTCAAACATCATATTTTGCTGACCCTTTATTCTATTTGGCACATTTGTTACATAAAGCATCCCCATCCTACACTATGTACGATAATACATGGTCTGGCGGGAAAAGATAAAAAAGTCAGTTTGTGTCAGAGCAGTTAACTTGGTTTCCGCAATTCCTCCCCTGCTGTTCTCCTAGTCCCACTTCAGCTGTATTTCATTCCATTAACTACAGCAATGGATATTGGCTCACAATGAATGTGTGTGGGTGTGCATGTGTGTTTGTATTTAAAATAGTGTATACAGATAACTCCAAATAGCTCCAAAATGATGGTATAATTAGAGAAACTATTTTTCCTGCTGTTGATGATTATTTCTCAAAACATCATCTGTCAACCTAGGATACTGAGATTGATGTTCTGAATATATATTTTTTAAACCCTAAGGAAATATCTTCTCCATGTCTGTGCCCTAACTTCATCACTCTTATCCTTGATCTTTCTTGTAGTCTGATTATAAGATTAATTCCCAGAAGGCTATCATGATCTACCGTGGATGTTAAAGAAATGGGTTCAGGTTAAGTTCTTGTAAAGTTCTGAACTCTCCACAGATTGTTCCAAGCACTTTGAACTGAAGTTTTGAATTTTTCTATTAGCTAGTAGAAAAGGTAAAATATACTCAAACACCGTGACTTCCAACTGCAATGAGTATAGCAGAAATCTAATCGCTTGCATGATGGAAAAACCAATTTGGGGTTTACCTGGGAAAACTACTGTATTCACAGGATGTTTTAGTTTTTGCTAGGAAAAATAGTATTTTGGACACAGTCTTAATGCTGTGTCTTAATGCTAATAACCAGACATGGAGAATACACTGGGTCTCTTTTGTACTGGCAGATATAGGATATATGGTGAGGTTCAAAAATTTGTTTGAAAATATCCATTGTCATTACTCAGTAGCTAATTAAATAGAAAACATCAGTATCTTTTGAAATTTTGAATATAATTTTTGAATTATATTGACAAAACCAGCATAAGTAGGCATTCATATAGAAGGCCAGACACACACTTTGGGAAATACACCTGAAATGTTAAACCTAAAGTGCTCAATAGAAAAAAAAATGAGCAGTGTACTGATGTGCAGGCTTCAAAAGGCATCTCTTTGACCAGCAAATGCCTCTCCTCTGTTCAGCAGTTCCTAGTATTTCTTTTATAGGGAATAGGGCCTTATGTACCTTAAAATAAGGCTTGTGATACAAATATACATACTAGAAATATGTCCAGCAACATTTTAGTTGACAATAAGCTCTAAATGGCTGATCACTTACAATGTACCCATTCTAATAAGGAAGCATAATGACTCCATAAATGGAGAAAAAAGGTATTGTTAGGGCAGAAAGAAGAGACCTAACATTCTGAGAACAAACTTGACATTTTTCTTAATTGCAACTCTCTCACATCAAAGATTAAGTAACCCTGAGAGTGGCGATGGAGGTAGGAAACATCCTCACTCCTCAGTTTCCTTAGCTGTAAAATGTTCCCTTAGCTGAGCATTAGAGGTAATCTGTGCAGTAGCTTTTTATTTTCCCCTCAACATGCAAACCACACCTCCTTCATCAGATAGCTCTTTCTGTCCTTTGAACTACCAGGATAAGAACCAAACCTCACTGCACCCCAAGTGAGTCTCCTAGAGAAGCACAATTTAAACAGAAACATACAGAGTGGGTGAAAATCAGATCATTAGGCTTTCCCTTTTACTCTCTTTAATTGCACTTATCCCTGTATGAAATCATCTTTGAATATATACGTACACACATATATACACATATACACATATATACATACATACATATATACATACATAGAGATATAGCTTGTATCTCTTTACCACATTATAATCTCCATAAAGACAAGGATCGTATTTTCTTTGCCTTAAGCTGTTTGCAGCATATAGTTGCTCAATAATTTTTTAAATGAATGAATTAATGACTCATTAATGGGTTTTTTTTTTTGAGAAGTCTTGGTTAATACTTGGCAACTTATCAGTAGCTTGGAGCTATGAGATACAGGTCTTTAAATCATAAGTCTTTAAATCTCTTTCAGTGAAGAAACTGAATAGATGACTTTCCTTACTTGATGGTATCTGAGCAGAACCCAGCAGAAGCCACAAGGGGCAGAGCGATGTGTGAAGAGAACAAATGTATGAGCATGCTAATTAGTTACATCTGCCCTGGTGCTGGCAGGCACATAAAAGGTGAGCCTGCTGATGGTGGTAGGAGAAAACTTGAGGTCCATGGCTTGATAAAACAATCCTATTTCTCTGTACAATCCCCGTGGGCTTCATTCACATGGAGAGTGACATCCATGCATTCAATTGAATCTACTGGATTCAGTGAGATGAGCACTAGACACAAGTGGCAACCACATGTTTCTCCTTAGTGATGGTCCTGGCTGGTGACCAATTCCAGAAAAATGTTATGCAGGCTGGGAACTTAAAAGGCCAAAACAGCAGCTATCTTTTCTAATGTTTTTTGTAACAAATAATAAAACATTGTGAGGAAGCACAAGGGAGAAGGATGCCAAACAGAGCTCCTGCAAATAAAACCAAGAATTGCTCAAGATACTAAGCTTAACAAAGGAAAAATGCAGTGGTTGTGAATGCGGCTCATGTCCAAATCTTCCTCCTGGTACATAAGGGGATGCATTCACTTAGCTATTGCTGTATCTGAGCAGAGGTGAGAGGAAGAGTGGTAATAACAAAGGCAGTCCCCGATGATGGCAAGTCTAATTACAGGAGGGGAAAAAAGTGCAGGGAAAGAAAAAGTTTGGTTTTCCCAAGATGTCATTTTATTACCAGCCTGACACCGAAACATTAAGGGTCATTTCTTTACGGTCACTAAAATACCAAAACAGTCAGAAAAACAGCACAGAGGCCATAGCCAAAGGCTCTGCTGCTTCATTTCTGAAAACATTTTCCCACAATTGCAGCTTTTAAAAATGGCTTCTCCTCTTTTAATTAAAGAAACAAATTTCTTCTTCTGGATATGTATAAATACCCACCAGGATAAAAAGAAGTAGTAGGGTGGGAGGAGAAAGGTGAAGAATAAACAGAGAGAGAGAAAGAGAGAGAGAGTTATCCAGAGGTTTAAAGCATTAAGAAAAGGAAAACATAATTTCATTTTTAGAGAAAAATTTTCTGGAAATTAGAAAGATGTCTTGCCATGTACATTAAATTAGATTTTCCTTAAATGACTAATAATCTTTTAAGGTCTACTCTTAATTATTAAATAGGCCGAAAATGAAAAGATAATAAATGCTATAAATCTAGAGGAGGTTCTTCTGAAACACTACTATTTTTCCCATAGTATATTCTAGTAAGGGATATCGATTATAGTTACCACACAGTTATAAATAAATACAATGTCATTTTCTGCATATGAGCTGTATTCTCACTCTTTATTAATTTAGACAGGACAACTTCATTAGTTGAAATTCATGAGAATTTATTATGTACACAGTGAAATGTTTAGAAAAAGGAGAAAAATATAGGTTAGGCACATCTATTAAAGCTACAAATATCCTCAGATATTTCTTATTATGCTTACTCCTAAAATAAATTTCTGCATAAAAATCCTGCAATTCATTCCTTTTCTTTATAAACAGTGACATGCTTCTACTGAGAAAATCTGGAATCGTGGAGCTTCTAAAACACATTTAGTGGTACTGCAAACCTTTATTGGTTGCAAATGAAATTTATGTAACACAGTACATATTTTAACTGTAAATTCCTGAAAATGTATGTTTTGTTTCTTTGTGGTTTTCCTCTGTGCCTAAAAGGTACGACAGAATGTAGACATAAAAGTGAAAGTCTCCAGACCCTTTGCCATAGCGGGCACATCAGTTCCCTGCCTTAGGCAGCTGTCAATGGAGAATGCAGCCACCATCAAGAGAGGCAAAATGTCCTTTTTCCAAGTATTTTGGTGAAGGAAGTCCTTAAATTTGCTTTCTTCTCTTTCTGATGCTATTTCATTTTACTTCTACAAAATTAGACAATTCTTGCCTGCTCTCAAAGTCTTATATGTAAGAGCATATATTTTAGTTTACTGATGTTGAGGATATTTTTACATTATAAAGCTGATTCTGAACTGACCTTACTTTCATTCTTTCCTCTTTACATTACAAAGTCATTTAAAATTTTTTCAGTGAGTGTTCATTATACTCAGAATAAAATGTAAGCTTATTGTCATGGCCAACAAGGTCCTAATTGACTACCACAGTGAATCACTCCAAGGTCTTCCTCCTCCACTCACCATTGCTCTCACTGACCTTCCATCAAGTTCCTGTTCACCTTCAGGTTGGATCTCTTACTTCTGCTTGGTATGACTTACCTGCTCCTTTTCCTTTGAGTCTCACTTCAAATGTCACCTCCTCAGAGAGAACTTCCCTGACCATCCTTCTAAAGTACGTTGTTCAGTTACTGTCTCTTCCCCTTGTTATTTCCTCCAACTGCATTCTTCACAGTCTGTAGTTTTTTGGTTAGTGATGTATTGGTTTTATAGTGTCTGCCTTGCCCAGCCCACCACCAGAATAAAGCTGCAGGAGAGGAAACATCTTGTCTGTTCTGTTCGCTTATGTATCCTCAGAACCTAGCACAGTGCTTGGTATACAGCAGGTACTCAATAAATCAATGCATTCACTGATGATGAGAGAATGTTGTCACTTCTACATGAAATCATTAAACTTCTAAAAGGGAGACAGATACAAGGTAAGACTTCCTGAATACTGACCAGATCCTATAGGCAGATCTGAAAGGGAATTTTTGTTTTTACTAAAAAATATTTTTAATTATTCAACCTAATTTTTTGCTTATCTTATGGAAGCTTTTGTTGTGCTTGAGTTCTTTTGTAACAGAGCTGTGTATGTCTGTGGTTTTAAAAATGGCCATATTCTTGACTCCATAAGCTCAAAGGACTAAGAAAACTGGTGCTAGAGCTACTTATCACTAATCATCAGTAATACTGCAACATTTTGATTACCACTTATCAGACTTGGAACCCAATCTATATCACCAACAATATTAATAAGTAAAAATTTCGACTCCTCCCAGATGTTTCTGGTGCTACCATTTGATTTGGTGAGATTTTAGGGATAGGTTTAGGACCAATAAGAAATTTAATTAGATATATATTATTTTCATTGGACATACTGAGGTTTGTATGGATCTGTGAATACCTCTGGGAATGCTCAAGTGATAGAAATTGCTCCTACCCTAATTAGATGGCTTCTGCTGAGCCCCTCCATTGCTTCAGGATGCAGGCTGGTTACCAGAAACACCAATGACCTGATTTAAGGGTTCCAACTTTAGGGCATCTGACCTCTCTGTGGAGTGGAGGTGAGAGTGGTGTTGGAGATTGAATTGAAACCTCAATAAAAACTCTGGATATCATTTTCTCTCAGGCCTTGTCTATGTGAGTCTTCTTTTGACTGGTCTTCCTGATCTGTATATATCCTGTATAATAAAACTATAATCTTGACACCAGCACTTTCTTTAATTGTGTGAGCTATTTTAGTGAATTATTAAATGTGTGGGAGGTTGGGAAAACCTTCAAATTTTCAGCCAGTCAATCAGAAGTGCAGGTGGCTTGAATGGTTTGGAGACCACCAAACTGAAGCTAGCCTAAAGTTAAGGCATCCTTTGAAGGACTGAGCCTTCCACTTGTGAAGTCTGATGCTAACTCCAGGTGGCTAGTATTAGAATTGTACTGCAATGCACCCAACTGAAGGTCAGTAGAATAGTTATCTCCTCCATTAATATTTAAAATTTCTCAATCCCTTCATTCTTTATAACTGCAAGAAGTTGTGCCCTCTTCTGTATTTCTGATAGCTCGTGCAGAGGTACTTACGGTTGCTAGTCTTTTCTCAATTTGAACTCATGTTCCCTGATCAATTTTAATTCCTTTGTCCATTCAGCAAATTTCATTGAGCACTTTGTAAGCACTAGACATTGCATCAAATACTGGGAATTGGGTTACGGATATATCAGTGAATATGACAGAAATGTTTCCCATTCTAACGGAGCTTACAGCCTATCAGCAAAGACCAAGATACCCTAATGAACAGACAAACATGAGTGATCATAAAATGAGTCCCCTAATCCTTCATTATTCATTTTCCCTTTCCTCAGCAATTAACTTCAAACATGGTTACAGCTCTTTCTCCTTTATTTTCCAAGTTGCCACTAACAAAGTGTGTCTATGTCTTACAGACTTTTAAAATTTTCTTTCTTTTATTATGTTTAATTAATTTTTATTGTATTTTCCATTACCACTTATCTCCATCATACTCCCCTCTCTCCTGCAAACATCACATTGTGACTTTTAATATTTGTTTGAGAACAATGCAAGGAAAATAGTGCACAGAATTAGAAACAACTTCATCTAATTATCAGACATCATTTTCTCTGAAATTCCTAACTTACCATCACTACAGGAAGTTCATTGTGGGCCATCTCCCTCAGATCACTAACATGCCACCGTGTTGCTGTGGCTGCTTCTCCTTTCACAGGATCTCTCTTCTTTCTCCTTCTCATTTAATTTAAAAATTCCTGCTAGTTTAAATAATAAAAATAGGAGCCAGATGGAGTGAAAGATCAACCACAGCACTATGAACAACAAACCGGCTAAAATTAACATAGGTGGGATGGGAATAAGAGGGAAGAAAGAAATAAAGGAAAGCTTAAGAGGTGTCTAGAGGAATGGGAGGTGATTTTGAAATGATAGAAGGTGAGGGAATACTAAGAGTGAGGAATGAAAGCCAGGCTAAGACAGGGAAAAATTAAAATTTGAGATAAAAAGAAAAAGAAAAAAAGAAAAGTAAAGAAAAATAAAAGGGAAGGATGAAAGAGAAAAGAACAGAAGAAAAAACAGGCTAAGACAGAGCAAAATTAAAAATTTTAGATTAAAAAAGAGGAGGAGAGGGGACTGGTAAAATTTGAGATTTGAAATACAAAATTAGTGAAGCTGTAGAGATAATTTTTTTAAAAGCCACAACAACAACTACCCTATCCACAACCAACTAGCAAAGACTGATAAAGGTGGAGAGAGAATGCAGGCATTATAAGAGCAGGGGATAAGGATGTGAGATGATCATTGACAAGAAAATTGGTTTTGTGTGGCTGGACAGGAGAGAAATAGTAAGAGTTCAGAATGGAAACAAGTTGTAGCAAGAGAGAAAACAAAATTTGCAGTGAAAATAATGAGAGGAAAGAAGGTAAAAAGGAGTAAGAGAAGGGAGGTTCAAAGTATGTGAATTGAAATAAACTATAGTATAAAATCTACTCCTTTAATATTTGCAAACTTGATGGACAAGAAATGAGTGTTAAAAAGCTATGAAGGAAAGAAAATATCACAAATCATGGAGAAGACCACAGTAGATTTCATCTCGGTACCCTCTAGTATTTACCACTGTTTTTTATTTCTGGGTCTGTCTCTGGTGATATCAGATGTTGACCCTGTCTGATCTTAGGCAGCCTGTTTCAAACTTTCAGGGATCTACTGTTTATGGCTGATTCCTTCATTTGTTAATCTAGTTACTCTGCACTCAGAAATCAGGTTTAAGCACCATAGGTGGAGCAGAGTCCCTTGTGGGGGCAGCACTATTGCATCCCCTCAGGCTTCTGCCACTTGGAGGGGAGTGGTCTGCTTGAGCAGGATGGCTGCTACTATATGTAAGATGACTCAATACTGGGAGTCCAGTGGCTACTCTCTCAGTTCTCTCCCCAAAGCCTCTGTCCCCAGTCTCTCCAAAACCTATGTGACACAGTGAAGGCAGTCCTGAGATTTTGAAAGTTGATAGCAATACCACCCTACCTAAAAAAGATAGAAACATTTCAAATAAACAACCTAACCCTATATCTACAAGAACTGGAGGAACAACAAAAAACAAAGCCCAGAGGCAGGAGAAGAAAAGAAATAACCAAGATATGAGAAGAATTAAATGACATAGAGACTAGAAGAACAATTTAAAAGATCAATAAATCTAGGAGCTGCTTGTTTGAAAAGATGAACACAATCAAAAAGCTTTTACCCAGACTCATCAAGAAAAAAAGGGAGAGGATAGATAGATAAATAAATAAATAAATAAATAAATAAATAAATAAATAAATAAAATCCAAAATGAAAGAGGAGAAATTACAACTGATACCACAGAAATAAAAAGGATTGTAAGAAATTATTACAAAAAAACTATATACCAAGAAATTTGAAAACTTGTGTGAAGTGGACAAATTTCTTTTTTTTAATTTTATTTAAATCATTGTTCAAGTACAGTTTTCTCCCACTTACTCCCATTCCAGCCCACCCACCCAACCCCCCCTCGTCCCCTCCATTACCCCCTACCCCTAGTTTTTGTCCATGTGCCCTCCAGATTTGTTCCTGTAAACCCTATCCATTCCCCCCTGAAATTCCCTCTTCTCTCCCCTCTGATCACTGTCAGTCTGTCCCCTATTTCAGTGTCTTTGGTTATATTTTGCTTGTTTCTTTGTTTTGTTGTTTAGGTTCCTGTTAAAGGGGAGATCATATGGTATTTGTCTTTCACTGCCTAGCTTGTTTCGCTTAGCATAATGCTTTCCAGCTCCATCCATGCTGTTGCAAAGGGTAGGAGCTCCTTCTTTCTTTCTGCTGCATAGAATTCCATTGTGTAAATGTACCATAGTTTTTGATCCATTCATTTAGTGATGGGCATCTAGGTTGCTTCCAGCACCTAGCTATTGTAAAGTGTGCTGCTATGAACATCAGGGTGCAAAGGTTCTTTTGTATTGGTGTTTTAGTATTCTTAGGATAGAGTCCCAGCAGTGGAATTGCAGGGTCAAAAGGCAGATCCATTTTCAGTTTTCTGAGGAAGTTCCATACTGCTTTCCATAGTGGTTGTACCAGTCTGCAGTCCCACCAACAGTGCACTAGGGTCCCCTTTTCTCCACAACCTCTCCAACACTTGTTGTTTGTTGTTTTGTTTATGATGGCCATTCTGACTGGTGTGAAGTGGTATCTCATTGTGGTTTTAATCTGCATCTCTCTGATAGCTAGCAATATTGAACATTGTTTCATGTGTCTTTGGATTTTCTGTATGTCCTCCTTGGAGAAGTGTCTATTCAAGTCCTTTGCCCATTTTTTAATTGGGTTACTTGTCTTCTTAGAGTGGAGTCGTGTAAGTTCTTTATATATTTTGGAGATTAAACCCTTGTCTGAGGTGTCATTGGCAAATATGTTTTCCCATATAGTTGGTTCTCTTTTTATTTTGATACTGTTTTCTTTAGTGTGCAAAAGCTTTTTATTTTGATGAGGTCCCATTTGTTTATTCTTTCCTTTATGTCCCTTGCTCTAGGGGACATGTCAGTAAAAAAGTTTCTGCATGAAATATCTGAGATTTTCCTGCCTACGTTCTCTTCTAGGACTTTAATGATGTCACGGTTTATATTTAAGTCTTTTATCCACCTTGAATCTATTTTTGTATAAGGTGTAAGTTGGTGCTCGAGTTTCATTTTTTTGCACGTAGCTATCCAGTTCTCCCAACACCATTTGTTGAAGAGGCTGCTTTTATTCCATTTTATGTTGCTGCTTCCTTTGTCAAAAATTAATTGACCGTAGAGACTTGGGTTTATTTCTGGGCTCTCTGTTCTGTTCCATTGGTCTATGTGCCTGTTTTTATGCCAGTACCAGGCTGTTTTGATTACAGTGGCCTTGTAGTATAGTTTAGTGTCAGGTATTGTGATCCCTCCTACTTTACTCTTCTTTCTCAAAATTGCAGCAGCTATTCGGGGTCATTTATGGTTTCATATAAATTGTTGAAGTGTTTGTTCTATGTCTGTGAAATAAACCATTGGTACTTTAATAGGTAAGGCATTGAATGTGTAAATTGCTTTTGGTAGTATGGACATTTTGATGATATTAATTCTTCCAATCCATGAACACAGTACATGTTTCCATTTGTTTGTGTCTTCCTTGATTTCTCTCCTCAGTGTTATGTAGTTTTCTGAATACAGGTCTTTTACCTCTTTGGTTAGGTTTATTCCTAGATATTTTATTTTTCTTTTTGCTATTCAAATGGGATTTTTTTCTTGATTTCTGCTTCTGCTGTTTCATTATTGGTGTACAGAAATGCCTTTGATTTCTGGATATTGACTTTGTATCCCGCTGTTTTGCCAAATTCATTTATTAGGTCAAGCAGTTTTTTGGTGGAGTCTGTAGGATTTTCTATGTACACTGTCATGTCACAGTGTCAATTTTGTTTCCTCCTTTCCGATTTGGATTCCTTTTATTTCTTTTTCTTGTCTGATTGCTGTGGCTAAAACTTCCAGTACAATATTGAATAGAAGTGGTGAAAGTGGACATCCTTGTCTTGTTCCTGATCTTAGTGGAAAAGATTTTAATTTTTGCACATTGAGTATAATGTTGGCTGTAGGTTTCTCATATATGGCCTTTATTATGTTGAGGAATGCTCCCTCTATTTCCACTTTGCTGAGTGTTTTATCATAAATGGGTGCTGTACCTTATCAAATGCTTTTTCTGCATCTATTGATATGATCATGTGGTTTTTGTCTTTGCTTTTGTTTATGTGATGTATTACATTTACTGATTCGCGAATATTGTACCATCCTTGCATACCTGGAATGAATCCCACTTGGTCATGGTGTATGATCTTCTTAATGTACTGTTGGATGCGGTTTGCCAGTATCTTGTTGAGGATTTTAGCGTCAATGTTCATCAGCGATATTGGCCTGAAGTTTTCTTTCTTTGTTGTGTCTTTATCTGGTTTTAGAATTAGGATGATGTTGGCCTCATAAAAAGAGTTTGGGAGTCTTCCATCTTTTTGGATTTTTTGGAATAGTCTGTGAAGGATAAGGGTTAGCTCTTCCTTAAATGCTTTGTAGAATTCTCCTGTGAAACCATCTGGTCCAGGGCTTTTGTGTGTTGCGAGTTTTTTGATTACTGCTTCAATTTCTTTCGCTGTTATTGGTTTGTTCACACTTTCTGTTTCTTTTTTATTAAGTTTTGGAAGATTATATTTTTCTAGAAATTTGTCCATTTCATCTAGGTTTTCAAATTTCTTGGCATACAGTTCTTCGTAGTAATTTCTTACAATCCTTTGTGTTTCTGTGGTATCTGTTGTAATCTCTCCTTTTCATTTCTGATTGTGTTTATTTGGGTTTTCTCTCTTTTTTTTTCTTGATGAGTCTGCTTAAAGGCTTGTTGATTTTGTTTATCTTTTCAAAGAGCCAGCTCTTGGATTCATTGATCTTTAGAATTGTGCTTTTAGTCTCTATGTCATTTAATTCTGCTCTGATCTTGATTATTTCCTTCCTTCTGCTTGCTCTGGGCTGTCTTTGTTGTTGTTCCTTGAGTTCTTGTAGACGTAGGGTTAGGTTGTTTGTTTGAAATGTTTCTAACTTTTTTAGGTGGGCCTGTATCACTATGAACTTCCCTCTCAGGACTGCCTTGGCTGTGTCCCATAAGTTTTGGGTTGTTGTGAGTTCGTTTTCATTTGTTTCCAGAAACCTTTTGATTTCTTCCCTAATATCATTCTTGACCCATTCATTGTTTAATAGCATGCTATTTAATCTCCATGAATTTGAGTGTTTTGGGTTTTTTTCCTTGGGATTGGTTTCTAGTTTCAGTTCCTTGTGATCCGAGAAAATGCTTGGTATGATTTTAGTTTTTTTGAAATTGTTGAGGCTTGTTTTGTGTCCTATCATGTGGTCAATCTTTGAAAATGTTCCATGTACATTTGAAAAAAAATGTGTATTTAGCTTCTTTGGGATGGAGGGTTATGTATATATCAGTAAAGCCCATTTCATCTAGGGTATTGTTCAATGCCACAATATCTTTGTTGATATTTTGTTTGGAAGATCCGTCCATTTTTGATAGTGGGGTGTTAAAATCCCCCACAATAATTGTGTTGCTGTCAATATCTTTCTTGAAGTCCTCTAAGATTTTCTTTATGTATTTGGGTGCTCCTATGTTGGGTGCATATATATTTACAATATTTATGTCTTCTTGATGGATTCTTCCCTTGAGTATTATGAAATGAACTTCTGGGTCTCTCTTTATGGTCCTTTTTTGGAATTCTATTTTGTCAGATATGAGTATTGCTACCCTGCCTTTTTTTTCCTGCCCATTTGCTTGGAAGATTTGTTTCCAGCCCTTCACTTTCAGCCTGTGCAGATCTTTTATCCTGAGGTGGGTCTCTTGTAGGCAGCATATGTGTGGGTCATGTTTTCTTATCCAATCAGCTATTCTATGTCTTTTGATTAGAGCATTTAATCCATTTACATTTAAGGTTATTATTGATAGGTACTTCTTCATTGCCTTTTATGTACGTGTGTTCCTCTCTCACTCTCTCTTTTCCTTTCTTTCCTTAAAGCAGTCCCTTAGCATCCCTAAAGCAGTCCCTGAGCTGGTTTAGTGGAGGTGTATTCTTTTATACTTCTTTTGTCTGAGAAACTTCTTATTTGGCCTTCTATCTTGATTGAGAGCCTTGCTGGGTAAAGTTGTCGTGGTTGCAGGCCTCTGGTTCTCATTACTTGAATTATTTCTTGCCATTCTCTTCTGGCTTGGAGTGTTTCCATTGAGAAGTCAGCTGTTAGCCTTATTGGGGCTCCCTTGTATGTTACTTCCTGTTTCTCCCTTGCTGCCTTTAAGATTCTCTCTTTGTCTTGAAATTTTGCCATTTTAATTATGATGTGTCTTGAGGTGGGTCTCTTTGGGTTCCTCTTGATTGGGACTCTCTGTGTTTCCTGGATTTGTGTGACTTTTTCTCTCATCAAATTAGGGAAGTTTTCCATCATTACTTTTTCAAATAGGTTTTCTATCCCTTGTTCTTCTTCTTCTCCTTCTGGTATCCCTATTATATGGATATTATTACATTTCATATTGTCTTGCATTTCTCTTAATCCCTCTTCATTCTTTCTGAGCCTCTTTTCCTTTTCTTGCTCTTTCTGGGTGTTTTCTTCTACTTTGTCCTCAAGCTCACTGATCAGATCTTCTGCTTCATAGATCCTGCTTTTCATTCCTTCTACTGTGTTCTCCAGTTCAGAAATTGTATTCTTCATTTCCTTTTGGCCCTTGTTGAGAGTTTCTATTTCCTTTTTTATGCTGATGTAGTTTTCAGTGAGTTCATTGTAGCTTCCCTGTAGTTTCTGGTAGCTCATTGTGAGCTCATTGAGCTTCCTGACAATCATTGCTTTGAACTCAATATCTGATAGTTGAATTGCCTCTATTTCATTTAGCATTCTTTCTGAGGCTTCCTCCTTCCCTTTCATTTGGGGATTGTTTCTTTGTCTTCCCATTGTTTGTGAGACTCTTCTTGTTCGCCTCAGCTTCTTATATTGATCTGTTCTGGCTCTCTGGGTTTATGTTGTGAACTTCTTTAGTAGAATAGCAGTGAGTTTCAGTGGTGCTGTTTTCTTGGTCTCCCAAGCTCACTGGTCTTGGGCTGTCGTTTAAGTTGGCTTTGTGTTTGCCTTTTGGTTTTGATTGTTGTTGAGTCTTTCTTTGGTGGTTCCTTCCCATCAGCTGGTTAAATGAGGGTCACTCTGTCTACCACCTCCTGTATTTTGTTGCACTGGTGAGGGCAGGTTGTGTTGAAGCTGGTTCTTCTGTGTGTGTAAGGTTTAAAGAATTCTTGTTCAGTTGTTTGTATTGGGTACTGTCTCTACTGTTTAGTTGTATTTCCAGATAGGTCCTGGATTGAGGTTGGTGTGATTACTACTCCCTCCTTCACTTTGTTCTGTTGTTATCTGTTAGTGGTTCCTTTGTTGTTGAGTTTCCTCTTCCAGTGGGTATCCTGGTGTTCACCTCCTCCACCTATTCTTTTTTGTCTTGTTGCAGCACACTTCTTAGGGTCCATTCTTTGGTCTTTCGGTTCTGCCACAATCCTTGGCAGCTTATTTTTAAAAATGCTGAAGTATGTTGGTTGCTTGCCTCTCTACTCCATAGATTGGTCCGGATTTTCTCCCCTGAGCAGAGGAAAGCCGAATCTGCTCCTTCCTACTCCAACGCCACCTTAGCTCCTGAAATGGACAAATTTCTATAAAAATATAATCTTCCAAAACTAAATCAAAGAAGCAGAAAGCCAGACAGACCACTAACAGCTAAGGAAATTGAAACAATAATCAAAAAACTCCCAGCACCTTAAAGCCCTGGACTGAGCAGTCTCACAGGAAAATTTTACAGAACATTTAAGGAAAAGCTAACCCCTATCTTTCTCAGGTAATTCCAAAAGGACCAAGAAGACAAAAGACTCCCAAACTCTTTTTATGAGGCCTACATCATCTTAATGGCAAAACCAAATGAAGACACAACAAAGAAAGAAAACTAGAAGCCAAAATCACTGATGAACATCAACACTAAAATCCTCAACAAAACATTGACAAACCACATCCAGTAATACATTAAAAAGATCATACACCATGATCAAGTGGGATTCATCCCACGATTCAAGGGTGGTACAATATTCACAAATCAATAAACATAATACATCACATAAGCAAAGGGAAAGACAAAAATCATATCAATAGATGCAGAAAAAGCATTAGATAAAGTACAGCACCATTTATAACAAAAGCACTCAGCAAAGTGGGAGTAGAGGGAGCATACCTCAATAATAAAGGCCATATATGAAAAACCTACAGCCAACATCATACTCAACAGACAAAAACTAAAAGCTTTCCCACTAAGATCAGGAATAAGACAAGGATGCCTGCTTTCAACAATTCTATTCAACATATTATTGGAAGTCCTAGCTACAGCAACCAGACAAGAAAAAGAAATAAAAGGCATCCAAATTACAAAGGAGGAAGCAAAACTGTCATTGTTTGCAGATGACATGATAGTATACATAGAAAACTCTATAGACTCCATCAAAAAACTGTTCAACCTAATAAGTGCATTTGGCAAAACAGCAGGATACAAAATCAATACTCAGAAATCGAAGGCATTTTTGTACACCAACAATGAAATATCAAAAACAGAAATCAGGAAAAAAATCCCATTTCCTATAGCAACAAGAAAAATAAAGTTCCTAGGAATAAACCTAACCAGGGAGGTAAAACACCTATAATCAGAAAACTATACAACTATGAAGAAAGAAATGAAGGAATACACAAACATATGGAAGCATATACTGTGCTCATGGATTGGAAGAATTAACATCATCAAATGTCCTTACTACCCAAAGCAATTATAGATTCAATGCAATCCCTATTAAAATACCAATGACATATTTTACAGAGATAGGACAAACATTTCAAAAATTTATATGGAAGCATAAATGACCCCAAATAGCCTCAGCAATTTTGATAAAGAAGAACAAAGTAGGAGGGATCACAATACCTGACATCAAACTATGTTACAAGGCCATTATAATCAAAACAGTCTGGTACTGGCCCAAGAACAGACACATTGATCAATGGTACAGAATAGACAGCCCAGAAATAAATTCATTTCTCTATAGTCAATTAATTTTGACAAAGGGGCAGAAGCACAAAATGGAGTAAAAATAGCCTTTTCAACAAGTGGTGTTGGAAGATCTGGACAATCACATGCAAAAAAATTGAAACTCAACCACCAACTCACATCATACACAAAAATAAACTCAAGATGGATAAAAGACTTAAATATAAGTTGTGACACCATAAAAGTTCTAGAGGAGAACATAGGCAGGAAAACCTCAGATACTCCATGCAGCAATATTTTCACCAATATGTTCCCTAAAACAAGGGACATAAATAAAAAAATAAACAAATAGGATTTTATCAAATTAAAAAGCTTCTTCATGGCTAAAAAAAATTCAGCAAAATGAAAATGGAACCAATAGTATGGGAAAATATATTTGCAAATGATACCTTGGACAAGGGTTTGATCTCCAAAATATGTAAAGACTTCACATGACTCCACTCCAGGAAGATGAACAATCCAATTTAAAAAAAATGGGCAAAGGACCTGAACAAACATTTCTCCAAGGACATACAGAGGGCCCAGAGACATATGAAAGGATGCTCAGCATCACTAGCCATCAGAGAGATGCAAATTAAAACCACAATGAGTTCTCACTTCACACTGGTCAGAATGGCCATCATAAACAAATAAACAAACATATATAATTATATTAAGAAAAGTTTGATATTGAAATAAGTTAAGAAAACTTTGAAAAGTGTTTAGTGAGGCTGTGGAGGAAAGGGAACCCTTGTACACTATTTGTTGGAATGCAGACTGGTACACAATGGAATATTACGCAACACAAAGAAAGAAGGAGCTCCTACCCTTTGTGACAGCATGGATGAAACTGGAGAGCATTATGCTAAGTGAACCAAGCCAGGTGATAAAAGACAAATACCATCTGATCTCACCTATAAGTGGAACCTAATCTACAAAACAATCAAGCAAGCACAATAGAACCAGAGACATTGAAATAAAGAACAAACTGAGAGTAACCAGAGGAGTGGGGGGAGTGCTATAATGGGGGAAAGTAGGCAGAGGGCCATCAAGGAACGTGTATAAAGGACCTGTGGGTGAAGTCAAAGGGGGGAAGGATTGAGGGTGGGAGGTGGGGTGGGTGGGGCAGGGAAAGTTTAATAGGAAAATAGAGACAACTGTACTTGAACAATGACAATAAAAAATAAATCCTTCTAAGTTACTTTGAAGAGCTCCCTTATGGCTCAACCTCTTTCTTTCAGACAATGACTAAAGAAGGAACTACTTGTGCCTGACAGAGAAGTTTATTAAATATGTACTTACATAAAACATCAGTCTATTTCTAATATAACCCCACTCCACCACCAAATGCAAAAATGTCTTCAGGGTAAAAAATAACATCATAGTACCAGAAATGAATTACAAATATTAATGCTAAAGGTATTTTTTGAACACTTCTCCTCTTCTATTACATTTTTCTCTTTCATTTTGTTCAGTTTGAATACCTAAGATTGTTCGGTATATTGTTTATATTAATATTTAGTTTATATATTTATTAATAAAAGTATAGTTAATCATGTGGGAAAAGATTATGGATTTAATTTATCTTCACTTTTTTCCTCAGTAAAATGGGTTTTTAAAATATTTATATTATCTCTATCTATATTTATCTGTGTTTATATTGGGTGAATATGTGTATATTTTATTATATAGTATAAACATATATAATTATATTAAGTTAAGAAAAGTTTGATATTGAAAAATGACCATATGCTATGTAAAACTTGATATTAAAAAAGCAAAAAAAGGTAAGGTCTTTAGCATAGTTTAATTTTATGATTTTTGTTCCATTAGGCATTTGTTACTTCTACATGCAAAATTATTTAAATAATTTTTCTTAAAATAACCAAGTAAATGATTTGAATATATTTTTGTAGAAATAAACTGTATTTTCCTTACTTTAATTAATTTTGCATAGTATAGACATAGATATTGCTTTAATATTCCCTCTACCAAGCACACTTCCTATTGAGATGACGTCAAAGGACTTTGCGGTGTGGACAGACCCATAAATCTACCTAGCTTCATACTGAGATGAAGATCTCCAAACTCAAATTCAGTATAGGTCATAAGCAGTGCAATGAATCACATTCTGCAAAGGCATTTGACCTGACTGCAAATTATTTCCATGTTTTGTAGATGCAATAGACTGTATAAGGAAACACTGTCCCTTTTGTCCGTAATCCCTGGGAGATAATGTATGGGCATACTGAGCACACCTAGCATGGAGACTGGATCTGGCTTAGGTACAATCTCTTGGACTACAATGAATTTGCTTTTATTTGACTGCATTCAGCTTACAAGGAGTAACTTCAAGTGCCTACTATGTGCCAGGTACTTCAATTGAAGTGCTGAGTGGAGAAACCATCATTGGCTTTTTAGTAACCAGTTGAAAACCACAACAAAAACAGAGACAAAAGCTCACACTTAGACATTTTCTTTTGTTGGAAATGACTTTATTGCAGTTCCTCCTCAGTGTAATATGCTAAAACTGTTGGTTGCCAGGGACTGCTTATAAAGCAAGTAATTTTTAAAGCTATCAGTTTACTTCTTTTAAAGAAAACACAGAGTACATAGGCAGAGAGGGGCAGATTTGGCACTGGTTAAGGCTTTAATGCCAAAAAAATGAAATACTAATGCAGACCAAAATAAACAACTGTAAAATCTTCCTGTCAAAATAGGAGTTATGTCTGTGCTGTGCAGACTCAGAATCTAGGCTTTGAAAGTTTTCTGCTACATGGACCTCCACAGAAGCTGCTAACAGCTGCAGAAAGTGTCAAATGAATTTGAAGTTGGTGTCAGATCATCAAATCTTTCTAAAAGAGTTTTGATTTATTAAGGTTAAATTATAGTTATCTGTGATTCTCTTGTTAATGCACAAATGAGGACAAGATGTCATTTTCCCACCACTCTATTTCCATTTATGTACTCTAAATGCACTTTAAGGCAGAGAATCTTGAAGGGAGAGACCAAGTTTTACTGGTTTCGGTAGGTAATTATTTACAATCAGTTAAAAGAAAATGGATGGTGAAAAAATAGCCCACAATTCACTTCTATAAAACCAATTCTTACTTATTTCCAAACAAATCAACTAATGGGAGATGAGAGATTTACAAAAGGAAATAGTTGATTTGGACAGCTTTTCTGAAGGAATCCAAAGGTTAATAAAAAACTCCCACCCTGCTTTCATTTCATACTTGGAAGTTAATACCCCCTGTCATCTTCGCATTTAAATGCAATGCACAACTAAGAAGAATTGGGTTCTAATTCTGTTTGAGCCATTTGTTAGCTGGGTCACCTCTAGTAAGTTCTCAAATATGCCTGGGCTTCAAATTTTATTTGAAAATAAGGTATACTGTTTTCAGTTGTGTACCAGGGGGTCCGAGGAGCATTTTCATGAAGGTTATAGAGCATAGGCTGAAAGGCAGGTTTCTCCCATTCCCACCTTGACCAAAGCAGTGGTGATTCTCTCAAAAACATTTATCTTGCCTTCAAAATATGGTTTTATTTGGCACGGATTTTGACACTAAAAACAGAATAGCACTGTGCTGCGATTATATCTTTCTCCTCTTAAAGTTTATGGCCCTTCCTCTATGATCTCTAGCTTCTTTACCCAGTTCAAGCTACCAGTTCCCAAGCAATTTATCTTCCTTTATGGTAAAGGACTAGAGCTGGGTAAAATTAAACCGAGTAGGTGGGTTTCCCTTAAGATGTGATCCAGATTTCACTTGCACAGGAAGTCATGAGAGCTGTCCAATTCGTGGAAACGAGTCATTAAATGCAGTAAGACAGCTTTAGAGATTTTACAGTGGTTTATTTTAGTCCATTAGTAATTCATTTTTGGCATATCAGCCTCCACTAATGTCAAGTTGTACTCTGGGACTTTTGCAAAATAGATCACACTTAAGCATATTTTCCAGCCCTCAAAGCGATATAGAACATTTGTGCAGGCTTTTTTCCAGTCCTGTACACAGCTGAAAAAAATTTTTTTCTGCCTTAAGTACTATTAACTATCTCTCCATTGTCAAATACAAGGCCCATTTTTAACTCTACCTTCTTCTGTCTAAAATGTAGGTCAGCAATGGATCTCTACCATTGATATAACTCATCTCATGCCACTGCTGGCTCCTGGTCTTCTTCCTTTTTCTTTTAAACCATTTTTTTAAAGATTTTATTTATTTATTTTTAGGGAGGAAAGGAAAGGAGGGAGGGAGAGAGGGAGAGAGAGAGAGAGAGAGAGAGAGAGAGAGAGAGAGAGACATCAATGTGCAGTTGCTGGGGGTTATGGCCTGCAACCCAGGAATGTACCCTGGCTGGGAATCGAACCTGGAATACTTTGGTTCCCAGCCCGCACTCAATCCACTGAGCTATGCCAGCCAGGGCTTCCTTTTTCTTTTGCTTTAGGTATAAATATTAACTGATGCTTTAAAACATTTTTATTTATTTCCACTTGCTGTGCTCCGATAGCAGATCTGTACTTAACCTGTATTCCCAAACCTCCTTGTCAATTCCTTGCAGGAATTCAAGTCCTTACATATGATGTCCACATCCACACCTCAACCCTGTTTTCCTCTTTTTTTTTTGGCTCCATGTTATGTTCAATAGATGTTACACCAATATCTCACATTAATCTGCTTGAAGCTAAATTTAACCTCCCTACTCCCTAGCTCCATACTGGTTCGTCTCTCTTCTAGTCTATTAAAATCTGTATGTGGCACCATAGGTATTCTAAGTCCTTTGCTCCTAGAAAAACAGATTTTAGACTTTCCCCCCGAATCTTAACATGTTGTGTCTTCTTCAATTTTAAGAGAATAAACTAATAAACATGCTAGAATAACATTTCCAATGGAAGCAACAATTCAAGGCTCCCTATCTGCTAACATATTCCCTCCCTCACTTTCAGGTTTTGGATGAAAGTATGAAACCTATCTCCTTAAAACTCACAATTGACTGTTTTTTTCCTTCAACTTTTTAAAGTACATTTTATTGATTACGCTATTACAGTTTTCCCAATTTTTTTTCTTTGTCTCCCTCCACCAAGTATCTGCCTTCCCTCCAGCAATCCCTAGTTCATGTCCATGGGTCATGCATGTAATTTCTTTGGCTTCTCCATTTCCCATACTGTTCTTAACATCCCCCTGTGTATTTTGTGCCTACCCATTAGGCTTCTTATTCCCTGTACCTTTTCCCACATTCTCCCCCTCCCCCTCCTCAGTGATAACCCTCCATGTGATCTCCATTTTGTGATTCTGTTCCTGTTCTAGTTGTTTGCTTAGTTTGTTTTTGTTTTGATAGATTCAGCTGTTGATAGTTGTGAGTTTGTTGTCCTTTTACTTTTCATAGTTTTGATCTTCTTTTTCTTAGATGGGACATCTCCAAAGGTGTCAGCATCTGAATCATAAGGATGCCAGAAGGAGAAGAGGAAGAACAAGAAATCAAAAACTTATTTTAAAAAATAATGAAAGAAAACTTCCTTAATTTGGCAAAGGAAATAGACATGTAAGTCCAGGAAGTACAGAGTCCCAAACAAGTTGGACCCAAAGAGGGCCACACCAAGACACATCATAATTAAAATGGCAAAGGTTAAAGATAAAGAAAGAATCTTAAAAGCAGCAAGAAAAAGAGGAGAGTTACCTACAAAGGAGTTCCCATAATACAGTCAGCTGATTTCTCAAAAGAAAATTTGCAGGCAAGAAGGGACTGGCAAGAAGTATTTAAAGTGATGAAAAGTTAAAGCCTACAACCAAGATTATTCTGTCCAGCAAAGCCATCATTTAAAATGGAAGAGCAGATATAGTGCTTCCCAGACAAGGTAAAACTAAAGTAGTTCATCATCACCAAGTCCTTATTATATGAAATGTTAAGGGACTTATTTGAGAAAAAGATCAACTTTTTTTTAACTTTGTCACCAAGTTTCATTTTGAATTCATTGTAACCCCTGAAGGTTTTCTTTTAAATCAGAATCTCCATCCTTACTCTATTGGAGTTTATTAGTAGCTCTGTTCTCAAGATTCTTGTACTTCATTTACACGATGGGGCTTATCACCTACTTGTTTTCAAATCAGATTTTGAATGAATTCATTTTGTCTCCACAAAAGTATTTAAGGTATTAGTTTCCATCCATCCATCCATCCATCCATCCATCCATCCATCCATCTATTCATCCCTTTATCTAGAGTATTTATGGAGTCCACAATATGTCAGGCACTGTGTTGAGCAATGGAACTATAACTGTATTTAAAGACAAATAGGGTTCTGTTTTCATGGTGATATTCTGGGTCCCCAACTATAACAAAACTTGTATTTAGAATATAGAAAATGTACATTGAACGCTTGCTAATGAATCAAAAAAACTGATTAAATATCTGTCTTTCCACTTTTCTAAAATAAGGGCTTTTTTATTTTCTTTTCCTGTATCTCTTTATGAAGGCTAGTTGAGTCTATGGAAGTAGTTCTTGACAATGCTCCCATACCCTCCCCCTGTCCCCTTCCCTGGAATATTTGGTAATGCCTGGAGACATTCTTGTTACCACTGGAGCTGGGTGGGGTTGCTGCTGGCCTTTAGTGAGTACAAGCCAGGGACACTGATTAACATTCTACAATGTAAAGGACAGCCCACACGATAAAGAATTACTCAGCTGAAAATGTCAACAGTGCCAAGCTTGAAAAACTCTAGTCTATGTGAGTTCACATAAATTCAATTTCTTTAACAACAGTAAACTATTTGTTTCATTCATCAGGTGTTATTAATTTTTTTAGCCAAAAATTACAAAATAGTTTCTATTCTAATGCCACACTTTGAGCTTCTTTGCTCTTAAGTTTGGGCACTGCTCAAATAATTATTCCTCAAACATAAAAAAAATTACATATTAGATGCTTTGGATATGTGGTATTCTGGATAAAATAACATAAAACCCCAACAAAACTGACCTAAATAATAAGATGTATTTTTCCTTACTTTAAGCAGTCCAAAGAGTAAAATGGCTCCTCAATTAGACAATTTAGAAATATAACATTGAAATCAAAGGTTTAGTATCTTTCTATTGTTCTACTCTTCTGTGATCACCATATTGACTTTGTCCTCAGACAGCTATCCACTTGGCTGAAAAATATCTGCTATGCTTCTAGGTACCCTAAGAGGATACAAAAATATTCAGTAAAAAAAGTGGGACTGTTTCCTCTTGTGCATATCTATTTAAAAGAAAGAAAACGTCTCCCAAAAGATCTCCTCTTGTCACATTGTGTAGAAATGAGTCACACACCAATCCCTAACTAAATTTGGGCAAAGGGAACAAAATACCATGATTGACTCAGACTACTCAGAATTTATCCATGAATCACATGGGGGATGAGCGGACGCTTGAACAAAGTTGGGACTCTGCCAGCAAGGAAGTGGGGGCGAGGCTGTTGGGAAGGTTGTTACAAATGGACACCCATTTTAACTATGAGATCTATAGTTGAGTCCCTGATGCTTCATTGCCGTTGTAAATCCCATTATTCTTTTCAGAAGAACAAAGGTGTTACCCTCCTGTTTCTAAAGTTTAAAGTAGAAAAATTATTTCTTCTTCTTCTTAAAATATGTGGGAACACATTTCTGCTTTACAAGTGACTATTGGGGCTGTGAAAGGGAGTGTAGTGGGTGAATCACCTAGGGTGCTAAATTAAGGAGGTATAACTTACATTTTAGGGGTCTCTCCTTGAATGTTGTGCCCTAGACACCTCACTTGCTTCAATCTAGTCCAGGCCCTAGTGACTATATTATAATGTGGGCCTTAGATTACAATAGAGAGTGATTTTAAATATTTGGGAGTACACTTGAGACTAATGTCATTTAGCCTGCAATACAGCAATTTTTTTTGTCCTTGGGACACCTTGGAAATAAACTCTGCTCATGGAAAGACAATTCTGGCCATTGGGCATATAACAAAACATAGCAATAGTTTTTTGAGTCAGTAAAACTTGGTTATAAAGTACTTTTATAAATACTTTTCTCTTGAAGTCTTGACATGATCAGCACTGGGCGTGACCCAAAGATGGAATGAAGAACATGAACCAATGACTGTTTCCTTAGCAACAAGAACCATATATTTCCTTTGAAAAAAGAAACCAAAAGAAACTGTTTCTCTATGTCCTTCTTTCCTCCAGTTTAGTGGTTTAAACAGTAGTGATATAAAATAAATTTAATAAATATATAACCAATATTTCTTGAAGTACATGTGCAAAGCAATAATTTTATTTTAAAATTGCTAATTATGACTTCTTTACCTACTATCCATTCAGCTATATTATTAGGTATATGAGCAACTCTGTAATGCATGTTATCTACTAAAATCTCAGCTCTGTTGCATATAAGAATTGCCTGAGCAGTTTTTAAAAATCAAAAATGTTTGGGTTCCAACAGAACATAATTCAGCTGTGCTCATCCAACATCAGCATTTTTTGAAAGTGCCCCCCAAGTGATTTTAATGTGCAGCTAAGACTGAGAACCACAACTCTGAAAAATTTTATGGCATTGATAATTCACCTAAACAATTTGAATTACATCAGTTGGAGATTAGAGTTTACAGACAATTTTAGAAGGTATAGTCCAAATTCCTCTCTGATTTACTGTTTTTCAGGAAAAGGTTTCAACAAACTAATAAATCAGCATCCCCCAATTAGTCAGTCTCTAAGTCTACCATGTTCTTTGGGTATGGAAAGAGCTTATAGGTGGACTTTAGCTGCCACCAAAACCATCCAAAATCTGCTTCTCCACAGCCTCCATGAACTATGTGTAGGAGAATGACAAAGATTCTGCCTTAATATGTCTTGATTGGACATACAGCCCCCAAAGCCTCTGAGAAGGGTTGGCTTCTCCACCTGTCTGGTCCCTTCCTACCAAAGCCAAGGCTCATGAAGACTGCCCAACTTGCCCACGCTTGTTTTCCAGGGAGTGTGAGAGTTCAGAGAAGATGTGGTCTTCCCATCTCAATGCAGAGTTATGGGTCACATTTGGAATGGAGACAGAAAAGACTTTAATTCACAAGTCTATTTTTTTTAAATACTTGTCAGAGAATAAAAGATAAGAATTTTTCTCTCTTTCAGCTCAGATGCCCAAATATTAGCATGCTTCTTTTTTTTTATGGGAACTCTTTGTAATCATTAATTCATCTCTTGTCCTATTCCACAGGATTTCATAGAGAAACTACTATGTACTGGAGTGTGTTAAGTGAAGAAGTTATGAGTATGAATAGTGAATAGTTTTTTACTTGTAAGCACCAAAAAATTCTAGATAGCAATACAGACAGGCACATAGTTTGATACTTGTATGATAGAAGTAAGTCTAGGGATTTATGATGACTCCAAGAAATAACAGCTGAAACTGGAGGACATTGAAGAATAATTCAGTTAAAAACAAAACAAAAAATTAGTAAGGGAGATAATATACTAATTTAACCTAATGATTATGGGATAAGCTACTAAAAAGTGGTAGGTGAAAAAAAAATGAGTGTTAACAAGTCAATGGAGAGAACACTTTGTATTTAATTATTCCAGCAAATATTTAGCAAGCATACAGTATTGAAAACAATGTGGGCAAGGGGAGAAGACCACTGATGTGGAGACTTAGTACCTATTTTAAACTCAAATTGTGTTCTGTAGGAAAGGCAGATATTAATAATAATTATAATGATAATAAAATAATATTGATAAAATAACTTTTAGGGGCTCTAGAAACTTTTTGCTAAATTATGGTACATGGAATAGCAATATTGGCCTCACCAGCAAACTTGTTAGAAATGCAAGTCCCATCCCGAACCAACTAAATCAGAACCCGCATTTTAACATGATTCCCCAGGAGAAATGTGTGTGTACACTGAAGTGTGAGAGGTAATGATCTATTATGTGATAAGTGCTTTAGATAACTTACCTGCTTAAACTGCATAACAATCTTGCCCTTGCTAAGGAGGTGCCAATTTGCACCTCCATTTGACACCTGAAGAACTTGAAGCTCAGAAAAGATAAATGATTTGCCCAAGGTGATACAGGTAGTAAAATAACAGAGCTGCTTGAATCACCACAGATTGGTTTTCGATACCATGTTTTATGTATCTACTAACAATACTAAAGAAGTAATAAGAAGTAACGTGGCAAGTAGCACAACTTCTTGGAAGCTGGTTTGGATCCATTCTGCAACCATCAAAAATCAGAGACAAATCATTTTTTGTGTTGTTTTTCTTTTACTTTTTATTATTTTTTTAGTTTACTTTTTATTATTGTTTAGGTACAGTTATCTGCCTTTCCCCTCGACCCCTCCCCACCACCCCATTCGTCCCCATCTCTTTCCCCTGTTTCCACCACCCCCCTTGTTATTATCCACGTGTCCTTTATAATTTTTCTTGTAAACCCTTCACACTTTTCCCCCATTATCCCTTACTCTCTCCCCTCTGGTCTCTGTCAGCCTGTTCTCAATTTCAATGCATTTGGTTATATTTTTCTTGTTTGTTCATTTCATTGATTATTTTCCAGTTGAAGATGAGATCATATGGTATTTGTCTTTCACCGCCTGGCTTATTTTACTTAGCATAATGCTCTCTAGTTCCATACATGGTGTTGCAAAGGGCAGGAGCTCCTTCTTTCTTTCTTTCTGCTGTGTAGTATTCCATGGGGTAAATGTACCATAGTTTTTTGATCCATTCATTTACTGATGGCCATTTAGGTTGCTTCCAGCACTTGGCTATTGAAAATTGTGCTGCCTATGAACATAGGTTCTTTTGGATTGGTGTTTCAGGGTTCTTAGTATATAATCCTAGCAGTGGAATTGCCAGGTCAGAAAGAAGTTCCATTTTTAGTTTTCTGAGGAAGTTCCATACCATTTTCCATAGTGGCTGCACCAGTCTGCAATCCCACCAACATCTTTTTATTCAACAACCACAGCAAGGTATCTGCATGGTGTCACTAGGAGCTACAGTGGACCAAAAGGTGGTGGAGACATATCAAATTAGCCACAGCCTACTTAGAATCTAGGGGTCCAGGTAATTTTGCACCAGAGCTTCACACGGGGTTTTGAGAATGTGAGCCTCTGATAAATTACCCCCAGTGATCAAAACCCTATGCTGAATTTTATGGGCCCCAGGAGTCCTTGGGCACTGGTGGGCCTGCCTACGTTAATACTGAAATACAGTTTTTCTTCTTTTCATGGTGTGTGGAGTTAGTCCCAGATAGTACACAGCATCTAAAATGCCCCTCCAAAATTCCAACTCCTGCCAGTATGGAGGTAAAGAAAGGACAAAACTACCACGTGGCAAAGGAAAAAATCCTTACATTTCCTCTGCTAGCTTCAATAAACCAAGCAAGGAATTCTCCTATCTAAAATCAAGACAAAATAAATCTTCAAAATGCCTTTCAGTCAGTGGTATGGTCTTTAAAATTAGTTTTCCTAAAATCTTTTCCAATTCAAGCAGGGCCACAGGAAAAAAAAATGTTCAATTGTTCAGTAAAAACATGTAGTTTGCTTTTACAAAGAAAAGGCAGCCCTTGTCTTGTTTGGATGACTGTTTTCACGTTTGTTTCTAAAACACCTTAGAAGACAGATGACTAATTAAAGAAGTGACATGGAAAAATTCCATAATGAAAGCATACATTTCACCCTTCTCAGAAGTTAGGTTGCACAATCAAAACGATTGCTTTTGAGACTGCACCGTCCAGCTCCACGTGGCAAACATGCAGAGGACTTTCCCATTACAGCCACAATCGCCTACAGTAAATGCTTCTATACCTTCTGGGTTGGCTGGCGACAGTGATAAGGTGGTAGTTAAATATTTCTTTCAACAGAGAGTTTCTTCAAAAATTTTTCTTTCAAATTTTCAAATGTACTTATTTTAAAAATGATTTTATTGTTGTTAAATTACAGTTGTCTGTATTTCCCCCCAACACATCTCCCCAACCCAGCCAAACCCAACTCCCTCTCTTGCTTCCACTTTCCCCCTTGGTTTTGTCCATGTGTCCTTTATAGTAGTTCTTGACAACCCTTCCCCCCACTCCCCTCTGGCTATTGTAAGGTTGTTCTTAATTTCAAGGTCTCTGGTTATATTTTTTTTGCTTTTTCCTTTTGTTGATTATGTTCCAGTTAACAGTGAGATCATATGGTATTTGTCCCTCACCACCTAGATAAGAAATCATGACCCGCACATATGCTGCCTACAAGAGACCCACCTCAGAACAAAAGACCTCCACAGGCTGAAAGTGAAGGGCTGGAAATAAATATTCTAAGCAAATGGGCAGGAAAAAAAGCCAGGGTAGCAATACTCATATCAGATAAAAGAGACTTCCAAAAGAGTCGTAAAAAGAGACCCAGAAGGTCACTTCATAATACTCAAAGGAAGAATCCATCAAGAAGACCTAAACATTGTAAATATATATGCACCCAACATAGGAGAACCCAAATACATAAAGAAAATCTTGGAGGACTTTAAGAAAGATATTGACAACAACACAGTCAAAAGTTTTAATTTGCAAGGTATCTTGATGGTGCCAAATCACATTCAATTTTTTTATTTTTTCAGGGGTTAAAGGGGCGATTTGTATTTTTATATGACTGCAGTGGGGGTATCTTACAGGTGCCTTTTCTGTGCTTTTAAAGATGCAACTAACATAAGAATGGCAATGGGATATATCAAGTTGTATGCTGGAAAAATTATGAAAAATGTGGAGCTTTAGGATTTGTATTTTTCTTTTGCATAGTAAAATAAAACAGTTAACTTCAAAAAGGATACATAGTAAGTTTGGCATACTTCTAACAACCTAAGCAGATTGTAGTGGTCTGGTGTGCAATGTCGATGATCTCAAGCTATTTCAGGACTCTGGAAATAAAGTACAACAACTCAGAGACCATTTAGTGGTCTCTGTCACAGGCAAAATGTGATTGGGAGTCTGTCAGTGTTGTTGCCCACATGCCAGCTTAAGTACCATGCCTGGCTTAATATACTGTTTCTCATAGTTCCATTGAGTACTATATATACTTTCCCTTTTCCAAAAGTGTTACACTATTATCCATATTTTCTTCCCACTCCTGACACAAATAAGAAAGGAAGCTTAGCAAGAAATAAGCTGATCGAATCTGAGTGGTTAATGACTATTTAATTCTCTTACTGGGCTTATGCCTAAGAGAGTTTGAAAAGCTTTTTATAATCTATCATTATACATAAACCCTATATCTTTACCATTTTTCATGGGGAAAAATTCAAATAAATTATTTGGATGCTGTGATTGGAATGAAATGCATGTGCCTCACACCCAATATCCCAGCCAGCTGAAGTACAAATCACTGTGAGACAGTGCCTAGGTGGCAATGGAGAGCAATGTCAGATGCTGATTTGAAAGCGTCCAGTCTATGTGACTGGCCTGAAAAAGAATAGCTGAGGGACCCAGTGGGTTCTGGGAGACTGACACAGGTGGGTATGGTGGAGAAGATGTCAGCCAATGGGTTGGGATGCAGAAGTAAGAACATTTTTTCCAAATCTTATGGTTCTATCTTCCTTTCTGTTTCAATTTGCTACCCAGTTGCTAAGGTAATACAAAATATTTAAGGTTTTTGTTGAAGTTGCATCCCATTTCCAGGTACATATGTCTGTAATAGTTAATATAGCACTAACTGATGTAATAAATAAACCACAAAATCTCAGTGAATTAATTCATGGTTTTTATTCACATAAAGTTCAACTGGCAATAGGGAGAAGTTACCAATTTCTTCTGCCCACATTCCATTGTCCTAAATTCAGATATATGGTAACACCTTGTCACAAGAGAGGCTGGGAAATGCAATATAGCTGTGTGAATAAAAAGGAATGAGAACAGGTTGAAGGAAAGGTTGAACATTTAGCCAGTCTGTGCCCTAAACTTGTAGGTAGTTTGCTGCCAACATGCCAACCAAGTAAATTGATCCTTGTATGTATTGCACAGTGTATACTGTCTTTTCCAGATAGCTTTATTAATTTAGTTTGTCAGTTCTGTCAGTATTCTTATTTCATGCTCCACCTTCAGCTCTTTGACTTATGAAGAACTTGACTATTCTTTTGAATTTTGCTTAATAAAGCACCAGTAAAACTTCATCACAAAAAGTGATGTAAGTAATGTATCTTTTATGATGATAGCAGGCACATGCAGTGAGCAGCACCTGTACACTGCTGCAAATGCCTCACAGCATCTCATTTTGCATTTGCCACACTCTCAAAATAGAAGATTCATATTTTTATTGTCTCTATATCATGCCACAAAAATTGTCAGGCAATACACCAATATCCAAAAGCAACCATAATAAGAGTATTCCTGAGGAATGTCAGATCTAGTTAGGAGCAACAGAAATGTAGCAGAAATATAGATTTAAGTTGATATCCATTTTGACCTAATTCTTCCTTTTTCTCTCATTAATTTATTTTCCCCCTTCCATTTCTCCTCCCATTCCATCATTTATATACTAGGAGCAGACACTGGAGGAAAGCCCCCTTTGTTTCCAGGTGGTATAACTTTGGAATATCCTGAGAATTAAATGCAGAAAATCTGACATTCTGACCAAGGGCATTCTTATGTTGACTGTACTGTGTACATGATATGATTTAGATGGTTCAACACACACCAAGCCAAATAGTTTCATAATTTTCCATTTGAGTCAGCTTAGCTTCTCCAGTGCATTATACATGTGCCATGTCCTGATGGAGCAAATAAATAGGTTATGTCCTCCCAGGACTGGATTTGCCATGTTTCACAGGATTTAGAAGAGGAAGGTATGCATAAATGATGTAGTAAAGAACTGATTACCCTTCTTACAGATTATCAGGTATAGGACAAACCAGTTTTGAATTGGTATTACACTGTCAATTTGAATGAGTTCATAAAAATATGTAAATATAGCATTTAATATTTTTGTGAATGTATCTTTAGAACATTCAGAATAATTTTCTTTAGTTGATTCTGTTATTTCTTGGAATATTTATTTATTGAAAGATAAAGAGTGTGAATTCCTTTGCAGTTGACATTTGGCCTGTGTTCAACCCCTAGTGTTATTTGAAAATGACCCTGAACTTTTTAATTCCTGACCAAAATCTCAGTGACTATACACTAGAGATTTGCAAAATATACTCTCAGGATTGCTTTTAATGATCTGATGCTGGAAAGTAAAACTTAAAACATCAAGTACTTCCGTGATGGTTATTTAAAATGTATTTGTATTTCTGGGTAGAGTCAAACCATATGTTCTTATCTATTCCCATTTAACACAGCCAACTATTTTGCAAGAGACAATCAATATTCAAAAATCCACACGAGCACCACCTCAAAAATAGTTTGTTTCTTCTTTTAGCATAAAGAGATATATTTTCTCCCACCTGCTAGCACTGAGCACACCTGGAAGAGTTCATTTTTAGCCAAAACTTAGGCCTCATAGAACCAGAATCGTACCTAGAGTGGGCAATCTTTTATTCACTTGAATAAGGATTGAGTTAAAAGTTAGAATGCTGCCCTAAATTTCTCTAGCCATTTTCTCCCCCCACCCCATCCCCAGCTATTTAAACAATTAGAAGATTGGGTATCAAGCAGCATTTATCTAAGTATTTTAAAACTGTGCCAAAATAAAAGCTAATCATTTTGTAATCAGTATGCATAGAGGAGAAGAAACAGCAGTGAGGCAGTTGCTGCATGTTTGCTGACAAAATATTTAATCCAAACATTTAATTTCAATCTGCCACTGTTCTCAGTCAGTATAATTACTTTAAGCAAATACCATGTTGGAAAAAATGGTCCCAGCTACTAAAATGTAAATAATACAATATAATCATCACCATACTCCAATTCACATACTATAATTTATTCAGATCAATTTTATAAACATAGGTTTAATAAATTTTTAAATTATTATAAACATGTGGTCTAAGCTACATTTATAGGAGTTGGCTTACTCTTTCTTCTTGGCTTCATATACATCAATAAAGAAATGATGAACAAGACAAATCATAAGGATTTTTTGTAATATAATAGGGCTGAGAAAAATTAGTTTATAACATTTTGTCATCATGTCAAGATTAGGCAAAGTATTTAAATTATAAGAATTGGCAGAACCATATATCCAATATGCCTTTTAGAATTTTTATATAAATATATGTGTGTGTGTGTTAAATATAGTATATTTAAAATGAAGTTTCTAGAAATATAACACAAATAAAAGACATAGCCTCTACATCAAAAAGCAGTCACTATCAAAAAAAATATTAATTTTTAAAAACAAGGATCAATGTTCTCCTCTAGGACTTTTATGGTGTCATAAATTATATTTAAGTCTTTCATCCATCTTCGGTTTACTTTTGTATATGGTGTAACTTGGTGGTCAAGTTTCTTTTTTTGCATGTAGCTGTCTAGGATTCCCAACACCATTTGTTGAAGAGGCTATTTTCACTTCATTTTATGCCTCTGTCCCCTTTGTTGAATATTAATCAACCACGGAGATATGGGTTTTTTCTCGGGCTCACTATTCTGTTCCATCCATGTGTCTGTTCCTATGCCAGTACCAGACTGTTTTGATTACAGTGGCCTTGTAATATAGTTTGGTGTCAGGTATTGTGATCCCTCCTACTTTGTTCTTCTTTCTCAAAATTGCCATGGCTATTTGGGGTGGTTTATGGTTTCATACAAATTTTTGAAATGTTTGTTCTATACTTGTGAAATATGTCATTGGTATTTTAAAAGAGATTGTGTTGAATCTGTAATTTACTTAGGGTAGTATGGAATTTTGATGATATTAATTCTTCCAATCCATGAACATTGCATATGCTTCCATTTATTTGTGTCTTCCTTCATTTCTTTCTTCATAGCCATATAGTTTTCTGATTATAGGTGTTTTACCTCCTTGGTTAGGTTTATTCCTAGGAACTTTATTTTTCTTGTTGCTATAGCAAATGGGATTTTTTTTCCTGATTTCTGTTTCTGATATTTCATTGTTGGTGTACAAAAAAGCCTTTGATTTCTTAATATTTACTTTGTATCCTGCTGTTTTGCCAAACTCACTTATTGGGTAGAGTAGTTTTTGGTGGAGTCTATAGAGTTTTCTATGTATACTATCATGTCATCTGCAAACAATGACAGTTTTGCTTCCTCCTTTGTAATTTGGATGCCTTTTATTTCTTTTTCTTGTCTAGTTGCTGTAGCTAGGACTTCCAATAATATGTTGAATAGAATTGGTGAAAGCAGGCATCTTTGTCTTATTCCTGATCTTAGTGGGAAAGCTTTTAGTTTTTGTCTGTTGAGTATGATGTTGGCTGTAGGTTTTTCATATATGGCCTTTTATTATGTTGAAGTATGCTCCCTCTACTCCCACTTTGCTGAGTGTTTTATCATAAATAGATGCTGTCAAATGCTTTTTCTGCATCTACTGATATGATCATGCAATTTTTGTCTCTCCTTTGGCTTATATGATGTATTATGTTTATTGATTTGCAAATATTGTACCATCCTTACATCCTTGGAATGAATTCCACTTGATCATGGTGTATGATCTTTTTAATGTATTGCTGGATGCTGTTTGCCAATATTTTGTTCAGGATTTTAGCATTTATGTTCATTAGAAATATTAGCCTGTAATTTTCTTTCTTTGTTGTGTTTTTATCTAGTTTTGGGATCCACACAGCAATATATTTACTGATCTGTTCCCTTGAGCAAGGGACATAAAATAAATGATAAACAAATGAGACTTCATCAAAATAAAAAGGTTCTGCACAGCTAAAGAAAACATCAGCAAAATGAAAAGGAAACCAACTGTATGGGAAAATACAGTTTACAATGATACCCCAGACAAGGGTCTGATCTCCAAAATATATAAAGAACTTACATAGCTCCACTCCAGGAAGATGAACAATAAAATTAAAAAATGGGCAAAGGACCTGAACAAACACTTCTCCAAAAAGGGCATACAGAGGGCCCAGAGGTCCCAAAGGATGCTCAGGATCACTAGCCACCTCTGAAGGGTCATCAAGGACCATGTATAAAGGACATGCAGGCAAACCAAAGGAGGGCAGGATTGAGGGTGGGAGGTGGGGGCCAGTGAGGTGGGGGAGAATGGTAAGGGGGAATAGAGACAATTGTACTTGAACAACAATAAATAATAAATAAATAAAAACAAGGATCAGGACAAATGTGACAGTATGAAAATAAGTAAACTATCCTACATCTTATTACCTCTGTATTCCAAACATCTTCAAGGAGGATGGAGGTACAGGCAGTGCCCATTATGATCCCCAATTTGCTTTCATCCTTTCTTTGTAAATCTACCTTACTCACTTCTACCCTACTGGCTAAAAAATTGGAATATTCATTATGAAGAAGAGGTTAATTATGATGGCTACCCTAACTCTGGCTAGTCAGGAGCCCATAGCATCGTCTGATAAATAGAATCATTGCAGAGATCTCTGAACCAATCAGATAAGGTCCATATAAATTGAAATAGCAAGTATATTTGTAAATTAATTAACATAGTATAGTTTTAACAGTCTATTTAAAAACTGTAACTGTTAACATATTCTCATTTTGATATCTGACATTTGTTTCAAATAATATGGAGAACAGGGAAATTAGTGGAAATTTTAGATGAAACAAAGTTGGTCTTCTGTTGATAATTCTTAAAGCTGATGAGAGGATTATAAAATTAACTATACTATTCTCTCTACTCTGTACAGTTTCAATGTTTCCTTATTATAAAAATTAAAAACTGTATTCTTATACATAGAATCAGCCCTAGACTCCTGCAATATAGGAAACCTTCTTATCCACAATCTATTGAATATAGATGGAGTTAAGGGACCCACATTGGGGTTTCATCTTCCCATAACAAAAAACCTAATTAAATGTGTTGTATACAACTTGGACCTTTATTTTCTCAAAACAAGATATTGTAGGATGGATATTTCTAGGGACAACTAAAAATGGTACCAAAGACATCTTGCCATCTTTGCCTTTGTCATCTGTAGTGATATTTAGTCAAAATTTAGGCTTCATACATTGAGCTTTTTATATCAGTCTCTCAAAATGGCAGCTGAAATTCCTGCCATTGTAGTAGACAATGTCAGATTAAAGAACATAGATTTTTTTCCCTGTGTGAGTGTGTTTTATTTTTAACTAAATCCTTTTATGTAAGACCATAGCAAAAATTCCTTACTATTGTTCATTGACTAGATACAGGGAGGCTGGAAAATTAGTTTAAAAATTTAAGCTTGTATAATTTAGAGAGGGATTCTGTAGCTGATACCATAGTGAAGAAGTATACAAAGAGCTCTTAACATAAAAAAATGAAAATGGTTCCCAGTAGGTCTGTAAATGGTACCAAGATGGCATATGTATATGTAACATTTGCCACAATAATGCGGAGTAACAAAGAGCCACACAACTCCAGTGGTAAAATATACTTTTTTTTTTAGTGTAGCTCTATAGTGTTTAATTGACCTGAACTTAGCTTGCCTGATGTTGTCTGGTCTTATTCATGAATCTATGGTTACAATCAGGTTGGAAAGTTGTCTTGGCTGATCTTGGCTGGTCTTAGTTGGACGGCTCACATGGCTAGTTAGTTGTGTGATGAATGAACTAGGATGTTCTTGGTTGGAATAACCAGAGAAATGGCTCTACTGCATGTCTCCTACACCAGCAGGCTACCAATGGCAAGAGAAAAAAGTACAATCAGAAGCACACAATAACTTTGTTTCAAGTTTATGCATGCATCATATGTGTTAACTTCTCAGTAGCTGAAGCATTACCTAAGTAATAGTAAGATGTCAGGAAACAGACTTCATCATTTTTCTAAGAGGAACTACAAAAAAACATGGCAAAAGTTTCATAGAGAAAAGAGCTAAGAATTGTGGTTGTTACTGCAACCAATCTATTAAACCAACCCTTAGAAAAGTTAGACAGTAGTGGCCAGAGTTGATGCTTACCTCATTCTCAACTTCTATTTCCAAAATCATCAAGTCCTATCAATGTTTCCTCCTAAATATCTCTCAAGTGTTTCCTCTATTCTCCTGTTTATCGCCAGTACTCTTGTGCAAGCTCTCAATGAAGATTTTGTAATAACATCTTCATTAGTGTCTGTATGCAGTGCCACACAAATATCTAGAGTAATCTTTTAAAAATGTGTATGGAATGTGTAATATTTAAACATTTCAGTGACTCAACATTGCTCCCTACTATCTTCTACAAATTCTTAGGCACTATGGAGCCTAGTTCATCAGTTTCATCTTGGACTATATTCTCCAACTTTTAATTCCAGTGTGTTTACTGTACCACACTTCCAGTGTGGTTCTTGCTCTATTTCCTTTTGTCATAGTTTCTTTGCACATCTTTCTTCTTCAGGAATATTCTTCCATCTGCTCTTTGCCTAAATAACCAATTCATTCCTCAGATTTCCGCTTAAGTGTCACTTCTCAGCAAAGTGTTGCCTGACCTTCTTTATTAGAACTAACCATTTTAATATAGATTCCCATCATAATGTAAGCAGTTCTTTTTTTTTGAAAAGTCCTAATTAAAATTTTGTATTAGTCTGTGTGACCTTTTAAATAAACTTTATTTTTGTAATAATTTTAGAAATGCAGAAGACTTGCAAAGATGGCATAGAGAGTTTCCTTTTACTCTTTACCCAGTTTCCTCAAATGTTAATGTCTTAAATAACCATGGTACATTTAGGGAAACTAAGAAATTAATATTAGTATAATATTGTTAACTAAACTAAAGCCTTTGCTTAGATTTCACCAGTTTTTTCATTTATATCTTGTTTTTCCCCTAGGATCCAATTCAATACACCATGCTTTGTGCAACTGTTATATCTCTTTAATTTTCTCTAACTTATGACATGACATGTTCTTAGTCTTTCCTTGTTTTTCATGACCTTGTCAGTTTTAAAAATTTCTGGCCAGGCATATTTTAGACTGTTTCTCAATTTGAATTTCTTGATGTTGTCTCATGATAAGATTAGTATTATGAATTTTGGGGGAAGAATGTCTCAGAGATGCAGTACAGTTCTTACTGTGTGATATCAGAGGATACCTGCTGTCAGCATGACTTATCACTGGTGATAACTCTGGTCATTTGGATACAGTGTTGTGTGCCAGGTTTTTTCATTATATATTTATTTTTTCCATACTCTACTCAATAGAAATGAGCCAAAATGTCCAGGCCACAATAAAGTAGAAGGGAGTTATGCTTCATTTCTTGGAAGAAAGAGTACCTGTAAGTTTGTAAACAATGTTAAAACCACAACAGTAATTTCTAAATATTTGGAGGAAATGCTTTTAATAATGTAAACATTCTTAAAGTTTTGCCTACTACTTTTACTATTCATCCATGTAACTTGCCTGCAGAAGTTATTACTGTGATATTCTTTTTTTAAATCCTCACCCAAGGATATGCTTATTGATTTAAGGGAGAGAGGAAGGGAGAGACAGACAGAGCAAGAGAAATGTTGATGTGAGAAAGAAACATGGATCTGTTGCCCTATTCCCATACATGTCCCAACTGGGAAGGAACCTGCAACCTAGGTATGTGTCCTGACCAAGATGGAACCCAACACCTTTTTATGCATGGGACAATGCTCCAGCCAACTGCACCACCTGGCCAGGGCTTCTGTGCTATTGTATTGGTGACAAGTTTTTTCTTCATTTTGTCCATATTCATTATCTACTACTCTTCCATCTGATTAGATTTGTCTCCACTCCTCCATTTGTTTATTTTATATATATATATATATATATATATATATATATGAATAGATATGTGTATATTTTATTCTTTACACTTTGAGTTGTTCTCTGATACTATCATCCTTTATCTTACTGCTTCAACTGTTATAGTTTTGGCCTTTTGGAGCTCATCTAGGTAGACACACATGTCTTTTTCATATGCCTTAATTCTTTTTTAGTGTTTCCTATATAATTTTGCTGTCATTTTTTAGTTTTTTGAATGAGATATGATTACATGATACAAAAATAAAAATTATATCATATATAAATACACATGAGAAATACAATAATATAAACTATAAATACAATATATAAACTAATTTTACCATAGTCTGAAATTATGACCATGACTTTGCATCTTTTTGTTGCATTTGCCTGATGGGACTTTATCCATTAGCTTATTTTCAACCTTCCTGAATTTCTTTGTTTTAAGTGTGTCTTTGTATACATTGGGACTTACTTTGGGAGCCAAGCAACAATCTAATGGATGCGTGTGACAACCACTGAGGAGCTTAAACTGTCAAGAGAGCACCTTCTGTGAAGGAAGAGTGTAGTTAGCTAGCTAATTGCATCTGGCTGCCCAGTGTTGGGTTTTCTGATGCATTTATACCTTCATCATGCTCTGTCCAAACTGCTCCCAGCCAATGGCTAAAACAGCCAGAACCCTTCTGCTCAATGGGAGACTTACTCTAATGAGCACTCTTTGCTGGAATTTCAGATTAGCCTGGCTGCAATTTCTCCGAGATGCACTTCAGTCTGAGATGTTTTCTGCTTAATCCCATTTCCTTCCCTTCTTCCTTTCATAGGTGTCCAACCTGCATCACAGCCTCCTTATTCCACCTCTCCTTCTCTTTTAACATTCACAAGCATTCCCTCCAGTAAATTTCTTGCACATCTAATTCCATCTTGGTGTCTGTTTCCCTAAGAACCTTAGCTGACCATAAATTTTCCTGTACATTTATCAATATGACAGATACTTTGTTCTGTTCTGATATTTTTTCTTATTTTTCTCTCAGTTCTTTCTGGGGTTCTACCAATTCATGTTTTACCTCTGCCTGTTGTCTTAACATCTCTTCCCTGAGTCCTTACCCTTCTACTTTGTGATCTTCCTTTGTAAATCTATTCATTTTCAATAAACAAAATATTTTTAGTCACAATTTGTAACTGTTCCATTCAACTTTCTGGGGCATGTTCTTTATCTTCTGCTATGTTTTGCTCTTCACTTACACATTTTTCTTATGATATTATTCTATTGTTGCTGTGCCACTTCATTTTTCATTATTCATTATTGAATTAGTTTTGTTTTTTTTCCTAGGATGAGCTCTAGGCAGATATTGTGTGTGTGTGTGTGTGTGTGTTATTCTTTCTAAAGCCCTATTATTACTTTCTTAAAACTAGGCCTGAGATGGCTCCTTTTGCAGACTCTACTGTCTCAGTTCTTGCAATCAAAGTGTGGCAATCAAAGAATATAGTTTCCGTACTTCGGAGCATAAATCTCCCCATAAGACAGTGTAATTTTACTTTATAATTTTGTTTTCTAATATTTACTGCCACTATACTTTGAGTTTTTTCTTTTCTTACTTCTCTTTTTCTCATCTCAGCTGCTTTTAAGAGCCTTGTTTTGTATCTGTAAATAGCTGTCTGATTATTACTCTGAAGATGGAGTTTGTAAGCCACTTTGTATTGTGCTTGTTTCTTTTGTATGCTTTCTAGGAGAATTATTTGAAAAATGCTGACGTGTACAGCCAGGTTCACACTGGCTGCCTTTACATGCTTGTTAGTCTCTTCCACCACCAATGATTCTTAACCACGGCAGGACTAACAACATGGTTCGGCTGATTCATCCTTGTGGGGCTCTCTTGTGCATTGAAGGATATTTAGCTGCTCTTCTGTCCTTAACCTTCTAGATGCAAGTTGTGATAGTCAAAATGAGTTCCATATATACCCAAATGTCCTCTCACGGGCAAAGCTGTTCTTAGTAGGGACCACTTCACTGGATCAAAACACCCAGTGAGATTTAGCATGTCTTTTTGTTTTTGTCATTGTTGTTAAAATTTACATTCTCGTTACCTAACATAACTTAGCCCATAGTAACAGCAATTCAACAGCAATATGTTGATGGTATGAATGACTAAGTGAAGAGAGTATCATTGAGTTTATTTGTCTTTCTTGGGATCTTCATATGTTAAAAATAGAAAGTGTCTTATAGACAGAGAAGATATTGACCACTGTCAGAGAGGAGGAGGGTTGTGGGGCTGGGTGAAAAAGGTGAAGGAATTAAGCAAAAACAAAATCAACAGCCAAAAAACCTCATAGAAACAGACAACAGTATGTGATTATGAGAGGGAAAGTGGGATGGGGCTAGAATTGGGTATAGAGGAGATAAATCATGATGAAAGGAGACAACTGGGGTGGTGAACGCACAATGCAACACACAGATGATGTTTTACAGAATTGTACACCTGAAACCCATATACTTTTATTAACCAGTGTCATGCCAATAAATTTAATAAAAAGCAAAATAATAATATTTTGTCCAACTATATGTCTTTCCCTGTTGAAAACACACATAGAATAATAGTATTATAGATATGAAGAGAATTTGGAGATGATCCAGTATAAGCTTTTATTAGTAGTTGAAGAAATTGACATTCAAAGAATTTATGTTTTATCCCTTATTACACAGAAATTAATGGTAGAGCTGGAACAAACTCTCCACACATTAGGACTTTCTCAAAAATACTATGATATATCATTTAATCCAAGACTACATATTTATTAAATAAACAATCCTCTAAACATCTAAAGGACAAAACACAGTGAAATAAAACTAATATCCTGTTTCACAATTAGGAGAATGTGATGATGTCAACAAAAAGTGTTTTGAATTAATTTGAGAAAATACAAAGAAACTGGTTCTCTAAACATGCTAAATTATAAGGGAGTTATAAGCTTCAATAGCAAGCACACAGTAAACAGTTTGTAAGCTTTTCTAAAGATCTCAATTGTTTGATAAAGGATAAGTTAACTTTTCAAAACACATTTAAATTTAGTGTCACTAAAGGTAATAAAAAATCTTGGAAGAATACATATAGTAGTAAAGTTTAATTGACAATTATTTATATCACCGTAAAATTCATTAAACTCAGTTTACTTACTTTTTTAAAGATGGGAGAGGGAGGGAAAAAGAGAGGTAGAGAAACATCAGTATGTGAGTGATACATTGATCAGTTGTCTCTTGCATGTCCCCAGCCGGGAACCTGGCCAGCAACCCAGGCATGTGCCCTGACTAGGAATCAAACCAATGACCTTTCAATTAGCAAACCAGCACACAATCCACTGAGCCACACCAGCCGGAGCAAATTGAGCTCAGTTTTAAAAACACCAAGCATCAACATAGTCTATGGCACTGGCAGAAGTGCTATTCTCTATTAACTGATGTGGAATGAGGTAATTATGCCCAGTTACACAAACTGACTGGCACGGGTATGACCAGGTAATACTATAACATAGCTCATGTAATATATATTATCCACACTTTCCTACACTGCATAGTAGGAGGATGAAGAAAAGCTAGAAACTTTTTGACAAATGCTGGGGTTTTTTTTCAATTATCAAGTCATAAAGAACACTTTTATGTCAATATCTTTTGTGGAAACCATTACCTAAACTTAAACCATTGCGTGTGTGTAGGGATAATGGAGTCAGTCAGACTTTCTCACCCGGATATCTGGGCGACTATGACTCAGCAGTAGTCATGTAACCTTGAGCGTGGGCCCGCATGTGCAGAATTAAGTCCTGTTATATAATCAGAAGGTCAGATACAGCACCCCCACCAGTTTTATGTTCACTTAGTATGTAAGGGAGTCAGGACTTCCTGCCTGCACGTGTGGATTGCCCCAGCCTGGAATAGAGGCATGTAAGACATTCCCACGGCTCTGCCCAAATCCCACATTAACCTGCCAGACCTCAAACACTTGCAGGGCAGTGTGACCACTTATGTTTCATTGATTTATTTGGTTGAAGTAGGTAGTCTGAGAAACTCATAATGCCAGTCTTTTACTTAAAGTGCTATACATGGATATGAAACATTTCCTAAATCACAGAACTCAATACTTGCTTATAAATAATGTGATGCTTAAGAACAGAAATTGAAATACATTTATCCTTAATTGTGACAAAGTCACTAAAACATTTATAAAAAATGAAAACCTCAGATGTTATCCAGATATTTCTATCCAGAGATAGAAATTTTTAGGGTAGGGGAAAATGTTAACTTGATTAAGGATGAAATGGGTGAAAATAGTTTGTACTGTAAAAATGTTCTAGGAACAAAACTATGAAATATATAAACTGAAAATCATGGTCAATGTAAATAAAAATACTGCAGAAACAATGTTAAAATTGTGAGTCCCTTGAGGAAAGGAACAGCGTGTAGATGTCTTTGTGTCTTTGATGATAGACAGGTAGGCTGGCATTGAATCAATGTTAGAAGAAAAAATTAATGAATACCCAATTCAGTTGTTATAGATTTCCAGTACCACATTTTCAGAGAACAAATACATTTTAAAAGCAACCTCATTTTGAAGTTCTTTTAAACAAATAAGCCACTTTCAGTGTAGGAAAATTAGAGACTACAAAAACTGAAACAAAAATTACTCGTATCTTACCATCTAGATATAACTACTATCAACATTCTGGGGTATATTTTTGTAGACCTGTTTCTTGTTGCAGCAGGCTCTGCATGTGTTTCAAAAGAGATGGAAGAGTTAGAGGGAAACTGGGTTCTTTTGACCACCTACTGTCATTCATTTGCTTGGGGAAGGCTGTTAGTTAGGGCTACTGGTGAAGATTTACTCTGAAAACAATGCAAAATTTAAAGGAGAAACAATGCACTATGCTATGCGGTAGACATCCTCAGCGGCCCTGTGATTTTCTCTTTTTGGGGAGAATTTAACCTTCCTTGTAACAGAAAGGGAGAGAGAGAGAGAGAGAAACAGCTTTTCTAAAAGAATAAATACCACTTGAATTTAAACTTCTAATTAAACATAATAATGCTTTCCTGAGAAATAAAAGAGTATTCACTAGCTCTAAGTAAATCAAATGAAGAACATCTCTTAAAACTTATTGAACTTGTTAGCAATTAAAGTTAAACAGATTTTACCCAGTTTCTTTGTTTTCTCTTTTCAGCAAGACTCTATGTGAAGAAAGCCTAGATTGACATCTCACAGTTCCAGATATTGTAGATTCAAAAATATGTGAACAAGCACGACTAGAAAATATCAGGCATATGGCATGAAACACATTTTCATTCATTCTCCAGAGGGGGATAAAACATTTCAACAGAATGCAAAATATTGTGCTCTAGTTTACTGCCAAATAGAGAAAAGTATGAATTTTAGCAAGGAAATCAGTGGTTACTTTGAATTGGGAGAGTTTAGAGCAATTGCTCTATAAGCAAATAATTGGACAGGTTAGGCATTTGGATGTGGGAATTTAAGAAAGAGCTTCTTAGAGACTGCCTGATTTTTCTTTTTACTTGCTGGCTGAGAGCTTTGGTCTGGATGAATTTCACTTCTACAGCAACCCCCAGGTCTGCTGACCACAAAGCAAGCGAGCCAGTGTTACATTCATATACCCTGATACTCCTCTATCATCAGGAGATTTCTGGACTATAGTGTGTTCATTGTTTTATGAAATGAAACAGGTAGAAGAAACATTCATCTCTTTGTTTATTAGCACCTGTTCTTTTCAAATAGAATTGGGAGCATCCCCAGTGTAACTGGACAAGAGTAGCAGACACAAAGTGTTAAATAACAGCCTGCACAAATCCTCAGGAATAACCAGTTTTAATTAGTTAACTGGAAATCCATCATCCAACAGTAAACAGACCAACTGAATCTTTAGAGTGATGTTACTTCCAGAATAATTACAACCATAATTCTCAGAAGTGAAGGGTGTGATTCGGTTTCCTTTTCAACCAGACTTGCCTATATTATAGGTCAAGCATGTGTGTCAAAATTGACTGTCTGCACAGAAATGACTTCTCTTACTTATCAGATTTGTTTATGTGGGTAAACAGAGCTCATTTCTTCCTAACCCCAGCACAAAAGAAAAGGCTGCGAGTCCAGTAGAGAGCAGGACAGGAACAAACCAACAGGGTAGGCATGGTTCTTTATTTATTGCTCTCAGCAGGTGTCAGATGCCATAGTTTCTTTGCAACCATCAATACCCTGGGGCTTTTTAGTTCCACATCCAAGACAAGGAAGAAGGAGGATGGCGATAAACCCCGAGAGATTAGGTACCTGAATCCTATCCCAACCACTAGCAGACTCCAACTGTGTTTAAATGTTGTTTTTAAAAAAATCATTTCTGATGCTCAGTGGTTGCTGATTACTTCCAGATTTTAGTTCTACCCCAGTGGAGACTGACTACAAAGAGTTTATCCGTTGTTGTTAAAATTGCAATTGCTATAGGAAATGTCTTCTTCTGAACCATCCCAAAACATAAACTGCTGCAACAGTTAAACAAACTAAACAAAAAGCCTGCCTACTCATTAAAAATGCATTCATTGCATTTCATTGATGAGATGAATGAGTGGAAGTGGGTGGATAAGACTAGTGGCTTTTGTTTGGGATTCTCCTCAAACAATTAAGTACCCAAGGAACTTAATTGGCCATTTTAGATGGGGGTGAGACTTTAAACACTTAAATGCAAGAAATACACCCTTGCATGGTTCCAGTTTGTGCTGAAAATCTTTTAGTTTACAAATGCAGTTTCTGTTACTTTTAGAATCCTGGGTTCTTAGAGATACTGCCTCTTGGAGGTCTGTTCTACATGAAGGTTTTCCTAGAGAAATGTTTCCAACCTGGATGTTGTCTGCTGTCCATTCCTCTTCCAACTACACTAAATAAAGAGAGCTAAACATGTCCTCCTTTTGAAAATTGATGAGAATTTTTTTTCCAGTGGATAAAGACTAATTAAGCACCACATGATGAAAGTTGATATTTTTCTAATATAATGCCACTTTAGTCTGGATACAAACACTTAATGCCCTTTCAAAGAAAACAAATCCATTCAATTTATCATTGTATATTAAGTCTTAAACCTCTCCTTTTGTTGGTTTAAGTAACTCTTTTTTTGGCCATTAAGGGACAAACATTTGACCAGATCTTATTTTGTCAAGCTTGCAATATAACTTTATAGTATGAATTACAGATAAATGGAAGTTATGCCCATACATACAATGTGAAGGTAAAAATTGACATAATTAAGCTAATTAGAATCATGTTCTTCACCATTCTTCTATAAAGTGATCCAGATAACTGAAAGAAAAGTGTGGCCTGCTTTGCTACATCATTGCCTCAATTAATCGCTTCAGTTTTCTCAGGTAGATAAGAATGAAATCAGCTCACAATATATCTTTTTGGGTCCTCATATTTTCTTTTTCTACCACTAAAGCATATCACAGTGTCCACATTTAGAGTCAGCGTGCTGGATATTGCTTCCCTTTAGATATCTTTGTAGCAAACCTGTCCCAATCATAGAACTCAGAAGCGATAGTGTTCTGTAAGGGCCCGCTGCCCCTGCATAATAAATTCTTATCAAGTGCAGCCTATGGTTTTCAGTGTTACAATGCTTGAATTGTCCAGAAGATGATTGTAGTTCACAAAATCTTATCACGGCCTGCCGTATGGGTATAATGTATAAATACAGTCTTGCCATTGCAGTTTGTCACACTCTTGTGTGGTGTATAACTCATTGAAGTCAATTCTTCTCAGAGCCTTGTATTAAATAAAAGACAATAAGCTTTCAAATAAATCAAGAGCAGCAATGAGAATATAATACCCATAATTTCTTCAGGATAATGATTACATTAATACCACAATTATTATGCCCATTATTATATCTGTAGCTCACACTGCATAAAGAATTGTCTCTAAACATCAAAAGGCAAGAGGATTAAAAGAAAACAAGTACATTAATATATCTTTAACGTTAACTGTGCTCAGATTGGGCACTTAAATATAGCATTAATTTTTAGGGCATTGGCCTTCATTTACAGGGCTTATAGACTGGAGAAGGAGGCAGATATAAACACAACTGTTGATCATAGGCAAATTGCAAGGACTGCCCAATTCAAACAAATGCCAGAGGCTATGCAGCATAAAGAAGGGGTCAGTCATCCCAATATGAATTAAAATGTTTGCTTGCCAGTGACAGAAATCCAAATCAAACTAAGGTTGGTAAAAGAAAATATGAATTTGTTTCTTCATAAATTGAGAACTTTAAAATATAATCTAACATTAATGCTAAAGCAGGAACTCAAAACATCAATGAGTCTCCATGCACTTCTTATTTTGCTTCTCAGTGTCCCAAACTGCCAGCAGGGCCAGGAATCGCTTGAGCCCACAGTAACTGCTTTATGACCAGAGTAGAAAGTGGCTTCTCTATCCTCATTCCACTTTGGAAAATGTAAGTTAAAGCTCTCACTGACCCAGCCTGCACCACATGCCTACATGTTAGAGCAATTACCAGGAAAGGGAAGGAAGGAATTTTTAGAAAATACAAAGATGATAGTTTTCTACCACAAAGAATTTGAAGAAAATGGAAGCTATATTAGTTAAAAACACTCATGGCATAAAAGTCTATAGATGAAAAGGAAGAAAAACTAAAAGACCTATTGAAAAATAACCCTGCATAGATATTTGAAGGGTAGATTATCTGGCACATTACATATCATTAATAGTTTTTATATGTTTTTTTTCTCCTGGATGTAGAGGAATATTAAACATTTGAGGGCATGATTAGCTCTTTCTGGACCGCAGATTTTTGGGGGGAGGGAGGAGGTCACATGGGGAAGGGAGAAAAGAGTTGAAGAGAGGGAAGTCAGGGAGAATATCAGACTGGTATAAAAAATAGCATTTAGTCCTGATCTGCCATTATTTAGTTATCAGACTTTTGTGAATAACCTCTCTTGACCTCAGGCTCCACCTTTAGAAGAATGGCCATTAGAATATCACTTTTATCTATACCATAATGTTACCTAAAGGAATGAGCATGATTAATCTTGAATAAGAAGTACTAAGTAAATGCAAGGTGTTATTATTTGTAATATCAATGCCATTCAAATTTTACTTCATTAAGAAATTAAAGACCTGGTTCTAAATGTGTCATCATGGATTATCATTATTTGTCTAAGTTGCAAATTCATCCAGGTGGCACACAACATTGGAGAAAATAGTTTCACTGCACATTAATAAAAACAACCAAATAATGTCAGACATCAATATCTCATTCCAATTGCTCGAGAAAACAAGCCATAAACAAGAAAAACAAAGTCAATATAACATAATGCAAGGATTCTGGGCTTTGGCAATAGATTTGCCTGGCATTTAGTAACTACCCTATACAACACTTGTGATTCCTTGGGAATTAACTTAATCTCTCTAAGCAATAAACAAATGGAAAATACATTATTTCATTGGGTTATAAATTAACCTCTCTAAGCATCTTCTGAAAAAAAAGCAATATTTTATAAGGATTAAAAATAACAAGACATCTTAAGAAAATACTGTCATTCAATAAATGTTAGTTGTGCTGTTCCCATAGTTCATTACAGTGACCTCAGCTTTCCTGTTCTAGTCCCTCACTGCAAATATTAACCAAATATGGTAAACAAAATAAGGATAAAAGCTATCCATCAAGTTGAGAATTCTCCAAAGGTCTCTCCACACCTTCTCAAGCAAATATTTTTTATATATCTACTATATGAAGGTCACTGTCTCATTGATCATGATATGCTTACCAATAAGAAGTAAGCAAAGAATTATAACCTTTCAGGGTATAAAATAAATAAATATAACAAATGAAAGATAATTTAGGGGAAAATCATCTTTTCTTGCTTTCCTCTAAAAATATAAAAATTGCTTTATTTGTAGAAATTATATAATTTTGAAATTAGAAGTAAAGGTTAGAGTTTGACTTAAGCATATATTTTTCTTTTAAAGGAATATTCTTATAACAAGTCATTAAATAGGATCATTTTATTCCTAGGCATACATGAAATCTAAGGTACATGCTATTTATTAGAGGTCTTAGATGCAGTGATAAGAAAGCTACCAGCTCAGTAAGAAAGTTTAACCTTTTCCTTTTCACCTTTTCATTTTTTTGATTCCAGTTTAATATTACATAGAAAATGATTGTAAAGTATAACATGTTCCATTGTGTAGGACACACAAATGCTTGTAGAGACAGTGCTTATTGCAAAGTCTGCCTAACTTTTGAACTGCTTTTGTTGTCTGATAAAACTTTGGCAATATTACAGTTTTCTACTTTTGAAAATACTTTTATAGTCTTAATTGTACCTTAAACTCAGTGGTGCTAAACTCTGGATGATAAATAATATTTGAGGTATCATCATTACTTACCAAGTAGATGAGATGGTTTCTATGAACTCCTAATAATGAGCTTTCCATCTTCAAAATACAGTCACCCTAGAATGGTTGTATTGACTTCTTTTATTGTATACCACGGCATATTTGTCTTTAATTATGTGACAAGCTATTCCTATTAGGTACATAACAAAATAAGGAAGAGAGTGAAAAGTATAAGAATAATTACTCCAGATTAACATTTCATGTACTAATCATTCATGATGGTGGGGATATAAAATCATGGACAAAGAAAGTAAACAAAACTAGAAAATAAAAAAAGAAACAGGAAGAATAGAAATGGGTAGATTTCCAGAACCATGTTATTTGATCTTCAGAAAATTCTGTTGAAACTACTTAAAAGAAGAAAAGAGACTCAGCTCTTTTCTCTCTAACCTCTCAGCTTTAAATTTTGGTCATCCTTTAAATGATAAAAAGTTTGGAAAAGGTTAATTTCAGGGGAGGGCAGAAGAGACTCTAATACCTACTCTTTATCATAGAAATCAATAAGAAAAGAAAGCAACTTCACATAATTCACAGTATGCCAGAATGGCCTGAAGCTTTTTGAATTCATTGTCATGTGTAAAGTGGGACTCAAAAGGAATATGAACTAGTATAGTTTCTATGTGAAATATAAGGCAGTTGTGATAAGATGGTCCATAAGCAAATGCTGTTCTACTAGTTCTACGGTTTGAATATTCTCGCTTGAACAAAACTGTTTCAGGTTTGTTAGTTAGTAGCATAGTAAGCATAGCAGCATGATGATAAAAGCAAATTTTGGGGAGCCAGGCAGAGGTGAGTCTGTCACCATTAATTATTGTTTATTTAATTCTTCACCTGTTACTAAATTATTTGAAGATAATATATAATATATATAATCTCCAAATAACAGATATATTATATTTATATATATGTATATTCTATCCAGAAGGTATCCAGCCATATAATATGAAAAATAGAGACGTCTATCAAAGAAGATACAAGATACAAGAACCATTGTACATAGGACAATGATGCCTCAGTCCCCTTCAAAGTAGGCACCTTGGAACCTCACACAGTTCTCCCAATTGCCATCAGCTACCCCATCATATTTTTCCAAATCTCATTGACTGAAATCTTTTCCTTTTCAAAGGTGATTTTAGTTTTGGGAAAAGCCAGAAGTTGCAGGACACCAAATCTGTGCTGTAGGGGGCTGAGTCACCTGGGTGATTTGATGTTTCACCAAAACACTGCAAGAGACTATTGCATGAGTGGGCACATTGTTATGATGAAGCTGCCAATCCCCAGTTGCCCATAGCTGCAGCCTTCTGAGTCATCAGAATAGTTTCCATGGAAGAATGTTCAAGCTTAATGCAAAATATGATGCAGATTCATTTTTCCACTCACTCGGTCATATTGAATGTAATGGCCACAAAGTACACATGCTCACTCAATGACATCTATCACTCCCACTGACTAGTACAGTGAAGTTGTCATTGTTCACACATGCACATTCCAGCCCACTCTTCCTGTCTGCCAGGTTACGTTGATGTTGTACAAACCACTGTCATTATATTAACGATGGCTAGGGTTTTTCTGGACTATATATATATAGTCTAGAATATATATATATATATTTCATATATATAATTCATATGATTATGAGGTCTGGCAAGTCCAAAGTTTGCAGGCCAGTGACTCAGGTAGGAGATAGCCCTGCAGTCTCTTGGGATAGAATTTGTGCTCTAGGAATCCTCAGAATTTGCTCCTAAGGTCTTCAATTTAATGGATGAGGCCCACATCATTAAGGATAATCTACTTTACTTAAAGTAAACTGATTGTAAATGCTTTCACAGCAGCACCCAAATTAGTGCATGACTACATAATCGGTCACTGTAGCCTAGGCAGGTGATACATAAAACTATCCATCACAGTACTGTTAATGGACTCTTTCACTAGAAAAATATAACTTTTCCATGAGAGTGGTGATTCATATGAACCTTAGCTGAACAAATGAATCAGCACTTTCCTGGGACTGTGCTGACTGTCTGCTATTCCTGGATTTATCCACTCACAGTGTAAACTTGGGACAACTTACTTAACTTCTCTGTCCCTTAGTTTCCCCATTTGAGGAGGTAATAATAGCATGGGGTTAATAAGAGTTAATAAGAATATGTGAGTGTTAAATCAGCTAATACTTAAAAAGTACTTTGATCAGTGGCTGCCACATAATAAATGTGCCTATAAAAATTATTAGAAAGTGCTGCCTAGACTTTGAGGGCTCAGCACCTTTAGAAGAAAAACAAAGTAAGAATGACCAATTGTGGTGTAAATTCTATACTGTAGATATCAAGTCTATGTGATTAGAGATAAGAAAAAAACACTACTTCTGCATGGATGCTCATGACGGAGTTGGTCTCCATGCAAGTCTGATTATGTATGGGAACAGATGGAAGTACAGGCATGGCAACCGTATGGGCAACCGTATGGGCAACTTTATGGGTAACTAAAGGAAGTATAGACATGGTAACCATATATACATATGTGTGTGTATATATATTTATATATATATGGTTTTCTACCTGTTAAGTCACATTGAAAGCCAACCCTGAGAGTTACCACTCAAAATAATAATACTCATCTCTGGTAACATAAAATGTAACTTTATTCATTTATACCAGAAAAAAAAATATAGTAATCCTGTCACCAAAGAGGTGGGATATTAGTAGGCTACATGTGAACCTCAGCCTGAGTATTAGAATTTCTAGATGTTCCAAGTTATTTAAGCCAGTTTCAAATTACAAAACAAATACCTGCCCTTGGGCACACATTCCAGTCACCCACTGAACTCATCCAGGTTGTCCTAAAGTTGGTCTTAAAACTGTCTGTCATTTTGCACATTGTGTTTATATACACCACAATTTCAAACAAACTATTTATTGGTTTATTTGTTTATTATCAGTTTCCCCTGTTCTGTTGAAAGCTCCATGATAACAGTGTCAATCAGAATGCCAGGCCCATAGTAGGTAATACATTTTTATATAATTGAAAAATAAATTGGTATGTTTTCTGAATAAGTATCCCCTAAGGTCATAGACTAGTGTTTCTCAAATTTGAGGACTAAATGAATCACTCCTTAAAGGATAAGTTATCTTGAACATGTGAGATTATCTCTGTTAGACCAAATAGGTCCAGAAATACCAGTTACATACAAAGCTTAATTTTACACAAATATCTTTCAATTCATTAATTATCCTGCCAAAATAGATGTTTTCAGTTTATATTTTTTAAAAGTGTGTGTGTGCTTAAATTACCACAGTAATGAAAACACACAATTTAGAAAGTTTCATGTATTGCCCAAGAATGTGTCCTAGACTCTGACGGTTCACAGACATTAATCTGGGAAACACTACTGTATACATTTCTAAATTCATACTGGGAAAGATCTAAAGGGAGAAATATGTCATTCATATTCTGAAGCAACAATGATAGGGACCAGAGTTGATCCAAATCTCTAATATTTTCAGTAGTGACTGAGAAAATGGACTAAAGTGAGCCTGGTTTACCTAAGGTTAAGTCGATGACATGATTTACATAAATTGAAGAAAATGTCTTCGGTGAACAAGCAGCCCTCATTCCAACTTTATTATTATTATATAAATATTGTGAGAAAGAATATATGACAAAATCATCATTGCTCTTCAAATTTATTTTCTCATCTGACTGATATGAAAGTTAATCTGATATTTGCAATTTTATGTAGCAGAGAAACAACAAAAATTAGCTAATATTGCAAAGGAATACAGAGCAGGAAAACATCTTAGATAAGATTGAAACATAATTGCAGTATTTCTAAAAGACCTAAGGAAAACACTTTAGTAATTACAACAAATGTACACTGAAATAAAATTACATATCTTAATTTTTAAAAATTTGACTAAATTTGCCTAATGTCTTTTTCTGTATCTGTAGATATATAAAAGACCTGAAAGTAAACTTATATGAATCTAAACTTAGTTCTATAGACCAGAAACACAACTTATGAATAAAGAGGCAGAGGGAAAAAATCTGGATACTTTTTTTAAAAATAGGTTTTATTAGAATTAATAAATACTGAAAAGATAATTTCCCTTTAAAAATTTAGTAATCCAAATAAACTTTGTATTGTTTTTACTGTTATTATGTATTCAAAAAGCTTAAAATATCCTGTTTTACAGAATATAAAAATTTTATAGTAAGAGGAAATGCACAGAAGTAAAGCAAAATATAAAAGCAGTAATAATTAAGAGAATTAAACCTTTATATTTGTTAAGTGCTCTGTGAACAGCCTAAGCACTCCCTACAATAACACAAAGAATATAGAGAGGGAGGCTGGAATCCAGGGTGGTTTCTTAGCTTGTCATATTTATTTACTCAAATAGTTGTTGATTATTTACTTTTGTCTAGGCACTACAATGTGATTTAAGGGTTACAATGATGGATAAGATACCATATTTGTTTTTCTGGAGGGGATGGAAAAATCATTCCTATTGAAAAATGCTAGGGAAAAGTGACATGTGGCATTATACATGTAAAACCAAAATTTTAGAAAGTTCTGAGGAGCAGACTGAGAAAATCAGGAAGCCTTCATGGAGGAAGAGTCCATGACCTAGGCTTTGAAGGATTAGTCCTCTAGTAAAGGAACTTGGGAAAGGCATTTCAGACATGCAGCTCAGGAAATAAGGACAATACACAGAGATTATAATTTGGTATGGCTAAAATATCGATTTTACATCAGAAGATCAATGCTATTGAAACTAAAACTTTAGTCTTCTGTTTCTTAATCTGGAACATAACTTTTAATCTACCATACTGAAATAGTTATCTAACATCACATAAAAAACCACTGTCAAGTGTTGTGGGTTATAATAATAACCATTTCTTAACACATTATTCTCGAGGTTGGCAGTTTAGGATTGGCTCAGAGGAGTGGTTCTTCTGGTCTGAGTCAAGCTCTAGTGATTTTGCATCGGCGTTTCAGGAATTTGTAATCAGTCAGCAGGTTAACTAAAGACTGGCTCTTCTAGTAAGGCCTCACTCAGCTGGGATAATTCATCTCCACTCCTGTATTCCTCCTTTGGTTAACCCAGGCTGTTCACATAGTAGCAGGTTTGAAGACCACCTGTAAGGACCTAGGCTTCAAACTGGCAAACTGTCATTCCCATCACATTTTATTGGCCAAAGTAGGTCCCAAGGCCAGACAAGATTCAAGAGGTGGGAAAACAAAATTAACCACTTGATGGGAAGAGCTGCAAAGTCACAGCATAGAGCCTGTAGCTGTGGGAAAGAATGGAGCACTGGGGCCATTTTGTAATCAACCTACCACACATGCAGTGAAAAAGAAAAGTTATTCTAAACTATTTGGAAACAGCCTATTTTTCTATGCTAGAAACTAGATTTAATCATCAGCAAGTATATGTGCTCATAAATATATAAACACAAACACAACCAGTCTACACTATTCTTTATAGACAAGGGGGCACTGTTTCTGTTTTATTTTAGAGCTATTTTTTTTCCAGTCACTGGCAGAAGCTGTAAGGACTGCCCAAAGCACTTTATTTTCCTTCTTCAATTCCATGTGTTTTAACTTATCAACTGCCATTACAATAAAGAAACATCAATTAATGCTAACTTACAAAGGGATTCTTATGGGAGTGCCTATTATAGCTACTCTCATGCCAAAGCCATTCAAAGTGATAAATGTTTTACACTGAATACCAAGTACACTCATAATTATTTTGCCATTTACTGAAAGTGTTGCCAATCTACCTTTGATTCGAAAGAAACTGCACATCTTTATCCACTCAAAAATAAAATCTTGTGCTCACGAGATCCACACAAAGGCCTTTTTATGTGGGTCAAAAGGATGCTTCCCCCCTGCCCATTTAATATGTTTTCTCTGAAGTTCTCTGTGCTGCCCTCAGGGCCATCCACATACCGGTGATAAGCATGTAACTTGCATAGCAAACTCCCTCCCTCCCAACCTCCCATCACAATATCCAGGGTTCAGTGTGTCTCATAATAAAATGACATATTTTTATATGCGGTACACATACTGCTAAGGTATTGCTTTGTGAATAGAGCCCTACAATAGAGATACAGTTTACCAGGAACTTAGCATTTAAACGACTTTCATCTTGACAATGACTGACATGTCTCGCTGAAAATATTATATATTTAGAAGGTTTTTTTGAAGGCTCTGTACTTAAGAATCATGTCTCATCACATTCAGTGAACTTCTGAACTAAGTCTTAAATGTTTAAAGAAGGGTCACAAAGCCACTCTGCTACAAAAGTCTGCAACTTGCACCCAACTCATATCACAGAAGAAATTCATGCATAAAATAATTTTTTCCAAGTTTTCTTTCCATTTAAAGAAAAAAGTCTTCTACTTTTAGCTTTGAATATCTATCATTGAGATGAGAATCTATGCTGGAGTCAAACAAAGTAAAAGGCAAACTCTGGGGGAAGGGGAAGTACGATATATTCTTCATAAACTTTGGAAGAATTTCTTCAACACATACTTCTCCATTTATACAACAGATCAAGGAAGGCTAGAATCCAATTTCAAATCAAATAACCCCATATCGATGTACAGGATAGTTGACAGTGCACTCTCATCAACTCTGTGCTTTCTGGTGGGTAATGTGCACTGTGTAACTTAGAGTAACCATTTGGCAGAAAACCGCTCTAGTCAAATTGAAATAGCCTTTAGAGCCTTGGTTAGAATGGGGACCATAATGTATGCTTGTCATTTGATGAAAAATAGTGCGTTTAAATTAAGGGGAAAAAAATCGTGTTGTCCGGATCTGAGCCTGTACAATGACACTTGTGTCAAGATCTTATTTAAAAGTGTTATGGTACAGTACTGTTCCGCAGCACAATTTGTAAGGAAACACCAGATCATGTGCCAGGGACTGAAGATTTGCTGCCTGATACCAGCCATAGGGAGTGATAAAATATGTTTCTTCCAGATAATTACTTGCTGCCCAAGGAAAGTGGCATTTCTAAATTGATATTCCAATGCAGCATAAACAGATTATGCTGAACAGGTAGACATGGGCTAGTTTTGTCACGCGGTTGGACTTAGAATCATTCAATGCCACATAAAACTAATTATTTATGCCTACAAAGCAATACAACTTTCTCCAGAGTTAGGAAAATGGATACTTATGTAGATATAATGGAATATTTAAATCCTAGAGACCCTTTTTTTTATTGTTTAAAAAGATTCTAAGAACATTCGTGCTAGAAAAAGCTCTATAAAAATCTAGAAATGAAGCAATTCCATGGTATTTAGAATGTGTCAGTTTGATGAAAGAATAATTTATCTTCCAGGTACCACACTGAGAGATTTATATGCATCCCATTTAATCCTTAAAGCTACCTTGTGAATTAGGTAATATTAGTATACTCATTTTATAAAAGCAAGAACTAAGATGAAAGAGGTTAAGTGACTTGTCTGAATTTTCACACTTGTGAGGTTAGACACCAAAGTCAGGTGTCGATTTGAAAACTGAGTCATTTAATATAATACACTCTGAATGTTCACAATTAAAATTATTAAGAAATATAAGCTTGTTATCCACATATATAAAAAAGTATGCTAGAACAGATAACAGTTTTTTCCACTTCCCACCCAATACCTTACTCATGTACAAACTCACTACAGTACTGTGCTAGGTACTATAAAACCCCAGTTTAAAAAACAGCCTTATCCTTCAGATTCATGGGCAACTGCCCTAAATTTTTCTTTTAATAAATCAGTAAAAACTTGAAAGTTGGAGTTAAAATATGTACATCTAGCTTTATCAGCATGGAGTACAAAATATGTCATCTCATTTAATACTCAAAGAAATATAATTCTGAGTCCTTCACCCTTTCTCTTTCAGATGAGTGTCTATTCTGAAGTTGTCATTAATGTGAATTCCTCAGAGTGCAACATGAAGAGGTTCTAGCAGCTGCCATAAACCAAGTCCAGAATGAGGTCTACCCTTGAAGTTTACTCCTAGTCTTTACACATGCCATCCAAAGAAAATATATAAGAGCAGATGCCACTCCCCACACAGCACAACGTAACAGTCTACAGAACTTCATTATACAGGTCTGGCTTCCTCTGAGGTCTCTCTCAATGACTTGCACACGGCCCCCTTCTCACCATGTCCTTACGTGGCCTTTCCTCTGTGTGTGCACATTCCTGGTGTTTGTGTGTCAGAGTTTCCTCTTCTTTAAAAACATCCATCATATTGGATTAGGGCCACTCTAAACTCTATTGACCTCTTTTAAGCATAACTATCTTTTTAAAAGGCCTGTTTCTAAATACAAGCACATTCTGAGATACATTTTTTCCCTCTAAGGATTTCCTGGAAATGATTTCAAACATAATCCATCATAGATAAAGATATCAAAATCAGAAAAAATTTATGCCTTTAACTTGACTCCATTCTTTTGGCTATTAATGTCTCTTTTAATGAGACATCAAACTGTTAATAAAACATATTTTTATTGACCTTTTGTAAATATTTAGAAATGTCTCTTCTTTTTATCTTATTTTTATTCAATTTTTCTAAAGGTAGTTGATAATGTTTAACTCCCCTTTTTAGTCATTAAAACCTGAAGTTAATTTTATATCACTTTTCTAGTACTCACCAGTTTAAATTCTCAAACCATAGGCTTATCTTGAGTTAGTATTTTATGCCTCCCTGAACAGTTGGTACCTTTCCTCTATGACTCATAAGAAGTCTCTTCTTTCTTGTTTTCTGTGATATTCAGTTCCTAGCTCTAGTTTCCTGTGTGTTCTTTAAGGTTTTGCTATTTTTTGTTAACTTTTGCCATGAGAAAATTAAATGAAGTTTTGTTTTTTTAAGGTTCTACTCTAGGTTTTTTACTATCAATTTATACTCATAGTCTAAATTACAATCTCTAAATAGATGACTTTGAGACTATTTTCCTTAAGCCTTTGTTAACCATTCACTTATGTTCTCTAGATCATCTTATCTGCTATTGAATTCTGATAAATGTTTAGTGGAAGCTCAATTTTAACAAGTTCAGAGCTAAATCTTGCAAATTTAACCTGTGTCATCATCTGTCATTGCCATTTGGTGTAAAATGGTTTCAAAATGATGTCTGGGGATTGATGCCAGCTATTGGGTCAGTGCATTGAGGAGACTGGCCATGTGTCACTAGCAAAGTGGCCCAGGCTTGTTCATGTAGTGATGGTCATAGGATTCCCAGTAGCTACAAGAGGGTTTACACACCAAAACCAAAACGCATTTTAATTCCCTAAATGTGTTGCATTTGCTATTGTCCAACTACTCAAAGCAAACCACATTGCTGATTTTAGAGTTGCTATCCAAGGAGACTCTTCAAGGGCATGGATGTATAGGAAGGCACACGCAAACTGGAAAGTATTAATGCCAACAGTCTGTACCAACCTACAGTGTATTTTCTTAGGCTTAATATTCTCACCATTTTCAATTCATCCAAAGGTGGAACTTCCTTATTTCACCCTTTCATAAGAACACCATAAACTTTCCTACCCACAGTCTCAAGGCATTGAACTCATAGTGGTTCTTTTTAAGATCCAGCTTCATGAGCCTCGCTCAGTTCTTTTATAATCTCTGCAAGAAAATCACAGAAATATGCAGTATTGACTTGGTCTATAGAATATTCTTATTTTCAATAAAGTTTAAGTATCACTGCTCCAGCCTACTCAGGAAAACTTTTTAAATATAACACAAGTGTGGGATTTTTAACTAATTTGAGAGTTAATGAACTTTTGGGGGTGGGGTCTGTAAATGCTCTTCAGGATATATATAAATCCCTTCAGATGGTCAACAATGTAAATGTGGGTTTGTGTTAATTTTCTAGTCCATAGTTTGCTTTGGCTTAGCCTACTTCATCTGGGCTCTCGTTCTTAAATTGGTTTCTCATACTTAATTGTGCATCAGATCTGATCTGCATACAAATTTAGAAAATTCTGTAAAGAACCAATAGTTTTCTCCCCTGGCTGGTGTGGCTCAGTGGATTGAGTGCCCACCTGAGAACCAAAGGGTCACTGGTTCAATTCCCAGTCTAGGACTCATGCCTGGGTTTCCAACCAGGTCCCCAGCAGGAGACACACAAGCGGCAACCACACATGGATGTTTCTCTCCCTCTCTTTCTCCCTCCCTTCCCTTTTCTAAAAATAAAGAAATAAAATCTTTTAAAAAGGAACCAACAGGTTTTTTTGTACTTAATTTCCCATCTTCACATCCTTTCTGCTGACGCCCCCCGCCACGCACTGCACTTTGGTACTTGATAACAAAGCTATCTTACATTTGTAAGGGAATTGCAGAATGCTTTCGCGTGCATTAACTCACTTGCTCTTTACAAACCTCTGTAATGCATTAAATCGGCTATAAGTATTTCCTTTTATGGAGCAAGGAACTAGATTAATCAAACTCTTGTTACTAGTTGGTGATAGATTCAAACATACCTCACTGTCTCCTGAATTTGTTAGCACATAATTGCTGAACCAAGGGTCTCACCTCAGTCTTCACAAATTTGTACCCACTACAAAAGTTTTTGGTTTTAAATATGAAAAAAATAAACACTGGGGAAAACTAGAGCTATAATATTAACACTTATCTTTTTGCCTTAAATTTGAAATAGTCCACATTGAGGAATATATACTGCACTTGAGCATTTATTTACTATGAAGGATAGTTGATAGAAGTCTCAAAGTGAGGCAATTGCCAAACAGGAAAAATGTAATACATTTTTGGTATTATTCCATAAAGTAGGGAAAAGGCTGGATGTTTCTGAGGTCTGAAAGTGTCTCTGTCCTTACACTACTAGTGTTCTGTTCAAAAAAAATAAAAATATAATAAATTTCTTCAACTGGAACTTGCTGCATTGTAACCCTAAGTGTATGAAACAGGCTATAAATTTAAATCAACTATACAGATGATTCAAAAGGACAGTGTTATACACAAAGGGCTGTCAGTAAAGCATGAAGCAGTAAGTGGGCTTGTCCATTTCCTCTTAGCACAAGGGCACTCATCTTCCTGCCTGGAACCTAGGAATAAAATTCCATGGGAAGCACATTTCTATAGATTTTTCCCCCTAACTAGACAGCTTGGCATTTCTTGGGTTCTTGACAGCTGGATGTTACGCATTTGACAGTCCAAAGATGTGCAATAAGTCATGCAAGAGGACAGGCACCTGGTGGCTGTACTCAAACCTCCAGTATCATCTAAAAAAGAGAAAAAAATGTACATTAGTTCTAAAGAACAGCTGAGTTTCAACACTTATTAATTTGTCTACAGTACTGAGATGTTAAAATTGTCATGTTAGAAATACCACTTGGAGCTTACCATCAAGAAATATTGTATAAATTGCTGAGAAAGAGATAGATAAGGTAGAGATGTCAATATCTTGAACCCTGCAGCCAGTGCTGGTGACTAATATGGGTGGGAGACTCTTGTACATAGACCATAGCTGGTCCAGAAAGGTGTTTTTACAGTGTTCAGGAAGTTTCCCTTTAAAAAGTAAGTAAATCTGGAAGCATTGGGGCTTACACTTCCACTATGGTAGAGCATGAATTTCTTAGCTCCCCATAATTCCCACCCAACCTGCCTCTCTCGCTTATGTTTTTCAGGTCCCTGAGGCTTATTCAAGTTTTTTATCCTCAGTTTACCATAACCAGATATCCAAGTCCCCTAGTGACTTCTCTGCTTTCACTAATCTTACTAGTTGGTAAATGGGTGCTGCAGAGATCTAAGAATAAGAATGTGTATAATGATTATAAGATATTAATCAGAATTTTGTTAGTGAGAGCAAATTTAGACAAAAGCTAAAAGGGGATTGATTAAATACATTAAGACCTATTCACAAAATGGAATACTACACAGCTTTAAAGTGATTTTTGCAGAGGAACATCTGTTGATAAGAAAAGATGCTCATGAAATACTATTGGGTGAAAGGCTACCATTATTATGTGGAGTCCAAGGAGGAGCTGGGGCAGCTTATACCCACATATAAGAACCCATTGTGCACGTCTCTTCCCATCTTCCCTTTCAGTTTCTTCACATTGGTAGCTTAAAATCAGCCATGGTGAAAGCACTTACACCACAGGAACTAACGAATGCTACAAATCACAGCTTTATTCATTTTCCTGTAGAGTAGGTTGTTAAACATTTACCAGCACACCACTGAGTATTCGTATATTTTTTAAAAACATTGGAAAGACATATATAAAAACAAGGATAGAGGAGACTCTTTTTTAAGGTATTAATGGCAGTTATTTCTAGGGGTGGAGATTTTCTTCTTTATTTCTATTTGCTTCTCTTTTCTAGATTGTTTTAACAAACATGTTAATTTTATAATTTCTTAAGGTAATACAATTATTTTTGAATTAAAACTCCATCCCACATAATTAATTTATTAAAAGGCAATGCTTCACCCAGCTGCTATTTTTACCTTTTATGACTGTCTCAAATCCCAGCATTTCATTGAGAGTGCCTAAGATTTAGGTAAGAGTTTAAAAACTGAACTAAATTCACTTTTACACATTCCCTAATTTTTTCAATAATGCTGAATGCAGAACAGATCAGCTGTGAGGTGAAGACAGTGAAAGATAAAGAAAGCATCCATCTCTCAACAGTGCTTGGGCTGACCCCAAAACCTTAGTTCATTCTGGATACCCTAGAAATGCTGGCTGCCCTGGTTTAGAGGGTTTGTGGAATGTAGGCAGACCAGCAACAATGGCATTACCAAGCAGCAAAAGGTAGTCAAGAGGGGGCAGAGGTGACCATCTGGATCATCTTTGTGCTGGTAACGACTACTTCCTATTTGATTACTGCTGACATCAGTCCAGAGTTAGAGTTTAGTTCTCCTCCACTAGACAGAGCCTCAAATGACTCAGAGCATGTTAACCACATGTCCAAGGACCCAGAACGAAATACAAATGTGTTAGTTTTCCTTACATAATTCTTAAATATAAATATAAACTACAGCAAGGAAAAGTGACCACATAATTTCTGAGAAGACTTTAAAATGCTTTCAGAGTAACATATCTGTAAATAATTTTCAAAAGTATTAGGTGTCAAAGAGAGAGAGTGTGTGTGTTTGTTTAAACCTTTATCTAGTGTTAAAAGTATACACAGATAGAGGTAAATTGGTATTGTTTTAAGCAAGAAGAAACCATATCTTTATTTATAATATTAATATTTAAGCCTTTTTCTGCCTAAGAACTGTTACTTTTTTTGAATTTTTACTTTCACTAAACTAAATCAACCTTCAGAGAATTAGCCTTAAATGAGTTATCCCTGAAATGCTCTCTAGTGGCTGGCCTGGGAGTTCACAGTCCACAGTCTGGTGGTTATTAAACGACCTCAGGGAATTTGTTTTGTGTGCTTGATTCTTACCTTTTGGCAAAACTTCTTTTGGAAATTATTTTATCTTTCTGTATTCCCTATTCAGGTTTCATTGACTGTGGCTTTTTTCTTCTTGTCATAATTACCTGTAATGTTGAGTCAGTTTTGAAGGCAAGCCCAGATTTGCCCTGAAGGTGGCAGGATTTCTGTGGTGGGTGAGTGAAATGATTGCTCCATATAACTTTATAAAGTGTAAAGACCTCGGAGATGAAAGGAGCTATATAAATGTAAGGCTGTCATTTTAAATTGCCATTACCGTTTAAAATTCTCAAGAGAAACATTACTGAAATACGGCATATTCACCATATTAGATTGCTTAATATCATTAAAGCGTATGCAGCAAATGAAAATACCAATTTCCTCTCATATGTAGCTCTTGTTTAAGGCTGCGGATCCAAAGCTAGCATGTTTCATGGCTCATTCCAACATGTTAATAGTTACTGAAGGAAGCAGAAGCTAACAAAGTATGAAGACAATGATGTTTCTCTAGCCTGGTGATTGCTTGTTTGTGTACATGTGCCTGTGAAGACAGAAACAGATTTGAGAAACTAAATGAAATGAGACATACGAAAGGAGGTTTGATACGACCAGCTGAGATGCCTAAACAGAAACATATATAGCATATCACTATGTGATTTATGTTTAGCTTTGGCAATAAGGAAACTAAGGAATAATATGTATTTATAGCAACAGAAAAGAATTGCAAGAACAGAAAAAATTATCAAAACAGTGAAAATGGCCTGCCCTTTAATGTGAGACCAGCTGTTCTTGTCGCCTCCGTTTGCAAGTTTGTTTTAGGAAAGGACAGTTCTCTGTATTATTGGAGCTGTGCACAACCTAGCAAGACAGAAATGCCAAGAAATAAGCAAGTGAGAGCGAGGCATCAGTGGCAAATTGGAATCTAAGGCCTTTTGTGCTTGTTAAATGGTGGAATGATTATAATTGGAAAAAGTGATGTGCATTAGTTCTGAGTGACTGTACAAGAAATGACAAGCGTGTAACTTAATGATTGCTTCACAACACTCAGGACTGCCTTCTAGTCTCGCACTGAAGAGTTCAGCCCTACAGCAGAGAAAGCCACATGCTTTCTCCTCCTATTCATGAGCATTCTCCACAGGTCACGTGGAAATAACCCTGAAGTGATAAGTCTTGGTTTAGGAAGTCTGTTGCTTAAACTGGTGTAAGTCATTGTGACACAGAATGGTGAAATGTATTTTTTTCTTTTCCTTGCAAACCATCACAATCATTGGCAAGCAAATGGACAGGATCTTGTTTTAAAGGAAATAGCATATGTTTACTTTCCTGAGGAAAGGAAGGATATGAGAAAGTTTCCTGAAAATTGTATCTAATATTCTAAAGAGTGAGAGTGTGTCACCTTTTTCTTCACTGGTAAAATAGACACCTACATAGCATGTTGATTATATAATAGCATAAAAATACACCCTTAATGTTTCTGAATAAAAATTTTACTGTATGTAGTTTTACCATATGAATTTTTTCATAAAGTAAAAATATATAAAAGAGAAAACAAAACCAATTTTCAAATGTTTCCACGTTGAGAAATAAAGTATTCTTGTAATTTTTAAAACCTAAAGTATAAAGAATAACAATAATTATAACGCTTCCAGTAAATTAAATTGTTAACTGGAGTCAGTAAACACATAGAAGAGTGCCAAGATGCAGCTTTTATTAGTTTTATCTTGGGGACTGGTTCTGGAATTGCTGTGTTACCCAAACTAAAATGCAAGTAGTTCACATTTTCTTAAAGCACAAGCCAAATCCTAATCAGTTTATTATTAATAAACACAGCTTAAACACTGGCATGAGCATGAGAAAAACATTATATGAGAGGAAAACATTTTACAAGTGACAGTAATGCATAATGTCCTTTCATATATGGTAATGTAAAAGTTGAAGGTTAACCTAAAATGTGTTCGACACTTGTGTGCATGAGCAGTGCCTCATAAATTCACTGTGTGTTGTAACAGAAAGATTAGGAATGCTTGAAAACCTATTTTGTGACAATGGATAGAGCCTAGTGAGAGATACTAAACAAAGCCAGGACAGCCATAGAAGTATCCTTTTATCCATAAAGTTACAACTAAAAAAAACCCGTATCTTCAACAACATACGATTGCTAAATGTTTTGCCAACATTTTGAAAATATTTTACTCTATTACTCTGAAAGTCTCAGTGATATTCAGTATAGCAAAATATTAAAGAAGATTTTCTTGGCATAAAAGAAAGTCCTTTATTATCTCTTTTTTTTTTTGAAAAGTCATCATTTGGATATATGATTTATTGTGGAAAGGTTTAATAAGAGAGCTTTTTTTTCTTTTTTGAACATCTATTAGTAGGATGAAGCGAAGATAGTTACAATGGAGAATATATTATCAAGACCACAGTGCAGGTAATATCCTGCATATTGAGTCTAATTACCCATTTAAGTTAAAGTAAGAGTTGTTAAGAATATGGAGAATCGCACTCTAATGATTAGTGATGAGAATCACCTAGATAATGAAATTAGTATTGAGAAACATATTTTTAGGCAGAATGATTATCCTGGGACATTGATTAAAGGGATAATTGTAGAACAATGTAACCTTTTTCATAGTTATCAGGTTGAACTTGCTTCAGGTAATTTATCATAATAGTATAGCTATGCCAAATCATCAAAGGACCGGTCACTGCTTAAAAAGATGTTTATTATATATTAATCCAGACCTGTTGCCGTACCAATGAAATATCTTCAATAAAAATGTGGAGAATGATAAGTGTAGTGGAACAATATCTCAAGCTATCTCAATAACTCTTGAGAAGCAGCTGAAAGGAGTCTGCAATGTATAGAAAGAGGGTTGGGAAAAGAACTCACAGTTTAATGGCTCTGTTAGTGACAACAGAAGAAACTGCTGCTTAAGTCTGCTTGAAATATTTACTAGGACTGCATGATAATTTCCTTCTTTGTAAATAAAACAAAAATCAAATTCTCACTTCCAATCACTCATGAAAATGAATTGAGAAGAGAATTAATTAACTACTTGAAACTGAAATGTAAGAAACAGCAAGATGTCCATTACAATATTCTGTATATACTTGAGATTTCTCTTATTTGGGCTTCTTGCCACTTCCATTTTCTTTATCTTCATGCAAGGACATTGTTATCATTGCTTTCAGAGACAGAGAAAGACAGAGAGAGAGAGAGAGAGAGAGAGAGAGACCAATGTGAGAGAGAAACATTAATTGGTTGCCTTCTCATACGTACCTCAACTGGGAGTTGAACTGGGTATGTGCCCTGACTGGGTATGTGCCCTGAAAGGGTTATGGGTTTGATTCCCATAACCCTTTGTTCTATGGGCAATGCTCCAACCAACTCAACCAACTGAACGGCACTGTCCAGGGTTGCCACCTCCATTTTTGAATAATTGAATTATTATTCTTTTTTGTCTCTTTTGCATTTTTTTGAAGTTAATATGATTAACTTTTTTCTTTTAATTAATAGAATTTATTTCTAAAACATTTTTGGCTTATAGAAAAATTGAACAGAAAGTATAGGGAATTCCCATATACTGACCCTACTCTATCCCTCCTTCCATCCCCAGCCTCCATTTTCTCTATTACTAACATTTTGAATTGGTGTGGTGGTACATTTTTTTAAGGTTAATGAGCTAATGTTGATACATTATTTTTTTCACAAATGCATAACATCCTATATCCACATCTTTGTCAGATGTTTTCATTTGCTTAAAAAAGATGAACAGTTGGAACATGGAATTCTGGGGGTAGCGAAACCATTGTGTGTGATACTGTAATGGCGGATGCATGACAGTATGCCTTGTCAAACTGGGAAGAAAACTTAGCTGCCAGCTGCTCTGGTGTTTGTCATTGAGGGGCACACATCAGAACCCCCTGGGAACATTTTAAAAATACACGACTGCCAAGACTCTGATTCTGAGAACCTAGCAGTGGGCCTCGTAGTATGTCTGGTACCAAACAGTAGTAAAGCTAGTGGCATATTTGACATGCAGCCTCAATTGCAAGACTCATTTTTCAGTAATACAGTGAATCAACCAGAGTTAGGACCAGAAACTTAACCTCCTGATTTTGAAGATTTTGCCACTTTCCAACCAGTTATACACCCTGTTTTTACTGTTGAATATGTACAAAAATTAAACTCATAGTCCAAAAATTCTTATTTTTTATTTTTAGCATTTTTGATCATGCAATTTTAGAATTAGAATCTTTGAAACACCACTTATTAGAGCAAACAGCTGAAGAGAAGAAAGGAAGAAAGAGAATTCGAGTGGCCCAAAGAGATGATATAAAGTCTTGGTAGTGAGTTCATGCAGGTTTCACATAGGACTCCTAAGGCTTTGGGTCACTTTAGTGACTTTTTAATTAGATCTAATTTGGAGAGAAATAAGACATACACTTGACTGGTCCAGAAACATTTGTTTGTGAATTGAGATAGTGGAGGAAAAACTGCTATTTACCCTGTAAACAAAACCTGATGTAATTATCCTTTTTAGTTAATGTCCATAATGTCATTCCTATTTTAATTAGGGAAGGATTAAACATGAATTCTTCCTGAATAGATCATTATCACCTGTGTCTGAGTGTGTAAAATGACTTAAAATATAAAGGACTTTTCATGTAGGACCAAATTCCCTAGTTTCTTTTAGGTTTTCCATCATCCCTGCCTCTGAGAAATAAGGTATAAAAGTAGCTAAGAGTCTGTTCACTCCTCTGAAGCCAGAGGTAGAGCAGTTCGGAAGACATTTTGTTTCATCTCTTTTTTAACTCCTTTAAACATATTTCAGGAGAGAGTAGCTAATAATAAGATAGGTAGGTGGATGGCAGGGAGTTAACTAAAATGTTCAGAATAACTCTGAGCACAATCACATTTAAAAATAGAGAGAACAGGCCAGGAACAAAAGCCTACTAACTCAGTATATCTAGTTCAGATGTAGCTAATGTCCCTATTTAGTATCTTCAAGTTGCTCACACTTTCCTCACCAACCTAAGAATGTGCCTCTAGCACTGGAGAGCCTGCCAAGTCCAAGGACATGGGAATGTGAATTATCAAACAAGCTGGGGATGAAAGGTGCTGAAATCATCTTTTTAGAATATTGCCAAAAAACAGCTTGAGTTTCTAGAGTGCTAATTGCTGAAATATGTTTCAGCTTCCGAATTCATTCTGAGCTTATGACCCACTAACCAAAAGGTAAGGAGGATGTTGTAAAAGTAAAAAAAGGAAAGAGAAGCAGTAAGAGGGAGCAGTGTAAGAAAGTGTTCGCCCAAGGCTTCCTGGAAAGGCAAATCATACTAAAGGAAGTATATTTTTTATGCACCATATGGCTATACAATTAGATTTGACCACTAAAGTAATTCAGTTCTTGATTGCCTTTTCTGAACAAGAATAGGTTCACGTAGTCTTGAAAGTGAAGCCATATTTATGGCTAATTTAAATTCATTGTCCTTCTTTTCACTATTTTTCTTATTTAACTTTTCTAAAAAGTTATTTATGCCTATCATCTAATTTGAGCCTCACAATAATTTGTTAGAGTAAAAGTAATAGTCTATTGTATTTTTCTGTAGAAGCCACTGAGTCACACAGAACCAGAATAAGTTGGATTCTGAATTCAGGCTGTGCTGAAATCTTATGCCTTTACTGTGAGAAGATTCTACTCCACTCCACTCCATGACTCCAAAGTCCCTTGAATATGTTACCAAAGCAACTTGTAGAAGCTCATTTTGATATTTTTTAAAGAAACCTATTAAATTATTTTTTCTGAAGCAGCTATTAGACAACCCTGTAAGGAAGCAGTTGTACCAAATAAATGACACTTTCAGCATTATGACTTCAGTACCATGGGAGGGTTTGCTGACTGAATTATCCAGACTCATTGTGGACACACAGAGGCACTCACTAAATATATGAATTAATGTTCGCTTGTGGGTTTCACAGATACAAATCTAAATGTTACCAATCAATGCCCAAATGTCTTATTTTCTGTTTAAGTTATTGGAGAAGTTGCTTTTTTATATGTGACAGTTCTTCCTAACATTTTTTTTACAACTCCTGGAATATTTTTCACAAACAAGGTATGCAGCTTGGGCTTCATTTTGTAGAAAAAGAAATGATATATAAAAGGATATAACCAATTTATTATTATAAATAATTATTGCATCTGTGGTTTTAAGGTCTGTGCTTGAATTTCATTCCAAAGGTAGATATTCTGATCCAGCTAAGAAATGTACAAAAAGACAGCTAGTTGAGATGTCTCTGTATGTTCACTTTTAATCCACTTTTTCTGCTCCAACTATATAACAATAACAGGTAACTATTGCAAGATGTATGTCTGTGCTTGAAAAGAAGATAAACATTACTGTGGAGGCAATGGAAATAGAAATGCAAAGTGGGGAGTGGAATTAAACTTGGAGGCCTATTGAACCCAGGAGTTGGGCACCTGAGGAATAACATGGATAAATAGTGCTCCATGTAGGATATTAAGGCATGAAGTGGGACCTAACTCACTGCTTGAAACCAATGACTTGTGTAGGAGCTCAAGGTCTCCATGCATGAAATAAGGCTGGGGCAGAAAAGGGAACTCTTGCTACTCACCTCCTGGCGAAGTAGGAAGACACAGATATAGTCTCAAGATTAGGAATGAGCAAAACTGTGCACTGCCTCTTTGGACATACCTTATGTATCCTCAATATCCACACACCAAGGGTACATAAGCATTATTAAAAGACTTGGTTTTGGACCAGGAACCCAAAGTGTGGGGAAAGTCAGAAACCATTAAAAATGGAGATAGAAGAGGAAACAAAGAGCTTGAGGAAGAAAACAAGAAATCAAAGTCAACAGAATAGTTTCTACTCAAGCTGAGACTGAAAACAAACATCTCAAATACATTAAGGCTAAAAATGACAGTGAAAAGTACAAGATAATAGATCATGAACTGAACTCTGGGATATTTATATTTGGACCCAAGTATCAGCACCACCTGGGAGCCTATTAGAAATGCAGAATCATAGACCTCATGCCAGACCTGCCAAATGAAAATCCACATAATAATATAACTACCAGGTAACTCAGATGTACATTAATGTTGGAAAGCACTGCTGATGTATAATGTATTTGCAGAATTGCCTGACACACCTTAACATAAACGTGATTCATTTGCTCTGAGAGATGAAGGAAAGGAGTTTCATTTTTTTAAAAAAGGAACAAATAAAGAAATCAAAAGAGGCAGGCATGATATAGTATTTGGTGAACATGAAAATGAACCAGTTCAAAGTCTTGAAAATGAGAATTATCATCATGGAAGGGTGTTCACTTGCTAATACATATTGTGACTGAACAGAGAAGAGAAAATTAATGAAATAAGATACTGTCCTAAGGTATATGCAGAACCAAGACTGAGAGAAAGACACAAAAAGAAAGAAACATTAAAAATAAGAATAAATTGAAATGAACCAATTTATCCCATTATAACAACAGAGTTCTAAATGAGATTGAAAGAAATGGTAGAGTGGTATTTTTGAAGCCATATTTTTAGATAATTTCCCAGAATTGGAAAAAAAATGTTACATTGGGAATACACCCCGAGTACCAAATAAGGCAAATAAAATAAATCTATATTTTGAAACATTGAGGTTAATACACAGACTATCAATGGAAAGAAAAAAGTCTTAAAAACCACCAAGAAGAAAAGAGAGAGAATCAAATAGCAATAGACTTTAATACGTGTGTTGTGTACAATAATAGATGACAGAAGACGAAGAAGTGCTTCTCCCATGTGCTGAGGTACAATAGCTGATACCAACTGGAGAGGATTGCAGTATTATTCTCGTTTTCCATTTTTCCCTGTAAACACCCCTTGCATCACGTAAATTGCAATTTTCCGCAGGAAACGGGTGGGGTATATTTCCTTGGTCTTTGACTTTGTATACAAACATATAAATTATTTTGGCCAATAGACCAAGTTGGCAGTGACAGCATACTAATTCTAAGCCTGGGTTTTAGGAGGCCTTGCATGTTCGTTGAGTTTCTGACATCTTTATGGGAAAACATGCTCAGGCTCTCCTGCTGGTCGCATGGGATGGGGAAGAGTAACTGAAATGAAGGGATGGTGAATGTTTTCCACTGGTGCGTGGAGCATCAAGGGACAGAGAGACATCTTTGACTCTACTTAAATGGACTTTTCCGAAGGGAAGAACAAGCTCAGAGAGAGAGAGAGTTTGAGTGAAATCTGTGTGTGTGGTGTTTGTGCGTGTGCATGGGTGAGGTTGACAATGAGAGGGAAAAAAAACAACTTGTTTCCTAATCTCTCTTTGAGTCTTACTTGTTCAGTCAACTAACTTTAACACCTTAATACATTTGGCATGGTTTTTTAAAAGGAGAGGCGAGCAAGGTTTCAAAGTGTAGGTATGTGGGGTTGTTTATGGAGAGGAAGCTGTTAGTAGGAGGAAAGTCTGAGGAACTGAGAATAGGTTGCCTAGCATTCAGTTCCCAGTCATTTCTGGTAGTGTACATGATGTAGCCCTATCCAGTATACCCACGCATGAGGAAAACTCTCATGCTACTACAGTCTGATTTCTCTAACTGATTTAGGGATTACAAAGAATCTGTGACATACCTTTTGGTGAGCCCCCACTGGAGAGGAAATACCAGCTGCAGGAGGTGAGTGAGAGCCAAGCAAGCACTGTCTAGAATACAGTGAAAGCAAGGATTCAGAGTGAGAGGTAACTAAAAATTACGACTCCAAAGATGAGTGCCTTTAGAAATTATTAATGAGGAGTAACTACCAGGTTTTCTGTATGCATAGGATGAAATCTTAAGTATTTGTATTATAAATTATAGAAAGACCAAACTCAGAAAACTAGAAAATGTAGGCATATCAAGTGACAAACACCTCTATTTGATATACAGAAAATATCTTTAAAAAATATTAGTAAATAGATTAGTAGGAATATATTTTAATTAACCACATTCTAAACAAAGTAGTTTAATTAACAGCTAGCACATCTGAGTAACTGATACCTTATTCTATTTAATATATATTCTTTTAGTTAGAAGAAAATCAAGGCAAAATCATTGAGTAATAAGGTGCTTACTTTTTTCTTCTGCTTTCAATAGTGTTTTGGCTGCTGTGTAATCTTTATGAGGCTCAGAGATGCTAAGTAAACCTAGTTTTCAAGTGTCACTCTTGGCAAGTGAGATATTCCTTTTATAAAAATATCTGCTGCGCTTTGACACTTAGACTTAAGTGTATGTCCACATATCTGCTATAATGTGAATATGTCTTTGTTCATTCTGACTCACAGATCCTTCAGTCAACAAAAGGGCTTTACAGATGAGCAATTCAAGACTGCACAATCAAATGCGGTATGTAAAGCTGTCTTTCTCTAAGGACCATGATCATCTTACCTTGAGAAACTAGTATCCCAGATGCTGCTATTTAGTTTTCACATCTCCAGAGAATGTTATGCATTGTCATTCTCTGAGTAGAAGAAGGCTTACTGGAGACCAGAAATAACACCAAATTAACGCAGAATTTTCCCCACTAGCAGGGGACTCGGAGAAGAGCCATTTCTTTTCTCCATCTGCTATCAATATCTGCAAAATATCAGAAATCTTCCTTCGGGGAGATTTTATGAAACTCTACCTTTTTAGCTAATCTTGACCACTTTGTTATTAATGACAATGTTTGTTAATATATATTTTTGAGCCGTATATTCTCCATTCAGGTTCTTATGTTACTATTTTCCATGTTTAGTAATAAAAGTAATTTCAAAACAGTTTATATTTATGGTTATGACTGGTCACAGCATGGTACCTCAAAATATTTTTAATGTTCTTTTTCATGCTTGATCAGACCAAAATCATATTATAAACAGAAACAGATTTATGTTTTCTCCATAGCACTTTTCTGGCAAGTCCCAAATCTTAAAGAAACTTAGAAGATTGGCAATTTGTTAAAACAGTGATGACTCTGGTTGCAAGGTAACATCCAGAAATATTGTTGTAAATATCAGGAAGTCTCCCAAACAAGTGTGTGCTAAGTATTTCGGCTAAGGTGTCTAATCCCCAAGCAACATAGGCCATCAAGGATCACACCTGCATTTTCAGACATGATAGTAAGGAAGAAGTTATACCTGTCGCTGAGTACTCACTTTCTTGCATTGCATGTCGAAAACTACCTCTCTTCAATTTACAGCTGCCCTAGCCTAATTCAACAGGTCAAAGGTTCTAATTTCTAATTTGCTAAGCAATTTATCACATATTACCTATAGCCTCTCGAGTCAGATCAAATGCTACCACCAAATCATGGCAATGAATCCAGATGCAAGGAACTTGGTGATTAATTCACTGAAAGAATTTGTTGTTAAATATTAGAAGTATGCCTTCAATTTAAAACATAAGGTTTGTACTCTATTCTGTAATCATTTAAATAATATTTGTATAAAATATGTAAAACAAAGAGGGCAAAGCCTAAAATGTCTTTCCTAAAGCAACTACGATTAAATTAAAAGTTATTTAGAATTCATATTCAGATAAGAAACCTCTCAGGTTATGCATAGAGGCATTTGGGAGTACTTGAAATTGCAAAATCTTTTGCAATAAAAATGTGCTCTGAAATAATAAACCACATGTCTATATTTAAGAAATAGAGATTTCCTCTCTGTCTGAACTGTGGCAGGGGACAAACGGCAGAAAGAGGAGGAATTATTTTCCAGTTGTTTGCTTGCAAGAAGCACTGACACCTAAAGTTTGCTACTTCTGGAGTCAGAAAGCTCAGATTCTTATCTCTGCTCTGCCATTTATTAACGACTTAATTTTATAATCATTCAGCATCCTTACCAATACAAGTGGCATACTATCAAGTGATGATAATCAGGGTTACCACCTCACAAATGTGGAGGTTAAATGATTGCCACAGTATTGGCTGCTATTTTTATTTTTGAAACCCAGCAACAATATTGATGGTTAAAATGATAATGTTCCAAAGCCCTACAGCAAAGTAATGATAGCTATCACGGAGAAACAGTAAACAACCATGAGAATCTGGAAACTGGGCATTGTAATATGTGATGTGAGTAAGCAAAGACAGTAAAGTGTTAATTAGGATTCCTAGAAGATACATGGATATTTGTTAGATATCATGCTAAGCTCATAGTGCCAGGGAGAAAGAGTATGCTTCTAAAATATTCCCTCATTTATTTAGTTAATTTTCTATCACATAAGTACTTACTTCATAATTTAAATGTATTAATGACAGAAATTAATCAAATACTAAAAGCGTAAGTTACTCTCTGAATGTCTTGGCATGAGCCATTTAGTATAATGACACTAGGATAATCTTTGACAACAGATCTGCATTCAAGTTCTGACTTTTCCTGTTTTGTTGCATAAGTTACTGAGTCTTAGTTTATTATGTATAAGTGGGAAATATAGATCCACTTGGTTGAGCTATTATAAGGGTAAGGTAAAATAACATACTAAAGCTCTTAATATAGTGCCTAGTCATTGTAGAAATGCAACAAAGAAATACTATTAATATTATTGTTATCCTTGATAATGACTCCAAATTATTTCTTTCATAATCAAGTATAACATCCTAAAAATTAAATGTATCTTTACAAATTCTGCTTGTTGCAGTGGCAGTAGACATTCATGCATCCATTAGACAGATTTTATTGAACATGTAATACGTGTCAAGCATGTGATGGTAAAACAGATGGATTCGGTCTATGATCTCATGATGCTTTGAAATGTGAAGAGACTTAAAAATATACAAAAAGATGAGTACAGTAAGCTGTGATTTTTGCTACCCTTGCAGAAGAAGTGATGGGAGAACACCTAACCGAAACTTGTAGGAAAAGCTGAATTTAGACAATGTAGTATGAGTTACCTAAGGAAAGAAAAGTTCGTGATTTTCTAAGAACAACACTGAGAAGTCTCAGAAACCAAATAAAATGCTATATACATTGAAGTAAGAGACAAAAGACAAGTGTGTTCAGATTCACACAGTGCAGAAAAATGCGAAGTCATAAATGAGACTTGAGAGATGATGTTGAGCTCAAACTTCCAGAGCTTTGTAAATCTTAAGAAACTGGATTTTTTTTTCTTAAGAGTAATGTCAAAGAACAAATTATGCATAGAACTACAGAAATCCCACATCTGAGAATGCAAAAGAATTGAAATCAGGATCTCAAAGAGATACAGCACATTAAGGTTCACTGCAACAATATTCAAACAGCCAAGATCTGTAAACAACCTAAATGTCCACTGACAGATGTATAGCTGAAAAAATGAGGCCTATACATGAAATGGAGTATTATTCAATCTTAAAAAAGAAAATTCTGCATTATACAACAATGTGGATGAACCCTGAGGACATTATACTAAGTGAAGTAAGTAAGTCACAGAAAAACAAGTACTCTGTGATTCAACTTATATGAGATATCTAAAATAGTCAAATTCAAAGGAGAAATTGATGAATCTCTAATCAACAGGTGTAAAGTTTCAGTTAAGCAAGATGAATAAACACTAAAGGTCTTCTTTACAGCATCATACTGACAGTCAAAAATACTGTACTGTCCACTTAAATTTTCTTAAGGGAAAAACAGTATGGAATTTTCTCAGAAAACTAAAAATGGATCTGCCTTTTGACCCAGCCATTCCACTGCTAGGATTATATCCTAAGAACCCTGAAACACCAATCCAAAAGAACCTATGCACCTCAATGTTCATAGCAGCACAATTTACAATAGCCAAATGTTGGAAGCAACCTAGATGCCCATCAGTAAATGAATGGATCAAAAAACTACGGTACATTTACACAATGGAATGCTATGCAGCAGAAAGAGAGAAGGAGCTCCTACCCTTTGCAACAGCATGGATGGAACTGGAAAGCATTATGCTAAGCGAAATAAGCCAGGCGGTGAAAGACAAATACCATATGATCTCACCTTTAACAGGAACCTAGACAACAAAACAAAGAAACAAGCAAAATATAACCAAAGACACTGAAATAGAGTACAGTCTGACAGTGTTCAGAAGGGAGAGGAGAGGGAATTTCAGGGGAATTTCAGGGGAAAAGGGGAAGGGTTCACAGGAACAAGTATAAAGGACACATGGATAAAAAACTAGGGGTGGGTGGAAATGGGAGGGAGGTGGGGAGGGCTGGGTGGGTGGGCTGGGATGGTAGTAAAAGATAGAAAATTGTACTGCAACAACAAAATAAAATTTTAAAAAATTCTCAAGGGGGATATCTCATGTTAAGCATACTTAGCAAAATATTTTTTAAAAAACAGACAGGATTCACTAGTTCATTATGTTTTTGACAAATTTTTCCCTAAAGCACATTTCACAAATCTAGAGGTGAGTATACAATACCCAAGGTTTGAAATGTCCTTCCATGTAAGAGGCAGTGACACACAGGCCACCAGAATGTGTTACTTCCTAGCCTTTCAGCTCTACACAATACAATGTTTACTTTGAAAAAAAAAATGTTTTTAGCACCAAGGTGTGCCAGTGGCTTTTCTAATGGGTTAATGGTACCTTCTGTCTCCTCAGATGAAACGTATCAGAAATAAGATGTTTCCTTTTGTGTGTCAGGCTATCAACTGGACAGGGAGAGAACTGTTCAATTGGAAGCCACTCAAATGGTGACACCAAGCTTCAGCACAAACAAATGCTGACCTCTGTCTCTGTTCTAAAATGCTCCCTCCTTTCTCCACAGCCAATAAGGCAATATTTTTATTTCCTTCAGTAACACATGATAGAGTTCAGTGAGAAAAAGTAATTCTGTAGCAAATTCTGCAGACAAAGAATTGAAGAAAATGGGAGGTCCTGTCCATTACCTCATTTTCAGTCCAGGATAAAAGAAAACTGTGGGTTTAAGAAGAAATAGAGGAATTGGACCAAACCTTTTCTAGATTTTAACTTTTTAAAAAACCCACTTTCTGCTGACTCAGTTGAATAAAGTTTTTTGCCCTTTGCCTTTTACTCCTTTCAGTTCTCAATTTTTTACTGTCAGTCTATTCTATACACACTGGCCACTTAGACTTCAGGTTTTGCAATTATGACTGATTTTTTTACAGGGGAAAAAATCTATCAGACACACTATTAACATCATGAATAATTGATAAAAGAAAGAAACCTGAAGTTTTGCTTTCTGAGAACATGTAAACAAATTTTTCCAAGGACTTCAATTCAAATCTTATAAACTTTACTCTTTGTTTGAAATTCAGATTCATCTGTTTACCTTAATTTAAATTTTGGTTTGTATCTATTAGCCTTTTCAATCTCTTAAAGATTTCCTATAAATTGTTAATATTCTTCCTTAGGCTTTGGGTTCTATTCCAGCAATTATAGATTCAAATCAAGTCATGAAAGCAGTTGTTAATTCAGTAGGGATACTTTCAATAGTAAATAATGAGAGATCCTGAAGTACCATAACACATTACATTTAGATTTACTATCAATACGTGCACTGTCCGAAATCCATCTCAGCAGATAACTCATCCTAACCAAACATCTATATTAAGGATGATGTCTAGGGAGAGGTATGTGCTGGAGAAAAATACAGACTCGGCACATGAAAGATGCTTTTCCTTTCTGTAATTTCTGCTTTGTCATAGGATTGGCTTTAGATTCATACTTTTGGTACTCAGATTCTGCAAACTCCTCAGTAAATGTTTTTACTGGGCTTCCTTGAGGGATAATACTTTCACTTCCCTTGTGAATTTTTGGATCTATTCTCTTTTTAAAATAAGTGTAAATATTTTTATTAACTTAATGACTACAACAAATACTGATTGCATCATCCCTTACAAATCCATGCATTTACAGATTGTAAATTATGGTCCAACCTAAAAAAAAAGGAAAAATGATAAACAAGAAGCCACAATTGAAACAGATTAACTTAACACATTAAAGAATATGCTGACAAAATTATAATGATAGGATCGTTAACTTGTAGTAATTGATTGAATTAAGAATTGCTCATAAATTAAACATTTTCTGTCACAAAACCAATATAACATTTTATAAAATTATTTCAACTCTTCTTTAAGAACATTCCTGCTCCCCTTATCTTGTTTTTTTTTTATGAAATTCTGAAAACATGGAGTGGTTTTCTCTCTTTGAATTCATCAGACACAGGCACTTTTCACTTAAGTGAACTAGCCTTGGTAATTTTAGGTCCTCAACACATGTATGACTTAGATGCACACACAATATAAAGTATAAAAGAAAGAGAATTAAAATACCAGGTGTCCCCTCGCTCACACTTACAGCAGAGAGAAAGAGAAAAAAATGCAGAATAGGAGATGCTGATGTGAGAATGCACAGTTACTCTCAGCAATGCAGTTCAGTAACACCCATGAAGAGAAAATTTGTAATGTATTACACATCTAAATTATATTCTCACATAGTATGTACATAAATGACAAGAAAAGTTTAAAATTACTTAGATGGTATTTTCTTCCTTTTTTGTGAAATGGGGTCTATATAATACCCAACAGTGAATGGTTCATACCTACATGAGCAAACTTTTGGTGTTTGGGTTCTTGTGTTTTCATTTGGTGTGACTACACATATATTTGTTACCTTCAGCTGTCATAGTCACCCTGTCAAAGTATAACTTGAAATTGTTGAAGAGGCACAAGCAAAACAAGAGGGGAGAGGAAAAGAGAAAAAGCTAGAACATTTTTGTATTTGTTTTTACACAGAGTGCTCTAAATTGATAGTAATGAAATATGTTATCCTATATCTTAGTTTATATTTAATACTGTTTATTTCACAAATATCACAACTTCTATGTATAATGAGAATTAGCCGTGATTTATCAATCTTTGGAAATTACCTACCTCTTCATAGTCTGGAATATAAAATAAATCTGAGAATCGACTGCCCAATATCAAAAGCAGGTGAGAAACCAAGCAAGAGTTCAGAGTATACTGGGAGCATGAAGGTAGTCTATAATCTACCAAAAAGCTGATTATATGCACACTTTACTAAATTGTCAGATTCATCTGTAAATATAAAACATCCCTTTCAGTTCTCTAAACTGGCCCCAGTCTCTCCGAAATCACCTCAAAAAATATTTCCAATCTTTTCTCCCTTGGGTCGCTTACAATAAGGCCATCTGCTCTGTCCTCTATATGTGAAATGTCAATGCTTTCTTTCATATTATTTCAATTCCAGTGACAAGGTATATAACTACCTGACTTTGTATTGCCCATTTTGGTCTTGAAATAACTATAATTAAGAGGAAAGATTAGGCAGTACACAATAAAATATTTTAAATTAGTAAACCAGGGGAATAGCTTTGCATAAAATACTTAATATACCTTATTTCACCTTTCCAAACTAAATTCACACTCCCTTACCCAAAACCCTTGGCCCAAATGAGTTCCATAATAAAGATTATCTTTTTTTTTCAGTTTTGCAAAGTAGTATGGTGCATTCACTACATGTGAAGGAATACTTAACGAGGGTTCTAGGACAAGGCTCTGTAATCAAGCACACTAATATAAATACAACAGGATAATTGAACAGTTATACTAAGTAGAATAAAGACTATAAATAGCCAAATAACTACTCTGGTCAGGTGTTACTGCCAAATGAGTTAATTGTTTGGCTTTCAGTGCATTTGGATGCCAGATTGCAATAATGAATGGTAGATCCATACTTCTTTTTATTCTAGATATTTGAAAATAATTCTTTCATGATAACTGTAAATATTAATATAACATTATTTAGAATAAAACATGTTGGCTGGATTCCTTAACACTTATTTACTTAAATCTTCCACTTGAATTGAGGTTATTTACTCAGAAAAAGAAAATTGTGTTTTGTTTTGTTTTTTTCCGGAAGTCAAGTGGTTTAACTATTACGATACAGGTGCCAGAACAACTATCCTCCACTTCTTATGAAGTCTGGACAAACTGAAGTGACATTAAGCTTCAGGATATTAGGCTGAAAATATATTTACTAACCACACATTAAAGAAAAATGGTAATAGAGGCTTAAAAAAATAGTCCTTTTGATAGAAAGAAAACAAAGACACAGACAATTGTCTATCTAACATGGTTGTATTCAGTTTATAATATACTTAAGGGAATAACCCCGTATATTTATGATACAATGAACATTCTAAAACCATGCATCCTGACAGTGAGACCCATCATTGTCATTCCATTAATGCCAAGGTTCCTCCTGATTCCTTACATCCCCCATGCCCAGCATCCAGAATGGACCCACAGCATACCTTAAGTACAAAATGGTGGCTGGAAGGCAGTCTACTATTTTCACTTACAAATTCCTATCTTTATTGACTTAACATGTGGTTAAAGTGTCTTATTTAAGAAAAATATATCTTTGACAATAACAGAGTAATTACACAGTCGTTGCTTCAATCTGGCTATATAAATCATAGTGATTTAACCTACAGTAGTAATAAAATAAATGATATTGTTTTGGTTCATTACTGCTGATCTAATAAAATGTAATGAATTAAGAAATTTCCTGACTGAAACAGACTCATAAAAATAACAATTTACTAATGGCACTATAATACCCATTGTGAATGAATAAAGAAAAAAAATGAGCATTTTAATAAAAATTTATCTTTCAGAAAACATCTTCCCCATTTCTTTCATCTGCTGTCTTCTAGAGCAAATGCATGTTTTGATGGCATCCACAGATTTCATTACCAGGAACTATAGTCTAAAAATGATTGCTTGTTTATTCAAAAATTTTAATAAAATTTCCAGGAACTCATGAGTTTCTGGGTAGCCTATATGAATTTAAAGAGTAAGACATATTCCATCTTATGGGTTGTTTATGTTCTAAGAACTAACTCTTATTAATGAGCCAACTTTAAGAAAGAGAAAAACTACTTCTTCCTTGGTGTTATATTATGGAAGGACCACCCCAACTTTCTCTTATTGGATGAATTATGTCTGCACTTGTCTCCCTCCCCCCACATCCTTCCCATTAACCTCTGCCCCCTTTTGCACATCACACAGCAGTGACATGTGGTCTGTTCCTTTTCACATCAGAGATTAAGAAGTTATAGGACATATATATTTCTACATGAATTTCAATTTAAACTATAATTACCTAAATTCTAGTACAGTTTAAGTTTCTAACCAAATTATTATATTCTTTTATAATACATTATTATTTTTGTTTAAAAAAGTGAATTGTGGAAGTAGAAAATAAATATGACCCAACATCCCACTGCTTTTTAATAATCACTCTTACTATTTTTCATATGTACTCTCTTTCATGCCAAACATTCAGATGTGCAAAAAAATGTTGCTCTTTATTTTTTTTTCTGTAACTATTCTTCACTTATGATTTTGAGTCACTATTCCACGAGATGGACAGACAAACTTGTTCTTGGTTCTTTCTCAAAACTCCTTTATCTTTTAGGGTCCTGTCCTGGTTCCTGGGTCATGCACAATAAGACACCAAAGTCCCCACTGGGTTATTTAGTCTTCAATTACACAGGATAATGCTAAATAGTGATCATGACTAATTGTTAGTGTGAGAATTAAAAGTATTGGAAAGAGTGAAGATAGTATAAAATGACACAAATATACCTAAAACCACTTATTTTAACTGAAAACAAAAACAAAAGCATAAGGATTTAATAATACTTGACACAAGACCATGGCTATCCATATGACTATACTCCTCTGTGAAGGGATTTTTATATAATCTGTTTTGTATGGTCAACAGTTTCAATTATTGTTTTTTTTAATGACATAAAATGTTAAAGATGAATATAGTCTGAGTGGGAATTCTTTCAAATATTTACACTACCTCACACCTTTCAATATTCTACCACCTATGTGTAATTACATAGCGATATGTTTTTAGAGACCTTTATTTAATATTCTAAATCATCATATTTGTTTTTGCAGCATAACACTCTTTTCACACACTATCAGCTTATATAAAATTTAATTAAGTACTGTAATTACAAGTTCAAATGACCTAAGAGGCCTTTGAACATTTATGTAACTGCCTACTAGCAAGCAAATAGTTCAGCAGGTGACAGGAGAAGTTATAATCCTAACAATCTCAAGTATTCTGGTTGTGGTGCAATGCAGTGATTAGTTTTATGGAAGGAATAGTAGTATTGGTTTAATCCGGTGAGTTGGTTAAGTAAAAGTCAGCAAAATTGTATTTCTCATTGAGTCATTGCTTTAATAAAACTCTGTTTCTTCATCTAATACCCTATTTATATACATATGACGTAGGTTGCAATACTTATCAGAAACATGTTTCTAAACTTTAATGAGGCTTCATTAAGTTATGCCCCAAATATGGTATAAACACTCCACCAATACTTGAAATTAGAATATTTCAAATTTTCTAACATATTTTACAGTATTTTTAAGATAATATTTGAAATGCAATTACCGAAGCAAATGGAAACATATTTTTAATATTATTTTTCCTAAAGTTTTTATTATTCAATTAAGTTATTCCTTTTTTTACTCTCCCCTGCCCTACCCACACCCCCTGTCCCACATTCAATCCTCTCCCCACTGTAGTCCTTGTCCATGAGTCTTTTATACATGTTCCTTGACTTGACCCTTCAACTTCTTTCTCCCATTGTCCTCTTCCCTCCTCCCCTCTGGTCACTGTCAGTTTGTTCTTTATTTCCATTTCCTTGGTTTTATTTTGTTCACTTGTTTGTTTTGTTGACTAAGTTCCACTTATAGGTGAGATCATATGATATTTGTCTGTTACCTCCTGGCTTATTTCACTTAGCATAATACCCTCCAGTTCCATCTATGCTGTCTCAAAAGGTAGGAGCTCCTTCTTTCTGTCTTCTGCATAGTATTCCATTGTGTAAATGTACCACAGTTTTTTGATCCACTCATTTACTTTCGCTGTTTTTAGTACTTGGCTATTATAAATAATGGAGCTATGAATACTGGGGTGCATAGGTTCTTTTGAATTGGTGTTTTGGGATTACTCCCAGCAGGAGAATTGCTGGGTCCAAACTCCATTCCATTTTTAGTTTTTTTAGGAGATTCCACACAGTGGCTGCACCAGCCTGTATTCCCACCAACAGTGCACTAGAGTTGCCTTTTCTCCACAACCTCACAGCACTTGTTGGTTTGCTTATAATGGTTATTTTGAGCAGTATGAAGTGGCATCTCACTGTGGTTTTAATTTTCATCTCTCTGATGGCTAGTGATGCTGAGCATCCTGTCATATTTCTCTGAGCCCTCCATATATCCTCCTTGGAGAAGTGTCAGTTCAGGTCCTTTGCCCATTTTTTAATTGGATTGCTTGTCTTCCTGGTGTGGAGTTGTGTGAGTTCTTTATATATTTTGGAGATCAAACCCTTGTCTGAGGTATTATAACAGGGTGTAGGTGGGGAGGCCCAAGAGCCCCCAAAGAGGGCATTTGTAAGGGGGTCCAGAATTTGGGGCGTTCAGGAATATAGGATATCCCCCACCACAAGTCTGGCTGGGGGAAGGAAGACACAGAGCAGGGTCATTGAGAGTTACTTTGCATATCAATAACAGCAGACTAGTCTTCATATCTATATGCAAAAAAAATTGCTTATCTAAAACAGGCTAGCTAGAGAGATGGGCATTACTTTTACCCATGATGTAACTGGGAAGCATCTCCCTGGATTACTGCACATGCGTGAGAGTATTGTGAAGGTTCACTCCATGCCACGGGGTAATGCCAGCCTGGACCAACTATGGCAGCCAAGAAAGGCAGAAACTGCAGGAGTGCTGACAGGTGTAGACAGTTGTGGGAGGAGTCAGAAATTGGGTTTGAGAGGAGGTTCAAGGCTGAGATTTAAAATAATGGCAGGCCACCATGAGGTATGAGAGAGATGATGCAGGACTGTGGAGGCGAGACCATGCAAGACAATGCAGGGAGAAAAGGAGTGAAAGGACTCTTGCTGGTGGGCCATGAGGAGGTGCCACGTGGTTTTGGATTAAGAACTGGGTCATGGTGACACATCTTATGGTGCTGGGTCTGTGAGAGGCCTGCCCTGCTGAGCAGAGATTACTGGAAAGAGCCAGGAGTCCAGCCAAACTACAGACTTCTATTTCTTTTCCTGAGATATGGTACTCCTGAGACTGGCCTAGTTGGCAAAGGAGGGAAGACAGGATTGTATCTGTGTGTGTGTGTGTGTGGATGTTTTAAAGGGACTTTGGGATTTTAAAGGCAACATTCTGCCATTACTCTAAACTTGTATAACTTTTGAATAAATAGTTCCTTTCCTTTTGACCAAACTCATTGAGAGCCACAGTGCCTAACACCTGGCAGCAGGCAAAGAACCCACAGTGACAGATCCACTGTGGTCTGTTGGCAAGGGGTCTTCTTTCATTAACTATCATTGGCAAAAAAATTTCCCACATGGTTCCCTTTTCATTTTGCTGATGTTTTCTTTAGCCATGCAGAAACTTTTTAATTTGATGTAGTCCCATTTGTTCATTCTTTTCTTTATATCCCTAGTTCTAGGGAACATATAGGTGAATATATTTTTTTAATATGAGAGTATAACATCATTGTATATTACCTACATAATTCCCTTTTTGTTGCTCTGTCATTTTTTTCAAGTTGCTTCAAATTACTGTCAAATTTCACCTGCTTTGTGTTCTCTTTAATATTTCTATATTTTACTGATACTTTGTAGTTCATAAAACATTATCTTCATATTTCCTTTAATTCTTTAAGCATGGTTTCCTTTAGTTCTTTGAGTATGTCTATAATTGTGGCTTTGACATCTTTGTCTGCTAAGTTTACTTTCTGGGCTTGCTTTTTCTTTATGTATAGGTTGTGCTTTCCTATTTCTTTTCATGTGTCATAAATTTTTTAACTAGGCATTTTACACAATATATTGTAGTGACTGGATACTGATTCTCCCTCCCCACTGAAGAGTGGTTATAGTTTGCTTGTACGTTTATTTGTTTAGTTACTTGGCTGAACTAATTCTACAAAGTTTGTTTCCCCTGCAGTGTACAGCCTATGATGTTTCTAATCAGAACTTTTTTAAAAAGTTAATTATTAGGCTGTTACCTAAGAATTGTCCATGGCTCAACATAAGCCATGTGTTGGTCAAAGTTCATGCTTAAATCCCTGTAGACAGATTTTCACCTTTCACTATTGGACTTGAAAGCTGCTCTCACAGTTCAGGGTGGCATTACCAATTTTTTTTTCAAACCCTGTTTTTCTTTAGAGCTATTTTTCTAAGAGTTTTTCTTAATGAATTCCAACTTCGAATAATTTCATTTAATTTTGTTCTTAAAAATTGTCAACAATTGTAATGTCTTTGTGTGCAGAGTTTTAGCTTTATTCTACAACTTTATGCAAGTATTGGTTTTCTTTTACAAGTTATAGTATTGATAATTAATAATCTCATGTTTGACAAACTTGTTATTTGGTATGGATGAGTTTTAAAATGTCCAAGTGATTGGTTTTTGCTAATTTATGATTTTTTATTCTTTGATTATTATTCTTTCTAAATTCTAAATTTAATAATTCATTGAAGTATATTTTGTAAGTTATTCTTATTTGAAAGGTTAAATTCAATATATAAGTTCTTTTTTCTCTAAATAGATATAGACATATAGACACAAATATTAGTGTCCCATATTTGACAAATGGGAAATGATGAATAAATAATTAGGAAATACCTTTTTTCTAATTTGCCTTACACAAGAAGTACAGAGACACATTGACATGGTTTTCCAGATGGTCCCTAGTATCTAGAAAAAAGTTATTCCTAATGTAGGCCAATTTATTAATGCATTATTACACTGGTTCACTCTTCTTTTTGTTTAATAATCACTTTCTTTAATTGAAGTTTGCCCATTACCATTTATCGCTCTTACACTTTCATCCCCCTGTAATCACCCCACTGTTGTCCACATCAATGAGTCCTTTTTCCTTTTTGCTTGATCCCTCAACCCCCTAACCTCTCTTCATAGCTGTCATCCTGCTCTTCATCTGAGTCTCTCCATTTTGCTTGTTCAGTTTCTTCATTAGATTCCACATATGAGTGAAATCATATGGTATTTGTCTTTCTCTGGCTGGCTTATTTCACTTAGTATAATGTTCTTCAGGCCTATCCATGCTATTACAAAGGGTAAGTTTTCTTTTTAATGGCCAAGTAGTATTCTATTGTGCAAATGTCCCATAGTTCTTTTATCCACACATATCGACTTATCTACTGATGGATGCCTGGGCTGCTTCCATATTTTGATGATTCTAAATCATGATGCAATGAACATAGGGGTGCTTATGTTCTTTTGAATTAGTGTTTAGTGTTTCTTCAGATATATTCTCAGAAGTGGGATAGTTAAGTCAAAAGGCAGATCTATTTTTAATTTGTTGAGGTATCTCCATAGTGCTTCCCAGTGGCTGCACCAATCTGCATTCCCAACCAACAGTGCAAAAGGACTCTTCTTTCTCTACGTCCTCACCAGGACTTGTTTATTGATTTATTGATGATAGCTATTGTGACCATTGTGAGGTGATATCTTACTGTGGTTTTCATTTACATTTCTCTGATGATTAGTGGTGCTGAATAGTTTTTCCTATGTCTATTGCCCATCTGTATGTACTGTTTATAGAAGTGTCTGTTGAGGAGCTTTTGTCATTTTAAATTGGGCTATTTGGTTTTTTTTTGGGGGGGGGTTGCATGTTGAGTTTTGTAAGTTTTTTATAAATTTTGAATATTAAGCCCTTATCAGATGTATACTGGTGAACATGTTCTCCCATTCAATAGATTGTCTTCATTTGTTGATGGTTTCCTTTACCACGCAAAAACTTTTTAGTTCATTGTAGTCCCATTTGTTTATTTTTCTTTTGTTTCTCTTGCCTGAGGAGATATTTAGATGAAGTATTACCATGAGATATGACTGAGATTTTATTGCTTATGCTTTCTTTTAGAATTTTTATGGTTTTGGTCTAACATTTAAGTCTTTAATCCATTGTGAATTTATTCTTGTGTGTGGTATAAGAAGGTTTCTAGTTTCATTTTTCTGCATGTATCTGTCCAATTTTCCAACACCATTTATTGAATAAACTATCTTTAGCCCATAGTATGTGCTTGTTTCCTCTGTTGAATATTAATTGAGTATAAAGGTATGGGTTTGTTTCTGGGCTTCCTATTCTGGTCCACTGATCTATGTGTCTGTTTTTATGCCAGTACCAGGCTGTTTTGATTACTATGGCCTTATAGTATAGTTTCATATTAGGTAGCATGATTTCTCCACTTTATTTTTCTTTCTCAGGACTGCTGTTGCTATGTGGGACCTTTTGAGGTTCCATATACATTTTTGAAATATTTGTTCTAGTTCTGTTGAATATTCCATTGGTATTTAAATAGAATTGTGTTGAATCTATAGATTTATTTGGGTAGCATGAACATTTTAATGATGTTAATTCTTCCTGTTTATGAATACAGTAGGTGCTTCCACTTATTTGTATATTCTTCAGTTTCTTTCTTCTATCTTAAACTTTTCTGAAAACAGGTCTTTTACATTCTTGCTTAGATTTATTCCTAAGTATTTTATTCTTTTTGAAACAATTGCAAATGGGATTGTTTTCTTAATTTCACTTTCTGATAAGTCATTGTCAGCATATAAAATGCAACTGATTTCTGAATATTAATTTTATATTCTGCTATTTTGGAGAATTCATTGATCAGTTCTCATAGTTTTTTGTTGGAATCTTTAGGGTTCCCTATGTACAGTATTATGTTATATACAAATAAACACCATTTTACTTCTTCTTTTCCAATTTGGATGCCTTTTATTTCTTCTTGTTTGGTTTCAATGGTAGAACTTCCAGTTCCATGATGAGTAAGAGAGGTGAAAGTGGACATACCTGTCTTGTTCCTGATCGTAAGGGGAATGCTTGTAGTTTTTTCATGTTAAGTATGATGCTAGAAGTGGGTTTGTCATGCATGGCCCTTTTATGTTTAGGTATGTTCCCTCTACTCCCACTTTGTTGAGAGTGTTTACCATAAATGGGTGCTGGACTTCATCAAATGTTTTTCTGCATCTATTGATATGATTATGTGATTTTTGTCCTTCATTTTCTTTATGTCATGAATCACATTTATTGATTTGCAAATATCGTACTAACCTTGCCTTCCTGGAATAAATCCCACTTGATCATGGTATGTGACCTTTTGATGTATTGCTGTATTCAGTTTGTTAATATTTTGTTGAGGATTTTAGTATCTATGTTCATTAGGGATATTGATCTATAATTTTCTTATTTTGTAGTGTCTTTATCTCTTTTTGAAATTAGGATAATGCTGGCCTCATAAAATGAGCTTTGGAGTATCGAATTTTTGAAATACTTTGAGAAGGGGAAGTGTTAGTTCTCCTAGTAATGTTTGGTAAAATTCACCTTTGAAGCCATCTGGTCCAGGGCTTTTGTGTGCTGGAAATTTTTTAATTGCTACTTCAATTTCACTAGTTGTAATCTTTCTATTCAGATTCTCTGATTCTTCCTGATTTCATTTTGAAAAATTGTATGTTTTAGGAATTTATCCATTTCATCCAGTTTGTCCAATTTGTTTGTATATAGTTGTTCATGATATCTTCTTACAATCCTTTGTATTTCTTTTGTGTCAGTTGTTATTTCTCCTCTTTCATTTCTGATTTTATTTATTTGGGCCCTCTTTTTTCCTGATAAGCCTGCTTAAAAGTTTGTCAATCTTGTTTATCTTTTCAAAGAACCAGGTCTTGAATTCATTGATCTTGTGTCATTATTTTAGACTTTATTTCATTTATTTCTGCTCCAATCTTAATTATTTCCTTCCTTCTACTCACTGTGGGCTTTGCTTATTATTCTTTTTCAAGATCCTTTAAGTGTAAAGTTTATTTGAGCTTATTCTTGTTTCTTAAGATACAAGAAATGCTCTGAATGCTCTTGGGACTGCTTTCCCTGTGTCCCACAGATTTTGGATTGTTGTGTTCTCATTTTTATTTCTTTGAGGGTATCTTTTTGTTTGTTCCTGGATGTCTTTGTTGCTGATTCATTGTTTAATAACATGTTATTTAGCTTCCATGTCTTTGTGAATTTTTTCAGTTTTCTTCTCATGATTAATTTCTAGTTTCATAGCATTGTGATCAGAGAGGGTGTTTGACATGATTTCAATCTTCTTAAATTTACTGAGACTTGTTTTGCATCCTAACTTGTGGTCTATCCTAGAAAATGTTCCACATGCACCTGAGATGTATATTCTGCTGCTTTGGGATGAAGTGCTCTGAACAGATCAATTAAATCCTTTTGATCTAGGGCGTTGTTCATGACTGCGCTCTTCTTCTTGATTTGCTTTCTGGAAGATCTATCCATTGAACTCAATGTGGTGTTAAAATCCCCTATTATGACTATAGTTATACCTCGGTATTCTTTTTTTTTCAAGTTTTTAAAAAGATTTTATTTATTTATTTTTAGACAGAGAGGAAGGGAGGGAGACAGAGGAGGAGAGAAACATCAATGTGTGGTTGCCTCTAACATGCCCTGCACCAGGGAACCTGGCACACAACCCAGGCAAGTGCCCTGGCTCGGAATCAAACCGACAACTCTTTGGTTCGCAAGCTGGTGCTCAGTCCATTGAGCCACACCAGCTGGGGCATACCTCAGTATTCTTGATTCAAAACTCATTAAACCCCGTACCCATCACCTTTTGAGGAGAAAAAAAAAATGTTTCAGAACCCAGCAATTGCTTGGGACCCATTGCACTTGCTTGAACTTCTATGGGTCATAAAGACACTGCACAAGAGAAAATGCTTCATCAACCATTGATTGCTCAGTACTCATCAGTTTCAGCACTTGTCATGCATTCTGGAATGAATTAACAATGATTACCAAGGTACAACTGTATTTCTTTTGATCTCTCCTTTTATGTCCATCAAGATTTGCTTTACATATTTTGGTGCTCCTATGTTGGGTGCATAAATGTTCACTAGGTTTATGCCCTCTTGTTGAATTGTTCCCTTTATTATTATGCAGTGTCCTTCTTTGTCTCTTACTACAGCTTTTTAAGTCTAATTTGCAGAATATAAGTATTGCTATACCAGCATTTTTTCATTTCCATTTGCATGGAATATATTTTTTATTCCCTTTACTTTTAGTCTGTGTGTATCTTTCAGTCTGAGGTGAATCTTTTGGAGACAGCGTATATTTGGATCTTGTTTTCTTATTTATTCTTCTACTTTATGTCTTTTGATAGAAGCATTTAAGTCATTTACATTTAAGGTGATTATTGATAGATACATATTTATTGCCATTTTATTTTGTAACTATTTTCCTGTGTTGTCTTCTTCTTCTTCTTCTTCTTCTTCTTCTTCTTCTTCTTCTTCTTCTTCTTCTTCTTCTTCTTCTTCTTCTTCTTCTTCTTCTTCTTCTTCTTCTTCCTCTTCCTCTTCTTCTTCTTCTTCTTCTTCTTCTTCTAGCAAGCCATTAACATTTGTTGCAGTATTGTTTGGTGTTAAGAAACTCTTTTAGTTTCTTCTTGTCTGGAAAACTCTTTTTTTATCTTTCAATTTTAAATAGCCTTGCTTGGTAAAGTAGCCTGGGTTGTAGGTCTTTGTTTTTCATCCCAGAGGTGCCTGCTTGAATACTTCACACTAATTCCTTCTGGACTGAAATGTTTCTTTTGAGAAACCAGATGACGGTTTAATTGGAGATTCCTTGAGGTAACTTACTGCTTTTCTCTTACAGCTTTTAAGACTCTGTCCTTGTCTTTAAACTTTGCAGTTTTAATCATGATGTGTCTTGGTGTAGGCCACTTTGGGTCCAACTTGTTTACAACTCTCTGAGCTTCCTGGATTTATGTGTCTTTTTTCTTCATGTTAAGGGAAGTTTTCAGTCATTATTTTTTCATTTAGGTTCTCAATCCCCTGCTGTCTCTCCTCTGATATATCCATGATGAGATGTTGTTACTCTTCATGTTGTTCCAAAGGTTTCTTAAACTCTCCTCATTTTTAATTTTTTTTTCTTTTTGCTGCTCTGCTTGGGTTTTTTTTTTTCTACCTTGTCTTCCAAATCACTGATTCAATCTTCCGCTTCATCTAACCTACTGTTTACTTCTCCGGGTGAATTATTTATTTCAGATATTACATTCCTTATTTCTGACTGGTCCTTTCTTATGGTTTCCATGTGTTTTTTCATGCTATTGAGTATTCTTTTAATCATTACTCTAAACTATATTTGATAACTTGCTTACCTCCATTTGATTTCGTTCTTATTCTGAAGAATTATTGTTCTTTGACTTAGGGCCTGTTTCTTCATCTTCCCATTTTGGCTGTCTTTGTGTGTGTGTGCGTGTGTGTGTGTGTTTCCTATGTATTAAGTATATCTGCAAAGATTCTGGTGTAGCCTTATGTCAGATGCTGCCTGTGACTGGCCCCAGGCAACCTGTTTGGAACTACCATCTATCCAGAGCTTGTACTTCCTCTACTGGGCCTTGAGTGTACAGACAGAACCAAGCTGCATATCAAGACCAGCTTTTACCAGCACCAGATCTGGAGCAGGGTCAGCTAAAGTCTCAGAGCTCCCAGAGGTGCCTGCCTGAAATCTTTCTTTTAGGGTTTGTCTCTGAAATAGCCTCCAGCTGTGCTCCTCAGCAACCAGGCTTAAGCTCCACAATTTGGGGCAAGAGTGATTCCTATGAGTGGGGCTACTGCTTCCCATCAGGCTGATGCTACTTGGAAAAGGAGTGCTCTATGTGAGAAAGATGGCCTCTGCACTATGGGGAATGATTCAGCACAGGGATCCTGGTGGCTCTTCTTCATTTCTCTCCCCAGACCCACCAACCCCCAACTCTTCTCACACATCTCTAATCTATTCTACCCTCCTTCTGCCAGAGCCCAGGGTAAGTGGCTGCAAACAAAATTTTGTGCATTGGCTTTTACTCCCTGGAGGACAGAAACCCTACTGCTTTCCACAGCCAGATGTTGTTTGGGTTCCTTTCCTAGTTCTGGTGTTCATCTTGGAGTTTAGACCCCACACTTCTCTAGGGGAGCTTTCTGGCTACTGAAATGTCCCTTCAGAACTTCAGCTGCTGCCCATGGGAAGGCAACCAGCTTTCTCATGCCTCTGCACTCCTTACTAGCCTCATTGTGCTGAAGTGATTCCCTTCATAGTTCTTTGGTTATAGGCTTCTCTCCAGCTAGTGTTCCATTGATTGTAGAGATGATTGTTTAATTTAGTTGTAATTCTGGTTTGGTCCTGAGAGGAGGTTAATGTAGCTTCTACTTACTCTCTTGCTTTCTTGGGTCTTTTTTCTCTCTCTTCTTCTTTGCATTGTTCCTATGATCCTCCTAGCTGCTCTCTGGGATCAAACTCACCCAAAATGTACTCAAATTTAATCTATGTTTCAGATTCTGCTTTCTATGGAATTCAAGCTAACATACAGGTCAACTCACTCATTAAAACCTCCAATGGCTTCCAGCACATTTGGAATAATATCCAAGCTACTTTCTTTGATGATATTTTGACTGAATCTCTAATATTTTAACACAATCTCTTTATCCACTAGGATTCAGATACTAGCCTTCTTTCTATCCCTTGAACATACTAATGGTTTTCTACCATAGGTTTCTGGTACTAATATATTTTTACAGAATTTGTCTTTCTCTCTGAAAGATTGGCCCCTTGTCTTTTGTGTCTCATTTTTAGGCTATTTTATCAGAGAGAACTCCCTTGACTACCCAGTTCTTGAAGTGATTACTAATTTACTTTTTTAGAGTAAATTTACAATTTACTCTAATTCATCTTTCATTTATCATTTCACTTATCATTTCAGCCCATTTGAAATTTTGTCTGAATTCCTTACTACCATGTAAAATTAGAGATTAGATTAATCTTAAAATTAATTTTTAGAGTAGAGACCTAAACCCTGCATTTATTGCTGTGTGCATTGTCTGGCAGAGTAAGCACTCAATAAACATTTGGTTAATAAATGGATGAATAAAATCACTGCCTGAAGTGTAATCATCTGTGTAGATTAAAAAATGGATTGCTATGACTTAAACTAGCTCTTTAAAGATGTTTTCCAGTGTTACTATAATTTTTCAACCTATACAACTCCCTTTTCATTTCATTCCACTGTGTTTTCATCTCACCCTCTCCTCTCCTTTCCTTGTGGCTCCTATTTTGAAGGGATTGTAAGATTGTTGTCTGGTTACTGAGCCCTACCAATGGACAGCTTTAATAGCAGTGGTATAGAGTTTGTCTCTGATCCTGAGGGCAGTAGATAGTATTTCTGACCTTAATTTGAGATATCAAACAGTTTTATAAAATTGTCCTCTGGATCTGGCTAAATTATTTTAGCGTTTGTGCTGGATCTCCATGGCATTGCAGACCCTCCCAAGATCTCTTCTCTTTTCCTTCTAAACTGTTGCATTCTTTTTATTTATCCCCAGTTGAGCAGAGAGCTATCCAAATCCAATGATTATCATGATACACTGTATTGTACATATTACCTTTCCCTCTTCACATTTAAATTCACATTTAAATGCTCTTTCTTCCTCATTCTAGAAGTGATCAGTGCTTTGAAGTGCATGACTTTCATCACAAGTTCTACTGTCTACAATGTACTGAGTTATAGTACAATGTGGAGGTTATAGTGACCTGACATAACCCTTACACTCTTGTTGTCCAACACTGTGTACAGATGGAACACATATCAAATTACAAACTTTACTATGTATTATGTTTTCAAGGTCCATTCTAGCTTTACATCCATTTTTTCTATTTGTAGCATTTTATTGTGGATACTATAGCTGCCAGAATACAGTCCACTAGAACTCTAGCTGATTTTTTAATGCACCTTTATAGTCATTTTGGTTCCCATTGACCTCATGTTTCTGAACTAGCACATAGAGTCTGAGGAGAGAGATGAAAGGTGTTCCTGACAACTTTTAGGAAAGCAGGATTGCTTCTTCTCTATATTACACCAAGAAAAGGCTCTCAAATGTTTGTTTCAGAAGAGTTTCATCAGCCATAATATTACTGGACATTTCATCCAGATTCTGGCAACAAGATGACAATCAGCTATAGTTTTCAGGATTGTTATGAGCTTTCTAATTTTCCCTTATCTTCTTAGATTTCAGTGGGCTTCATCTAAGCTGACAGCCAGCAGATACTATTTTAAATTAAAATGTTCATTTGTCACCTTTTAAAGTGACTTATTTAATCAACCACTCATGGAAGGTTAATTTTAATTTTTCTATATTGTGTCTATTCTATTTTTCTAAAATTGTCGTCCTTCTCAGCAGTATTCAAAAGTTAAAAGTATGATAGCACATGTAGAAACTAGAAGCAGAGAAAGGGGAGAGAAAGTTGCCAAAGCTATATTTTTGACTTCATAATATGTGCCAGGAATAGTGCTATATAATTTATATTTGTCTTATTTTCATTCAACCATAGAGCTAGGTGATATAATCTCAAAGAGATTAGGTAATTAGTTGTGTGCTCAAGGCCACACACCTATATTTGTTCAAGTCTGATCTGGAAGTACTATAATAAAGTGAAATCACACATTATCAAACATCTGTTTGTTGCTAACCCACAGCTTTTTACTGAATTGTTTAATAGTAAAACAAAACAGAACATTTTCCTCTCTCTAATTCCTTTGTCTTTATGTAGAGAGATTTTCTTCTTTATTTTGTGGTAGGAACTCATGCATAATATGTAAAGAGATATATAAATACAATTCTACAGTCCAAACTATAAAAGGGCGTTCCCAATGCCTTTGAAACTACCTATGAGTTTGCTGTGTCCCCCAAATGTGAAATTTAGTCCTCTCATTTCTTAGCCTTTCAACAAGTTCACTGGCCATAGATTGGAGACTTAAACTATCAATTAATAAAATGTCCCCTATATTCAAGAGGCATGAAAATTTAATAAGAAATGTACTGTCCCATCTCCACCTGAAAGCATAATATACATACTTCCCAGAGCCCTGGCTTCAAGAAGATTTTCCTGGAGGAACTGGTGATGGAAAGTTTTGGAGAAGTCAGACCTTGTGCTTCATGTGAAAGGCAGGAGCCAAGTGATACTGAAAGACAGGAGTCATGGGTGTGGGTAAGGAAAGTCTCGGGAAAATCACTGGATGCACTAGTGTAAGAACTCACTGTGAATTTATAGGGTCTGATAGAAATAACACTTGCTTGAGTGTGGTTGGTAGGGTAATAATATGGGCATAATAATTATAATTTTAATTTGAACATTTCACCTAAAATTTCATATGGTATGCTTGAGTATGATATTGTTATATTGCAGAATTACATGATAATGATTTTTAATAGAAGATTTTGTAATAAAAAGGGGCAGTATTTTTGCCAGACCCTGTATTCTAGAAAGAATGTCACTGATAGACTTAACATTAGCACAAATACATAGAGTGAATTCTGCTAATGGAAATCTTTGAAGGCAACAGTCAGAGTTGGTCTTTGATTCAGGGGACAATGGATGCCCTCTCTGAACTGAATGAACAAGCTCTTTCCTGAGCAATGCAGTGGCCATGCAGGGCTGTTCTACGACACGTTTATTCCTGGCATTCTGCAGCCAGCAACAGGGAGAAGACACAAATGGGCAACTACTAAATCCAGTAAAAAGGGAAAATAGCCCATTTTCACATCATTGATTTCTACAGTTTGTTCACCTGTTTGTTGAGGGCTGTTTCATTTACTTGCTATTCCTTTTTCCTCTGCTCAGCACTTCTCTCAAGTATTGCTTAGTTATTGACTGAGTGTGATACTTTCTGTGTAAGTTAGCAATTGGGGAGAAGGAGTGTGTAATGAAAGAGAGTAGGTACTGTTTTAGTAAGTTATTCTACTCATGCATAAGAAATTCATTGACCAGAAAGGGTTAATGCCCCTCCAAATGGCTTAACATAATCCCCAAGTGCAATTGGCTCATTTGAAGGATCTGGCCCATTGAATGCATGTTAGCAGAGAAGCTGAAACACCTCTTCACTAAGTCTGGTGCAGTGAGGTTAAACCCAAGGGTATATAACAGGTCAGTAGCATAGTCAGGAATAAAATCACAGCCTTCTGAACTCCCTTGACATGCTCTTTTCACTTGACTAGGTTTCTTTCTTTTATGAGGTATAAAAAAATTTAAGAAGAGAGAAAAATTAAGGCATCAAATTAAAGAAGTATTTTATAGATATTTTTCAGACCCATAGGAGGAGGAAATTTGGAAATAGATGAAACTGACTACAAGTACAAGTTAAGCAACATTTTTATAAATGCTTAAAATGCAGGAGAGTAGCAGAAAGGCCAACCAACTCTGCATAGGGATTGTGCATGCAATGCCCTTGTGACGCACCGTGTGAAAGCAGCCATCTTTCATCTGATCAGTGCAAGAGATATTAAAATTAACACTGTTTATAAATTACATACAAAAAGCACATATTGGAAAATGAATGGAAATTTTAAAAATTAAAAATAATGGTTATGAAGAAGAAAACTAAAAATTAAATAATTATATCTTTTATAATGTCATATGGAAAGTATAGTAGAGATTTTAAAATCCATTTGATTGAGAATCAAAGGTCTGAGTTTGTATGTCACTTTTAGTAATGATAAACTTTTGGCCTCAGATTTCTTATTTGGGAGAATGGGATAACAATTTGTTATTGCATAATGTCCCTTAAGAATTAAATGAGACAGTATTTATATAAAGTATTTAGAACAATGTTTGGCACACAGTAGACACTCAACAAGTATTAGCTCTAATTCTAGCCCATTAAAGGGCTATATTGCGGTTGTGGTAAACAGGGGACAGTGCAGATTTAGGGAGAAAAGTTACAGTTTTCATGTATATTTTTATCGGTAACACCAAAGGTAAAGAGTAATGTAATAATTAAATGTTATATTCAGAACTAGGAAAAGTTAAATTACTATTTTTTAAATAGAAAGTCAGAATAGAGTATCTTAAGAAGACACAAAAATGGACAGAACAAATGCAATTTATGTTCTAAGAACAAAATAGGTATCTGTATTAAAAAATCTAAGGCATATCTTAAAGTACTACATGATCCAATATATCTGTTCTCTCTTGTATATCAGATTCTAAAATGTTATAATGAAGCATTTAGTGATGTGGTATAAATTGAAAAAGGAGACTTTTAGGATATGCTCATATTAGGATCAAAACTGTATGTATGACAATATAAATTGAAGACTCATAAACTTGGTCAACACAAATATTTAATCAAAAGATAATTAGGATTAAAGATATCTTTTTCTTCAAATGGAAATTTTGAATGGAAATGGAAATGTCTCCAAATGGAATCTTTTCTTCAAAAAGATGTCTGGATCCAAATTATCTGTGTGACTGCCCACACTTTCTGTTTTGATGATGTTTCATTTAAGTCATTATCCCATGCAACATTTGTGAAGGAAACATGACTACTTTTAATTTTTTAGATGTTTTTATCCTCACCCAAGAACATATTATTTTCATTGTTTTTAGAAAGAGAAGAAGGGAAAGAGAGACATTGACATGAGAGAGAAATATTGATTGGTTGCCTTTCTCGTAGGCACCCCAACCAGAGATCAAACTCACAACCTGGGTATATGCCCTGATCAGGAATTGAACCAACGACCTTTTGTTCCACAGGATGATGCTCCAACCAAGCCACACCAGTCAAGGCAAAGAAAATTCTTTTGTACCATTAGTTACTCTGGCTACCAGCCTAACAGCCTTTATTTGTCTTAGATCAATAATCTGTGAAGACCCATGGAAATGCCTAGGAAAAAAATTATGTTCATGTGTGTATGTGTATGCATTTCTTTGGGAACAAGATACTTAACACCTATCAGATCTTTGAAGACATCATGAAAGCTGGAAACCATAAACTATTTGGGTCTTCTTCATTTTGCCCAAGCACAATCTCATCCAAGATTTCATTTTGATCTTTAGACTTCTGCTCCGGTCCCCTGACCATGCCTAGCCTACTACTCTCCCATCACTGCACACACTTGATTCTGTTACTTCTGGTTTCTAGTCTTATCCCATGACCTTAGCAAGCTCAGGTCAGCTGCAGACAAGAAGGTTTGTTTTCCACAGTTTGCTGTATGGTGTCTGTAGCTACTTGAAAGGTGAATTTACTTGAATGTATGACATTCACCTAGTCCAGAGGAAATATCTCTGATGGAGGAGGACATCAGGCTTAAGACGAAGGACAGGAACAAAACCAGCACTTTCTTTACTTCAGGGAACTAAAAGATAGATTTCAAAAGACAGAATAAAGAGTTGAATTGCACTGAATCATATCCTATATGATATTGATATTGAATTTTTTATGGTTGTATGTCACAACACTCATAGTCTTATGACAAGAAAGACAAAGTTCAGATGACATAGTATAGGTACATTTTATAATCCCCTGCCTCATCTAGAAGAATAATTTGTACACAGGTAATATGTAAATATTGGGGGGATTAATTTGACCATATTCTTCCCTTCTACTTTTATTTTTTTTTCTTTTTGTCTTTATCTTCTTTGGTTTACTTTAAACCACATTTATATGGCTATTTCTGTTTTCTGATTTGTGGTCATAGTAATTTTTTCTCTCTGTTAAGTAACTTTGACTTTTCTTCTGATGAAGCCTGAGTTATCATTAGTCAATGTGTATTGTGCTGTTGCCAGTTTCAAAGGTAATTTTCTAGGCTTTACTTTTCAAAGCAGTGGTCGGGGAATTTAAAATCTAGTGATCTACTTCACCAGTTTGCTGGTTTTCATTAATGGAGAACACACTGCTTTTTCCTCACATTTTCAAGTAAAAGAAGTCCCTGAGCAATGGTTCTTAATCAGGAGCAATTTTACACTCCCACTTCCAGCCCAGACATTTGGCAATATCTGGCTACATTTGGAGTTGTCACAATTGATGGAGGTGCCACTGGTATCTAGTGCATGGATCCTACAATGCATAGGACAGCCCCTACAACAAAGAATCACCCAGTCCAAAATGTCAATAGTTTTGAGGTTGAGAAACTGCATAAGAGTAACGTCCACTCACCTGCCTTACATTCTCCTTCTCCAGAAAAGAAGAGCAACTCATTGAGTTTGCAAGTATGAACTGAACATGCTTGCTGCAGTCTGTCTCTGCTTTTCTCTCCAGAATACGACAGCCTATCGAGAGGGTGGGTTCCTGCCTGCTGTCAGTCATGTGATAAAGGTGGTTGAGCAGGAGCAGGTTGTACTACTACCAATGCAGACTTCTGGGGCTTTGTTTATTGTGTTTGGTGATAGTGGCAAGAGGGGTGACTTCAATTCAGAAGAGCCTTAACAAGCCTATTAGGATTTATCTAAGTGATGTCCTTCACTATTGCTTTTATCAGTAATAAAGCTGACATTTTGATCTCTAACTGCCTGACTCCCATATCATTCTCTGTAAATTGGTTCTGATCTCAGGTTGGAAACAGTAGTGTTATTTTTTGACCCCCTAAAACCCAAAATCTGTTACTGTCTGATGGTTCAGGATCTTAATGGCTTACCTCCAGGATTCCTGGCTTTCTATGTCAGAGGATCTCACTCAGCAAAGAGTGCCAAGTGTAACGCTAACTAATTAGTGTAAGACTTGGGGCTGAAATGATCAGAAAAAGAATACTAGACATCAGTTTCAAACCTTCCTTGTTGAACATAGTAACCTTGATTTTTATAGTTAATATAAAGGAAAATTTATTACAAAGATGTATTTATAAGGTTTTTCCCTTGAAAATGGCAGTTCATTTCTTTACTCAGAAAATATAAATAAATCCTGTTAGAACTGTATGCATTTTGTAACTGCCCCCATGAATTTACTTTACTGCTGACAGATGGACCAGCTATATTGAATTTTAGGTAATAAGAAGCAAGGTAAAAGAGAATACAGCATTTCTAACTGAAAGAAGAGGGAGGAGGAGTTAAAATTTTTCAATAGAATACAATGGACCTAACATGAAACAGAGTCTACAAATCATTGTCATAAATAATGAGATCATGTCCCCAAAGCACATGCATATTCGAAGTCTCTGATTTGTGTCACACTTGCATGTGAGAGCAATATACCATTCTCATAACACTGCAGAGGCCTGGTATTCCAAACGAGAAAAAAGGACACTGTGCACAGACATATTAAATACCCTACAACGCTCCCCAAGTGTGCCCTGTCAGTCAGGACAGGTTTAGCACTCCTAGGATGGATTCCATGTTACATGTCCAGTGCAGGGCTGCCAGGGTCCCTGTTCTCCTTGCAATCGTGCAAGGATCCAGATTGCAGAGGGTTCACCTTCCACAATCACTTCAACAAAGGTAAGAGAGAAATTATCCAGTGGTTTTTAACTCTTCTCTTTAGAGGAGACATATGTCACTTCTGGCCTGAGCAAATTAGCGATGACATCTAATTCTGAAGGTGGTAGGTAGGGTAATGCTACCACGTGCCTGAAATGCACAAAGATCTGGAATGTTGTGAGTACCTCTACTGACTCTACTAAACATGTTATTACCAAAATTCCAGAGCAAGCCAATTATACTTTTTAGCAAATATTTAGGTATATGTTCCACTAATGACTTTAGTAATTTATGAAGTGCCCCAAATATCCAGAATAATCTCAGAATAAAGCTCAGAAAGTACCTCAGTATAGGCAGGATATTGCAATGGTGCAATGTCTAGTGTTCCAGAGTCTGAGGCCTGTACAACCACAGTGATTCCCCTGCTCTGTTCATGTCAGGCCCTACCTGACTGTACTAGCTGCTATGCACTAGCAGCTGTACTCCATCACCCAAGATGTCCTGCAGCACCATAACCTCTATTCTCACAGGTGCCCAGCTTGAGCAGCCACCTTGTTCCTAGAGCATTTTCCTAAGAAGATCTGGAAAGCACACACAAAAGTACTTTCTTCTATTTCTTTCACTTATGGCTTTATTTTCAGTGAACATTACATAAAATGATAGCTGCTACACAAAGATGGCAGGGAAATGGAAGACTTTGTCTAACTTGTTGGGAAAAACCTCCGGTTCAAGTTAAATTTCCAGGCCAGTTTGAAGAAGAGTATTCAATATATAAAAAGAAAACTCATGTGATACAGGTTCTATTTTGGATTCTGTGTCTTTTGGGCATATCTCTCAACCATTCTGAAATGTTGCTGTCCTTTCACATAGCTCAAATGTGATCGTTTCCACAGTGGAATTCTGGGCAGCATAAAGGCTTCGGTGAGGAAGTGTTGAATAAGAGGATGAAGAAGAGGCACAGGTTGAAAAGAGGAAGAATGAGGAAAAAAGAAAGAAGATGAGGAAAAGGAGGACAAAGCAAGGGTCACAGGTGTCAACAGAAGTTTATGACACAGCATGAAAGCAAATGGAGAGTCTGAAATAGGACAGTAAGAACTCAAAAACACTGTACAGTTCTAACAGGGAAGGAACATATTTTTCCAAAAACCCTTTCAGAAGTCAAAGTTTATGATGGTTTTAATGTGATGTTCTAAATCATAACTTTTTGCTATTAAGCAAATGTCCCATGGTAATGTGGTGACTTCATACGTTTCTCAAGTAATCACTTAAATCTGGGTATTCTTGGATATCTCTACACACAAAGCCTTCAGAGATATCAGACACTGAACAGACAAATCCTTTCCTTGCTCTTTAATAGTGATAATAGAAGCATTGGAAGCAATGGGATCAGGGGAATTAAAGGAAATGCTCATTAAAACAAATTTAAAAGGTCTAATGATTAAAATATTGATTAATTAGCCAAACATTGATTAGCAGTCACACTTTATCAACTACAAAGTTTCTAATTACTGCACCATTATTCCATAGATTGACCTGTTCTCTCCTGTCACTTATGATGAAGAACAATTTTTATTAAGTGGGTTTTGGATTTTTGACCTGTAAAATTTTAATAGGGAGTACAAAGTGGGTGTCACGTGTGGTTTGGCATTTTATTCACCAAGGGACTAATAGTTACTGTCTCTACTTAACCAGAAACACAAGAGTGCAGAAGGGACAAGAACACTTAGGGATTAAAATCTTACTGTCTTCCCAATCAAGGGGAAAAAAAGCCATGTGATCATCCATTGAAAGGGGAAAAAAGAAAATGTTTGCCCTTCTAGTTGTTATGCACAGAATGGATGATAACAGAGTTCTCAACCATAGTATAACAGGTATAGGTTGTCCCGAAACATTGAAACCTTGTGTGTAATATAGAATAAAGGATTTGTTATAGGGATTTAATTTTACAATCTTTGGGAGAGGGTTAAGTCATCTATGGAAGGCCATTGCTCCTGCATTTGGTGCTGAACATGATATTAGCATGGCATACAGCTGCGGATTAATCATGTATGGAAAGCAGAGTGAGCAAATACAAACTGGAACTCAGGTCTGTCTATCACTGCCTACAGCTTCGATGACACAGGTGACCTGCAGGTGCAGCTGGCAACCTTCACCATGAAGGTGCCCATGCACATGGTCCAGGTTCAGAGATGCCAAAAGAAGAGAGTCTGTGGGAGCTGGGGGAGCCACACGCCACTATGGCCCCACGCCAGAGACTAAGAGAGCAGGACAGGTGTGTGAGCCACATCAGTGCCTACACAGCTGTTCAAGATGTGGAAATAGTTGCTCTACTCCTAGCTTCAAAATCTTTGGCACAGATTTCTCTTGTGGTTAATCTTAACACCATCATTCGGAAAGGCAGCTGGGAAACAAAGTCCCAATTTAACTAAGTTGACACACTCCAAAGCCACTGCATAAAGTGAAAGGAAAGTATGCTAATCTGTGGGCACAAAGACACCAACGTCTGAAGTACTGAGGACCCATCATCTAAGAACAGACATCAGTGCCAAGGTGCCACACTGAAGGAGGTTCACCACCAAACTAACAATACCTTCCCTTTCAGTGAGAATCTTTTTTTTTATCAAAGAAGAAAAAAGAAACTAACAAAAATAAAAACAAAACAAAACAAATCAAAAGATTCATTCCAGGCCGGTGAAAATACCCTATTTTTAATATTTCAACTGGGCAATTTCTGAACATCATGCAGGAGATCCTGCTGATCACAAAAAAAAAAAAAACTGTCTATTTAAATCTGCTGAGGCAGAGCTTGTGCCCTGATTCACCAAAAGAAAAGGCCAATATGCCACACAGAGTTACAATCTCAATATAACCGTTTCAAACTGCAGCTCCAGGTTTACTCCTGATGAGATCAGTTCGAAGGCCAGAAAGCAGATTACTTTTTGACCATACATATGCTTGACAGGCAAAATGTGCTTACGACCTTATTGCCAAATAAGTAACAGCATGTAAACTCCTTGCAGTCAGTGGAAAATGACATCCTGAAGACAATTCAGAACAGAGCATTAGGCTGACGAGATCAACAACCACACCATGGGAAGGGCCAGGATGAGGCTGGTGCGAGTGCCCTGCAGGGGAGGGACTCCTACAGACTTAGCTTCTGGGTCCCACTGAGGGGCCATGTTTTAAAAACAGCTAGCTTATTCAGAAGCAATTGAAAAGAGAACTGGCATTATGCCCAGATAAGAAATACCTTACTTGCTTCTGCGTGTGAGGAGACAAGAAATAAAGAGAAAACACCGCTGGCCTTCTAAACCAAGTGAACAAGCCCCAGGTTTGAAGAGTTCCTGACATTCCTCTCACTTTATGTATCTGAATGTATTGTAAAAAAGCACAGAGGAAGGGGGGGTCCTTTTGCTACTAGCAATTTCATTCTTCTCCCATAATTTAGATAGCAATTTTTGTACAGCAGTTATCCAAAGCTAAAATTAAAAAGTGAAAGGAAGTATTTAAGAAATGAGCTGGATAACTTGGTTATCAGAGCCATTCAGACAAAGTGCTTTCTGATCCTGAGTTAAGGTTTTCTGTTCCTGGCCATTTAGATTCATGTATGTGGTCAGAATTGCATGAAGTCTGCCTTGTAAGTAAACATCTTCTGCACTTGCATATTGATTCCAATCTGAACATTACTGTGGTGTGAGCTGGACCCACCGCAACATGGCACCCCCATCCCCACCCCTGCCTCCACTCCCATTCCCATCACACCTGAGCACTCAGGTAGCTAGCAAAGACATTGGAGAAAAGCAGGAGAAAAGGCTAAAATGCAGGGCATGTCTGAGGGCTCCTTTTCTGGTAGATACAAATCTGGAAGATGGAGCTCCCCAAGACATGGGTTGAATTCTGGGTCTCCAGGGCTGAAAGGCAGTTCAGAGCTATGCTCCTCAAACTTCAATGTGCCCAGAAATTCTTAGAGATGCTGTGAAGGAAGATCCTAGTTTCTAACAAGCACCAGTGTCAGAGATGCTGCTGGCCCTTTATGAAGCTTAGCCTTGTAGATCATTCCTGCCACCACTGTTCTCTCCCAACCAATAGCAGTGCAGCACAGTAAGTTAATACTTGTTGGGTGCCTGCTACATATCAGACCCTGGAGATACTGAGAATGTAGCCAACATTGGAGTCTTTGTTATAGGGCAGGTACTGTTATAAGAAACTCACATCTGAGACTCACCTGTTTCCTGTTTGTCCCTATGGCCCAGGAGATGGGTTCCACGAATGCCCTGTTTGCTTGATGATTTAGAGACATGAGATCAAGGCAGGCGCACTCCAGAGTCAAATCTCCATCGCTACAGCCCAGGCAGGGAAGCAGCGGGCCACCTATGGCAGGGCCATGAGTCCCAAAGTGGTGCATTTCCACACAATCTAGGCTACCTCCCTTGGAAAATTCGTAACTTCAACTATGACACTGGATCAAGGCATAAAACCCCCCTAAGTCCAGCCAGGTAGGGGAACATGCTGGCTGTACAGGCCCCACAGTGCTCTGACAGTCCTTTAGATTTGCTTCGCTTCTGAAGCACTAAGCCCTGAGAAGAAATACTTCCATGGGGTTCCTGCAATGCAAATAAAAGGGAAATAATTTAGTGGAAATAAAAAACAAATCTAAACATTAATAGATGTTGTCACAACATTACCTTAGAGTGGAAGGTCATAGCAGTTTTTCATTTTTCATGTGACAATATGGAAACACTTTCAGAGAAGTAACATGATGTAAACAAAACTTGAGACTACTCATGATATAATATTTAACTTAAACTGAGAGACAAAATATCCTGGTAACAATAAAGATGAAGGATGAAAAATAAAATATTTTATCATGGATTTTCATGTTTCCTTCCTTATTAATATTGGGTTTTATTACTGTTTGTGAATTTGGAAGAATTTCTTGTGTATTGAGACTCCTAAACCTCACTTTGTCACATTTGTCATAACCATCTCTCTAGTTCCTCCTATAATTTTGTAATCACTTCAAATATATTAATTATTCCTTATTGGTCCTTTCTATAACTTTTATGTTTAAAAACTAGTCTTGTTCCAGTAAAAGTCTACCTATTTATAGAAGAAAGAAAAGAGAAGAGAGAGGAAGAGAACAAGCCAGAGAATGAATTACCATATTCATAGAAATATATCCTGTGGTTTCCCCAGAAAAGCATTCAAGCAATTCTCCTAAGTGCTTGCTGTTTTTCAAAATCATTTGATTTCCTCATTCAAGAACTTTTAGAGACATATTTAACAATTATGAAGTCAAAAATAAAATACACTAGCCTTCACATAGGCTGTCTTGAATTTCATAATTTATTATATTGATATAAGGATTTTTCTATGTATTTTATTTCTGAATCTGTAAACATGTTTATATATCGAGCCATAATCACATATGTAAGTAGTGTGGGTAACCGTCTACTCCCACACTGTATTCGATGCTGCAAATGTATTCTGAGATATTAAAATATATCTCATTTTTATGGTTTAATTTTAACACAATTCTTTATATATCTCAAGTTTCTGAGTTATTACTATAAAGTGAATATTGAAATTATTTAAAATAGCCAATTTTGCTAACATGTTTGTCTGAATATGCCACTCCTTCCATATTGTTTTTGATTTATTATCGCTTTCCCCCTAATGCATAGATAGATGAGATAGGTAAAGAGATAGATACATAGATAGCTAAATAACTCAATTTGTGGTTTACATATTTTCATCTGTTTTTAACTAATGAAAGAAATACCAGCAATAAATTTGCATCAGCTGAATCCTGGTCTGTACTTGTAAGCTTTTGTGTGTAACATGGTAGATGCAGAGATGAAATGCACAGGTCCCTTTCTAATGAAGTACCTTTCACCCAACTATGGAGGGCGCTGTCAGTCTATGGTTTCCAACCATCGTCTCTTTTAGTGGCCTGTCTCTGCTGCAGAGATCCCCTTCATCCAAAGTTATACTTTCCTTAGGGCCAGTTTAGGTGACTAAACAAGGTGGAAATATAATTGCCATTTGGACTCCAGGCAAGACACTGCAAAGGCCAATCCTTGCTCCTTATCTCTCTGCCCATGCAGGCGTGGCTCTGTCAGACCTGGATCACAATGGCCATTTTCTCTTCCCAATCCCACTTCATTTCTTCTTGCTTAACCCATGATGATCCCTAAAATATTTTCCATCTAAAACTCCATTTCCCCTTGGCTTCTGGAGGATCTGACCAATGACACTTCTTACTGGGAGTAGTCTGAGAAAGCACACAGCAGAATGACTACCTAGCTGGCCACAAGAACCCATCACTTGTGACAGATGGAGCCCAGACAGCCACTGGCATAGGTGGTGACCCAATTGTAAAAACTATTCTGGTGGAAGAGAATGCATACAGATCCGCAATGTCTCAGGTGTTTCATATATAGAAAGAAAATAGTAACTGTAGGGTTATTGGGATGGGATGGGATAGGATAGGACAAGTGATCCTAAGTCCCATTGATATTCTGTGAGAGATAATGAACAGCTGCTGGAGAGTGACAAGTTGTAAAAACACATGGTCTTGTTGGTTGCTTATAAGGAAGCACTCATCTCCTTTAATTGACAGAAAGGAAGGCTGAGAACCAAGCTCAGGATGCACTAGGCCAAGAGGCTGAACTTCAAATATGATTAACCCTCCCCACAGCCCCCAACTAAAGTGTATCTGTTATGCCAACATCAGGATGAAATCCTAAGCATCCAACAGGGAAGATGAGGATATCTGGGTAGATAACCCTCAGATTTGGGTCCCCACCTCCTCTGAGCCCTCTTAGTCTGTAGGAACATTTCACCTCTCCCCTTTAAGAGATAATGAGCCCCCTACACTGGAAGGCAATACAGAAGCTTATCCCCTGAAAAAGCAACATCATCTCTCTCTGTAATTGCCACCACTTGCTCTCTTAACCATTGGTCTTTATGTAAGATTGAGTCAGCTGGGGATGTTCTGGGTCTGATAAGAGAAGGATGAGACTATATTCCAAGAGAGCATACGGCCTAGTGTGCTTGTAGAGAAGAGCTAGGATAGAGAGTATATAAGAAACTGAATCATTTACTTGAAAAATTTTTCAACGGGTAAAAGGAAACACTCTAACACTTTGGGGATTGCTGGACCCCCTATATACAGAGAAATGTATTTAAGTAGTGCAAAGAATTCTGTTGTAGACACAAAGATGCATCTTCCAGATGTCCACTCAAAAAAGAATTGCCTCAAGCATCCTGCAGCTGTCAGATTTTTTAGGGTATGCCCCAGCTGTGTTGCTCAAGATCATGCCATTTCAAGGGCAGCCTATCACTGGAGACTGAGCAAGACCACAGTAGTGTTCCTTTCTAGTTAGAGTAAAACTGTGTAGAAATATTTCTTCAACCACTACCACTATTCCATCAGAGGTCATTGAGTTGAGCGAGGGGGGCCTTATAAACTTAACTGTACCCTACATTGGCTCTAGCTTTTAGTCCCTATTATTTCTGTACAGCTAAGGACAGACACAGAAATTAGAATCAAGGGTTCTCTGACATTGCAGATCTGTATTCCTAGTGACCATAAAATAGCTCTGCCAAATAGCCTTTGCTTTTACAGCTCTGTGGGGAGAAGAAAATAATACTAAGAGAAATTGGAGAGTTGTGATAGAGAGAGTCTTAGGCTATATAGAAAGTCCCATCAGTCTATAGAAGTCCATAAAAGAAATATACATATGTGTTCAGAACAAAACCATTCTTGTCAACAACAATAAAAGGAGTTTTGAAGGGACTGTATGTTGGCATTTAGCTGGATACAATTGAATGATTTCAGGTGCTGATTTGTAAACAACTTTAAAAAAGCTCTTTGTTGCTTTACAAAACTGAAGTGGTGTGATTCATCTGGGAATTCTGAACAAGCAAATATTTTTGTTAGACATGGCAGTGTTTTACAGGAATATGTTATCATCATTCATTTCAGTGCAAGTCCTGAGATGCTTTTACTTAACATATGAAGGGTTTGGCAAAGCATCCCACCTGAGGTACTCGAATAAGACCTATTAATATGAGAATTACATACAAACCCTCCAAGGTGTGGATAAGAGAATAAACTTCACACTCTGCATATGCAGCAGCTATATTAACATGATAGATTTTCAGTGCTCTGCAGGATCCATTACTGTGTTTTGGGCCAATAGTCCATGAATTTGAAGGATTTATGCAATGGACCATAACAGCTCCTTAGGTATGATTATGTCCCATCAGATGAAAAAATGTCTTTTTAAAACCTTCCTATTAACCTGTTTGCTCCATAGACCATAATCTTTTGAAGGTTAAATTATATACATAGCAAAATGGGCCAAATCACCTCATTTTGTATTTTAAAATGTATTTATGGTGAAAAAGCTCTCCAAAATGTGAGAGTGGATATTGTACCCAAAAGTACCATCAAATCAAGGTGAATTTTAAATGTGAGCAACAGACAGTACTTGTAATCGCTGCTAAGGAGAGAAATCTTGATCATCCAAATATAACACTTACTTCTTTCTGTACGATTTACATTCAAATCATCTAAAAATAGATCGACAAATATAATGTGAGTAGTCAAATAACATGAGACAGCTCTCAAGGCTCTGACAGGCACAAAGAATCATGATAAAGATGTAAGCTACAAACCAAATGGAAAAAATTGTTAAAAATACTTTATTTTCTCTATGTGTTATAAATAGCTGGTGTTTATTATATGAGAAAAATTTAGATCACATGAATTCTGAATTACTGATGTATTTTTTCCTTTTGCAAATACTGTTGTACTTAATAATCTGCAGAATACATACTAAGTGTTCAATGCATTTTAATTAATGTATCAATAGGACCTAAATTTAACATCTCTCTCAGGTAACAGGAGTCTTCTGGTAATACTCTTTAAACCATAAAAGCAACTAGAGTAAGGACTTGCTGGAGAGAAGGGCTTGATGATCGACACTGCTGTGCTCGTAATGGTGAACTGCAAGTCAGCCTCTCAGCCCCATGTACTTAGAGCCAGTCCTGGTAGAGAAATATGCTTTCTTTTCAAAGTTAAGTACTGATGACATGTACATGTTTTTAAGGTTTTGAGTGTATAAGCTAAGTTGTTCAATTAAGAATTGAGATAGGAATAGTAAATGTGTTAATGCGGATATAAGATTATCTATTTTTTCAGTCGAGTACCTTGGTGAATGTCTTTCTACTGCTTTCCTCACATGGTCTTCTCTTCCTTTGAATTCCTGTTAGTGGTATTCATTATTTTTTCATAAGTTTTGGAAAAGTACTTTTAAATTTTGGGGGAAATGGTAACAAAAATCTCAAGAGAAATAGAAAATATAGGATAAATCTAAAGAGTAATAGAAAATAGACACTGTGAGCTTTTCCTAAGTCATCTTCTCATTAATAAATATAGACATAGAAAGAATGAACAAAAAATGACTAGTATAATTATACCCTTTAGTTAAAAAATCTTACTTTTCTTATTTGAGTATTTTCTGTACCACACTGAATCTTTATCGGCATGAGGAGTGTGGCAGTACAATTTTACCATCTCATGGTATAAGTCTCCTTCAGATAGAGATCTGGAAATAATGGATTTGATTATAATATGGTTCCCTTCTAATCTGTATGCTATGCTGGCTATTTGCAAGCTTATGCATTATTAACTTTGTTGTGATAATTAGAAAGGCTACACTATTAAAGAGATTCTTACCTAACCTAAATATAAACAAGTGCATTCTTTCTAGACAACCAGCCAATAACAGCAAAATTAAAACAGGAAAAACCCAAGTGATGTTTTCCCTTCTCTTTTCCATACCTGGCATAAAAGAGGCCCATCTTTATTCAACTCAGCTATTTTCTTTAAAGATAGTAGTAGAGAGGCAGGATAAATTGCACTTGTGAAGATCTCCAAGACAACTTCCTCAGAGGGCCTCATGTCACAACTTGGTATGAAGATGCTCTCAAGCACTCTGCCTCCCTGGGGCATTTATGAACTGCTCTAGGGAAGCAGGTGTGGATAAGCAAGGCTGCATGGGTAAAATGCCTTGTAGATCTACTCTTTGGTTCACATACTCTAACTGGGGTTATGTAGAGACTGATACAAGCAGCATGAAGCTTCCAGAAAGAAGCCACACAAATCCCCTTTCCTCTCTTATTTTGGAGGTCTCTATTAGTGCCTTCCAAAAGGGAAAGGGAAAGTTACATTTAATGTTATTCAAACCTGCATTCTGACATTGGGGTAATATTCTTATTCCCTCTGCAAATGGCCACTCATATGATGAGGCAGTATAGTTTTTGGATTTTTGTTTTTGTTTGTTTGCTTGTTTTCTTAATATCCAGTTGTGACTGCTTGGTAAGGAAATGTCAATGGGCACAAATTTATGAATATTAAAGTGTTCTATTTTGACATTTGGCCTGAAACCATCTGTAAAGGGAAAGCTCTGCCGAAGAGATTTTAATTGATATTATCCCCTTGTAAAGCATTAATGGCAAAAAATTAATGGATTAATTTTCTAAAAGATATAATAAAATATGAGCTTTGTGTACTACTTGCTACACATTTTTGCCATTTTATGTCTAAAATTTGACTTTATTAAAGGGAAATGGTATTGAGAGTTCGATACCAAAAAAATCTCTCAAAATTTGCATTCTAGGCATTCATGACCTAATGAGCTCTACACACTAGACCTGCATATGGGTTGTGCATAGTGCTGTGGAGGAGAGCATATTAGAGAAAGACAGAGCTAACCTTTCTTCCCCACCTTCTTCCAGGCAAAATCAAGCACTGGTAACTATTCTGAGCATTAGGGAAACCTGATATTGCCCTTGGTGAGAGAAAGAATATCAGGTTCATTAATGCTATAAATAATATAATCAATTGGGAATACAATATGTTAACCATGCATTAGACACATTTTCCTTTATAACTTCTCCTAGCAGTTACCCAACTGGTGTTTATAAATTGCAATCAAACACAAAGATCAAGAAATTTTGCTGGAGCAATTACCTATGCATAAATGATTTTACCTTATAGAACACTAGTAAAAGCAAGACATCAAAACTAGTTTATCTTTCTCTGTGGCTTGGAGATCGAGAGATATCCATGCTTGGACACTGGCATTAGTGATCCAAGTTAAAGTTATATGCCAATCCCAGTAATTTACAGGAAAGGAAAGGAGAGGAGAGAAGAGGGGAGGAAAGGGGAGGGGGGGGAGGGGAGGGGAGGGGAGGGGAGGGGAGAAAAAAGAAATTAAGAAAAGAATAGAATAAAATGAAATATTAAACTAAAAGAAAGCAGCCAGCATACATTAGCTTAGGAAACATTTAAACAAATACCAAAACTTGGCATGCATTCTTCACAGTCTAGATTGCAAAAATCATTGGCAACCAGCCTACCTGGAACTACTTTCCAACCTAGAGTCTGAAGACATTGTGTGTATGCCAAAAAAAAAAAAAAAGAAAAACTATTCCATATCACTACATAACATATAAGTCCACAATCCCATATAACAAAAATATGCCAACCACCATTAAGGGTTTGGATACACCCTGGTTCTAATGAAAAGCCAATTTCATTCTTTATAGCAGGTTAGAAAGTGGTGAGGATTGTGGAGGAGGGAGGAGAAGGTATAGAAAGGTACTGGGTCTTTTGGGAAAGTATTGATTTACCTCACCAGGTAATTCCATTGGTTAGAGCATCACCCAGAAATACTAAGATTGCAAATTCTATCCCAGTCAGGGCACATACCAATGAATGCATAATTAAGTTGAACAATAAACCTCTCTCCCCCTTTTCTCCTCCTCCTTCTCCTCTTCCTTCTTCTTCTTCTTTTTTCTTCTCTCTTTCTCAAATCAATTGTTAAAAAGTACTCATACAAATATCTTATGATGACCTGCCCAATTTCATAATTCATATTCTCTGGGAATCTTCTATTGGTGTGATTGCAATCATTGTAAAGCATAAATGATTAAAAGTTACATAATAATGTTGAAGTGGCAGGCCACCCAATAATTACCTCAAGTAGCTTATGCAGCTGTGTGATAAAAATGCTTTTAAAGAGCCGTATCACCACTTAATCTAATTCCCTACAAAGCCATACTTTTACAACATTATCTATATACTGTCTTTTGCTTGACTCTCAGGCTAGCTCTATAAGGAAAGGCCCAGTGGATCAAAATAAATGATGCAAAGTGTTAGGCCACTCTAATGGCTTGTTTAGGTTCATAAATGATGAAGCAATTGATTGTGAGACAATTCTTCTGATCAGTCAACTCCTAGCCCAGCTATATTGAGCTTCTGTAAACCTGTGAAACTCATGACCTCCCGAGGCCTTTGTTCTTGCTCTTTATTTCACCCAATATGCCCCCTGCCCCATATTTTCTCATGGCTCATTCATATCTCTTTCTAAAATTCCACTTCCTGATGATTTGTCCTTCTCCTCCATCATGCCCATCACTCCATTCTCTTACTACGAGATATGTTTCTCTGTGGCACGTATCATTCTCTGAGTTTATCTTAACTATTTATTTATGTGCTGGAATATAAGTTGCATGAGTGCTGGACTTTGCCTCTTTTGTCTATGGCTTTTATCCCCAGAATCTGGTATACAGAAGACATGCAATATGTAAACCATAAATGAATGCATTCACTTGTTATCCATACAGAGAAAAAAATATGGTATCTAATTATTGACTCAATGGTTGGTTGTCTTTCTGGTTATAGTTCTAAAATATTAGAACTCTTGTAGTTCTGCTGGCATTATTATTGTAATGAACTACATACACCAGCGGCAAGATCTTTAACACTGGATATTTAAAAATAATTATCTAAAAGAAAGTAATAAGAGAAACAAAACACTGCCCTCTATAATGTAGTTGGTTGGCTTTGACCCAAATAATCAAAATCCTACCACAACCCTTCTAATCAAAGAGGTACTTTCTTCCTATTCTTGTAAAAATTCTTAATGTGTTTATTTAATCACATAGTACCTGGATTGAAAGGAGCCCTATTTTCAAATTTCATCAGTTTGTGCCATAACCATATTGTTACTTAAAGGTATGCCTTTAGGAGAATCAATTTAAAATATAAATAATTACTTAAAATTTGTGTCTATATTTTTGAATTTTGGAAATGTCATCAGGGTAGACAGCTACTACTTTGTGTTACAAATCTGAATGTGAAATTTCAGAAATACTCCTTACATTAAAAATGAATTAACTGTGTGATTATTAATTGTGCATATTCCAATCCCTTTGTGCTATACTGCATGTTTCTTGAATCTCATTTGAATCCTTTGGCTAAGTAATGTGTCAAGGGGGGTACAAGCCTGAATGCCTGAGTTATTTAAAAGGCAGGACACACTTCCAGATTAGAATACCAATGAGTGGGGTTAAAAAGGCTCTACTGTAGTTGGAGGGCAGCTCTCAGTCTGAGAAGTACCTGAAAAGGACCTCTATGGACTAATTTTCAGAATCACATTGTAATGTAGGCTCATGTCAATCATCAGAACAGACAGCTTCATCCCATGATATAAACTAGTTATACATTCAGGAGCTGCCAGAAGATCTTCATTAAAAAGGGACTTAGCATTAAAGGAAGGAGGTTGTTTTATTATAATACTTCAAACACAGTTTTTTGTTTTATATGTTCTAAGAATTTTTTTTGCTCTTCGCTACAATATCAAAAAAGTACCACAGAAGAAGGAAAACATTAAATATTCTATTTTTTAATAGGAATCAAGGAGACTTTCTGGTTTAAGGCATTAAAATCATATACATTTTCTTAAATTTATTCATGGCTTTGAATAACAAAAAGAAATCTCTAGATGTAATAGGAGGATGTTTTTAATCTTTTGTAAGAAGGGATTTGCAGAGCTGACTACTCAAGGTAAAATATCTACTGGCAAAGTATATCAGTGAGAGCTTTATACATATAAATTTGTATAAAACCTTTGGGCTCTCCACAAGCATCCAGATACCAGTTAGATATTACAATTGATGTCATTAAAATTTAATATAATTGTGTTTGGAGAAAAACAGGAACAGTATCCATGTAAGTAAATCATTGACACTGTAATCTAGTATTTAAAGAAAACTTAACAGGGGTTTAATAAAACAGATAACTGTATCTCTTTACCTATATTCAAAGTCTCATATCAAAACCTTAATTTAAATATATTTGTACAAGTCAGGTAACCTCTTCAAAATATTTAGCAATGTACTTATTTACCTCAATCATCTCACTTCTCTCATGAAAAATGTTAAAGCAAATGGCTGGGTAAATAAAATTAAAACAATGACATGGCATCTTGCAAATAAGGTTTTTGCCTAATAGGTTGCACTAAGCTTTTTTCTGTCATTCACTTTCAATGAGGAAGATGCAATTTTGTGAATCATTTTCTCTCCTGAAACTAAAAGTGCAAATTTCAGAACACATCCTCCCAAGTCGGTCTCATTGTTTAAAATTGTTCCTGACAGATGTATGGGTCTTTATTTACAGATAAGTCATTACAAACCACAATTTACAACTTTTCCTTATGATACGGTCATGCTGTATCTTCATTTTAGTGCTTCCCCTCAGGAGTCTACCTGGAAGCAAAATCATTAAAACTACTTGTGAAAGCCAGGGCACTGTCCTGGTGGGGATGTTCCCCACCACCAGGAGGAATAGACCATAATTAAAGGTCTTCGGATGTTCAAAGACCAAGTGCTCACGATAAAAGAGTATGTCTGAAGCCTCTGTCTTCACTCTATTTCTCCCATGAAATCACTTATTATGCACGATTACTCACTTCTTTCCATCTTCCTCATATAAGCAGGCTCCAAAATTCACAGCATAGAAAGGACTGAGCATCCTTTCAATGCTTTTGCTGCTCATGGTGTTCAGAGCATTGCAGGTGGTAATTTCAGCAGCCAAAGGTTGAAAGAGATTGTAAGTCAAATTTTTGACTGATTACCACAGCATTATACTGAGATGCAGGATGAAAGGGGAAAAAGAAAGAAATATTTCACAGGTATATATATAGTGTTTGTACATTTGTTCCCCTGCATACCTCTCCACTTTGTATGGAAATGTAGCTTGACGCCATTGAATAGATTCGTTTTTCATCTATACTTGTAATATCTAGCAAATGACAAGAACTCAAAAGTACATTTTACCAAGTAAATAAAAATACCAAAGAAATAATGTCATGTGATTCCTAAGTACCGTTTTCATAGTAGTTAACAAAAATTTGGCTGAAAACCTGCAAAATGAAGCTGCATGTAAACCGGCTTTAAATTTACTGCCTCATGTCCCTGGATTCAGAACGAAAGAGTTACCTTATGGAATTTTGTTGTTTGTTTCAGTGCACAGTTCACTAAAAGATTAAATCCTGTTTGTAAGTTAAAAGGCTGGGATTTATAGCTAAGACTTACTAGTTATGAATACTTAAGTAAATTAAACTGTATTTGCCTTTATTTAGTTTAGAATATCATAGAAAAAGTCTATGTTATCCATATTACATTTAGATTTTCATGTCTGTGAAAGTGTATTTTATAAATTTTAAAATGAATCTTTGTCTTTATAGTTAGAGCAAGTGAAATTAAATTAAATTATGACCAAATATTCACAGTGGTCTGAATAAAATATTTTCTTAAATTATTATATTATTTTATATTTAAATAATTTAAGTTAAAATTAACCATTTCTTGACATATTTTAAATTTTATTTTGTTTATTTTTCCCCATCTACATTTCTGAAAAAAAAACCTAAGAGTTAAAAAGCAATGCAGTCTTAATAATTGACTCAGTTCTATATCCCATCCGCATATGAGCCTGACCAACACTGTTAACCAAGATATATGAACCTGATAGGAACACTTTTGCTTACTAAGGAAATGTATTTGTGGAAAGACGTAGTCATCTTTATCATTAATATACATATTGGTAAACTAGATATTGTTAATAAGCTGTTAAAGCATATTGTCTTAAACATATGAAATGAACAAATTATAGAAATAAAAATTTCTTATTATGGAATAAAAGCTGCAATAGGTATGACTCCATTTACTTCATAATCATTTAAATAATACAGCCAACACTGGGCTGAATGGAAAAATAATACAGCTATGTTCTATAAATATTTGGGGTGATAATACCTGCCCAGTTTTGTCTCTATTGAGGTTTATGAAACTTATGCAAATGTATTGAAATATATGCTTGGCTCAGTAGAGGTTAAAATTCCAACTGGAGAAAGTAAAGACTTCAATGTGTATATATGTATATATTTATGCTGTATATATATTTCATAATCTTGCTGTTTAATCACTTTATTTATATTTAGTAGAGATAAATAAAATCTCATTCTTTCTACAATGGAAAATATATACATATATACATATATATACACATTTATTTTAGGTAAAACATGTATATATTTTAAAATATATATAAATTTTATATATTATAAACATATATAGATGTTTAAATAAAGTGAATATATTTAATGATTATGGTGGTTAAAAAAGCAACAGTAATTTACAGAAATTAGATTATGGAACCCAAAAGAAAGTATATTCAGATTTGTTCAAATATTTCCTGTGAGCCTATTATAGAAATACTACCAACAACTTCATTGTCTCACATTTAAAAGGAAGGGAAAATAGAGCACAGATGCAGGGAGGGAGAGATAGACACTGAGGCAAAGAAACAAAAATATTGTTGACCCAAACTGACAATACTTCCCTGAGCTTCAGGAAGCTTTCAATGGTAGTATTCAAAAAAGGCTTCCATGTAACGGCAGTAAAGACACCTGCAACAACCACTTCAGACAGTTCAGATAAAGCTTTCCTCTGAGGATGGAAAGAAGTGATAAGTGAAATGCTGCTGTAAGCATCAGGACTTAGAAAGATTTCTCTACTTTATATATTGATGGTCAAGTTGAAAGAATGTGCAGCAAGGTGGGAATCTTGCTAGTGAAACAAAAAACAAGGAAAGGTGGTCAATAATGAGGTGGGTAGCAGTGCAGTTGCACGATTAGAAACCTTGAAGTTAAATGGCATTTTGCAATTCACTGTGAAAGAAAGAACTAAAACCCCTGAGATTGAGAAAGGAGAATCTCCAAAGAATTCTCCATTTACAAATGTGCCTACAGAAAAACCGAACATTTAAAAAGTAACAGGCTTCAGACCCGATTAGCCTTCATCACAGCCTCCAGATGAAGACTGAAACATTGTTTAATCTTCTACAGATATTTTTTGGCATGTGTGTAAAAAATAAGGTTGAAAACAGTGTGCTGGTTCTTAAAATCTAAAATCTAGTATACTGTCAAATTTTCCTTAGGTCAAACAACAGCATGTAATTCTAATAAGCTCTTTTAGAATTATTATCTTTATGGATAACCTTTCTAACCTAAGGACAGACAAAGTGAAATCAAGGTGAATGTCATATTTCTAGAGTTTCTCTTTTGTTCTAAGTGACAGACATAAACTGTGGTTTATTTATTTATTTATTTATTTATTTATTTATGGGTGGTGCATGAATGTACCTATTTGTAATTTATCTGGAATATGTCAACACAATGCTATTTAAAAGTATATGTAAATACTACTTTTATCAAAATAGATAGCTAAATGTTTCAGGGTTTGTTTTTGTTTTTTTTACCTTTTATGTGGTTGCCAAATTTGCTATTTGGGAGAAGTTCTGTTATTACATAATCAATGAAATTGATCACACTAACCAGATACAGAGAGTAAATAAACAATTAACATTTCCTTTTGTATTTCCTCTCAGAAGCATGGTCATACTCTACTTCCTCTTAGCAGTGAAACACAATAAAATACATGTCTCAAATACTTTAGTCAATTAGGACAATGTACTTTGAGGCGGAATATTCTTCAAATTATAGTTCACCATAATTCTACTGGGACAGGGCTGCTATTTAAAGAAAATCTGTGGTTTGAGAAATGACGATATGACAAAGAAATGTACACAATCCTGAAGGGAACCAAAAGGACAGATGCTGCAGGCTATCTGAGCTTCTGTTAAATATGAGAACCAAGGGGCATGAACTTAAACTAGAGAATGGCCTACCACTGAAAAGTGCTTCTAACTCTTTTGCAATTGCCCTTTGCGGAATAAACAGTGCAGAAAAAAAAATAACAAGCCGCATACACAACAAGAACCTGGGCAAGTGGCTCTGGACAGTGCAATGGGCAATTAAATGAGTAGAAATGCTCAGTGTTCTATTTCCAGGTTAAGCATGTATATGGATGCTCCTAACATCAACATTTTTATTGCAGTTAAAGATTATACCAATATTTTAGGAGTTTAATATTATTATATTAAGGGCCAAATATTGCTCTATTAAAAATGTGTAGCTAAAGAAACACCTTCTGGAAATTACTAAAAAATCAAAAATGTTTCTATATTGTTAAATTGTTTTTACACACATAATTTTAGAGTTTTGATAAAGAATTAGTACACATTTAGTTCCCCAATTTAATCCATCTGTTAAAAATTATGTTCATTTCTTTAAGTCGTCTGTTACTCAATCCTTTTTCTCTTAACAGGTATCCATAGAACAGAGAAAGTTAGAGAGCTAACAGTATTAGGTATTAAACTTTTTCTCATGAAGCACTTAGGAAAATATCACTTACCACAATTTTGTAGATCTGTTAGGGCGGCAAAGGACTTCAGAGTGAACTATTTTCATTTTGAATACTTAAAACATAGATATGAATTGATTTACCTCTAGTTTTGTGATTAGAACACCAGTTTCTCAGTCCCTCATTCCTTTTCCTTTATTAAGCAGGATGAGGTATATAAAGTGCCGAGCACACTGCTTGAACAGAGGTAGCACTTAATACTTGTGGCTAAAGCTGTAGAGAGAACAAAGATGTACACACATGAATTCACACACAAACTTTGACGGTAAGATAAGAGGCCAAACAGAGGTACAAGGTAAGGTTAAGGAGTTTTAGGCTGCTTTTCAAAAATATTTCGACTTTTCTATAGGAAAGTCACCTAGCAAATACTCTTTTTGGTAGTTCAATACTCACTCAGCTTGTGACTAATTCTTCCAGGTTGGTGAGAGGAAAATTTCCTCAATGCCTACTTATTATTATATACCAGACTAGGTATTTCTCTGCAGAAGAGATTGTGTCTTTCATCTTTGTATGCCAAGCACCTCTCACATAATAGGTTCCCATTTAAAGGGCTTTGTAATGGATGGATAAAATGATAACAATCATGAAGTAACAGGAAAATTCCAACTCAGAAAACTCAAACATAAATAATTGAAATACTAATTTTGCAGATGAAGAAGTGCATGTTGCACTCCTCACTCCCTTGCAGAGGTTTTGCCTCCGGAGTTATGAGCACATGCGTGCTATTCCTGATTGTTTTGAGAGCCAAAATATATCTTCCAGTGCAAATAAACACATTTGTGGGCGGGTTCTCCCTGGTCTCTCGTTAGTTGTCAAAAGTGGCCTAAAGGTTTTTAACCTTAAGAGCGGTTTTTCATTTGCATAGTTTTATCCTGATCTCTGTCCTCATACAGTTCATCTTGTTTGACTAACCTGCCTGCCTGAGAATACAAAGGAGCAGGGGGAAAACCTAATTAAGCTAGTTTATACATTTTAACATGTCTGGAAAAATGGTAGAACTAACGGGTGCAAACCATTTTTGATACTTTAGTCAAGGAATCACTTTTTTTTTCATTTTCAAAATGTGCTTATGGAAAGGAGGGAAAAGAAGAGGCCTGTGAATTCGGCCTGTCATCTGCCTTTGTGGTAGCTTTTAAGCCAGTGCATTAGTAGGAAGGAGAAAGGATAATAGGGCTAGTAATTGGCAGGGCAGTCCAAGTACACCTTTCCTCTCCTACCACTTGGCCCTGCCCAATTTATCTCTTCCAAAGCCCCTTGGTGCCTCATCTCTTCACCAAACTTTTAAAAAGTTGCCCCCCTGAATCTGGTAGCTTGTTATGTCAGGATTTTTATCAAAGCTTCCACCTGAATGTTCTTCCACTTGTTAAATCAATATTAAAACAAGAAAGAACCCCTAGTTTAAAGCATCTGTGTTGCCAGTCCCCCAGCTGGATGGCCACTGCCAATGGTAAGTGGTGAGGGAAAAGTATAATTAAAACTTAACTTTCAAATAGATCTCATAGTTTATACCCAGTAAGAAGCTCTTCTCCCCATGTTAACTTTCAGGTGGCTCTTCTGAATAAAATAGGTGCTGATTCCTTTTATGTAAAACCCTTTAAGATAACTTGAACATGGTCCTCTGCAGTTTAATTTATCATAAATTCTGGCACCATTTATCACTAAATGCAAAATGATGAAGAAATGGCTCTATTAAATCTGAATAACTACTGAATTAAAAAGCTGTTAAATGAGTTGAAGCACATAGCACTGTTAACAATATGTGGAACTGTGTTTGGCTGGAATAAATTACTTTCACAGTCATTATTTGAAGAGTCTACCTTTGGAGAAATATGCTCAAAATTTCACATCTTGATTCCCTGACTAAATCCACATTCACTGCTAATGTGCTTTTAAATTGACTTCACAGAGAATGTGCGAAAATGCCTGGGCTGAGATTCATAGGTATCAAAACAAAATTCCTCTATTTAAAAATTGTGGAAAGAAGACTTTAAAATAGGCATGTAAAATATTTCCAATTAAGGTACATTTTATTTTCCCAACATTAATCTTTCCAGAATTGGTTTTGCAATATTTTCACGTAATCTACCACACTAATTTTTAACAATAGCCCTCCCAAGACAAATATTTTAGCATAGCCTATACATAATACTTTTAATAATAGTGATAACAATAGGATCAGCTCCAACACCTAATGGATTTTTATTTTGAGAATGTGGTTGGTAATTATAAACAGAAGGATTTTTAAAAGAAAGGCTCTATCACATAATAATTATATATTTATATTCTGAATAACATTAACAAAAAAGACTTAAATAGCAACATATATCAACTTCAGAATATACTATCTGGATTCTAGACTATTACAAAAAAGCATTCCTGGAGTCTGTGCCGATAGAACACTGTTCCCAAAGTATGTCTCCTTCCGGTGTTTTAGCAGATAGTGAGGGGTTCTTAATCCTCACCCGCATGAGGGCACTTTCTACTGTCTTTAATTATCACCCTGGCATTGTGATTAGAAACAAAGACTTTCAATAATAGCGTCCTATTGCATGTTGAGAGATATTTCAGTATGAAATCTTTAGTAAAGAGGATTTGTGATTGAACTTAATTAGCCCTGTTATAAAACATCCAGCAGACAGCACTCTCCTGTCCACAGAGAGGGCTGTGTCATGGCACCAGGCTGACTCTTTGGAGAGACTCTTTTTCTGTGAAAAGCAAAGGTACTATTCAAAAAAGCACAAGCTTTATTTCTATATTTACCAAATACAAAATCTGGTTTATAAAAAGCAGTTTATTTGACTGTTATCAAGGCCTATTAGGTACATTGTTTTACAGGGTTTACAAAAATATGTACACAATGTTAATTTATACACACACACACACACACACACACACACACAAAGTCATATTCATGATTTCCAAAGTGGTTGGGACATAACATTTTCTTTGTTTCTTCTATGTTTGAAAGGAAACCATATAACTGTGTAGAAAAAGCACATATCAATAATATCTATTTATACAGCATTGATTTCTTCCTTATTTTGTTTTCATGAACCCCTCTTCACTCGCCATTTTGCCAGATCATCTACTCCAAGATCAGAATGAGAACACCACAGAAATCAGAAGATTGAGTACAAGGAGTAGAATACTGACCTTATAACAAAAAGGATAGGGAATCTTTCTCTAGGAGCTAGAAGAAACTCTAGTAGGCTTTGGTAACTGCTGGCTTTGGGATACTGAGGAGCTTTGAATCTGATACCCACACAATTTTCTTCTGTCCAATTTGATTTTCTCTGGGAGTGGTTTCTTGTTCAGGTGAGCCTCTAAGTATGAAAAGCTACAGAGTCTACAGAGAGGGGCCAGAGGAGAGAGAGCTCTTGAGTTGCTACTAAGATTAAAAATCTTTATTTACATATTGTTTTCTTAGATTCATGTTGTGGCTTCCCTGTCAGTTTAACAGGAAAATAAACAGATAGTAACTCAAAGTAGTAATCTACCCAGAATTTAAAATTTTGCATTTAGCCAATATCTTTCTCAGTGACAGAGACACTTGATTTTTAGGTCATCCTGACTCATGAAATCTTTTCTGGTCTAGCCATCAACAGTTCCTTGGACCAATGATATGTGCTTTGATGTGCTTATAGTCAATATGCCACACCTCCCCAGGTCCCACCCACAAATATAAAAGCAAGACCTGAAAGAATCAAACTGTTTCCCAATAGCTTCATTCTAGAACAAAGTCCAAATAAGCTGAAAAGGACTAAATATATACATAATAATGGGCATTTATTGCAATTTTACTTTTTTGTGATATATATATTGTAAAAAAGGTAAAGATGTTTTATATGATCTATATAGTTCAACATGTATGATTTATATATAGTATATGTTTTGTATACACATATATTTATGACACATAAAAGGTATAAAAATTATAATATCTGCCATCTAGACAATAGAAAAGAGTACCAGGTATGCAAATAAGAAGAAAAACACAACATAATAAGGAGAAAAATCAGTCAACTGGAACTGCTCCCCAGATGACACAGCATATAAAATGAGTAGACAAGGACATTTAAAAAAATACTAAAACTGTATTTTATATATTCAACAAACTAGAAGAAAGATTAAAAATGTTAGGTAGAGGCATGGATGATATAAAAATGTCTCAAATCAGGCCTCTAGACACAGAAATTATAAGGCCTAAAGTAGAAAATATACTGCAGAATAGTTTCTTTCAAATCATCAAGAAATGAAAAATCATATGAAATACCACTAGCAGAAATAATCACAGTTACCATGTCGGGACACCCTGTGAGTAATGACACAATAAACATATACATGTAAATATATGTGCAAGTAATTCTACATAAAGTGATTCACACAATACATTTAAATAGCATTTAACAGATGATAAAGTACAAAGGTATGGGGTCAAGAAGATAGGGAAATTATGGCAGTTAAAATGTTCTTAAGGAAATCAAAGTATGTAACTACTGCTGAAGGAACACTCAGACCCAAATATAAATATTTTGTTTAAATTGTAGCAGAAAGCTGGTCCCCAAAATAGTGACATATTGCTGTTGGTGTGATGTAAAAATGGGGGTGATATAAATAATCATCATCTATTACAGCAGGTAGTAACCAATAATATCTAAGGTAGCTCAAGAAGCAAATCTATTAAACATATTATTCAGAAACATAACAAGCACCAGAAAAATGGAAAATGAAAACAGGTATAAAAGATTCCCTCTAGGGAGTAAATACAGATGACGAAAATTAAATATCTAACCTAAGCAAAAGGCACTGCAACACTGCCTGAAATCAACTACAGTGTATTGATGGTACATAAAGGGTAAATGATAATAATGTTGTCACTTATTTTTCATATTTGTACCTAGCATTCCATTCTCTCAACTAACTGCTTTGGACAGTAGTGGTAAACAGAATTGTTTGTGAGTTGAAGTAAAACCTTTCACTCTTGTACTTGTGCATGAGCATGGTATTCAGTGGTGTGTGTGTGTGTGTGTGTGTGTGTGTGTGTGTGGCATTAATGAAGATGCCAACTATTTTAATAAGGGGTTTGTCAGGATGAGATAGAATTCTATCACCTATTTACTTCATAAAATAATATAATTGCTGGAAAGAAGTGTCATAATGTTATAAATAATTAGCTAAGAAATTATTGACAATTGTCTTTATTCGTCAATGTTTTGTTGTATATTAGTCCTTCTGAAGCAGCCAATCAGAAAACCCTGCTTCTGAGAGTAGGAACTCGTTATATAATGAAGAGTAACACCCAAGAAGGCTTATAATTAAGCTTTCGTTCTTTAAGCAGTATATTGGCATATTGGACAAGTGACCTAGGAGTGAAAATCTCTAAATAGTTACAAATAAGCTTAACATTAATTTCCAAGTAAGATGAATGGGAGTTTTTAAACATGACATCTGGGTTAATGCCATGGTTTTCTAGCACTGCAGGCTCAAACAAGAGAGTTGGTAATGGCTTCGTCAGAGAGGTAGCTTATTGAGACAATCAGAGGAGATTTAATAAGTTCTAATGAAACATTATTTTGCTTTTAATTCTGTGAAAATCATTTATTATAAAAAATCCTACCATTATTGGTTTTTTTAAAGAAGAGTAACATATTTGCTTTACAAATGTGTTTTGGTTTATAATTCTTATCTTTCATAAAATGATTTGAAATTTATTGAAATTTTCAAAAGGAAAACAACTGTGGAAAAGTAGTGCAATCACATACTGCTATAAGAGTAATAAAGCTAAAACAGGAAATTGATTAGAAGGGAAAAAGAGGGAATAAATACACCAGTGCACAGGAATACTGAGATCTGCATATATTTTAATTCTCAACTCCTGGGAAGCAAGGGCAAAAGATAAATATGTTGATTCAATATAACACAGAAGAATGTTAAATTTATAGGAAATAACTGATTTGCATTAAGTTCTAAAAAATTCTTACATAGACCCTTTAAGTTGGCATTGGTAGTAACTTATAAAAATGTGGAAATAATTTTTATCTGTTTTTTCTTATTAAGAACCCCATAAAAGTCAAAGAAAATACTAAACTACAACTAAGTGACTATGATTTTATAAGACTAAGTTAATACAGAACTGTAGTAATACACAATGTTAGTTTTCTAGTAAATAAACTTTATGCAGGGATAGAACTTAGAAAACTGATGTTCAATGGCAAATACTGTTTAAAATGGCCTTTTGTACTACACCTATTGATTCTGGTCTTGAAGAATCCCAGAGATCTACCAAACTATTTAAATTGTGTAATTATCTTCCTCCACATCATTTTTAAGCATCTGTAATATTCAAGGTTTATCACTGATTCTGGAGGCTTTAGAAGCAGAAGACATAGTTCATTTGGTGTTCAATATACCAAGATGTGTGTTTGCACATGTATGCTCTCACAGGGTTGGGCAGATAGGCAGATGGAGAAAGGGTCAGGAGAGAGATATCCCATGTCTAGAAGTATTGACTCTGGTATATTCACTATCACACAGTATTAAACTTATCCTCTAGATAAATTTACATGAAGTTGTGCTTTTTAACACTAGGCATGTTTTAACAGAGCACATTCTATTAGGTTGGGGCCATTGATCCCTCATGACTGAGGTTATCCTAACTTACTGAGAAGTGCTAACTTAAAGCTCATATACAGGCATTTTCTTTTCTGTTCTTACCTGTCAAGCCAAAATTGCAGAAGTAGAAAAAAATAATTAAACATCTCCACAATTATTGCTCTCTAACCCTGAGGGCTATCCCCTGCACTCCAATATAACTGTTGCACTCGCCTCAACCTTCCCTAATATGGGGTAGGTTAAGGAGAAGGGATGTGTCACACCTCTCAAAGGCAGTTGGTTCAGAATTTCCTCTACTGTTCCCAGGTTGGTATTGTTTCATTCCTGATTGCCTTGAGTATCAGACTATTTCTAGCATAATCTCAAAAATTTTTATTTCTACCTGTTCAATGGTTACCCTTTCCCCCTAATTAGCCTTTCCCCTCAGTCTTAAAATGAATCTAACACTCTAACTCACCCACTTCCAAGTCTTCCTGGGTATGTGCCATCATTGTACAACCACTAAATTATCTCATAACATTCCTGACATTTTTCTCCTGATCAAAAGGATTAGATTAAATGAGTTTGGGGAATTTAGAGACGGGGGCCAGAATCTCTGAGATTTAGTAAAAAAAAAAATAAAGAATAAAAAATTAATAAAAGTTAGTAGGACATATTGTAGAAAAATCACTGGTGGAGTAAGATACTGAGGGAGAACAGACTAAGAAAAATTCATGTTGTATTAACATGCATTTAGTAGAAAGCTATTTATAAAACTGTAGAAGCCTACTGAAGGTACATAGGACATAAAATAGGCTGCTCCTGTTCCTTCTAGAACAGGGAAAACAAAATGAAATCACACCTGGGATACTGAGTGTAAATACTTGGGGGGAAAAGGTATTATTACAGATACAATAAACTCAAGGGGTTGGCAGTAAAAACTTCACAAGAATTAGAATATGTCATTATTCAAGAATTTATTTGATAAAAATCTATAAGTCATGAATAGATCACTCATTTATAGAAATAAAGATCACAATGACTAATGTGTACACTTGGGGTATGCTTGGTGTACGCTTAGAGTATACATTACTTAGAGTAATGTATAGAGTAATGTATAGAGTAATGTATACTCTAAGCAAAGATTTGAGCACAAGTTTGAATCCTTCAAAAAACTATTAAGAATATGTCAGCATATTTTCAGCATTATTTAACACCTAATTGTCTTTGAGAAGCCTTGACCACATAGAGGGAAGTGTCCCTCTAATTCTTAAGATGATCCAACTAAAGTCTCTTGCTCTAAATTCATATTTCCCATAATTATGATTTCACATTTTATGGACTTGCTGACAGGTTAAGAGGATTCAGAATTCTCGTCATGGTCAAAGTTTTTTCTTTATTGTATTTGAATATGTAGATATCCTAGATGATACATCCCTATTTTTTTTTGTTTAATTCTAGTTAATTATTCTGACTATAAACACCTCTGAAGCTCTTCTTAATCCAATATCTGGATCTGCTACTCTGAAAATTAGAATTAAGAATCTGGGGATTTTGCTGAGAATTTATTACCCTTTCGGTAACTTTCTAGACAGAACAGTGTAGTGAGGACATGCAGAATATAACAATTTTCAGTGTGACGGGGGTGTATCTGTTCATGCACAGGTCCTCACACCCAAGCCCCTACAATTTTCCTTAGTGTTAGGACAGATTTTACCCTTCTTAGAAACTTCTGTGGCCATTCATGATAAGCATACGTGAAAGCACCTCAGGTATTTTAGTTTCACCATGACATGGACATCACCATAACCAGTGTGTGTTGACTACAAGGATTTTATTGCTTAAATTATCTGAGAGCTAAATATTTTAGTGTCATTCTGAAGTACATTCAGGTTTCTCCTTTTGTTTCAATCAATATAAAAGAAATCACATGAAGTTTCCCAGAGCATTTGAACATTTTCAGTTCTTTAAATTTTCCCTCTAATGCTACAAGTGATATAATATATACCCAAGAATTCAGTGGTTAACATTTTAATTATCAATACTAATAATCATCTTCATTTGTTCCCATTACATAAAGTACTATAATATTAGAAATTTAAAATGTGTAGGACCTTGATTTCTGATGTCATTACATCTTTGATAATGGAATATGCATAACAACACACAACCTTCATTCTTTCTATCTTCTTGTTTAATTAAAAGGAAGACAAAAAGCCTAAGGAATTAAAGTGGCAGCAGATACAAATAGCCTGGCACCAAATACCACAGGTATTTTAACAGATTTTTTTAAAAGAGTATTTGAAGCTTAAGAGGAAGGTAGGTAAGTAATAAAAAGATGAATTTCACTGAACACTAGCTGTCAGATGGGAAAAAAATGAATAGGAAAAAGTTGCTCATTGGATGTAATTTCTCTTCCTTTCCTAGATCTACTACCATTTTGGGCTTCAGTCTCACACCTCTGAAATAGAGACAACCGTGATTTACCTGAAAGTGTTGGACCCAACCAGTCAATAATTTCAAGTCCTCTAGGTCAAGGACTTTATTATTATAAGAAAATTAAGTTGATGGACCCCTGTTGGTGATTAAAAATATTCAGTATTCACTTGAAGTTTTGAAAAAAATATTCAAAATTATGAAATAAATAAAATCATACTATGCTAAACGGATCATGTTAGTCTCTGGTAATAAGAGAAGCAAAGATTAAACACCAAATATACTAAAATTGTCATAATTGAATAGCATCCCTGTTACTATATAGCCATTAAAAATCATGCAGAGCATGTAGCTTTTTTATAGGCTTGGAATTTAGCCATTGCTCTTATTTTAAAATTTTAATGATTATGTTTTAAACCTTCCTATAAGGCGCAGAGAACTTTTTTCCTGTAACAACAGGAACATTCTATGAGTAAAATTAGAAGCATATTTGGCAAATTCATGGCTGAGGAAAAGTTGGCTATAGTTGGTCAATTCATATCTTGAATTTGTTGTTATAGATAAAATTAAAGGAAATTAAAATAAAAGAAAAATAACTCTTGGAGAAATTTCACTGGAATAAACATTATTCTTAGAGCATATAATCATTCATTCTGCTCTATGTGTTATAGAACACAGATTATAGAACATAAATTAAAGTACATATTCTATGTACAAGTGGAGAATAACACACTCTGAAAATCAGAAAAATAAGAACGTGGTCATGAGCAATATGCATTATCTTACATACAGAAATTATTTCTAAGTAATAGTTTATTTAGATACTAATACAAAATTGGAAAATTTATCTAGAAACCAGGAATTATTACAAACATTTTTAATCCCCAACAATATGCTGTAAGTTTTGCCAAGTGCTAAAATACAGAGATGAATATGATTCAGCCCTTGTCTTCTTGGAACACGCATCCTGGCTGGGGAGACAGGCAAGCAAGAATAATGATATAATGTTCTGCATGCAAAGATGCAGACTTATACCTAACTGTAGGCATGCAAGTCTCTCTCCTGGTGCCATCAAGCATGAGCACACCCAGACCTTTCATGAACAGTGGCAACCTTTCTGTTTCTAAGGGATTCCAGGAAGGGGCACTCAGGGTGGGGTGGATTCACAGTCTCCTATGGAAATGGATTCCCATACGAAATGTGCTCCATTGACAAGTTAGTTTCCTTTTCATTCCCTGGAGATCATTTTCATTCTCAACAGGGGAGTTGATTCAGTGATCTAATTAATAGCATATTTTCAAGTTGGAAAGAGTAAGTACAATGGTTGCCAACTAAAAGATGTAATTTGGCAGCAATGCACAAGAGATCATGATCTTCAAATTATGTTACTTCTTTGAATTAGTTAGAAGACAATGGTAATAAATGAAGGTCTAAGTATAAGGCCTAACTGCCACCTTCAAGAATGCAAAATTAAGTGTATAATGTAGGTTGTTATTTTGTTCTATATATATACTAGAATTGGGTTAATTGGACAAATTATTTTAAGTTTTTTCTTATAAATAGGATCCCAAATCAGAGTAATAATGCAAAATCTAGTGACTTGTTTATAGTAAAATCCTCTTTGCATAAAATTTATTTTTAAATTTTGGAAAACAAATATTTGGGACTATGCATTCTCAGAGTCTGCTGAAAATTTGCATTACTTATTAGTACCCCTTTGTCCTGCAGATAATATCTCTCTTTAAGTTTCTAACCTAAGTTAGCAGTTGTTGCTTATGCATTTCACACAGAATTGGCAATAATTTTCCACTGTTCTCAATTTCTTCCTATTGCTTCACAGCAAAACATGAAAATCTCATTGGTTGGTGTATCACCCATTTCACAGTAAATGACTTTGCCTTGATGTCACAGGCATTCCAAGTTGGTGGCTTTTATTCAAACATATTGTATAGTTTCAGTAAAATAGAACAATCTGATATTAAATTATATTCTTATCTTTTAACATGTATATGATGCTGTAACTTTATTTGGCAAAGGTATCTATCCATTTGTTTTTGATAATTCTGTTGATTAGAATATTTCTTTTCTCAGTTTAGGTAGATGTTTTATTTGTGCTATTTTAACAACTTATATTTCATTTCTGATGGCATTATCTGAATGTTGTCCATTGTTATTTAACATTATTATTTATACAATAAATGTTTTTCTACCCAGAAATATATTACAAGCTCTTTGAAGACAGGAATTACGTGTTAGAACCATCAGTACCCAGCCTAGATGTTTACACCCAGTCAGTGTAAAATCAAATACTTAATTATGCTAATAACTAAAAGGAAATTGAAATTATTACAAATAAGATTCTTTCCAAGAACCATAAGAGCTCAGTAAAACAGGTCCAGATGTGTTTAATATGAGAAAAATTGGGTCATTAGTCTAAAAATTTCTCAGCAATAATATTAATTAAGTTTCTAAACATCTTGCTGAAGTATAATTAACCACACTTTATAGAGAAGAAGAGGCAGATGGCAATAATGCACTAGGCCCTACTCAAATACTTTTACCTTAAGAAAATGGAAACCAAGTATTCTGTCTAGAAGAAAATGCCTACATTATCTTTTTCAACCTGTCTCTAACTGTTGGCTCTGTGAAAACCCTAACAAAGTGACATTATTGTTTTCCTTTCCAATAGGGTAGAAAAGAGTTAAGAGTGTGATCTAATGAGTTTATCAGATTTAGCATCAAAATCTTGTTCTACCGTTTACTAGATGTAAGACCTAAGCAGATCACTAAACCTTTGGGTACTTCAGTTCCTTCATCTGTAAAATGGGGAAAATAATAATTGTACTTGCCTAAATTGGTCATTGTAAGGATTAGAAAAAATCATGTGCAAGAAGCACCTGGAGTATGATACATAATTGATAAAGGATAATTCATTTTATTATTAGCCAAATCTGCTTTCTTTCTAAAATTATCTTTCTATTCTTAAAGTGTATCTGCAAGTTGATTTCAGAGAATGTTTTAGAAAACCTAATCCTTCTCCAGATGCCTTATTTCACTGGTTGCACTGATTGAACTGTAATGCTTAATAAGAGGAAAAAAAGTTCTCAGGTTCTATGGATGCCATTTCCTTAACTGTAAAATAATATACTTAACTTGGACAATGTCTAAAATTCCTTCTATAAATACACTCATATACTCAGAGTATTTTGAATATTTTCCGCCACCCTCTCCCCAGCTGTCTGTTTGATGAAATTTTTATGCTTAGAGTCATTAATATGATTATTAGCCAATATTGATAGTTTACACTGCACCAGAAACTGGGGTGTTTTACATAGACTCATGTAATCCTAGTAATCACTTTATTTCATAGAAAACAGAGGCTCGAGAATGTAGATTTGCCCAAGCACAAACATTTAAGAAGCACACGGTAGATTAAAATGTAACTCCAAAGCCACTGCATTTTTCTCTTCCTAATAAATTACTTTTCTCAATCTAATGCTTTCTATTTAACTTCTGACCATCAAATTTGCCTCACTTTAAAGTTAAGAAATACTTCTACCACCTCTCAAAATATTTACTGTGTTTTTCAAATTTTAATGTCCTAAATCTATTTTTACCACAAAAACCTAGTTTAAACCAATTGTGATATATACTGATCTTGGGCTCGTATCAATAAAGATAATATGTACCAAAACAGAAGAATAAAAATATTTTAACAGCCTGGTGTGATGAAAGAACTCCAGCCTGTTCCCATTAAATTAGACCCATAGTAATTTTTCTTATAGAAAAATTGAGATACATCGTGTAAAAGTATGTTGTGCTACTTTTCTTCAAAATATCAAAATACTTCTTATCCATACTTTCATTTCTTTGTCAGTCCAATTTAGACTTCTCATTTAAGGATCAATCTAAGTCTGTTTTAAATTTATCTGAATTTTCAGCATCAGGATACTAAATCCCTTAAATTGCCTTCGTTTTATGTTTTCTAAACATATTTCTAAACAAAGAGAAATCTCTTAAGCTTCAAGAGGTACACTCCTCTCTCTCCTTCTTCCTTAAAATGGGTTTGCAGACTTCAGTCACTTTTTTTTGTCTTTATCATTGAAACGGTTAGCGCACACTAATCTGCTTTAGGCCTTTTCCTAACCCATGGCCTTAGTGGCTCACTTCCACTGATGATTTCTGTTCTTCTTCCCTGTGTCTCTTAGGATTTTATTATGCCTTTCCTGAGATATAATAACAACAATTGCAAGTAGTACCTCAGATGCTAAGTACCAGGATCTCTACAACTGAATTTTATTTTTGTTGCCAATATCCTTCTATACTATAGTTATCATTCCATTGCACATTTTAACTACAGTAATGAATTAAATTAAATTTGATTTTTAACTTAATCTTAATAATTTTTGAGGGTCATCATGAGTCCAGAACCCTGTAAATCTAGTTTGGATTATTTTACTCTCAACGTTTTACCTTGCATTACTCCATATTGAAATACTTTTATCTTATTCATCTATTCATCTTATTCACTTGGAGATTCTTATAAGAACTTTCTGAAAGTTTTATCTATTGACTTATCGGATTGCTATCTTTCAAATAATGTGCTGCCATCATAATAAATCATTTAATAAGACAATTTCTAGGTATTCAATATCAGCAAAACTAAACTAACTCTCTGAGATGTTTAAATTCTCAAACATGAGATGCTTAGGGAAGCAGAGAAAATCAGTGTGACACAGGCCAAATGGCCAGGCTGCCTGTTTCATTTTAGTTTACATACAAATGGAATTTGGGAATGAGCAGCTCTAACAACTATCAAATAATTTCCAAACCCACATTTGACCAAAGAGCTTGAGAGCATAATATTATTAAAGGTTTATGAGTCAGCTTGGACTTTTCTGCACACTGACCCCTACTTACCCTCTGTCCTTTACTTCTGGGCAAAGATAAATTCTGCTTTTCATATAACATTTTATTATTTGTAATAACAACAATATTGTCACAAAATTTTAAATCACAGAAGTAGGGTTATTTTCATGCTTGGCCCTACAGCTTATTAGTTGGGAGAAAAAGCAACTTAAATGAACTAAACAGTGATACTAAAAAATTAATTCATAATAATTGAACTTTTAATTGACAAAGCTCTTTCTGTTTTATAAAATTCTTTAAAAAACATAATGACATAGTGGATTAGAACACGGACAGCCTAGGTTGAAGAGCTGGCTCCATAGCTTGTGCCCTGGGTGACTCTGGGCAAGTGGATGGATGTGCTTTGGTTTCCTCATCTGTGAAATGACTCTGATGGTAACTGTGCATAACACAAAGGGTTGTCAAGAAGATTAAACGAGCCAATGTTTGTAAAATTCTTAGGGCAATGTCTGGCATGTAGAATTGCTATGTAATTACAACAATAATTAAAAGAAAATACTGGTGTTTACACTTTAAGGCAGCTGTTATCTTTATCTTTCCACAGCTAAGAATTTGTAGCTTGAGAAGATAAAGTACTGGCCGAATCTCATGACCCCTAAGGTTTATAAGGCTGATTCAAACCCAGCTATTCTGCTCCCTTTCTTCTCCAAGGATATTAAATTCTGTAAACTAAATCTTCAGATTATGCATATCTAATCAGTCACCTCATTTACGCACTATGAAGCTAAGTGTGATACAGTTTCTGTATAATGAGGTACCTTTATCGAGCAACCTTCTATGAACATTTAATCAAGTATAAGATCACATACTTTCAATACATTATGGACTTCACATCTGGGTTCTGAACCCACTTCATCAGCAGCACTTGAAAACTTTTTTCAAACAAGATCTCCTCTAATGAGAGCCAGGATGACAGTTAAAAGTCAGTATTATTATAGCTGTATCTTTTATGGTCTGGAAAAAAAAAGAAGACTGGCTTTTGAAGTTTCTGTAATAGTTCCAGAATAACCTTCACACATCGATAGTCAGACTCTTCTCTGGGGCAGTAGTCTTAACAAGCATGGCCTCTCTGGTATAATTACCAAGCATTTATTTAGGCTTTTTTTTGTGCCAAGTGTTGTCTTAGGGACTGGGGAAGAAGAAAAGACACAGCTTGTTCTCAAGATGCTCCCACTCTAGTGATAGAGATACACATGTATTTCTAAAACTACAACAGAATATGATTTCATGAATATTAGAGATGTGATTCAGATTCCAAATTGTTTTTAGTCATTAACACTGTATGTAGATGTATACAGCTTTTTAAACTGCTTTTAACTGATATCTCTTTTTGTACTTAAAAAAGCATATATTACTTTATAATTTTAAATATTTCTTAAAATGCAAAAATGAAAATTAAAACCGAATTTAATACAAAAATCTGAGCAGAGGAGAGCGAGAGAATGAGTGGGAACTGTAGAAAGAAGTATTTATAAGCCAAAGAGTAGTTGTAGTAGCAATGAAGAAGTGTTTGACTCTGAATGCACTTTGAAAAGAGTAGGAGGCTTGTTATGAAAAAGCTTTACTGAGAATGTTATGCTCATGTATGTATCTGTAGGATTTGTGAGAATGTTAGTTCTTTCCTAGACAGATGATATGGGAGAGATATTTTAGGCTTTGGGAGAGGCACATATGAAGTTGCAGAAGAATAAAGCCATGTGGGATGGACAAGGAATCACTATATTTTTTCCTTTGGCAGTACCATAAAATGCAATACAGGGATTGGTGGCAAAAGATAAGCCTAGAGAAGTAGGCAGTGCCCAAAACTTAATAGTCTCTATATAACCTGCTGAAAATATTATATTCTTATATTCTAAAGCATTTTAAGCAGAGAGCTATGGTGGCAAGGTTTATGTTTTTCACTGATTACTTGAGATTATTTGCTAAGATCCACTCAATCATTCAAAAAATATAAAATATCTGTTAAGTGGTAGGCACCATTTTGTGTACTAGGACATCCAAGAGCAAAACAGAAATCTAGTAGTATGCTGAAGCCAGCTTGTACCAGTTTGTGAGAGTTTACTTTTACATTTTGAGCAATTTTGCAAGCTGGTCATTAAATTTTGGTAGCTTGATATGGGTGTGATGGGAACATTTGTACCACTGACTGGCCTACCTACAGTCAGGGCCTCCCTTCCCAGAGAGCTGATTGTTCATTTACCAGCCCACCCCTGCAGAGATCCCAGACCTCACAGGGCTTATATTTAGTATAAATATATAGTTACATCTATTACAATGTATTTAAAAGAAATAGATTACATTTTATATGAATTAAAGGTGTTATGGGAAGAAATGGAATGGGGCATAGTTGATCAAAGCCTTGTGGATGATGAAGGGGATAAACCACTCTGTGCAAGGCCCTGAGAGAGAGGTGAGCCTGGTGTGATGCTGGGAGGGCGAGGCAGGCAGCCAGCGCAGTTAGGGTAAAAGGAGTGAGGGGAGGAGTACTTAGGAGGCAATAGTGGAGATACAAAGGGCCAACATGAAAATGGGAAGCATCCCTTGTTGTGCGGACTTTACCTTTTAGGCTGCATTAAATGGGGAGTTACTGGAGAGTTTCAAATAGAGGGAATGACATACACAACAAGTGTCATTTGATAATTCTGCTCAGCATCCAAACTCTAGTTGCATAGCTTTATAAATAGCAATGACACTTCAGAAAATAGCAGTATAACCTTCACCTAAATGTAGCTTTGGGGTTATGATATTAACAAACCTGTCTCTAAAAATTATTGACCTCTCTTATTTGCTCACAAATAAGCTGATCCTCATCACCTCTGAATGGTGCAGGTGAAAACCCGGCCAGTGAAAACGGGGGGTCAACAACACTTACCAGGCAAACAGCCTCCCCTTCTCTAACATCACCAGGGGGATCTGCAGTTCCAGGCCAGACTGAACCACTGCCTTACACAAGAATGTCCACAACCACATCAAAAGAATCCTTCCCTGACAAAGGAGGCCACTTATGTGCCCTCCTTTCATATTTCAAGGTGTGAAGCCCATGAATACTGACCCATGAAGACAGGGTAAAGTCTAGGTTGTCCCAGACTTCCAGGTTTTTCCTCTTACACCTGAATGTGTAAGAGGAAAACCCCAAATTACAGGCTTTCCTCTTACACCTACTCTTAGCAAATTGCAAAGATATGTCTTCATTTATGCACATTGATCTTTTTTTAAAAGATTTTATTTATTTATTTTTAGGGAGAGAAGGGAGGGGGAGAGAGAGAGAGAGAGAGAGAGAGAGAGAGAGAGAGAGAGAGAGAGAGAGAGAGAGAGAGAGAGAAACATCAATGTGCGGTTGCTGGGGGTTATGGCCTGCAACCCAGGAATGTACCCTGGCTGGGAATTGAACCTGCGACACTTTGGTTCCCAGCCCACACTCAATCCACTGAGCTACGCCAGCCAGGGCTAATGATCTTTTAAGTAGTAAATTTGTACAGGTCAGAGGCTGTGTTTCACTTATTTTGAGAACTATATAAGATTGTCATAAGCAAGGAACTATTTAATAAATACTACATTTCTAATGATGCTGATAGTGATTGAATAAATGTCACAAATGAATAATGCAAGTTATTTTAAGCCTGGTTATCAGAGGACTTTTTTTCATTCTCATAAAAGAGTGAGCTGAGACAGTTTTAGGAATCATAGTAGAAACAATTCGGAACTGGGATGTTGGTGTAAGCTAGTGTGTATTCAACACCCAGAACCAAAGAGAAGATCAAGAGCATGTAAGAGTACAAAGTTACAGTCTGCATGGCTTCTTGAAGTGTTATAGGCAGCTGGTTCTACCTCTAGCTTTCCAACCACTATACCACACTAGTGACAGTGGAGTCTGAGCTTGAAACAAGAAGATGACTCAAATGTGCATTATAAACTATGTAAGAGTAAAATTAAACAAAGTGTTTCCAAGCCCTTGATCACTCACCTATGAACATGATGATAAAACCAATTATGTCCCAAAAGCCTCACCCTTGTATCCACTGCATTTAGTAGTAAGATAATCAAAATAGTTTAAAGCATAACTAAATCATGGAAGTAATTTTGATATCTATAAAGCATTTCTATAAGCATATCTATGTTTCACATTTTTATTTCTGAAAATGAATGGGTAAGCTAAATACACTAGAGCCATTTTATTTTAGTCAGCAGTGTATTATTTAAGCTGAATTTTCCTTATTTTTATTTAGTTCATGGTCTCTATAGTCTGAATACAAGCTCAGTGACTAAAATATAAGTATAGTATAGTTCCAAGATACAAAAAACATGTTAATGTTCTCTGTGAATTCTGAACAATTTAATTAATAGATAAAACAGTTAACAAATGCAATTTGGAGACTTCTCAAGGTATAGATTATTGATAACATACAATGTCAATAGAATGAATATATGCCACTTGCTCTTCATTCTGTTTCAATTCTTTGATAGGTATAGCAGCAATCAATACAATAAGACTCAGCACTTCTCCATCAAATTTGTATTTGGTACAAACATTGAAAAATAGTACCTCTTACTTGTTTAATATAGAAATATATATGACACAAAAATACATACATTCCAGTCATTCTGTAAATACAATATGCTTTGCATCTTCAGGTCTGTTTGGATGACTAATATTGAAAACATAATTGCATTAGTTATATTTTCCTGCATTGATAAAATAAGATGATGGTTATTCAATACTCTGCTAAATTTGTGTGCAAATAATAAAGCAAAGTTGAAAAATGAGTAAGTGAATGCATTTGTATAAGCTACTTCTTCAAGTAATTTAGTGGATTCAAGCAGTTACTTAACTGATTAATAAATATGGTAAAAAATTCGAAACTGTGAGAAAGCACCCTATCACATGAGAAAGACCTTATTTTTCTAAAGGCAGTTTTTTAAAAACAACTTACAAATTGTCAGATCTCACAGAAAACTAAAAGCAATTTTTATTTATATTTTAATGAAAAATCAGCTACTTCTAACCTGTTTCTGAAATAGAATTCTTTCTATATCAATGTTTCTTTTGTTTCCAGATTTCTCAGGTTTCAAAAGCTAAAACATCTCCAAAATAAACCCATATTTCAAATGATTATAAAAAGCCTACATTATCTAGTTATAATTTCTGTATTTAAACAGTTATGGCTTTGTAATAGTTAATATTCCATCCATTTAATATCACTAATTATTTTCCTTCTGCAGCTTTGATGGGTTAGTTATAGCCTGGAATAAAAAACACTGTGTAAGGACAACTGTATAGCAAGGTTAAGTGCCTTCTTGTCTTTGGTACCAATAATTACCTTTAAACAAAAAAAGGCTGTTTTCAGATTTGACAGTTAATTTACTAATGAGTATGTGGGCCCAATTTATAATAACATAATATTGACCAGAAATAATCCTACATTGGTACTTATCTGAATTATTTCATTGTTCACATCCCCTATTAAACAAATTGGAAAGGATTAATTTTGTAAGATGGAATTGTCAGAGACTGCAGCATAAACTAGATGCATGTCAGCACTAAATTTAATTATTGATCACAATACAATAGTGCTGAGTGTTCCAATCCCCAAACAGCTTCCAGTAACTATCAGCAAATTCCAAATATGGAGACTGAAGTAAAAATTTGATTGCAGTTGACTACATTTTTAATAAATAAATATTTCATCAGCACTAAATAAAATTTTAATTTTCCAGTGCTATTTAGATCATTCATTGAACCATGGAGCAAATCAACGATGAATGAGGGTGAGTGTCTTCAAGATACAAATTTTATTTTAATGGTTTAATGGTCTCAGTATCCATGGGATTATTTTGCTCCCTTCATTTTGGCAGAGAATAAAACTTGTATACAGAAGGCCATTCAGAGCATACCCTTATGTTATTGAAAAGCATAAAGTGGCATCTCACTGGCTTGGATTCATATCTAGAATTCTGGACCATTTCTTCCTATTACACATTATACTGGTATTGTACAAAAATCAGTATTGAGATATAAATTGAATAGTGACATGTTAAAAACAGTTGAAAATTAAGAAATTTAATGTGTTAATTGGCAGTAAAATAGGAAATAAATAAGTAACGGTTTTAAATTGAAATCATGTAAGTGAATTGGTTGCATTTTTAGCAGCCTTTACTAATCACAATGCACATATATCTTAACTGATAAATCATTTTGACATACTGTAAAATATTCCTTAAGCTTAGCAATCAAACAGATTCACAGTTGTTCTTCCTAGGATCTTGATTACAGAATTAGTGAGTGTGTATCAATATACAATACATCTGGAAGAACTGAATTAGAGGATAAGTTCTGTTACTAAAAAAATAGATAAGATCTTAGTTTCAGGGTGAAATTAAGAATACTCTTAAAAACTAAGAATACTCTGTGAAAACTTGAATACTCAGTGCAGTAAAGATTTTATTATATAATCACAAAAATCTATTTCAAATGAGAGAATAAAAAGATATATTAGCATTGCTATTACTATTTGTATGACTTAGAATATTTATTCTATGGCTAATGTTTAGATAAAACCATAATATGCTATGTAAAAACATAATGCTATGTAAAATATATTGTGAGAGTAGAAATTATTTTATTTTAAATAATAAAAAAGCAGAAAAAATGCCTTCCTAAATAAATTTTAAGGGAAAAAAATATGCCAGTAGCTTTTACCAAGAATTTATAGAGTGAAATTCATGCAAATGTTGATTAGATCATTTGATTCATTCAACCTGTTTTTAACTTCATATAAAATTTTGGAAATTAATATACTCTTTTAATTTTGGTAAGCATTTGTAGGGAAAAAGTCATGATTATTTTAATGAATTTTTAACATGTATCTTGACAACTCTTCAATTTCTTTTGACCTTTTGAATAAAAATGCCACATATAATTTTTTACTCTAAAATCCATCAGTTTGGTTTGAAGTAGAATTTACTCTTCTCTATCTTGAATTTAAAGTGCTATCTTTTTTGAATTACTATAATAAATTAGTAAATAAAAGGCTTAGTTTCATCTCAGAACTTATTCATTTATGCAACAGCATGGTGCACGAAAAAGAGCTAGGCTTTGGGGACAAGCAGATGGCAGCTCAAAACCCAGATCTGCCATTGAAAGCAACATCATCCCAGCAATCCACTTAACTCCTCTGAGTCTCAATTTATCAGAATTTTTAAAATTACTTTTATTAAATGATAGTCTAATTTTGAATACATCTTTAAGACTTAAAAGCTAGTTTTGTTAAATATATAGTCTTTATTATATTTTTCCATTAGCATGTAGTCCTTCTACATCCCCTACCCTCACCATGAACACCCTGTTGTCCACATCCATGAGTCCATTAAAAGCTAGTTTTAAGAAAATTTCATTGATAGCTAAACTCATTGTTATTTCACTAGCCTTCACTTTCAATAGAGTAAGTGGTATCTCATCAAATACAGCAAATAATATTAAGTTCATTGGGTACAATAAACATCAATATCAGAATTTTACAATGAAATAAACAGGACACTGTTTTGTGTAAAGTAAGACAATTTATACAAGTAATAGAAAATCCAAATTAAACTGGCTTAAACAAGGAAGGTTGTTTATTAAACAAGGTAACTGAGAAGAATAGGAAGGAAGTAGCCTACAGACCCAGCCCAATAATAGCTTGAAGTCCATTTGTCTGCAAGTCTCTTTTCTTGGTCCATTTCTGAAAGTTACCTTCACTTTATGCTATGTCCTCTCATGACTGAAAGATATTTGCTTCTTTTCTTGTGTCTAAGGTGATAGATAAGGAGACTGCAAATCAAAACTTCAGGAAAAGGCTGGTTCATTGCCTGTTTTTGTATGGCCCGCAAGCTATGAATGGTTTATACATTTTAAATGATTGAAAAAATCACAAGAAGTGTAAATGTTTTTTGGTTCATGAAAATTATGCATCACATAAATGACCCCCAATAGCCTCAGCAATTTGGAGAAAGAAGAACAAAGCAGGAGGGATCACAATACATGATATCAAAATATTCAACAAGGCCACTGTTATTAAAACAGTCTGGTACTGGCACAAGAACAGACACATAGATCAATGGAACAGAATAGAGAGCCCAGAAATAAACCTATGTCTCTATGGTCAATTAATATTTTACAAAGAGAGAAGTTGCATAAAATGGAGTAAAAATAGCCTCTTCAACAAATCATGTTGGGAGATCTAGACAGCTACATGAAAAAAAATTGAAACTCGACCACCAATTTGCACCATACACAAAAGTAAACTCAAGATGGATAAAAGACTTAAAAATAAGTTGCAACACAATAAAAGTTCTAAAGGAAAACATAGGCAAGAAAATCTCAGATACTTCATGCAGCAATATTTTCATTGATATGTACCCTAGAGCAAGGGACATAGAGGAAAGAATAAACAAATAGGACCTCATCAAATTAAAAATCTGCATAGATAAAGAAAACATCAACACAATGAAAAGGAAACCAACCATATGGGAAAATATTTAACAATGTTACCTCAGAAAAGGGTTTCATCTCCAAAATATATAAAGAACTCACATGACTCCACACCAGGAAGACAAACAATTCAATTAAAAATAGGCAAAGGACCTGAACAAACACTTCTCCAAGGAGGACATACAGAGGGCCTAGAGACATATGAAAGGATGCTCAGCATCACTAGCCATGAGAGAGGTGAAAATTAAAACTACAGTGAGATATCACTTCACACCAGTCAGAATGACCATCATTGACAAATCAACAAACAAGTGCTGGCAAGGCTGTGGAGAAAAGGGAACCCTCGTACATCCCACTGTTGTTGGGAATGCAGACTGGTGCAGCCAGTATGAAAAACAGTATGGACTTTCCTCAAAAAAAAAAACTAAAAATGAAATGGAGTTTGGACCTGGCAATCCCACTGCTGGGCTTATACCCTAAGAATCCTGAAACAGCAATTCAAAAGAACCTATACACCTCAATGTTCATAGCAGTTCTGTTTAAAATAGCCAAGTTTTGGAAGCAACCTAAGGGCCCATCAGTAAATGAGTGGATCCAAAAACTATGGTACATTTATTTACACAATGGAATAATATGCAGCAGAAAGAAAGAAGGAGCTCCTACCTTTCACAACAGCATGGATGGAACTGGAGAGCATTATGCTAAGTGAAATAAGCCAGGTGGTGAAAGACAAATACCATATGATCTCACCTATAAGTGGAACCTAATCAACAAACCAAACATGCAAGCAAAATAGAACCAGAGACATGGATATAAATAACAAACTGACAGTGGTGGTAGAGGAGGATGATGGGAGAAAGAAGGGAAATGGTCAAGAACTTGTATAAAAGACTCAGAAAAAGACAATGGGGGGATAGTATTGAAGGAGTGAGGTGTGGGGTGGATAGGGCAGGGGAGAGTAATGGGGGAAAATAGGAACTATAATTGAACAATATTAATTAATTAATGAATTAATTAACTAAAATACATTTTTCCAATGCCCAAAAAATACAATTTTGTGGAAACACAGCTATCTTCATCCATATAATTATCATCTGTGGCTGCTGCCACATTATAATGGCAGGCAGAATTGAGTAGTTGCAGCAGAGAAGGTATCACTTGATGAACTATAGAATATACACATTGAGTTCAACTTTGAGGGACAACTATGAAACAATACCATAGGAAGGGAAATGCCACACACACTGATGATCTAATTGATTAATATGGATTTCTGAAAAAAAAAAAAAACAATGAGGCAAAGGGGATGGGCTTAATTTCTCTTTGCAATCCAATGTGAAAGCCACTAGCCACTTGTGCAAGTATGATGGAGAACTGATTTTTTCTATTTCATTTCATTTAAATTAATTTCTATTTTTATTTTAAAACATATTAAATTCAGTATATTGAAATATTTCAAAAATGACATCAGTATGTTAATTTATTTTTTATGGTAAACTGTATGAAATCTAAACACAGATCTAGTATTTCAGGTGATAACTTAGCATCCACCTGAGCTGTGCTTTTTTTGTAAAATACATACTAGATTTTGAGGACTTAGTAACAATAAAAAAGATGTAAGATATTTTGTGAATATTTGTATATTGCTTATATATTAAAATGATAATCTTTTGAATTTACTGAGCTAAGTGAAACATATACAATAGATCTCATCTACTTACCTCCTTTTTACTTTTTCAAATATGATTACTTCATCACTTCAGATTTTATATGTGGCTTACATTATACTTCTATTGGATGGCGTTAGCTTCAATTTTTTCTGTCGCCCAGGGAAGACCTATGTGTTATGTGCTGGTGGAGAGGGCCTCAGTGCTGGGTGGACAATAAGCACACTTTCACTGTTAAAGCAACTGTTATAATGAATCAAGAAAGCACTTAAAATGATTATTTTAACTTGATAATATTAGGCACACTGAAGTGCTTCTCAAAATCAAATAAAAGTACATTTTTCTAATTAACAAAAAGGGCTAATTTACACAATTTAAGGAATAAAATGGCAAAAATATTTTTCTGTTACAAATTAAATATAGTAGATAGATACTTGTATTAGGGCACAAGAGAAGTTAATATAACAAAGAGTCCTCAAACTATACTGGTTGTAAAAAGACAGGAATTGATTGATTTCTTCTAATAAAACAGTTAAAAACAAGGTACCATACTTGTTTTTAAGTACAGGGTGGGAAGGCAGCTTCACTCCTTAGTCACAAGGGATCCAAAGTCTGTCTTTGAGTGGCAATGAAGTGGCACTACTCAGATATCCTACAGCGAGAAGCACAGTCGACCAATGGTGGATCCACCATGACTGAGGCTGCACCTACCACAGGATGTTGCCAACCAATATCTGTGCACAACTGAGGTGCCAATGCAAGTCCTTTTCTGCAGAGCACAGCCCGACAGGCATCTTTAGCAAAAGAACTGCCTCTAACCTTGCTTGGCTGGAATATTTTTTTTAAGATTTTATTTATTATTTGCGGGAGGGAAAGAGAGGGAGAAAGAGAGGGAGAAAAACATCGATTGGTTGCCTCTCTGTCACCACCAACCAGGGACCTGGCCAGCAAGCCAGACATGCGCCCTGACCTGGAAGCGAACCAGTGACCTTTCAGTTTGCAGGACTGTGCTCAACCCATTGAACCACACCAATCAGGGCTGAAATGTTTTAATAACATACTGCCTTTTCTCTTCCTGTCCAGTCTTCCTTTGTTCAAGATTCCTTTATCCTTCAGAATTATTTTCCCCAATGAATCTCTTACACAATTCATCCACTCTAGATGTCAGCTTTCAGGAGGAGCTGGACTAAGACATTTCTGTTCTGCTCTTATCCTATCCCCTTGTATGCATGGTCAGACCTAGCCGGCCAGTAACCATCCACAATCCAGTCTGCAGGAAGTGGGAAAAGGACAAAGAGGAGTTCACACTCAATGATATTACAAGGGAGGTACGCAGAAGTTACTCAAATCATGTCCATTCATTTCCCAGGCAAGAACTTAGTCACATGGTCACTCCTAGTTGTGAGAAAGGGAGGAAAATCTAGTGTCTAGTTGGGAGCATATGACCAGCTAAAAATTGTGGGTTGCTACTTCTAAAATGAAAATAGAAACAGTTAAGCCTAGGAGACATTTAGAAGTTTCTGCTAAGATATACTGTAAAAGATTTAATGTTTGAAAGATTGTTTACTCTTTTATCCTCCCAATAATAAATAAAGTATACGTCCCTCCTTTTGTAGACACTGCCATTGAAAAAATAGAAATTTATTTTATGTGAATCATTTGGAAAGACTCTCTTGAAATTATCAATAAAAATTAATAATATTGGGGTATTGAATAAAATCAGCTGAAAATGTTAATCCTACATTGTTTTCATTTTGATATCTCAATTCATAAATGATATAATATCATTTCTAGCACAGGTGAAATAAATACTTCAGCTGTCAGATAGACTGTATTTACACTGCTCCTTCAGGGCCAAGGGATGGAACAACTCCTCCCTCTAACTTGTCCTGGATTCCTTGACACACCATGTCCGTGCCCTTTCTGAACAAAGATATTACACCCATATTCCTATCAACTGTCTTTTCATTAGAAAACTAGCTCAGAAATTCTGCATTAAATACACACTTGTGCACGCACACACACACATATATATTCAACCAAAGTTTCCTATACATCCACACAGTATGCTGGCTATATGCCAAAACATGTTGAACACCTTGTTTTTTGGCAGGTTTAATTTATTTGTATGCAATATAATTTATAAAATAACAATTAACTTTAATTTCCCAAATAGTTCATATCTGTGTTCAGCATTCTTTAAGCATACATCTGTGTCCTTTTTCAGTGTATATGTGTTTTCTCACTCACATAAACATATAAAATAGAGATACACCCAAATGTGTTATTCTTGAAACTATGGGTGATTATTTTCTTCTGTATATTTTTCTGTATTTTTTCTACAATAATTTTGTATTGTTTAAATAGTACGAAAAATGTTACCAAAAACATATTTACAACTCCACTGCACAAATATTTTATCTTTGAAACAAACTGAAAAAAAAAGTCAGAGTTAATTTTTGTTGCTTATTTACTTGGTTGATAGGTTGGGTGGAAATTTTGGGCTTGTTTGTTCCTATACAGAAATGCTTTATTTTTCCTCCAATACTGCAAAGAAGGGTTCAGGATATTAAAAAAAATGCCACTTGATGATATCTTTAATACTTCCTGGTATGCCAGCTTTTAATTAATGTATAGTTCTTTAATGTTTAATATGTTTTCAACCAATTCAATTTTCAATACAGTGATTGACTTTGATTTAAAGTCCTGATCTTTTCTATATTTGTTTCACCTGTTTGATAAAATCTTGCTTTCCTTGGAATATATTTGAGATTGTGTTCCATAAATAATAACACTCATGAATTGTAATAAAATTATATTATAAATGTATTTCTTTTTCATTCACGTTATTCCTGAATACAATTACATTCAAGCCTATGAGCATGCTTAATGTGGGTGTAAGCAAAACTGAAAACCTTAAATAGGAAAGAGATTTAAATATATTGAGTCAGTGCTGTAATAAGTGTGATGTATTAGAACTGGTATTACAGTACTCTGTATTGACTGCATTTACTTTATTTAGTTCCATTAATATAATTTTTACTATCTGTCAACCTAAAAATAAATGTCTGTTTCAACTTTCCTTTTAATTCTTTCTGCTTCAGAAATTTCTGCTCTCTTCACTATTCCTCATCTTTCCAAATGGGACCTATGAAAAAACACATTTTCACTCATTTCACTATTTACATCACTTATATTTATCTCTAATATATTTCATACCACTTCACTAAGTGTTATGTAAACACATCATTAACGTACAAGAAACAACAGTTAAATTGCTTTTATTTGGCTCAATGATGCTGAGGAGCTAGATAAAATTCCAATATGCATCAAGCATAATTTCCTGAATATATCTCCACTCAAACTTCCAGTATTTTAGACAATAAAATCCATAGAGTAATTTCTGCCTTAACTCACAATCAGATTTCAGATAACCACAATCAGCTTCAATAAAACCACAAGTCCAATGTAAGGCAATAGAAGGCTCCTAGGCATCAGAGAAGGTAGTTGTCACAAAGATCCTGCACCATGGGTGAGGCATGGAATTATTCTTGGGACAGAAGAAATTTATGTAGTGTGTGTGCTTAACTATAGTAAATAGTAATGGGGAAATAGTACAAATCCAAAAGAGTCTGTGGGTAGATTAGATAAAGAACACTTCTCAAGAAGGACCAAGCAAATAATCGGGAGACCCAAAGGCTATTATTCATCCAGCCATTGATCCCACATGTATGTATTGAGCAAAGTTAAGTGTTAAGCTCTATTCCAGGTACTAAAGATATAAAGCAAAGAAGACAAATGAAGCTCCTGCTCTCAAGAGGCTTACATTCTATTTGGATAAGGACATGCTGAGAGATATACACAAAATGAACAAAATAATATGTGTATCAGAGTCTGATGGGATTAAATAGGAAAGAGCGTGCATGATTTTTTACTAGGATTGTCAGGGAGGGACACTAATAGGGTGACACATGGGCTTAAGTTAGGGAGAAAGCAAGCTGTGGACATAGAGGACAACAAGCATCGGGGTAGAAGAAAGAGCAGCAAGCACAACAGATGTATTGCTCTGCCTGAGGAACAGCAAGGAGGCCAGTGTGCCTTCATCAGGTTGGGATGTGAATGGGTGGCAGAAAATGAGATTGCCGACAAACCAAATAACCAGATTGCACAACACGTTATGGGCCATGCCAGTGGTTCTTCATTTTTTTTTTTAACTCATGAGAAATCAGCATAGTGTGGGAAAAGAAGTGTGCATGACATAATCTGGAGTTTCACTTTTTAAAGGTCATTTTGGCTTCTGGGAGGACACCAGAGACTCGAGAGGCATGGAGACCAGCTGGTGGCCTAGGAGATAAGGCCAGGGTGTCAAGAGTGAGAAAGCCAGTCAGGCTGCAGATACTTTTCTAAGGTAGAGCTTACAGGATTTGCTAAAGAATTGATTATGGAGTGAAAGAAAGAAAATAATTATCACATTTTCCAACCTTTTAGGCCAGAGCAACTGAAAGAAGGGGGTGGTTATTTCCTGAGATGAAGAGGACGGAGGAGGCTTTCATGAAGGAAAATCAACAGGTTGTTTCAAGACCTATTAAGTCGGGAGGTATCTTTTGGGCATCCAAGCAGAGATGATGAATAAACACTTAATATTCAGGACTGATAGCTGGGTTTGAGATACAAATTTGTTGTTATCAGCATATAAATACTATTTCAATCTACAAAGCTGGATAAAGTCACCAAAGGATCCAGTATAAACAGAGGAGAGATCCAATGTAAGAATGTTGAGATATTTTAACATTTCAAATTCTGGAGGAGAAAGTAGAACCAACAAAAAAGACAGCATTGTAAAAGTCCTTACAACTGGAAGAAAAGCAAAACATGAGAAGGTCTTAGAAGCAAAGGGAAGAAAGGTGTTTCAAAGAAAAAGGAGTGATGGACGTGGTCACATGCTGTGGAAAAAGAACAGGCTCTAGGTCCTGTGGCTTGTGGATTTCAGGAAAGCCAGAGTAAATGGAAGGAGGGGACACCTAATGCAGCCAGGGGAAATGGTAATTTAGATGAACAGAACTGAAAGGTTATTGTTGACTATTGTGTATATCATATATAAGAACTAATGTTGGAAAATAGTGGTACATCCCCCCCAAAATCTCATATATACATTTGAAAGGAATGAAAAGGATAAATGGGTTGAACACCAAAGCAAGGACTCCTTTACAAACACGCACATTCTCTTCCATATCAGCCTAGGAAAGAAATGCACCATTGATGGTTATGAGGGAGAAGACCATACAGAAACTCTCAATGCCTGTGGGAAGCTACAAACATCATTCATATGTAAATTATGTACTATTTTCTGTTAATTAAATATCTCATTAAAACTTTTAAAAAGAGTTTTCTCATTTCAGATATTTCTAGGAGTTCTAGGAAAGGGGAATATGGGAATTGACAGTATTCTATGAAATCAATCACCTGGGAAAATCCATGTAACAAATGCAGTGGTTTGGGTGTTACATTGTCTAAAATTAAGATTTCTGTTTTAACAAATGTGGTTTTCTGGTTTCCCTAGAAACTGAGAGTGACAGGTGACAGAAGAAAAGCAGTAGAGAACAGAAGACTAACCAGAAAAATACAGCAATTTCAGTCCATTAAACATTATATGAAAACTGTTCTGCCTATTTCAATGGTCCCTAAAACCAGCATTGTTTTGCTATAAAGTACAATGATTAATGCGTATTATAATGGGCTTGAGTCATTGTGAAATGGTTAAATTAATTCAATCTTATTCTCTTATCTGCAGCATGTAATATAATTATGAATAATGTTTATCAAAAGTGGTTAAAATCAAGGAGTTTTACAGATTAGCTTTGGTTGACTGAAACATTCATTTATCCAGAAGGAGTGCTCTGATGCCACTATGGTTAATGCCATATAGAAGGCATTAACCAAAATAGTCAAATAACAATCAGATTTGAAAAAATGAATAATTGCATTAATCAGTAATACATAAATTGATCAATGTGTTCAACAAAAATTTATTAACTGCAAATTCATTGTTTTTAGCAATGGGAGAAGAAGTAAGATCAACCTTTTAGCACTTAGGAGCTAATACTCTAGCTGTGAGAAAAGAATTAATATCACCCAAATTTCTCAACTATTTTTCAAGCCCAATGGAAAGTAGCTGTTTCCATGGTCATAATCAAGATATTGTTGGAAGATAGGAATGAATGTGGAATTCTTAATAGTGAAATGCTAAAAGTTACTGCACACAATGTACCAGTAAGTCTAAAATTAGCATCAAGAATGAGTAGGCAACATTTCTGGTTTCTGTAGCTGTTTCCAAAACTGAGTCGATTAGGCAAATGTGCAATACAACCCTGAGACTTTTGATGACAGGAACTACACTAAAATGGCTTTTCCTACCACAGCTATAGGAGAACTACAGTCTGAAATATAATTAGATATCTCTAAACAATAAAGTGTTAGATACTAGAAGGTTTAGAAATCTGTATAGTTTGTATAATTTGTATTGGATTTGAACTTAAGACCTAGGACTATCAGATGCTCCAAGCTGTTTCTAACTGTCTATTCAAAGATTTTGTAAGACTGCCTTATCACTTTAAACTTAAAGGGATTCTGCATATTGGATCATTTTTTTTACACATACATACAGGCAAAATAATAACATAAATAGTCATACCACATACTCAGAGTATCTGAGTCAAAATTCAAATTTCTCACCACAATTCAAACTAAAACAGTTCTTTGGATCTTTTTTCCCTTTTACTAGTACCATAAATCTCTCAGTTACACAGACATATCTATGCTTATGATGAGTTTCCAATTTTTCAAACCACTAATCTGGTCAATTCTCCCCTTTTTTCCCCATCTGCACTGTCATGCTTGTAGTCTTTCTACCTTTAAATTATAGCAGGTCTTCAAATAAGTTCGTTTTGTTCAATGTTTCATTATAATGTTGATGGGATACTGTAGACAAGTACTTAACTGTTGTTTATAAATTAGCCCATGGTAAAGCTGGTTTTATTATACACAAAGTTATCATTTCACATAAAGTTGCAGAACCTATCATTGATGTTAAGTGAGCATGTGCTGTATTAGCCATGCTATAGTTAAAATGGTCTAATATATAACTATTACCTTAAAACACCTAGCATCCCCACCTCCTCAGCCTGGCTTCCAAACGTGCAAAGACCTGGCCCTTTCAATGAGCTCTAAGCTTATCTAATACATTTTCCATTGCACTCCATATGCTCTGGAGGTACTGAATTGCTCATGTTCTATGTCTCATCTTGCTCATTCTGGCCCTTCTGCTTAAGAGGTCCTTCCCAACTTTTTTAACTATGCTGGCTTCTATGTAGCTTTTCTAGATTGTCCGAGACATCATTACCCTCTGCAACATTTCTTTAAAATATCTATTATCTGTATTCTCATTCTTTGGCAGAGCACATTTCAGTATTCATATCTACCATTTTGAACTGAAATTATATTAATTTGCCCATTTCTTCCACAGGGTTGCAAACTACTTAAAAATAAAGATATGTCTTATGCAGCATTATCCCAAGATCATTTTCCTATGGAGAACACTTAGTAGGTATGTAATTCATATTCACTAAGTTATATTTCATAAAATTAAGTAAGTATCCAAGTTCTTTCACACTCTGGACCTACTTGTGTTTTGATACACTTCCCCCATCAAACTTGTTCCTGTTCCTAAGTGTTCTACTCATCAGTACTTTAAAGACCTTGTACTTTCTTTCCTCTAAGGTTTGATCATTCCTTTGAATTATCTCATTCTTTACTCTTCTCATTGATCCCATTTTCATGACAAAGGCATGTAATCATGGAAGGGATGCTTGGGTAAGGAGGCTTCCTCCTACTTCCACATTAAGCCCATGACTGCCTTGGGTAAATTATCCAAAGTCTCATTGGTTACCCTATAAGTGTCTATCTTAAATTTTATTCCACACTCTTTTAAAACATACTTTCCTCACTGTGGAGTTTATAAAAACATCTAATGAAGCCTTTGTTACACTTTTATATGTCTCCATGTGTCTGCTATGTACTAACATTTATAACACCTCTACGCAGATGCAAGTACCCAAATAGAATCTGTTTTTACAAAAGAGCAATAGAAAACAACAAAGGGAAAATGTAAATGGAGGGGAGGAAGAACTGAGAAGATGATGATTGAAGGAAAAGCTCCTTTAAAAGTGATAATAATTCACTATGAGTTAGATCATTATATCATCATTTGGGGCAAGATATGATGGGAGGAGGAGAATGTCCATCTAAAAAAATCTGTCATGCATTGGGGTTTAGATTGTCTAGCATTTTTTCAACTTCCATTAAATTCTGGCAGTAGTACAATTTTCTCCCCTAATCTTATTTTTTTATTTGAGAGAGAAAGAGAGAGAGATCAATTCTTTGTTCCACTTATTTATGCATTCGTTGGTTGCGTCCTGTATGTGCCCTGACTGTGATCAAACCTTCAACCTTGGAATTTCGGGGCAACACTCTAATGAACTGAGCTATTTGGTTAAGGCCTAATCCTATTCTTAAACCAGTGTTAACTATATTGTTATTTCTGCTTTTTACCCCAACATGTTGAAAAATGTGCATTAAAGAATAACTGAAACACCCTGATGTAGAATCTATTCTTGCAACAGAAAGCTCAGGAGTTGTATGTCTATGACAATAAAGTCCTGATACCTACAGTAACTTAGCTGAGCCCATGATTGGCAAGTTCCCTATTACTTTTACAATGCACCCCAAACATGACATACTAATGTTTCAACTTTGGCCTTTCATGATTGCTTCACATGAGATATCTTTTTTTCTTTCCAGAAGAAATTTCCTTGCTATATTCATTTGTCTATAGGTCTCCAAATGCAGTGATATTCACCTAAATGACTGCTGATTCCAAGGGAACTAAGGTCTTTTCTATGAGTGTCCATCAAGCTTCCAGTTCTCAAGGAGCCATAAAAACAGGATCCTTTGAGCTACTGAGTAACTGAAAATTCTTCACACTACATTATTGTTTCAGCAGCTCAAGCAAGGACTTTTATCCTTTGTCTGCTCCTTATTTCTCAAAGAACAGAAATAGAACTGCCAGAATGCCACAAGGGAAGCTATTCTCATTGTCAGGTCAAACTGTAGTCCTATTAATAATGCTAGTGGAAGTAAGAAATATCATACAATTAGAAAAATGATTGTTCTTGGTAGAATTTCACTCTCTTGATTTGAAATAATCACTTTTTCCTACTATAAGGGAGTTTAATTTGTTGTTGCACTCTTATTTTTAAAGAAACTTGGAGATTGTGTTCTTTCTTCCAGTCTGGTATTATCTTTAGATAATTGATTTCAATGACAAATAAATGCATCCTCTAATTACAAATTATAAACACTGTTTTGAGCAATTCAGAGGATCAGTTTATGGTCTAGTTCATGTTTTCCTATCTGTGCATTCTTTAAGTTCTGAATTAACAAGATTTCTTCACACTTATAATAGAGAAAACAAGTTCAAGAGTAAATCAAACCTCTTCCTCATCCCTTTCATGTCCTAAAAGTGGTTGGCAAACTTTTTCTGAAAAGAACCAGATAACTAACATTTTAGGTTTTGTGGGCTATACAGTTTCTGTTGCAACTACACAACTGTGCCATCATAGTGTGAAAGCAGTGATAGATAATGCATAAATGAATAGATGTGGCTATACTCCAGTAAAACTTTATGTAAAAATGGGAAATGGACTGGATGCTTGTCCTAGGACAACTCTGTCAACTGATTAGAGAATACAGTCATTGTGGACTGGAAAATGCTAGGGACATTTGTATGTTTGGGCAGTAAGGGACCTACAAGGGGTCTGTTATCTACATCTAACTTAGAATTCATCTTACTTTTGGTAAAAAAAAAAAGTATATTTGTACTCTCCCACAGGTTAAGCTTATGTAAGGAAGGCCTCAAATTGAATGGTTGAAATAACATGGAAATATAATCTTTTGCAAGTGTTATAGATTGAATTGTGTCCCCTAAAAGATATATTGAAGTCCTAACCCTCAGTATCTGTGAATGTAACCTTATTTGGAAACAGGGTCTTTGCAGATGTAATTTGTTACAATAAGGTCATACTAAAGTAGGATGTGCCATTCATCCAATATGACTGGTGTCCTTATTAAAAGAGGGAAGACAATGCAAATGCACAGATGCACAGGGAGAACAAGTGAAGAGAAAGGCAGAGATTAGAGTGACATATGTACAAGCCAATGAAGGTCTGGGAGCTACCAGAAGCTAGAAGAGGCAGAAAAGATTCTCATTTGGAAGCTTCAGAAGGAGCATGGCTCAGTCAACACCTTAATTTTTGACTTCTAGCCTCCAGAGTTGTACCATAATAAGTTCATTGAAGCCACCCAGTTAAACTGATAGGCCTACTGGAGAATTATACTGTTTGCCTTAGGTTTTGTTTTATACCAGATTCTGCTTTAATACAAAGAAAGGTTAGAAGATATAAGCAAATTTCACTGTTGTTCATATCTGCTTTTCATAACATCTCTCAGGAGTCTATACATCTCTTCCTACATTTATTTTAAATCACCTGTGCTGCCCAAGTTACAATAACTGGCAGTCAAAATCATATCAGCCTGGTCCCAATAATTAGTTGAACAATGGGTCTGTTCAGAATTTTGACTAATGATAAAATAAATATTCTTGAATATCATAACCACTGAAGATAATATGGCCCTGTTATCCTATGGAGAGCGCCTTTCTACAGGTAAAAATAAACAAAACCTGGAGATTGGAATCATAATTATTTGGACTTTTGGATCCAGCCATGACTAGGTTAGACACACCCATTGGCCAGTTGGATAAGTTCATTAACTTCCCTTTAGGGAATTAATGAACTAGAGGGAGTAACTGCCTTCCACCTTGTTCTGTTTGAATCACAGTAATAGTTTTCATGGCACTTTAAAAATCTAGTCTGATCAAACTATCTGCCATAAGCTATATATGTAAAATCTTACACAGGGGTAGTCAACAGTAGGTTTACAGTTGTGCTTACATGAAAGTTTATTTCATATTATTATCTATTATTTCACTATTTATTTGTATTACAACTGTAAACTTACTTTTCCCACCCCCGAAATTTGATCCCCTTTGATGCTTTTCTTCAATTTGACCACTTTTCTTACTCAATTTTGAGCAAAATTGCAAGGGAGACTGCATGATTCTATCCTCTGTAACCCACTAGGTGTATTGGCTACCATAAACATATTTTTATTCTCATAATTGTAAAATTATAATTTGGTAAGTTACTATCAGCCTGAGTGATAGTATAAGAAATAGCCATATGAAATTGGTGACTGCACACCCTGTAAGTTGCAAATACAGTGAATAGCCCCTAAGTTAGTGCTTGATGGAAACCCAGAAGGAGCCTGTCTTCTTTGTTATCAGTATTTTATGTTGTTGAGGCAACTAGACTATTGTTAAATTATGGATATTATGAATTGTGTAATTCACAATGTTTTCTTTTCCATAGAGGTTACTAGGAAGCTTAAAGACAATGTGTGAACTCTCTCTACTATGACAGCAAACACCATGAATTTCATGAACCAACTTCACCTACAGATTACTTTTTCTCTTTACCCCATTTTACTCAACCTTAAAAGTTTTTCATATTTTGTTGTATGGATCTTCACATATAGCTTTAAATTCTTTTGAAAACAATAAAAGGTAAATAAATATTTTCTCATAATATCTTGTTAGCTGCAGTAGTAAACTATTACAATTACTTATGTAAATGAATGATGTCAATAACAGTCAGAAGTTACCCAAGATTAGATGTCATCAGTGCCTCTATTGGTTTCTTTATTAATTTATAACTTTATATTTTGGGTTTACTATTCCAAACAAATAGCTTATGTCTTATTATGATTTGCCATAGCAAGAGTAAAAGAGAGCAATGAAAATTTGATTATTAAATTTTTATTAGGGATTCAATGCAAGTTTTAAGGCTTGGTTGTACTGGATGGACACAATGCTTAATACAATACAATGAATTGTCACTAAACAGAGGATGAAAAATTTGAAGACATGGGGTTAGTGATGAAATTTGTCTTTAATTGGAAAAGGAAATCACAGGCCACTGTCAAACAGAAGAATGATGTAGAGTGCTATAGTAAGTTATTCTGAAATTGGCATCAAAATTATTAAATATACAAGTTTCCCCTGACTCTGTTATTTTGTCTTATTTCTCCAAGTAAGACACATCTGGTACAACTTAAAAAAAGACAATGCTCGTCTTTTTGCATAGCACATACATATTTTCTATTATATGTTTACTAATTTTCCAGTTGGTTTGCATTTTCCCCTGTTCCTGATTGCTTAATTCTATATCATACATTGACAGCAATACTGAAAGTAACGTGACATTTATAAATGCAAATAAGAATAGCAACTCATGCTTTAATTAGAGCTAAATTAATTAATATTTATTTGGATGACCTTATCATTAGTTTGTTTATACAACAGCAAAATCAGATAGGCACAAGTTGTGTTCACCAAACAATACTGATCCAAAATAAGTTAGAATAGGGTGGACATACACCTAAAATTAAAGTCACTGACCAAATTTTTTACTTTATTTTTGCATTGCTTTCATGCAGCTGGCATCTTGAAGCATAAGTATTATGGGAAATACAACCAAATTATTATCTCTTGGAAGAATCTTACCTGGAGTAGAGAAAAGATATATGATACAAAGATGACATAAACAAAAAAATTGTAATGCCCCTCTACCTCAATCATTATTCATAAGTAATGCAAAAAACTATTTTTGGTAAACCCCTTGAAGGCTACTGCAGTATTTTATTTTGCAAGCTGTAATAATACATAACACAGTGGTTTGTACATCCTAGTTAACAAGATATAGAAAATCTAAACTCCAAGAAAAACACATCTTCTGGAAATTCCTCCTTTTATTGAGTAAACAGATATTACTAATGAATTAGCTAGCACTTTGGATGTGTCATACATAGATGCTACCATTATGACATGGCAGGTGAGAATCCTACCATCACAGGATTTACATGCTTCGTGACAAAGCAATGCTAAAAAGAATGTTGAGATTTGGGCTATGAGAAAGAGAAGGGATCTTTTTTTTTCTAGGGAAATTTTAGCTATGGTGAGTATTGGTGGGGGTGAATACAACCAAATAAAATAAAGATAATAATACCTAAGGGATAATTTATAATGAGAAAAAGAGTTGATATAAAATGCTGAAAGAAATAGCTTAAAATATGGAAAGCGTAAATATGTTATGTCTAATTGCATTCAAATTCTTTAATTAATCTTGGATCTTACTCATAATCAAAATTCTATACAATTACATAATGTTCAGGAATATATTGTATACTCTCTATATAATCAATCAATGAATAGGAATGTTGAAAATATTATGATTGTTAATGATAAATTTTTTAATGATGAAACAAAACTGATGAGATGAAGAATATAGTATTCTACCACACTCTCCATTTTATGAGATTTAATTTAAATAAATATTACAATAAATAATGTAAATGAATATTATTTATACATACAATTTAATGTAAATAAATTCCAGCTATTTAGAAAAAGCTATAGATTTCCCTTTCTAATAGTATTCTGTTATTCCCCTACAAAGCCATAAATATATCCAAAATTGTTAATATTTTCACAATACAAAATACAATAATGACATACTAAAATTCCTGGTAATAAGCAAACTAATTAACGGTAAAAAAAGATGCCAGTACTAGTCTCACCAAACCATACTTCCAGCCCTCAGGAACAGTAACAATTCAATCATTGAGCTACTTCAATGTCATTGAAAAGAAGTAGTGAAATCATTCTACTTCTTCATAATTCACAAATGTAATTCATATCAGAGAATTTAAAATGTATTTCACACATTTAAAAATACATTTTATTTCTATTAAATGTATTTTATATATGACCAGAGGGAGAAACTAAACAGCTCTGATAGTATTGTAACTGACTGAAAGCCTGAACTCAGGCAAGAGGGAAAGAAAAGCAAATTTCAAACTCTATTTTGTATTTTAATAGGATCAGTTAGCAAGTTTAAATTCCCTCTGCTCATTGTACTTTCAGGTTATAAATGAGATCTAAAACCATAAAGTAAAAGCAGGAAGAAAATTATTTTTGGATTCTCTGATGCTGGAGAAAATATATACAACAGGTTGTATAAAGAAATGACCTTTATCTGCTAAAGTAATCTGAATATATTTCATATACATTTTGAATAGTCTACAAGAAAGCACATTATATGAGATAAAGTTGTTAAAATAAAAGTTAAGTGAGACAGATGTCACTTGATTTAAAATGTAATGTTTCAGAAATAAATTAATGCAGTGTAACCTGTTACAAAAATGCAATAAGAACTTTTTAATTTTTTTATTTTCTGACTATTAGTAAGAAGCACAGACTACTGCTTACTGTACCATAAGATACCCCAGTATCATCATATATAAGGCCTACAGATTTAACCTGACCTCCTCAGAATGGATATCACACTACAGTACATTTGGGGACCTTTTTGATACACTGATAATTCTTTGTAAACCTCCATTAGAAGCAGAGGAAAACCACTTCAAGTGTGTGCACTTACAGCTTACTGTTTACCTATACACTCATAAGATCAAAACCCCTGGTCTTACTGTTTTTGTTAACAAGGAGCAGTAAAAGTCTTCCCACATACTGAGTTTTGGTTTCCATTTTGCAATCTGAGATGACAGACTGCACAAAAATGATGAGAAAACTGTGGGGAAGCTTCCAGAAGATTGATTCTCTCATCAGCTGATTCTTTTCTAGTTAGTCTTTTATTGACTACACAGATATAACCAATGCAGAAAAGGAAAACCAGACTGCCCTGTTTAATCCTGAGGGCATTGGCAAAAGGTGATCACTTTTTGAGAAAACAGAGGCCTACAAGGAAATCAGCACACTGTATGAGCCGCTAAGCTGATTTAAACACACAAGGGATGCCTGGGGTTGAGCACAAGATGTCTGAGGTGTGCGAGAGAATGAAACCATTCCACAGACTAATATTACTGAGCTTTAGTAGCAGGTAGTACAGTTGATCAGTCAGGAACCTGTCATTTGGAGAACAGGCCAACATATCTGAGAAACACAAAAAATCCTTCATTTTTCCCCTTCCCACCAAGAGTAAAAATATTGCAATTTTGAACTTTTGGCAATTATCAACTATAAGTTTTGATCATTTAGGCATCCATAAGGAGTGAGCAAAACCAAAATGTAGCTAAATTTTCTGATATTTGTCTAAGATTGCAGACTGTAGTAAGTCATAGTGATTGAACCAGATATTAAATTATTGTTTTTTAATAAAATGTCTTTAAATTAATTTTTATTTGTCGATTTTGGAGAGAGAGAGAGACAGAGAGACCCTGACTCAGTGCCCCACCTGTCCATGCACTCCTGGGTTGATTCTCAAATGCTCCCTGACTGGGAACCTGCAGCCCTGCTGTGTCAGGATGATGCTCTAACCCATTTCTGCTTTAATTCCCTCCAGAATGAACCTTTATGTGCTGTCAGCATAACCTGCAGTCCAGACAACCCAGAAAAACCCATGTGGAATTTTGTTGGCTAGAGAGAGAAGGCTCACATTTCCCTTTTTGTTTTCTGATTTTGCCAGTTGGGTGGTCAGTTTTCTTAGGGACATGCTATTATTTAAACAACTGCAAAGAAATGTTTGCATTTTGACAATATCCACTTGCAAATTGGAATCTTAGAGAGAGGGTAAAATGTTAAAATGTGGTATTAACTTTTATTTAATATGGCCATATATAATTATCTTACATGTCATTTGTTAATTGTTGCAAACAATTCAATACCACTAGAAGACTGAAGAAACAAGTTAAATAAAACATAAAAATGTGAAAGAAAATAAACAAATAAATAAATGAATGAATGAATAAATAAATAAAATATTGCATGGTGTAAAAAGGTATTTTCACTACAACCAATTCTGTACCATGAACATTTAGATTTACAATATAAGTTAATAAGAATGTTATTAAAGTGTATTATTAAAATTAAGATACCATCAATTTAAAGTGTATTTAATCTCAAACATATGATGTCCTGAATTAAGAAATGCAATATTTGATTTTGCTTTTATTTATAATTCATTAGCTATAGAATTCCTAGCTATAGAAGTGCATATCATTAATGATTATACCAACAATTATCTTTGAATGTCCACTCAGATGTTGTGTAATTTCCTTAATTCCAGTAGATTGTGGGGTGGTATGTTTTCTTACAGTTTACAGTTAATAATCAAACAGAAAATTTGCTTCATCAACTCATCTATTTATCTCTTTACTGAATTCTTTTCAAAAATAGAACTTAGAAATATTATACCAAAAAAGATACCAGAATGAAATATAAACCAGAAATAACTCTGCCTCTCTCACCTGTTACATTTGCCTATTTTATTATATTGCCCCTAGTCTTTTGACACATGCCTGTTGTAAAAACCCACCAGCTTCCTTCTGCCCTCATTTATCTCCCTATTTTGGGTTAGCCATACACAAGATCTGTCCTTCATGCTAGAGATGATAGTGCCAGACTTTTTGATTGTCAGAAAATGGCCAACCAAATGATAGACTGTATTTCCAAGGCAAAATGAAGGAGCAGGCAAATGACAGGTGCCCAGTCCACTGGCCCCTTTGCACACTGGGCAGATAAAGGAAATCTATCAGAACCAGACTTCAGACTCCTGATGAGGATCACAGACCTTTGGGCTGTGGAAACTTTAAATTGCAAGATCAGGGAGGCACCTGCCTCCACTGGCACAATCAGGAGTCAGAACACAACAATCAAATGGTGTGACAGTACTGAGTCCATCCTCAACTTTGCAATACAAGCCTTTCCCTGCCCAGGCAGGAAGAAGCTATGCAGTTGAATTTGTATTACGTGACAAGTACAGTATATCAGCCTTTGCAAGCAAGGAAACACCACTCCCTTCACTGGTGGGGTATTGAAGCCAGACTCCAAGTCTCGTAAAGGAACCTTCTGAGATAGACTGAGCTTCTTCTAGATAAGACTGGAATTTTCCTGGTTGTCCTTCAAACCCTGTACCTAATTAGAGCCAAAAAGGGGCTTCCAGTACCACTTTATTCTGCAAAGAGGTTTTCTCAACCCTAAGGCACACACAGTTACGCACCAGAATGACTGCTGCTTAGCCTTACTCTCATTGTAATAGTAAAAAACACACCCCTGGGTGGAGATTTAACATGCTAATGAGACATAGGAAGCTTGAAAAAGCATGCCCTAAGAGTCTTCCAGGTGGTAAGAGTCCTGGCCTCTGCATATATAGATGTCACACATAGACATCATCTTTCCTGCCTCAACTCTTTTAAAACTATTTCCCCTGTTTTGTTTGAGGAACATCAGCCATTTCTTTCTCCCTTTGGATGCTATTTCCCTGCTGCTCATGAGCTTTTTAATAAACCTTTTGCCTGAATATTTTTTGCGGTGAATTCTGTTGATTTTCACCTCAGGAATTTTCCAAGAACCCAGGATGCCAGTAACACTTCCCCACTTAAGACCCTCAGTGTAACAGCCTTCACAAGTGATGAAGTACCAACCCCTCTCCAGGCACAATGAGGGGCTGGAATCTAAGCATTGTCATTGACAAGGATCAGTGGCCTGAAGCACTGGGTTTCCACTGAACATTGTAGGAAGCCAGTGCCTGCTCAGAGTGTCCAGACCATAGGGGTTAAGTCTTAAGAAGTTTAGCATTTACTTCTCAGGGCCTAAAACATGAGAATGAGAAGGAAGATCTAATAGTTTCTTACCATATCCCAGTTTTTATGTTCTCTATAGCTCACCTTTTCTCCAGCCATGAGTAAACGGTAACACCTGCAGTCTCAGCTCCTGTTTCCCCTCTGCCAGGAGTTGCTGGAAAAGTCACTAAATTGTGTCCACTTATTCCAATATCAGTTGGGTACATAACTGCCCTTTTACACAGCAATCCTTTTTTAATTTCTATGCTGTTTCCTACAATATCAATTACAAACTTCCCCTCTCTTTGTAGGCTCTCATTCTCAGGAGAATCATTGCTGCTATAATTACAGAATCTTGGAAAAAAAACATGTTTAATGTTTTTAATCCAACATTTAAATGTTTCTCCATATTCAGTTTTTTTTCTTTTTCCGGGTTTATGCTTTCTGTAGTAGTACACACAATTCTCTTCACCCCAACTCTGTATTCTATTAGTTATCCATGATATCTCTCATGCCTTCAATTTCTTATTCACACATTTCCCCTCCATTCATAAACATGTTTCAATGAATCAAAATATAATTTAATAAAACATTTCTATTTATCCTCCAGCTTTCTTTGCTCAGTATTATTCTTTTCACTACACATTTCTTAAAAGTCTTACCCTTTGCCTTGGTTTTTTACCTATTCACTCATCCCTTACTTCCTATTAACCAGGTTCCACAACCAAAAATTGTCCCTCTGAGATCTACAATACCTGCAGTTTCTAATAAGAGCAAACTCTGTTAAGCATTTTTACAACTATGAGAATTCATTCTTAGCAAATGCCCTCAAATTTTCAGTTCTCTGCCAGTATCTGATTTCTCCTGGCTTATTAGCTGAACCTCTGACCACAGCAATTCCTCCATCTTTAAAAATGATTTTATCCCCTATCTTATCATATTTAGCCAGAACCATACCAAATAAAGGTACTGAAAAAAACAAGTATATAAGCAAATTATATGATGGAACCAATGATGGTTAAAATGATGAAACCAATGCATTCAATTTTAATAGCATAAAAATTACATGTCTACATGCATGCATTTAGTCTCCTCTCATATTTGATGTACTTATTGTGAGTCATATGAATCTGTCAAAAGAAAATATACATATACATATATATTTTAAACTATCTCTTTAAAAATAAGCTTTACCACCTGCATGTTTCAATTGCTTTTCATTGGGATTAATTCTTTATGATGTTTTAGATGTTCTGTGAAATAAAGACTTTAAATAATTCTTCTCTAACACTGTGGCAGTTTTGTTTTCAGCTGTGCATATGTTATATATGACATGCATATTTAATGTAAATATTTCACACCTAGATGAAAAAGTATGGTTGCACAATTACCACTTACCTTCAATGGTGGGGAATAAGAGATACTTTATTTTAAAAAGAAATCACTTGGGTTAAAGATAGACATAGCTTCTCGCTATCAAACCAAATGTAATTTCAAAAGAGGGAACTCCTAGAAAATGTAGACATACAATGGAATTTATAAATAAACTAATAGTCATGTTTATCTATAGTAGCAAAAGAAATCTTTCAATATTTCCCTTATCAAATGGGGGGAATAACCAGGGAGAATTTTATTTCTCAGTCTCTAAAGATAGAAAGGAAAATTCTGTCCAAGAATACATAAATTGTAAATGACATTTAACAGATATCACATGTGAAAATGCCTTCAGTGCACTATTTCCAATTTGCTTGGACTACCTGAATGTAAAAAACATCAAGATAAGTGCCCATAACTTGCCCCAGAATGGCCAAGCTTTAAAGAAAAACAGCATTTTCTGATTTAATGTATTACTATTGATTCACAAGGAAAAAGTTGCATTCAAATATGTATTTTCAAAATAACACATCATATACTAAAAACATCAGAATATATCAAAGCAGTGTTTAAACAAAGGAAATGATGATAAAACTCCCCAAATTTACAAGCAAACATATCCATTCCAGCTTATACTGGCAGTCTAAAACATGAATAATTTGTTTCTTTTAACATACACTTGTTAAAAATCCAATTAAAGTCAATCGTGAGAAGAAAAAGAGAGTAGCAAATATTTATTTTTACACCATATTAAAGATTCTTTTGTATCTCGTTCCTTGTAACCTTCTCATTTAAACAGATCAATCACTAGCATATCACACAAGCGTAATTACTGGCTTATCTCATTCGATCTTGTTTTTCAGGCCCCACCTCAGTGCAGCTGGCACTGAACCATAGCTACATGCCAGGGAAACTACCAACTGAAAGAACTGTGCCCTACATCTCACAGTGCAGTTTTTAATAGAGTCCTTAATTTAGACAGTTACATAAGCATCACTAAGCAGAGGGTTCGAGGAAGTCTGGGTTATTACTCATTTTTGCATATCTTGTCTCCCAAACCCGGATGCACATCAGATTTGTGTTCAGTCTCCATACTGTGAAGCCAAGAGAAATGGGACAGTCTTTGAATAATTCACGGTGTAAACCTGAAAACCCTGACTGTTAACTATCTGTAATATTCTAGTCAGTCCAGTTCTAAATAGATCACTTTCACCTACTTACGTACTAAACTGGCTGGGTACATTTTTTTAAAGATTTTATTTTATTTATTTTTAGAGGGGGAAGGGAGGGAGAAAGAGAGAGAGAGAGAGAAGCATCAATATGTAGTTGCTGGGGGTCATAGCCTGCAACCCAGGCATGTACCCTGACTGAGAATCAAACCTACAACACTTTGGCTTGCAGCCTGCGCTCAATCGACTGAGCTACACCAGTCAGGGCCATTTTTTAAATAAAATATTTATATTATCTTGAGTTCATGAAAAAGGTTTCAGCAATATAAAAAAGTTTAAACCCTAAACACACTTAACAAAATATTTTTTTAAAAGATTCTATTTATTTATTTATTTTTTAGAGAGGGAAGGGAGGGAGAAAGAAAGAGAGAAACATCAATGTGTGGTTGCTGGGGGTCATGGCCTGCAACCCAGGCATGTACCCTGACTGGGAATCGAACCTGCGACACTTTGGTTCGCAGCCCACGCTCAATCCACTGAGCTATGCCAGCCAGGGCCAAAATATTTTAAATATAGAAAAGATAGACTAACATAATATTGAATGGCAACTGTAATTGAAAAAATTTTTAAAAGCACTCAATAAAAATGAATAAATAAATAAATATAGAAAAGATGAAAAATGTATAACACATGAATAAAAAAATTTAGGTGGCAATCTTAATATTTGATTAGGTCAAACTTATGGCAAAAGAATATAAAAAAGAAAAAATACTGTATTTTGATAAAAGGAACAATAAAAAAGGGTACATAGCATTACGAACATATTAACATATATAGAATTAACTATATAGCCTCACAATTTATCAAGCAACATAAAAGGAATTACTATTACGGCTGGTATTTCAAAACACTTCATGCAGACACAAAGAAAGCAATGAGACAAAACTACATGCAGACATTGAAGGTCTGAATAAACAACTAACAATTCTGAGTTAATAGATTATATCTAGAACTCTATATCCACAAAGAATGCCCATTAAATAGCATACTATTAATCCTTGGGTGAGAAGAAAATGATAAGAGAAGTTAAGAAATGATCAAAGCAAACACACAAATTCCCTCTTTAGAAGAAACAATAAAATTATAATATGTGTAATATAATAAATTATAATAAATGTATTATAAATGAACTGACTATACTAGTCACTTCTGGCTACTATAACAAAATACCATTGACTGCTGGCTTAATCAATAGAGATTCACTTCTTACAGTCCCAGAAGCTGTGAAGATCAAAGTCCTGGGAGATTAATTTCCTAATGATGGTCTTCTTCCTGGCTGAAAGATGAATGCTTTCTTGGTATATATTCTCATATGGCATAGAAAGAGAAAGCTCTGATCTGTATCCCTCTTTTTATAAGGACACTAATCCCATCACAATGTCTCCAAATTCATGATATCATTTAAATCTACTTCCTAAAGGCCTCACCTCCAAATACCACCATATTAGCTTTGGGGGCTTTGGCATATGAATTTGGGGGCCAGGGGAGGGCACAAACATTCAGTCCAAGGATATTGATGTTTATATGAATAAATGAAAAGAATGTCAAAGTCTCAAAAGAGGTTATTCTATATTGTTAAAAGATCAACTATAATTCTATTTGGATATTTTGAGTAACTTAAAAAACTTACTCTAAAATATACTGAATATGTAAAGATCTATTGAAACTAAGTCAACCTTATGAATGAGTAATAAGAATTAGGTGTCCTCCCAAATATTAATTCATATAATAAATTCAAAGCCATTAAAAACCTTTGTGACAGCATGGATGGAGCTGGAAAGCATTATACTAAGCAAAATAAGTCAGGTGGTGAAAGACAAATACCATATGATCTCACCTTTAACAGGAACCTAAACGACAAAACAAAGAAGCAAAATATAACCAAGGACACTGAAATAGAGAACAAGCTGACAGTGCCCAGAAGGGAGAGGGGAGGGAATTTCAGGGGAAAAGAGAAAGGGTTTACAGGAACAAGTAGAAAAGACACATGGATAAAAACTAAAGGGGGACAGTGGAAATGAGAGGGAGTGAGGAGGGCTAGCGGGGCTGGGATGGGAGTAAAAGAAAACTGTACTTGAGCAACAATTAAAATAAAAAAATAAAAAATTAAAAAATAAATAAAAGCAAATATTATTGACACAATATTGACAAAACAATAAAAAAGAAAGTTCAAAAATTATTCCTAGTATATATGGGAATATTTTAGACCCACAAATAGTGAAAGAATGAGTTCTTTGAATGTTAAACCAATCTTATGTTTCTGGGATTAACACTACTTATATGTCTTTTTTATGTACAGTTGGATTCAATTTGTTAGACTTTCATTTAGAATTTTGTATGTATGCTCTTTTCTTTGTAAATTTTTTATTGTTGATCAATTACAATTGTCCCCAGTTTGCCCCCATTACTCTACTCTCTGCCCTGCCCTACCCCTCCCACATTCAATCCCCCCACCCGCTGTTGATGTTCTTGAGAGATACTAGTCTGAAGTTTTCTTTTATTGCAATAATTTGTGTAGTTTTGGTATCAGGACAATGTTGGTTTCATAGAATGAGTAGGAAAGTTTTTCCGCTCTTTCCATTTTCTGGAAATATTCTGGAGAATTAACCTATTATTTGGATGGGGGAGACTGAAATTTTCTTCATGACAATATATTTAACTACAAATTTAGTGTCTTTTATAGGTGTAAGACGAATTATGTTATTCAGTTCTTGAATGAGCTTTAGCAGATTCTTTCAAGAACTTTTTTTGCTTTTTATTTAAGTTGTCAAATTTATTGGCAGAGAATTTTTCATAATTTTCCAATTATTTTTAACATCTGTTAGTGATATCATTTCTCCCATTCCTGATGGTGTTAATCTGTGTCTTTTTTTTGCCACTCTGTTAATTCAGAGGTTTGCCAGTTTTATTGATTGCAAAATACCAGATTTTGTTTTTATTGATTTTCTCTTGTTCTCTGTCTTCTATTGTATTGACTTATGTTCTGATATTTATATTTTTCTTTCTTCTCTTTACTTAGTATTTTATTTCTTATTTTGCTAGTTACTTAAAGCTGAAGCTAAGGTAATTAATTTGACGCCTTTCCTGCTTTCTAGTACAGGCATTTGGTGCAGTAATTTCCTCCTAAGTAACACTTTAGTACCATCTTATAGATGGTTGATATACTCTTATTTTCATTCATCTAAAAAATATTTCTAACATACCTTTTTTGTTTCTTCTTTTATCTGTGGGCTATTTAGAAATTTGTTCTTTAATTTCCAAATATGCAGCTACTTTCCAGAAACTTTCTTTTTATCCATGTCTAAATTAATTCTACTGCAGCAAAAGAATATGTATTTTATGGCTTAAATTTTTTCATATTGATTGAGACTTTCTTTATGGCTCAGAATATAATCTATCTTTGTAAGTGTTAATGTGCTTATAAAACAAATGTGTATTTTGCTGCTCTTATACAGTATATCCTACAAATATCAATGACCTCAAGTAGGCTGGCTATGTTGTTCAAATCTTCTACACCCTTAGTGAATTTCTGAGGGTCACGATGTCCACCACCTCTTGTGCTTTGTTGTGCTGGTGTGGGCAGGTTGTGCTGAAGCTGGTTTACAAGGTTTTGAGGATTCTCTCCTGCTCTTGTTCAGTTGCTTGTTCTTGGTAATTTCTCCACTATTTAGTTGTATTTCCAGATAGGTCCTGGACTGAGGTTAGTGTGGCTTCCACTCCCTCCTTCACCTTCTTCTGTTGTTATCTCTTGGTGGTTCCTTTGTTGGTGGGTTTCTGCTTCCAGCAGGTATCCTGGTGTTCACAGCTTCCACCTACTCTTTTTTGTGATCAATTGGAGGGAGGTGAATTTCTACTTACATCTTCCATCAGTTATCGAGAGAGATGTTGAAATCTCCAACTGTAATTGTAAATTTATGTATTTCTTCATGCAATTCTCTCAGTTTTTGCTTCATATATTTGGCATCCTGCTATTTGATGCATACACATTTATGATTCTGTTCTTTTAAAAACCTGATCCTTTTATCATTATGAAATGAACTTTTTATATCAGGGGAAAATTTTTTTGGCTCTGAAATCTAGTTTGCCTGATAACAATATACCTTTCTGGTTTCTTTGGGTAGGTGTTAGCATAGTACAGCATTGTTTTAAATTTTAACCTATTTGTGTATTTATACTTAAAGCCTATTTCTTGTAGGCAACAGGTAGTTCTTGCATCTTGGTCCAATCTGACAATCTCTGTCTTTTAATTTGTATATTTAGACCATTCATATTTAATTTAATTTATTAATATGGTTACATTTAAGTCAAACAACTTTGCATTTGTTTTTAATTTGGCATATCTTTTGTCTCTTTACTCTTTATACTGCCTTGTTAAGGCTATATTGGTGTATGATAAAAGAAGTAAACAAGTGAGATGAGATTTCTTAAATATCTAAGTGGAGAATTTGAGTAGAATATGAATGCGAAGTTCAGAAGAGTAGTCCAAGACAGTGATAATAATTTGAGAGTTATCTGCTTATTCTTAGTATTTAAAGCCTTGAGGCCAGATGTGATCACTTGGAGTGGGAGAGTATAGGATTAAAGATATGATGGGAAAGAGTGTTGAGGAGGAACCTGCAAATGGCACTGGCAGGAAATCATAAGAGAAGTAGGACACTATGTGTTGTCTTCATAGCCAGGTTGAGAAAGGTTTAAAAGTCAAGACAGAAATCAATTGTTCAGCATATTGTTTCAGGTCAATATGGGTGAAGACTGAAAAGTGACAAACCGATGAAACAATGTGGAAGTATTTGACAACTTCCGCATGAGCAGGTTTGGTGTACGGGGAAGGGCAAAGCTGGATCTGAGTACATTCAAAAGAGAATGGGAGGGAAAATATCGGAGACAGTGACAATATATTTTTTCAGTAGTTTTCTTGTAAAGGGGTTTATTTAAGATCAACTAAATAATAGCTGTTTTATTGCATAATAAAAATGATGTAATAAAGAGGGAAAATTATTAGAAAACAGAGGAGAATGTTTCAGCTCAGCTCACTTTATGATGCCTGCATAATACAAATCCCAATCTGACAAAACATTATGGGAAAAATCATATAGAACACCCCTCATGAATATGGACTAAAATATACTCTTATAAACTCTTATAAGGAGGCTTGGGAAAATGATGGACAGGGACAATCAGTGAGGAATTTATACTTCAAAGACCATAAATTCCTAGTATACAAAGATCTAAAGATCCTTTTGTAAAAACCTTAGTGTACATGAAAAAAGCTAAGAATTTTATTGAACAAGGTAATGTATAAGCAGCAGATGTCATAAAAGCTACAATTACAACACCACTACCACTGAAGAATCTCTTTTGAATAGTGTTACAAAAAAAATTCCCACTACCTGCAGTGCTCAGAAAAAGGAAGCAGCAGGGGTTATGAGCCACGGGAATAATAAAAAAAAATCTTTCAATTTAAAAATGAAGCTCTTATGTAATTATGTAGTCATATGCATTATGAAATTCCCAAATGATTTATTAACTCAGAAATATATACTCTCCCTCCACTCTACCTGTCTTATCCTTGACACCTAGCATGTTTCATCCAGCTACAGTCAAATCCTTCTTTCTGGTTCTCATTCTTCCTTTTTCTTCTTCCAGTTTTGAAATAGTAACAAGGATATTTTTAAACCACAAATTCTTCATTTCATTACTTTATTTTCAAAATGGGCATTGTACACTAGCTATAGATAGATGATATAGATGACAGATAATAGATACATAGATGATAGATGATAGATAGGTGACAGATATTCTTTAAATGATAGCAATTAGTCAGCTTAAAATATGTGAACAATGTTCTCATCACAGAGTTGTGACCACTGCTTTTTATGCAGGCCACCAGCATTCTCATATATACATGAGATCAAACCATAGATTTTTGCCTTCCTACTTAACTGTGACTGCTTTCTCTAGTTGATATCCAAATCTATATTCTCTTTTAAATCCCCTTTTGAATTTCTTCACTAGGGTAGAGTGAGACTTGGAGGAAATGTTACATACAAAAGCCAATCTGCCCAAAACAAGATAGGACCCTTTCTACTGGAACCATAGCTACTTTCCCTTTGACTCTAATACCAGACATCTCTTAAACCATTTTTGTAATTACTTTTGAGGTGGGAACCTGCCTTAGAACAAAATTCTGGCAATGAATATGGGCAACAGAAAGGAATAAAGAATGGCTTACGAAAGGGCTCGGCTCTGCCACACTTCCATTTGAGCTCGACGCAATCACTCATGTGGGTTATAACGTGTATTTCCACGTTCTGTTGTGCTCCTCAGCTAGGTTATGGCCCGGGCTGCATATTCTTCAGGTGATACACATTAGACAGTAATGCATGACGTGTCCTTGCCAATTTCCATGACCCTGGATCTATTCATGAAGCAGTAGTCATCTTACCACCAACCACCAACCCCCATAGGACATATTGTCCACAATGCTTTTTGCCCTTTGCCACAGTTGCTGTGGTCAAACCTCCCTGCCAGGATTTCCTTAGATGGCTGTTCAGAAATTACCTTTGTTTTAACACTCACGCAAGCACACACTCACACACTGCTTAATCTCTGTAAAAAGCAAGGTGAAAAATCTAATGTAATCAAAGTATGACAACTGCTTCTGTATGCAGTTTGATAACGAAGTAAATTTTTGACATGACACTTAAAAATGTGTTTTTTAAAATGTTCTCTTATCACAGATTTCCTACAACGTGAACTAAAATATAAAGCTACTATTGCTATTAATTGTCCTTTCCCTCATAGGCCAGAATGCCATGGCTCTGAACAGTTTCATTTGTTTCATGATAAATCTGATGCTTCAAACTGTCACTAGTTGGAGAAGGCCATCTGTGCTTCAGTGTTGGCGTTCCTCATTGCAGGCTAATAAATTTGTCATATTAGTAACTATTGCAGCCAATAAATCCATGGATAGAAAATCTGATTTTAGGATGCATCATTTTAAAAAAAAAACATTTAGATTGAAACAAACATACCTGTTATTCAATTCTTAAGAACTATAAGTTTCCATAAAATTATCCATTATTTTATTTTGTAACAAAGTCTACACACACACATTGTTTATTTGTTAAAGGCCCTATCTGCCTAAGGATAGTTTCAGCTATCCAAAAATGCCATCATCTTTTACTAATGATGTATCACCACAGTAAACAAGAATTAATTATTCAACAACATATGATTACTTTGTAAAACACCCAGTATAATGGGGTCAATACAACTTAGCAACTAGTATAAAGTACAGTAATTCTGTGGAACAAAAGTGTTTATTTTATAATTGATCTTTATTTTGTTTTTTCATTGTGTTATTTGGGCAAAAAAACATTTTGCCGAAATTTTGCTCTGTATAAAATTTAGAATTTTAATAATCAAATATTTCATCATGTAGATTTTAGTTAGTTACTGATTTCGGTGAGGGGATTATTTCACATAGTTTAAAGTTACATAGTTCTGCAAATTTAAGTTTAAAGTTACATTAGTTCTACAAAATAATGGTACATATAACCCCTTTCTCTGTTTCCATTTCCTAGAGGTAACAATTTCCAACCCTTTGCCCTGATTAAGTTCATTATACATAGTCCTTAATTTTTTTAGTTATAGAAATTATTTCTTTATTTCTCAGTATAGAAAATAGAAATTGAGTCATCTGTCCAATACTCTTCACCACCCCAACATAAACAAATTGTATATCTTCAAAATTGTTTATCACAAATATATCTGGATCCACTCATCCTCTGAATACTTACACGATACTTTTAGTTAGATCGCTAATCAATATTTATATTATTATGATTATGTGAATATTATTCCTAAGCAAACTATGTACTAGATGAAGATCACTTTGTTTGGGGAGGGGGCACATCACAACATTTGGTTTACATATAAAGTACTGTTTTCTTGTTTCTACTTTTTGTGATACTTTCCTCACTAATTCAGTCCCAAGCTTGCTTCAGGTTGTCTACATTTTATCTCATATGTTCAAATACCTTATGGATCCTATCAATTGCTTCATCCTGGAGTTTTTGAGCTGCTTGAAACATCTGGAGCACAGCTCTTACCCAGATATCCTTTTAGACCACTATCCTAGAGCTTTAGCTTTTTCCTTGAGTTGGAGCCAGTACAGCCTGGATCGTATTATTTCTTCTTTCTTGGTTTACCCACACCTTAAGTTTCTGAAAAAGGATATGTAAATGGTAATTTTTTGAGAGTTCCCACATTACACATAACTAATTGTATATAAAATTCTAGGTTGGATGTCCCTTTCTTGCAGAACTTAAATGTTTTGCTCCGTTGCTTTTTAGCTTCTAGTGTCACAATAGAGAAATCCATTGATATTTGGATTACTGATTCTTTATATGTGACCTATTTAGTATTGCTTGGTTTTCTTCAACAAGCATTTGCAATTATCCCATTTGCTCCAGTATTCTGATATTTCATGATATGTTTTAATGTGGATCACTTTTTCCCACTTAAGTGTTTTGTTGATTACATAAACTCATGTCCAGTAATTCCATGAAATCTTGAGTCATTTCTTGAATAATTTGATTCACTTAATGTTTTATGATCTCTCCTTCTGATACATCTTTCATTTGTTTTTTTGGACGTCCTGGTCTGATAATCAAAGTACTTTTTCTTATACGTTTTTTTATCTCTGTCTTTTGTGTCTAATGATTTCTGTTTATTCATACTTAAAGATGGAACATCAAAAAAGCTTGTTCGAAACTCTGCATTGGTCATTGTCAACTGAGAGCTTCACTGAAGCTCAGTCAGCTGGCAGGGTTATTTCATGAGGGAAGCTTCCATATGGGTGGATTGAGGTTTTTCTCTTTGGCTACTCAGATTTCTCAGGATGGAATAAGGCTATTTCCTGCGTGGAGTGTAACACTGGCTGCCAAGCCCTGGCCTCAGTTGGTTGGAGTGTCATCCCGAACACCAAAGGTCATGGGTTCGATTCCCAGTCAGAGCGCATGTGGGAGGCAATTGGTCAATGTCTCTCTCTCACATCTCTTTCTACCCGCCCTCTCAAATCAATAAACACATCAGCATGTGAGGGTTAAAAAAAAAAAGACAGGCTGTTAGCATTCCGGGATCCAAGCTAGAGAAGATAACTGGGCATTTCAATAAGAGAAACAATTGAAAAGAAACCTGCTTGAAATGATTGCAGTGTCATAAAGAAGGCAGGCAGTTCAAAATAAGTATTATAAATCAATAGATTGGTATGTAATAACAATAAACATTTAGATCTTTTAAAACTGTTCATACTTTTATCTCAGTAAATCTACTTTTTAAAATCTAGTTGGAAAAAATGGAAAATTGGCAAAGATAAGGTACTTAATATTATTTATCATATGAAGAACTAGAAAACACCTAAATGCACCAAACATGATTAACTTTATTATATACTATATATTATGTATAATACATTATTAGAATATATTACATAGATTAGATCTAATATTTTATTACATATGTATGGTACCTGTTCTAATATTAAACAAAAGGCATCAATCAGCTTCATTTCTCATGATTCTTATTTTTTTATTACTTAAAAATAGAAAGACAGAGAGAGCAAGAGAGAGAGAAGAGGGTGTGAGAGAGAAAGAGAGAGAGAGAAGTGAGAAAGAGAATAATTTTTTCTAGATCTCCTTACAGTCTTAGACAGTAGAACAGAATGCTGGAATTTTGACCCTGTCTTTTATTTATTGTCAAATTTTTTTGGCATTTTTGTTGGCTTAGTGAAAATCTCTTTATGCTGTAACTGGCCAAGGATATAGAAGACATTGATGACTAGTTAATCTAATTACATGGGATAGAAAATATTCTAAAGCTCCTCCCTGCTCATAGTCAATGTTGTCTTCTGTCAAAGTGTTGTAAATGCTGCAGTACTGAAGAATAGATTCTAAAAACCATAAAAATAATATAAAGTTAGCTCTAAGGCCATCTTAATGCCCTTTTCAAGTCTCTGGTCTTTGAATAAGCAGAGTCAGAAGTGCTGAACGTTTTTCTGGCTTGTAAAAGGCAATAGTAACCTGGCACAAGCCAGAACAGTGAAGTCAGAAAGCCTAAGAAGTTTCTTTTGTTACATAGAACAAAGAAATGAGCTATACAGTCTAAAACCTGTCAGGGTTTCTGGAATAAGTGATTTTTTTTTGTTTGTTTCAGAACTGTTAAAAAAGTTTCCATCCACCAAAGGTTTTACAGTCAAAATAGGCTATCTTCATGGTAACTCTGGCAAAGGTTATTAGAACAATACCTTAAAAGTTGAAAAATAATATTAGATTACAATCATCACTAATATACAAGTATATATGTAAACACAAGTAGAATATAAAACTCTTTTTAAGGTGCCAAATAAACACCTCTATTATATGACTACAATGTCATTGAAAATTAAACTATTTTAAATGATGTTTATTGACAATGAAATTCAGTCATTGAAGAAATGTAGTAAAACTGTTAATGAAAGTGGTCATTGAATACTTTTTTTAATAAAGTGCTTAAATTATAGACAGTAACTGAGTGTCAAACAATACGATAAATGTACATATTCAATAAACATGAATGAGATAAAATTGAAATCCTAAATTAACAATTAACCACACTTAGGTTAAAAATAAATACATACAACCAACTATAGGATGCTCACAAAAAGGTAGTAAAATGAAAGAAGGTGAAAAAATATTAAAAATAAAAAATAGGTAAGATTTAGAGTTTAGATTCTCTTTCTCTGAAGTAATATTAAGAAGAAAGGGAGGGAAGGAGAGAGAGAGGGGAGGAGGCAGAAGAAAAAGCTGGTAAAGAAAAAAGAAGAAAATATGTAAGAAAAAAGGGAAAACATTAATACAAAAAATTAACTCCAAAAAAGGTATTAAATAGAAATGAGATAACTTTTTATAAATAAAGGTTTATTTCCAAAATGAGTGTACAACATTCGTGAACATACAAGTTGACTAATATGGCATGGAAACATCTACAGGAAAACTGTCTAGAAACACAGGATCAAATTAATCAGACCAAATTCTTAGGAGCATCCAATAAAATGCAGTCCTTTTTATAGATCAAATACACAGAAAAATAAATAATATATAAAAATATATTAAACTACAGTGATACATGTAAAACTTTGTGGCTTAAAAAACAAAAAAAAAGTTATTTTTCTAATCTTCTGTAAAAATGCATTAAATTAACCAAGTGGTTGTGTATAAAGACATAGAGAGATGATAGAAAGTTTAGTAGCTAGACAGACATTATGCTATAAATTATTGGTTTTTAATCCACTTAAAACATAGCAAAGGATCTAGATAGACACTTCTCCAAAAAGGACATACAGATGGCCAATAGATACATGAAAGGATGCCTTATGTCACTAATTGTCAGAGAAATGCAAATTAAACCACAATGAAGTATCACCTCACACTTGTCAGAATGGCTATCATCAATAAATCAACAAACAAGTGTTGGTGAGGATATGGAGAAAAGGGATCCCTTGTGTACATTGGTTCAGCCATAGTGGAAAGCAGTATGGAGTTAACTCAAAAAATTAAAAATGGAACTGCTTTATGCCCTAGCCATTTCTCTTCTTGGAATATATCCAAAGAAACCCAAAACACTAATTCAAAAGAATATATGTGTCCCTATGTTCCTTTCAACATTATATACAAAAGCCAAGATTTGGAAGAAGCCCAAGTGTCCATCAGCAGATAAGTGGATAAAAAGCCCTGGTACCTTTACACAATGGAATACTACTCAGTCATGAAAAAGAAGGAAATCCTACCTCTTGCAACAGCATGGATGGACCTGGAGAGTATTATGCTAAGTGAAATAAACCAGTCAGAAAAAGATAAGTACTATATGATTTCACTTTTATGTGGAATAAAATGTACAAAATAACAAAGTAGAGATAGATTCATGAACACAGAGAAGCAACTGACAGCTGTCAGAGGGTAAAGTGGTTGGGGACTGGGTGAGAAGGATGAAGAGATTAAGCAAAGAAAAAAAAGAAAGATTCATGGGTACAGACAACAGTATGTAATTGCCAGAGGGAAGAGGGCAGTGGGGGGAGGTAGAATAGGCTAAAGTGGGGGGGATAAATGGTGATGGAAGACAACTTGGGTGGTAAATACACAGTATAATATACATGTGATGTATTTTAGAGTTGTATACCTGAAACCTACACAATTTTATTAACCAATGTCACCCCAATAAATTCAATTAAAAATAAATAAGATAAATAAAATTTAAAACACCTTACTTTTTAGGTACCAAAAAAATTATTGGTTTTTAACTTACACTTTGTAAAATTCTGTTTATGTTTCTATTTCATATTTTTCTCCACTTTACATCAGTCCATTAGTTCAAATTACAACATTAATCATTCTTTTTCTTGATTTATGTATAAGAAAATCATCATAATTCTTTAGCATACACAGAAGTAGGAGATGATCTACACATCTTTATCAATCAAGGAAAGAATTTCTTTGGAATTTATGCTCTGGGATTGAATTTCTGTATTAAAGATTATAGGGATATTTTCTTTTCCAAAACATTGTTGACCATACTCCAAAATATCTTCACTTCTTTCTATTACCATAAATAGTGCATTTCCTCACATAGACCCCAGCAACATATATTACTCAACTTTTTATTAGTCAAACTGATGGAAAAATATGCAATTGCATTCAAGTTTTAATTTACATTTCTTAAATCACTAATTGAAGGTGTGCTAGCTCTTCGTGTATTTGAAAAATATTTGTGTTTGGCATTTTGGGAATTGACTTTTCACATCCTTTGTTCATTTTTCTATTGGGTTTCTTGTATTTTTCACCCTGATTTACAGGCAATCATTGTATTGTATATTCTGACTAATCTATGTCAGTAATAGTTTATGAAAATATTTCCCTAATTTTAAATAATCTCTCATCACTTATTTTATTTTTTCCAACTTTATTGAGGTATGATTGACAAACAAAATTGTATATTAAGTTGTACAATGTGATTTTTTGAAAGTATACAATGTGATGACTTAATATTTGCATACACTGTGAAATAACTACCACAATCATCTTAACATATTCATTACCTCACATAGTTTTGTGTGTGTGGTGAGAACACTTAAGGTCTCCTCCTTTAGTAAATTTTTAGCATACAGCACAGTATTATCAGCTGTAATCACCATGTTTTACATTAAGTGCTCAGAACTTTCTCAGCTTACAAATGAAAGTGTGTACCCTTTGACTAACATCTTCCCACTTCTCCCACCCCCAGCCCCAGCCCATGCTAACTACTATTCTAGACTCTGATTTCATGAGTTCAAGTTGTTTAGATTCAACATATAAGTAAGAGCAGTATTAATAAAACATTACTTTTGTACATTAATCAAAATACTATATATTATAAAATGTTATGTGCTAATATTTGATAATTACTGATTTTTTCATTTTATTTTTAAATTACAGTTGACATTCAATATAACTTTATATTAGCTTCATGTTACAACGTAGTGGTTTGACAATTATAAATGGTACTTTATGAAGTGATCCCCCTCATAATTCTAGTACCCACCTGGCAACATAAATAGTTATTACAATTATTGACTATGTTCCCTATACTCCACATTGTTAGCATTTTCACGCTAACAATGCTATTCCTAGTGCTATCTTTTATTGATCAACAAAATCTGTAAAACTTAGATTTTGTTGAACACATGTACTCCTGTAGATATGAATAGATACAGATAAATAAATACACTCATAGCTAGATAAATGATAGGTATGAACAGATACAGATAGAACAGGTATAGTTGAATATATCTATTATTTCTCTACTCCCCGGCTTTCTAGGCTCTGTTTTTAGAGGTTTGTTTAAGAAGGCTTTCCTCACCCTAAGGTCATAAATATATAATTCATTTATAAAACTGATTTTATATACTGATTTTATACCCCCAAACTTGCTACATTACCTTACAAATTTTACAAATATACATAGCAACAGACAATTATGTGTTATCCATGTATAAACTGCATAATCTTGAGTAAAGGAAAATTTTGGTTCTGTCTTTATAAATTTCATGTACTTTTTCTTGCCTTAATTGACTAATTAGGGACCCTATTTCCATGATTAATAGAAGTGGTGTTAGTGGGAATCTTTAACTTTTTAAAGATTTTCAAAAATATTTAGTGCTCTACCATTAGGTCTGATTTACTGCATATCTAAATAGAATGCTTTTTCTTGAGTTGAAGTTCTTTTCCATTCCTAGATTTCTGCATGCTTATTTCATAAATTAATGTTGTTTTATTTTTAAATTTGTTTCTTCTAAAATTATAGCAATATATTTTTTTCTTTAACTAGTTAATATGTGAATTGCAGGTTGGTTTCCTAGTGATAAAAAAATTTTCCTCCTAAAGTTTACTCAAGTGGATCTTAACATATTTTCATATCAATAGATTGTGAATTTAGTTTGGTAATATATATTTTAATGTTTTTTAATCCATGATCATGACAGATATTGGGCTAGAATTTCCATTTTTGTTACGTGCTTGCCACATTTTTGATGTTAAGTAATCCTAAGGAAAATAGAAAACAATCCTGAATAAGTTTATATAAATATCTTTAAAAATAAAATATATTAAAACTGACATGAAAAGAAATGTAATATGTGAATGGTCATGTAGGCATTAAAAATTGAATATCTTATCAAAACATGTTCACAAAGAAAATTTCAAGTCCAAATGGTTTCATTGGTGAGTTTTATCATGAAGACATATTGCCAATTTTATGTGATATGTCTTTTAGGAAATAAAAGGTATTCTTTTAGGAAATAAAGGAAACATTTCTCAATTCATAAAGCTAATGTACATTAAAACAAAAACCTGACAAAAATTTACCAAAAAAAGAAAGAAAATTATTGAACAATATCCCTCAATGAATGTAGATGCAAAAAATTCTTTAAAATATTGGCAAAACAAATCCAGAAATACATAAAAAGATAACACATCATATTCAAATACCATTTATTCCAAGAATGCAAGGGTGATTTGGCATTTAATTAGTCTACTAATTTAATTCATCATATAATGGAATAAAAGTTCATTTTAATATATGCAGACAAATCACTTGACAAAATTCAATATTTCATGATAAAAATTTCCAAACTCCCAGCAAACTGTGAATGAAAGGAAACTATTTCAATTTGAGAAAATTTGTCTACCAAAAACAAATAAATAAGCAAAAACTGACCTTACAAGTGCTATTTTAGTTAAGATGTAATATTAAATACTTAATCTTTAAAATGGGAAAAAAGACAAGAATGCTTCTCTTACCACTCTGTCCAACATTACTACACATAGTAATGAGGAAGAAAAACTTTATAAATAAAATGTCTCCATTTACATGATTAATTACATAGAAAATTCAGAAGAACCTGTAAAAGAGCTATGGAAACTATTAAGCAATTTAGGAAAGTGACAATACAAAAGATCTAATAGTTAAAATAGCTATTAATTTTGATGAAATTCAATTTAATTTTTTTCATTTTAATATCATGCTTTCAGTGTCTAAGAACTGTTTACCCAAATCCCAGTTGATAAGTTTTTGTTTTCTTCTAAATTTTTCAAACTTGCATTGTACATTTAGATCTATGATTAATTTACATTTGATTTTTGTATGGGTTTGGGGTTCTGGTTGTAGTTTTACAAATAGATTACCATTTGTTCCAACACCATTTTTTTAAAAGGCTATTTTCTCTATTAAATTTCTTTAGTACCTTTGTCAAAAATCTAATGATCACATTTGTTTGGATATATTTCTGAACTCTATTCTGTTTCATTGATTTACATGTCTATTTCTTCACTAATATCACACTGTTAATATAGAGGTCATTCACATTTTTGCTAAACCTACTCCTCAGTATTTTGTATCAAGATTATAGGTAAATTTTGTGTTTCATTTTGCAGTTGCTTTCTAGCAGTGTATAAAATATAATGATTACTGTAGCCTGGTTGAAATATTTAAAATCAGATAGTGACTCCTCCAGCCTAACTCTTATTTTGTTTAACTATTTTGGCTCCTTTGTCTCTCCAAATAAAAGGGCATAGGAAAAACATAAGCTAACCTAGCTTAGCTTTAAAAATATTATTCCAGTTTTTTTTGTTGAGACTAGTTTGGAGGCAAGAGTTTATCAGTACCATAACCTATTGTTATTTCATTTATACAAACAAGAGAAAATGGTAACTCAGAGTAGAACAGTTTATATAGAAGTGGTAAAAATCATGGTTGAATTGTAGTTAGTTGGTGTTGAAAGGATTTGATGGTAGAACTGAAATAAGGTAAGAAAGAAATAGAGAAGTCAAAGATGAATTCATTTTTGGCCTAAGTGATTGTAAAATATGAACTTAAATACTTGTACTGTATAGTAAGAAAATCATATTATTTTTCAAAAATTAATGGATAAAAATTTTTATAAAGGAACTATTGGTAATAGCAATGAAAAAGAAATTGGCTAATTACATATCCAATATTATCAGAACAAATAAATACTATATGGCAAAAAAATGAGAAAATAATGCTTAAATGCAATAGTATATTTCATAATTTTATAAAATTATATATTTAAAATTTTAATGACAGAATATTTTTATAAAAGAATTTTCATAACATAAATTAACACTAAAAAATTAAAATAACTATAATGACAGTAGAAAAATAAGTGGCTGTCAGGACTCTAGGGGAGAGAAAGTGATTATTAGGCAGAACAGAGAAGACTCTCAGGGCAGGGAAACTAATCTGTAAGAAACTAAAATGGTGGACACATGTCCTTTACAGTTGTCAAAACCCATAAAACATATATCAAAAGTGAACCCTTTGTAAACTATAGACTAGAGGTAATAAGGATGTGTCAATGTGTATTCTATGATTTATACAAATACACCACTGTGGAGCCAAATGTTGAAAGTGAGGAGGGGGTAGGTAATGTATGTGTGGAGGTAGGCAGTATAGGGGAAATTTCTGTACCTTATGCTCAATTTTGCTATGAACCTAAAACCATTCTTAAGAAATAAACTCTTATGTTATCAGTATATATGTACATATGCACTTATCAATATGTACACATGTACATATCACATATGGGTATGAAAGAAAAATGTAATTATCTCTATTTCTAGAATTATAGAATACTTTTAAGTATTATATAAAATTGTTTTTATAAAATTGTTTATTATATAAAATTGTTTTAAATATTTTATAAAATTGTTATAATGGGTGTTATGTTCATAATCAAAATATAAGTAGTAGAAAGTAATTTTAAAACAAAATAACCATGTACATAAACTAATTCTAAATATATCAAAAAACAAATTGAAAATAAAATTTATATATAAGGAATTAAATTACATAAAGTAATATTTATTATGAAAGTTTTATGTCTGTACAATTAAATATGGCTAAAAGGTAAAATGTGTATTACAATTGAATGCCTAGTGAAAACAACATATAAGTGCTTTTTTGCACTTTTTAGAAATAGTGATAAATTCATTTTTATTATTCAAATGTAATGCTTTCTTTTTCCAGATACTTTTCATTTATTAGAGTATTCAAGCTGGTAATAGGGATCAAACTTAATCATCCAAATAGTACAATGAATGGGAAATTAATTAATTACATAAAGCATTTTATAGATTTATATATAAAATTTGACTGGAAAACCATGATTAATATGTTGAAATCATTGTTTGCCGTGTTTGATGCAAACAAGATGGTTTTCAGTATTTCAAAGGCCCTGTTCAGAAATTTGGAACATCTAGGTCAACAAGATTATTTTATAGGCTTACTATATTAATAAATACTAGAATTTTTTTCTTTTTTAAATATATTTTATTGATTATGCTATTACAGTTGTCCCATTTCCCCCCTTCACTCCCCTCCACCTTGTACACCCTGTCCCACCCACATTCCCCCCCTTTAGTTCATGTCCATGTGTCATACTTATGAGTTCTTTAGCTTCTACATTTTCCATACTATTCTTGCCCTCCCCCTATCTATTTTCAACCTACAATCTATACTACTTATTCTCTGTACCTTTTCCCCATCTCTCCTCCTCCCACTCCCCTGTTGCTAACCCTCCATGTGACCTCCATTTCTGTGGTTCTGTTCCTGTTCTAGTTGTTTGCTTAGTTTCTTTTGGTTTTGCTTTAGGTGTGGTTGTTAATAATTGTGAGTTTGCTGTCCTTTTACTATACATGTCTTTTCTTTATCTTCTTTTCTTAGATAAGTCCCTTTAGCATTTCATAAAATAAGGGCTTGGTGATGATGAACTCCTTTAACTTGACCTTATCTGAGAAGCACTTTATCTGCCCTTCCTAAATGAGAGCTTTGCTGGATAGAGCAATCTGGGATGTAGGTCCTTGTCTTTCATGACTTGGAATATTTCTTTCCAGCCCCTTCTTGCCTGTAAGGTCTCTTTGGAGAAATCAGCTGACAGTCTGATGGGAACTCCTTTGTAGGTGACTGTCCCCTTATCTCTTGCTGCTTCTAGGATTCTCTCCTTCGTTTTTACCTTGGCTAATGTAATTATGATGTGCCTTGGTGTGTTTCTTCTTGGGTCCAACTTCTCTGGGGCTCTCTGAGCTTCCTGGATTTCTTGGAAGACTATTTCCTTTGCCGGATTGGGGAAGTTCTCCTTTATTATTTGTTCAAATATGTGCTCCATTTGTTGCTTTTCCCCTTCCCCTTCTGGTACCCCTATAATTCGGATGTTGGAATGTTTAAAGATGTCATGGATGCTCTTAAGCTTCTCCTCATTTTTTTGAATTCTTATTTCTTCATGCTTTCCTGCTTGGTTGATTCTATCATCCTTCTGGTCCACTGTATTGTTTTGAGACCCAGTTTCCTTCTCTTCACTATTGACTCTCCTCCGTGTATCTTCCTTCATCTCTTTTATGGTAACCTGCATCTTTTCATCTAATTTGCGCCCAAAATCAACCATTTCTGTGAGCTTTCTGATCACCAGTGTTTTGAACTGTGCATCTGATAGATTGGCTATTTCTTGGTCGCTCAAAAGGATGAGTCCTGGGGGACTGATCTGTTTTTCTGTTGGAAACATGTCTCTCCCTGTCTCTCCTTTTTTTTTTCTTTTTTTTCCAGTCTGGTCGCTCTTGTTATGGTGGGGGGTGGAGCCTTAGGTGTTCACCGGGGCTGAGCACCCCAGTAGCTAGATTGTGACGTTATATGTGGGGGTGGGGGCAGGAGCGGGGACGGGAGGGAACAATGACGGTAGTTCCATTCTCCTGGGATCTCAGTCACTTCTCTGGGATCCTGGGCTGCGAGCTCTGCCCTGGTCCACAATCACCACCTCACTGGGCCCGCCAGCCTCAGCTTGCGTACTCAGGGTCCACCGCTGTGTTCCTGCACGCCCCGGATGGCTTACGCGCTGAGTTCACACCAAGTTTTCCCCAACCTCTGCACGCCGCCAACCCAAGCCTGCCCGGCTAGTCCTCTCGGCCCCTCCTACCAGTCTGGATGTACGGGTCTACTTCAACTTCTTGGATGTCCGACTTCCATTCAGATAAATCCTCTATCAGTTCTGGGTGTTATTCTAGTTCTAAATTGTTGTTGTTCTAATCTTGGTTGTGCGTGGAGGTACTGTGCATCCACCTATTCCTCCATCTTGCCGGAAGTCCTCCTAAATACTAGAATTTAATTTAAAATATTTTCTTTTGTAGGATTTGTGGTCAAATATTGAAATATAAAAATCCTTTATATTACTTATTTTTTTTAATTCTCATCTGAGGATATGATTTTACTGATTTGAGAGAGAGAGAAATATCAATGGGCTGCCGACTGTATGCTCCTGGACTGGGAATCAAATCCTCAACCTTTTGGTGTACATGACAGTGCTCCAGTCAACTTAGCCATTTGGTCAGGGATACATAATATTCTTTATTCTCCCTGGTTTCATCAATAATTGTGTATTTTACTTACCCACATGGCAGTACATTATAGAAGTCAAGTGTGACTCAGTTAGTTGGAGCATCCTGTAAACCAAAAGGCTACAAGTTGATCCTGCTCAGGCCACACACCTACGTTGCAGGTTTGATACCCGGTCGGGGCATGTACAGGAGGAAACCAATCAGTGTTTCTCTCTCACATTAATGTCTCTCTTTGTCTCCCACTCTCTCTCAAAGCAGTGGGAAAAAAAAAGGCCCTTGAGTGCTAAAAGCAAGGAAAAAATGTCCCTGAGTGAGGCTAAAAGAAATGAGAACATCAATGATCTGGCTGATTTCACAAAATGTTTGCACTCCACTCACTGATGGTAATAAATACAGCATTCCAGATTAGCTGATGTAACACAGACAAGTATATTAATCCTTGAAATGCTTAGTCCACCAGGTTGCCTTGAAAATTAAATAAGATAATGCATATGCAACTCCAAAGAAAACTTCACAGTACAGTTGGTTGCATAACGATTTTAACAATAGAAATGACAGCATTATTCAGGAGCAAAGTTTAAGTGGGAAAAACAATCAATTGAGCACCAAATGAGTTGAAAAATCCTGGGTGAATGTTATGACAAAAAGCCATACTCATACCACCTATTACCATCAGATACTTGCCATTCTAAAGCAGAGATACATACATGGACAAATTAAATTTAGAGCTGTAGACATACAAGCAACATATATCAGCATAAATGGGAAGATAAACAAAAGGTAATTACGGAACCACCTTTAATTAGCAAAATCTAAAATGTAGTGATATGCCATGTAAGTGGCATTAATGAGGAAGATCATCTCAAATAGTCTAGCCATTTGTTCTTTCTCTTCTATCATTTCACTAAAATGTCTGGATTTTTATCTCAAAAAGAAATAATTGTTTATGACAGGTCATGTAGAAATGAATACATATTTAAGAGTAGCTTTTGTAGATACTGAGACAAATGCTTTAGAGAAACTGATACTTTAGTCTTTAAAACTTCTTGAGATAGTATTAGTGCTGTTTCATAAACAGATTTATCTAGACAGTTTTAAATAAATGTGTGTTTATGTGTGCATCAGACAGTAGTGTTCCAATATAGTGTTCATATATTTTATTTAATTAAATATACATAAGTATGGTTAAAAAATAGGCAGGAAGAGTTAACAAGACCATCTTTTTGTCCTAGACATTTTCATTCCTTTTTGACCAAGGTAACAATGAGTTTTGATAGAAAAACTCATGGACAATTTAAAAAGTATTAAAAAGTTAAGTGTTTGATCCCTTTTTTTTAGTCACATGAAAAAAGATTAACCAGTTTTAGATGGATCTCAGCCAATTGTAGAAATTACTAAAACAACAAATAAATGTCCATATGGTATTTTACGTGGAGCTGTCTCATTTTGGCAAGAGTTGAGGGTTGTTCTCTACATGAGTAAAGGCAGTCAGCCTCTTTTATAAAGTATAGTAGGGGCTTTCCAGGTAACTCACAAATTACATTTTTAAAAATTTAAAAAAAGAGGAAGAAGGAAGGGAGAAAGGAAGGTAAAAAGGAAGGAGAGAAAATAGAAACATGCTTATGAAGAGTTGAATAGGAGTCTTCAATGGTCCACTCACTGACTACACTACACCTTAGATACTTTACTTAAGATGTTTCAGACACAAAATTTATCAGAGAGAAAGTTAACAGGATAATTACAGGAAGTTGAAATTGATAAAACACTGAGTTTTTAAGTAGCATTAATTTTTTAGAATATCCAGATGCCATAGAATAAACTCACAGACTAGTTATCACATTATGTGAGTAATAGGTTCCTTCTTTTTTTATGACACTTTGTTTATAAGAAAAATCTTTCCATCAATACAAGTATATGAAAAATACATTAATTTTAAATAATCTTTTAATTTCAAAAGTTTGACATTTTAGCGTAAACTTGAAATTAAAAATTTATACATGTATATGTATACAAACATTTGCCATTTACATTATATGTGACTGGTTCTCTGATGCATATGGTTGCTTAGCAAGTTTTTGCCTTACCTACCTGGTAGTAATTACACTTCAGGAACAGAAGTTGAACATGTCTCAATGCTAATACTGATGTCTGCTATGTATATAGTGTTACCACGGGAGTCATTTTCTTCTTTGTTTTCATAAGAAAGGGACAATAATACTTATTTTCCTACAGGGGTGCTGTAATATTAAATACAAATGTTGGTGATTTCCACAGGCTGAGTCTTATTAGAAACTTAATCAAATGATCTTACACATCAGGAAGAAAATCATAAATTTTTCGTCTTGCAAATTTTGAAACAACATTGTGATTGTCAATATCCTCTCACAATTGTATAGCCTTTCTTTGAGATTTTAATAAAGCCAGTATATGTAAAAGACAATAACATCTCTTACAATAACAAGAGGGTGAAAATAGTATTCTCTGGCTGAAAGGAGTTTTCTAAATACTTGTGTTGGATTCTTCATTCTTCAAAGGAGGTCATTCATATAAATTCAGTAAAGACAGTAATGTGTGAATCTGATACTACCTTGACCCCATCCACCTTAGAATGCAACTATAACATCTCAAACAGTAAAATTCAGACCAAAAGTTACCACTCCTGCTGCCAAACAGATAGATAGCCTATAGCCAAACTCAATTTACAAAACAGGGACATCACTATATGTTACCTAGTTTAATAGAGTCAAGTTTATTTTCAGAATATACATCTACCTTCAGCAGAGAGTAAAGCAATTCAAGACCAAGAAAAAAAGTGGTGACAGGTCAATAAGACAGAGAAAAGAAAGCATCAATTAACCTACAGTGATAGGCTCTTAAAAAAAAAGGAGTAGTGAATCAATTTATTCATCTTCAAATACCATTTCTGTGGTACTATTTCTCCTCTTCAAAAAGTTTCTAGATGTGGTAGACATATTTATGCACAGCATGTTGTAGAAAGCTGTCAGTAGTTCTGATATAGTCACCCCAAGGTCTAATCCTATTAGACTAGGTGAAAAAATACAAGGATGTTCACAAGTCCAGCCCTTCTTAAGAGACATCAAGAAATACATAAAATACTTTAGGTGTTTGGCCCCTAAGTGTTGCTAAAACAGTAAAAGGCTGCAAACAATCTATGAATCTAGAGATGGCAGTAAACAGGATTGCTTTCAGTTTATGAGTTGTTAAGCCTGTTTCATAAAGTAGTTCATGGTGACTGACAGTTAAAACATTGGGTCATTCATTGCTTCCTGTGTTATGGGCCAAGTGGAACAAGGCCATGAAAAATGATGGTGCTAGGAGAAAAATCTTACAACAAATGCTCTCCTTGTGTGACCACCTATAGGGGAGATAAACAAAAGGTGGAGAAGTAGTTCAAAGTTATAAAAATCTCAAAAAACAAAGTCTCAGACCACTGCAAGCAAAGTAAATAAGCACAGATAGAAAAACAATTCCCAGTGACAATCCAACGTTGTCAATATTACAGTATTATGTACGGCAATGTGAGTGGAGAAGTTGGAGCAACTTTATCTTGAAGAGTGCACCCTCAAAATTGTGACAATGTGCATCCATTATCTCAGTAGTGATTATAAAGATTTACTCTGTATATTGGTAAATTAACACCAAATGTACTATATGTTGTGAAAACAAATAGTTTCCTATGTGGTCTATGTCATACGCACATAGATGCCAAACTTCTAGGTCCAGATGGCTGATTGAGCATGGAGAACACTGTCACTTCTCCCCCCCACTGAAAATAAATTGAAATATTTGATAACATATAAAATATGTTCTCAATAAATTGAGAAAGGGAAATACTTTTTCAGGTGTCAGAATCTGAGAGGGAATTCACAGCAGCAGCAAGTTAATCTGAGTAGCTACGGAGTCTCACGACTAAGTAGAGGCCACAGCACCCCAGGTTCCCATGGAAATTATGGAGAAGGGGCCAAAGCCTCAGGCCTCTTGCATGCCAGAGAGGCGGGACTGCATGCTCTACGCCTGCCTACAAACTGCGGTTGGAAGTCATTTCTGGAATAAGCCCCTAGCCGTGACAGTGGAGAGGAAAAAATCTCACAAACCAGAAACTCTAGTCTGCATTTTGAGGATGCTGAGCCCGAATTCATGGTATCTACGCAGTACAAACCTGCTTAAAAGTAAAATAGGCAGACAGAGCCCAAGAAAAAGCAAAAAACAGAGCACTACCCAGAAAGGCTTTATATTTTAGGATGAAGTTTCTCCTTTACAGCAATTCCCAAAGAAGATAAACTCACAGAAAGCAATTACAGAATATATGAGGAATGTCATTTCTAAAAAAGGAGAATTTATACCTGAAGAGAGACCTTAGTAGATGCATCTGAACTTTAAACTAATCATAAAAATCTTCAGATACAAGTAAGGAATAATGCCCATATACCAGGAATAGAAATTTATGCAATAAAAGCAAGAATACAGAAAAATGTAAGAATCTTAGTAAATATAAGCATAAATGTGGGCAAGTAGTAGATAAGACATTGAAATGAATGGAGAATTAGCAAATTAGAGAAATAGCTGAGAAAAGGTTTCTGAATATACCTTGCAGAAATAGAGAAACACTAAAATATGACACAGAAAATTAGAAACACTGAGAGAGCATGGAAGCTCTAGAATCCATCCAGCAACATAGGAGAGAGGCAACATCTAAAGAAATATTGTCAGAGAAATAACTAGCAAAGAGAAAAGCTGTGAAAATTCAGTCAAAAAGTACATCAAGTGATAAGATCAATAGAGCAATTAACAAAATTGTACTCAGGTACATTATATCAAAACTGTAGAGCTCAAATATAAGGAGCAAATTCTAAAAATCACTGAAAAAAAATATATGTACAAAGCATGCACAAAAAATGGCATTTAATTAATAAAGCTGTCTTCAACAGGGGTCTTCAAACCTCTTCCTCCCCGAGGTCCATGACTTGCTAAGAAGACTCACAGCACATAGTTATAGTCATGGTTATGATTCATCACATCAAAGGACAAAAAGCAAAATGGGCAAAGAGAAAGGCTTACGAGGTGAAGTCTGGAAGAAACCAGGAGCAAGCTTCTAAGAGTCCTGTCCCATTACAGTCACACAGAGTGTGCTTAACTCCTTCTTAATGCAAGTTGTGACAGCATGAATGAAATGTGTCTACCAGAGACGTTCATTAGAGACTCAGTGCCCACGATTTTTGTTGGTGTTTGGACAGGTAGGTGCTTTCTGCCTCGCATACTGAAATTTCCAGAAGGAAAGCAGTATTCAACATAAACCACATTGTTTGTACAAACAGTTTAGGCATGACCCATCATTCTTATCAAAAAATGATGGAAACCCTCCAAATCCAAGTTCCCAAAGGCCAACTGGGCTATTCTTGCAAATAGGCCTTTCAAATGATGAAAGTCTCAGGTTTACCAGGCTCTTTTCTGCAAATCTTCTCATTACCAGGGCCAAACACAAAAAGACAATGGAGAGTAATCATGTTCCACTGAACGCCTTCAAACTTTAAGCATTTATGCAAATTTATTGTTGATAGCTGTTTTAAAGGGACAAAATGAGAACAAATTACTTCTACAGCCCTCAGAAATCTCTTTTTCTGATCTTTTCTCTTGCCCTTTTGCAAGTTTGATTCATCTCACTCATGGCCATGACTAGTTAGCAACACTATACTGATGAACCTCCAAACTGCTATTTCTAAATCGGATGTCCTTAATGAGTTAGTTCTAGACCAGGATCTTCAGTGTGTATGGACAATGTCTACATGCACATACCCAATGACACTGCAAACCCAATAACCCCCAATGTTTATCCTCCAATATACAAAGGAAAAGCTTTTCCTTTTACTTTTTATCTGCTAATGTCGCCAATCATGCAATCTAGATATCTCATGGAAAAATCCAAGAAAAATCTACCCCCAAAAGTTCCTAGACCTAATAAGTATATTTAGCAAGGTTTCAGTATACAAGTATACAAAAGTTATCCACATTCCTATATCTCAACAATGAATATTTGGAATTGGAAATTTAAAAATACCATATACAATGGCATCAAAAATTAATCACAAAGTATGTACAAGCTCTGTACCTATTTTTAAGACTTAACTATAAACCTACTAGTGATTAAAAATGTTATGATATTGAGAAAGGAGAGAGACATACATCAGTGGAACTGACTAGAGAATCTAGAAACAAGTGGACCCACATTAGTGGAGCTAACTGATACTTGAAAAAGTAGATAAGTGATACAAGAAGGACTAAAGCCTTGTCTTTTCAACAAATGGTGCTGAAACAACTGGACCTCCATGTGCAAAATAAAATAAATCTCAACACACGTCTCACAAAATACACTTATGTTCATTATAAGTATAAAGAAACATAAAATTATAAAACTTCTAGAAGAATACAAGAGAGAAACTGCATGATTTGGGGTTAGGTTATGAGTTTTCAGGTATAAAAATAAAACCATGATTCATAAAAATAATTGATAAAATTGGACATTATCAAAATTAGAAACCCTTTCTCCAGCAAGAGAGTAAAAGGACAAGCCATAAACAGGGGTCACATTTTCAAATCCGTTATGGTAAATAATTTTTATCCAGAATATACAAAAAATTTTTAATGCTCAATAATAATTAAATGTGCAACTGAAACACTGGGCACAATATTTGAACAGAAATAAAAATACATGTCCAGAATACCAACATGAAAAGCCATGTGAACTCAGTTTCCAGTGAAACCAGCAAAACTTGTAAAAATTATTTAAAGAAACAATTACTTTAAGGCTCTGTCAATTGTCTTGAGGGCATACAACCAATGAAATGTTTATTCAAGAAAATCTACTACAATATGGTGAAAACATCAAGAGTTCATGGTATCTGAACCATGACTCACTTCCTCCCTCCACCCCAGCTCAGCAGTGCAGAGACTCCACTCCAAGCCGATTTGGCCCAGAAGGCAGAAGCTTGCTTTCCCCTAAGTTCCCAGTCTAGGGTTACAGTTTTCCACAGTGAGAGGGGGTGCTGCCTATATTTCTCATACCTTTCACCCCTGTGTTGCAGCAGCTCCATTCCAGGCAGATACGGCTTAGAGGACCAAAGCTCTTGTTCTCCATCCAGCCCTACCTATAAAGTAGATTGGTAGCTCCATGATACAAGCAAAAGGTCAGAGCAGCCCAAAGTTTAATAGAGAAAACTAGGGAAGGAAGAATCCTCCTGAGGTCACAGTCAACCCTAAAAGGTTGGGAAGGCTGTTCCCATGCACTAGAAAGTAAGTACTCAGAAGCAATCAGAGGAGAACATGAGAAAAACCTGAAACCATTTCCCAAGTTTTGCACATGTGCATGCATGCACATACATGTGTCGGAAGGCTCATTGGGACAAAGGAACTTAAATACAACTTCTGACCAACACAAAAGGAACAATAAGCTACTTTGATCTTGAGTGACTCTTGAAAAATTAGTATTAAAAATAAAGTCACACTTGTCCCTAGCATTCTGGAAAACCGTGTACGTGCCTAAGGCTATATGCTTACAGAGAAATCAGGAGGGTAGCCCACCTTAAGAGTCCTAAAATGAACATGGGACATAAGAAGCTGTACTTCCTGAACTGTGAAAGCAGGCTCTAAGCCACATACACTTTCAATAATAACAGGTAAAATTCTAACTAGCTAATGGAGATTAAGCACAACCTTTGATCAATAAATTGCTTATTGCAACCCCAGAGAGACCCCACCTAGGTGGGCAGGTATAAGATAAAAGGGGGAGGTGTGATTTGATGAAGGATATCAGCCCCTGTTCACTATAGAAAGACAAAAACAAGGGGAAAAATATAGGTAGGAACATCAAAGACTGGTTACAGCAGGAGGTAGAAAGGAAATATATTTTGTAAAATTAGATTAGCCAAGTAACTAACAAATGACTAAACAGAAAGTAATGATGAAAACCATGGATGGTGGGTCAACATCCAGAATTGTTATAATATATCACCTAAAATAGCAATTTAAAAAATTGTAATAAATTCAAAGTGACATGCAACAAGAAAGTGTGGTACATATACAAGGCAACAGAAACTGCCTTTGAAGGAGGCTAGATGATAGACATATTATACAAAACTTTAAGGAAGACAATATAAATATAGTCAAAAGGCTAAAGATAACCAATTTAAAAGAAGTAAAGAGTATGGTGACAATGTTTCAACAAAAAGAGGATATTGATAAACAGCTAAAAATTATGTAAAAAAAAGATCTGAATGGTAATTTAGGAAATGAAAAATATAATAAACAAAATTAAAATTTTATTACAGGATTCACCAGAAGATCTGATCTGGAAAAAGAAAAAAAATTCAAACTTGAAGATAGATTAATAGAGATTATACAATCTGAAGATAAGGGAGAGAAAAAAATTAATGAAAATAAATGGAATCTCAGAGAAATGTGGCACACCATAATTGCACTAAAAAATGTTTAATAGGAAACCAGAGAGAGAAGCAGGAGAAAGAAAGAAGAAAACAACTATTTGAAGAAATAATGTCTGAAACTTCCCAAAGTTAATGAAATATGTATCTACACATCCACTAAGCTCAATAAATTTCAAGCAGAATAAACATTTTGAAATACACACCCAGACACTATAGTTGAACTGTTGAAACAAAAACAAAAACAAAACAAAGAAAACCTTACATGTGGCAAGTCAAATATTACTCAAGTACAAGGTAATCCCAAAAATATGAAGATCTGACTTTCAGTCAGATACAAATGGAAGCCATAAAGTAATGGTATGACATATTCAAAGTGCTTTAAGTAAATAGCTGTCAAACAAGATTCTAACTTTGAAATTATCCTTTCATAATGAAGGTAAAATACTCTTCTGGTCAAGATGGCAGTACAGGTAAACACAGCCTGCCTCCTAGCACAACCACATTACAATTACAGCTAAACTATAGAATAGCCATCACTCAGGACCATCAGACACCAAGGTGAATAGAAATCTAACAACTAGGGAATTAAAGAAACTACATCCATTGACATTGGTAGGAGGGGTAGAGACACAGAACAGGCTGGTCTCATATCCACCCATAGTGCATACAAGTTTGGAAAGGATATCTTGGGAACAAGCAGTCCCAGGCCTCCCAGATGAGGGTTTCAATGCCAGGAAGATAAGTCCCCATAACTTCTGGCTGGAAAACCCAGCAGAACTATCAGTAGAAGAAACTTCTAGTGTCCCAAGCAGTACCCCTTAAAAAACCCACACACAGACTTATTCAGACTCACACTATTTGAGCTCCAGCGCCAGCATAGTAGCTTGAAAGGCACCAGTAGCATACAGGGAGAAAATGAAGTGTCTAGCATCAACACAGGAGCTGGGGAGCAGCTTTCTCCCAGAAAGAAAAGTGGACAGAGGTCATTTCCCTTTTCTGAGCCCTCCCCCAACAGAGCTACAGAGCCAGCAGGCAGGTGCCATATCTGAGACTCTATCAAACTGACTAACACTGTTTACCCTACTCTGGAGATACAGAGAGACTCCCTCCAACCCAAACTATTAACCCTGGTATTTCCATATGAATGGCTGGTCGTGGCTCATGCTTCACTTCCTAAATATTATCAAATAAGCAACAGTGGGCCTTAGTTAGCTGCCAGCCCCAATAACTTTTGTTAAGCGGACCCAGGGTTGGCACTACCAGCAGCTACCCTAAATTCTAAGCTTGGCTTTGTCTGGGAATCTCCAAGCCTATCACAAGTAATAGCCAGATCAGGTGGCTTTATAGCTCAGGTAGGGTGACCCTGGGCAAAACACAGGTGGGGAGAGATCTTGGACTGCCTCACCCAAGAAACTCCAGAGCCTGCACACCCAGTGGACAGCTACACCATGTCAGACCACCACTACCCTGTCCCTCCACAGTTGGTCCTTCATGGATGTGGGAGGTTAGTGATCAGTGGTCACAACTAGTCCTTGTAGCTGACTGGCCTGGGTAAATCCCTACCATTTACCCACCAGCAGCAATCAAGTCTCAACTGCAAGAGGAGGGTGTACTCAGCCCACATGAAGGGCACACCTTGAGTACCCAGCTTGGTGATAAGGGAGGCTGTGCCACTGAACCCTACATGATACCTACTACATTGGGCCACACTACTAAGACAGAGAGTCATAGCAGCTCTACTTAGTATTACATAGCAACAAACACAGGGAGGCTGCCAAAATGAGGAGACAAAGAAACACTGCCCAAATGAAAAAACAGATCAAAACTCCAGAAAAAGAACTAAACAAAATAGAGATAAGCAATCTATCAGATGCAGAGATCAAAACACTAGTTATAAGGATGCTCAAAGAACTTAGCGAGAACCTCAAAAGTATAAAACATATTCTGTCAAAAATAAATGATTCACTATTTGAAATAAAGAACAATTTATAGGGAAACAACAGGATAGTGAATGAAGCCAACAATTAAGTCAATGATTTGGAACATAAGGAAGAAAAAATCAACCAATCAGAACAAGAAGAAGAAAAAGGAATACAAAACAGCAAAGATAGTGTAAGTAGTCTCTAAGACAACTTCAAGCATTCCAACATTTACATTTAAAAGGTGCCAGAAGGAGAAGAGAAAGAGCAAGAAAATGGAAATCTATTCAAAAAAATAATGAAAGAAAACTTCCCTAATTTGGTGAATGAATTAAGCATGCAAGTCCAGGAAGCACAGAGAGCTCCCCCCAAAAATGGATGCAAGGAGGCCCATACCAAGACACATCATAATTAAAATGCCAAAGATTAAAGATAAAAAGATAATCATAAAAGCAGAAAAAGAAAAGCAGATAGATGCCCACAGTGGGAGTTCCCATAAGACTGTCCATTGATTTCTCAAAAGAAACTCTGCTGGCTAAAAGGGACTGGCAAGAAGTATTCAAAGTTATGAAAAGTAGGGACCTACATCCATGATTGCTCTACCCAGCAAAGCTATCATTTAGAATTGAAGAGCACATAAAGAGCTTCCCAGAAAAGGAAAATCTAAAGGAATTAATCATCATCAAACTATTACTATATGAAATGTTAAAGGGATTTATTTAGGAAAGAGAAGAAGATCAAAACTATGAACAATAAAATGGCAAAAAATTCATATCTATCAATAATTGAATCTAAAAAACAAACTAGGCAAACAAGGAGAATAGAGACAGAATCATGAATACAGAGAGCATTTTGATGGTTGCCAGATGGGAAGGGGGTATGCAGAAATGGCTGAAGAGGTGAGAGGATAAAGAAGTACAAGTAAGTAGTTATAGAACAACCATGAGGATGTAAAATACAGTATAGCAAATGGAGTAGCCAAAGAAATTATACATAAGACCAATGGACATGAACAATGGTGGGGGAATTGTCTGAGGGAGTGGAAGTGGTTGGGTTGAAAGGGGCAAAGGGAGGAAAATTTGGATAACTGTAGTAGCATAATCAGTAAATTATAATTTAAAAAAATAAATAAATAATAAAAATAAAGGTAAAGTAAAAAATACTCAGGATGAACAAAAAATAAAAAAATGTATTTCCCAGCCAATTTGCCTTAGAAGAAATATCGAGGGAAGTCATGGCTGAAAGTGTCACAAATGGCAAGATCTCATGTTTCAAAAATTCTAGAACACTCGCTGAAAAACAAAATTTATAAATATATTGAGCAAAGTTACAGAATACAGTATCAAAGTAAAAATATGAATTATACTTTTATTTATTTACTTATTTTTTATTCTGAGAGTGCATTTGTTAAAACTGGGGCATTGAAACAAGGAAGGGCTTAGGATGGAAGAAGCAACAGGAGAAAACTAAGCAGGGCTGTTTTGGATCTCTAGAAATGAAATGTCGTGGCAAAGAAGTGAGCTTAGGTAAGGCTTCTGTGAGCTCAGTCAGTGAGAAGTCAGAGAAAATGGGGCCTTGGGGTCTGGTTCAGGGGGTTAGCACCAGGCTAGTTGCCACTGCTCATTGGTCCCCTGGTTGCAAGTTTTGTAAGGTCCCTAGATTTATGAGATGCATGCCTGTGGGGCAAGAAGAGAGGGGAAGGAGAACATGTTCAATTAAACTTGTAAACATTAGCAATGGACAATACAAATATTAAGTAAAAGATGCAATTCATAATGGTATCAAAAAAGTAACTCCTTAAAATTAATTTAACAACAGAACTGCAAGGCTTGTATGCTGACAATGACACAACAATGCTGAAACATATTAAAAATCTAACTTGCAACTTCTTATGGACTGGGAAACTCAGTATTGTTAAGGTAGCAATGGTTTCCTAAATTGATCTATAGATTTAAGATTATTCCTGCCAAACTCATAGTGAGTATTTTGCAGAACTTGAAAAGATAACATTAAAATTTATATGTATATGCAAGTAACAAAGAATGGTCAAAACAATGCTGAAAAGAATAACAAATTTGAGGACTTAACACTGCTGATTTTAAAACTTATTATGAGGCTAGACTAATCAAGGCTGTACAGTACAAGAATAAGGATAAATATATATATATATAATATACATAATATATTATATATATAGAATCAAGAATCCAGAAATAAACAGTTTAATTTATGGTCAATTAATTTTCTTTTTTTAATGTATTTTATTGATTATGCTATTACAGTTGTCCCATTTGCCCCCTTCTCTCCCCACCACCCTGTACCCCCTCTCCCACCCACGTTCCCCCACTTTAGTTCATGTCCATGTGTCATACTTATGAGTTCTTTAGCTTCTACATTTCCCACACTATTCTTGCCCTCCCCCTATCTAATTTTCAACCTACATTCTATGCTACTTATTCTCTATACCTTTTCCCCCTCTCTCCTCCTCCCACCCCCCTGCTGCTAGCCCTCCATGTGCCCTCCATTTCTGTGATTCTGTTCCTGTTCTAGTTGTTTACTTAGTTTCTTTTGGTTTTGCTTTAGGTGTGGTTGTTAATAATTGTGAGTTTGCTGTCCTTTTACTATACATGTCTTTTCTTTATCTTCTTTTCTTAGATAAGTCCCTTTAGCATTTCATAAAATAAGGGCTTGGTGATGATGAATTCCTTTAAGTTATGGTCAATTAATTTTCAATGAAGGTAGTAAGACAACTGAGAGGGAGAAGTACAGTCATTTAAAAAAATGCTGGAACTAGATATATACTTTATAAAGTATAAGTTGGACACATACCTCACACCATACATAAAAAGTAACTCCAAATGGATCACAGATATAAACATAGGAGCCACAGCTATAAAACTTATAGGAGAAAACATAGGATTCAATATTGATGACCTTGAGGTTAACAAAAATTTCTTTGCTATAAGCCAAAAATACAAGCAACAAAAGAAAAAAATGGATAAATTGGACTTTGTCAAAATTAAAACACTTTTTTTGCTTTAAAGTAGACCATCAATAAAACAGACAACCTACAAAATAGCAGAAGATATTTGCAAGCCATGTATTTGATAAAGAACTTCTATAAAAAATGAATCAAGAACACTTATAACTCCATTAACAAAAAGACAAATAAAACCTTTAAAATTGGCAAAGGATTTGAACATGTATCCACTATATATGTGAGTGAGTGTGTGTGTGTGTGTGTGTGTGTGTGTGTGTGTGATGACCAATGGACACATAAAAAGGTGCTCAACATCAGCCACCAGGGAAACATAAATGAAAACCAAAATGAGACACAATTTCACACTAGAATCACTATACTTAAAAGCATAACCTTAGCAAGTATTAGAAAAGGACATGGAAAAACTAAAACCCTCAAATAGTGCTGACAGAATACATAAAATGAAGCCACTTTGGGAAACAGTTTGGCAAAGTCCTCATATGTTAAATATAGAGTTACCATACAACCTAGCAATTGCACTCCTAGGTATAAACCCCAAAAAATAAAAGCATATGTTCACACAAAATCTTGTACGTGAATGTTGACAGCAGAATCACTCACAACAGCCAAAAATGGAAACGACCTAAATGCCCCCAACTGATCAATAGATAAATATGTTGTATCCATCCAAAGGATTATAATTCAGCAATAAAAAGAAATGAAATTCTAATGCTACAATATGGATGAAACTTTAAAATATTATGTGAAGAGAAAGAAGCCCATCACAAATGGCCAGATAAGATATGATTCCTTTTGTACAAAATGTTCATATTAGGCAGATAAATGATTACTGTTTGCCCAGTATGGCAGGTCCAGGGGATGCGGAGTGACCGCTAATGTGTACAGGATTCCTTTCAAGGAGATAAAAGTTTTCCAAATTGAATTATAGTGAAGATTGTACAACCCTGTGAATTAAACATTGAATTGTGCACTTCAAATTGGTAAATTGTATGGTATGTGCATTATATCTCAATAAAGCCCTTAAAAATAATGCACAACTGTATCCTAACTTTTTCACCTTTTACACATTGCCTCTAATTTTTGTAACCTAACATTTATAAGTCTGGTACAGGAGTAAAAATGTAGTTCCACATGCCACATATCCAAATACTAAAAAGTTATAAATTGAGTGAACAAAACTGTTAGCTAAAACATGTTTTTCCACCTGCCTTGACAGATATACTTCCAAAATGACAAGTATATTTAAAAATAAATGTAAAATCTTTGTATAGCTGAAGTCCAATAGAATATGGAAGATGTTAAAATTTAAGTATTATTAACATTTCTCTGGATTTTCTGATGTAGGAAGAATATTTGCATGAGTAATAAAATGAATACATAAAAATTCATAATTTTATGTATTTATACCATAAAAACACATTTTTCTTGCTTTCATTCCTGAAAAATCACAAGTTACATGATTACATTAAAATATTCACATCATTTGTATTGTTACAGTAATGATTTAGAGTTAAAAAAATAAAATGTGATAATAATCAAAACATACAGAATTTGTATTTATTTTTGTCAAAAACTAGAAAATATATTATTTTTTGTTTTCAAAAATTGTTATTTTTGACTGTGATATACCAGATATTAAAAGCAAAAGGTAAAAATCCGAACTATTTATACTTTAATTTTATTTTTAAATTATATAAAGTTAAAATTGTAAATCATATTTTGAAAATTTACTAAGAGTTATTAAATATGTTTGAAATAAAACTGCTGAAAATTTTAGTATCCAACGCCCATTTAGTGGTCAAATCAAAGTCATTTAGAGTTACAAGTGCAATGCACAAGGGCTGACTCCAAATTCCAAAAGACAGAGTGGCGCATGTGTTCTTTTATGAAGTTTGTGTGTTTTCCATGCCATATCAATACCTCTAAAGGATAGCCCCTCTTGCCTATATATTAGAATAATACTAAATGATTAAGTGTATGGGTCAGTGTATTAGTCTTCAATTGCTGCAGTCACAAATTATCACAAACTTGTTAGCTTGGAACAGCATAAACGTATTTTCTTACAATTCTGTAGGTTAGGTACCAGGTTTGGCACTGGTATCACTAGACTAAAATCAAGGTGTTGCCAGTTACCTTTAAAATGAAAATGACAGAAGTTTATTGAAATGTTCATAACAAATATAAAAGTAGAGTGATGACAAAAATAGTCAAAGGACTAGAGGGGGAAATAGAGGTTACAGTTATAAAGCTCTTACGTTAAAAGAGGAGTAATTAAGGCCACAGTAATTAAAACAGCATGGTACTGGCATAAAAACAGGTACATAGACCAATGGAACATAATAGAGATCCCAGAAATAAACCTATACTTTTATAATCAATTAATATTTGACAGAGGAAGCAAGCACATACACTGCACTAAAGATAGTTTATTCAATAAATGGTGTGAAAATTGGACAGATATGTGCAAAAAATGAAACTAGACCTCCTTCTTACACCAACAGAAAAACAAATTCAAAATGGATTAAGAATTAAATGCTAGACCCAAACCAAAAATCCTAGAAAAATACATAGGCAGTAAAATCTCAGACATTGCTCGTAGCAATATTTTATCTGATTATATCCCCAGGAAAGAGAAACAAAAGCGAAAATAAACAAATAGGACCACATCAAACTAAAATGTTTTAGCACAGCAGAGGAAAACATCAACAAAATAAAAAGACCCATGGAATGGGAGAATACATTCACTGATAATCTGATAAGGGGTTAATATTCAAAATCTATAAAGAACTTATAAAACTCAACAACAAAAAAAGAAATAATCCAATTAAAATGGGCAAAGAACCTTAATAGACACTTTTCCAAAGAGGACATACAGATGGCCAATAGACACATGAAAAGAAGTTCAAGATCACTAATCATGAGAGAATGCAAATAAAAACCACAATGAGATATCATTTCACATGGCTAAGAATAGATATCATCAATAAATCAACAAACAACAAGTGGTGGCAAGGGTGTGGATAAAGGGGAACCCTTTTGCACTGTTGGTGGGAATGCACATTGGTGCAGCTGTTACAGAAAGGAATCCGTGGGCATCCCAGAAACTGTTACTGAAATAAACCCCCTCTCTCAGGGTCTTTCTGTATTAGGTTCATCTTGCCTGCTGCCAGGTAGGAACTGTGGCTCTCAATGCCAGAGTTGGTAAAAAGGAAAGAAACTATTTTTTCAAAAGTTATATAGGTTTAGAGTAATGGCAAAATGTCACCTTTAAAAATCCCAATGTCCCTTTAAAACACCCACAAACACACATACACACAGTCCTGCCTTCCTCACCTTTGACCAATCAGGCCAGTCTCAGGTGTACTGTATCTCAGGAAAAAGAAACAGAGAGGTCCATAGTTTGGCTAGATTACCAGTTCTTCCCAGCAATCCGTACTCAGCTGGGCAGGTCCCCAACAGTCCCCAGCACCATCAACTATGTTGCAGCAATCTCCACTTCTTAATCCAAAACCACGTGGCACCTCCTCGTGGCCCACCAGTGAGAGTCCTTTCACCCCATTTCTTCTTCCATGGTCTTGCATTATCTCTCCTCTATAGCCCTGCATTGTCTCTCAAGGTGGTAACCTTGTGACAGCCCGCCTTTAGTTTAAATACCAGGCTGGAACGTCCTCTGTAACCCCATTACCAACTCCTCCCACAAGTGGCTACACTTACCAGCACTCTCACAGTTTTCACCCTTTCTTGGCTGCCATAGTAAGTCCGGGAAAGTGTGGCCCCGTGGTGGGGACCAAGCTTTCATGCAGGCACAGTCACCAGGGAGAGGTGCCTCCCAGTTACATCATGGGTCAAAATCACACCCATCTCCCTAGCTAGCCTGCTGGTGATGTGCAAAATAACAATTTTCCATATGGGTATGAAGCTACCTTGCTATTATTGATATGCAAAATAACACTCAGTGACCCTGCTTCATGTCTCCCCTCCCCCAGCCAGGCCTATGGGGAATATCCTATATTCCTAGACACCCCAAGTTTCCCTTTGTGGGGCCTTGGGGCCTCCCAGCCCTACACCCTGTTACACAGCCACTGTGGAACACAGTATGAAGACACCTCAAAAGCTTAAAAATAGATTTGCCTTTTGATCCAGCCATCCTTCTTCTGGTAATGTATCCAAAGAAACCCAAAACTAATTTGAAAGAACATAAGCACTCCTTTGTTCATTGCAGTGCTATTTATAATCACCAAGATAACAAAGCAGCCTGAGTGTCTGTCCATCTGTAGATGAGTGGATGAAACAACTGTGTGACATTTACACAATGGACTACTACTTGGCCCATTAAAAAGAAGAGAATGCTACCCTTTGCAACAACATGGACGGACCTGGAGAACATTTATGCTAAGTGAAACAAACCTGTCAGAGAAAAACAAATACCATATTATTTCACTCATATGTGGAATCTAATGAATAATCTGAACTAACAAGCAAAATAGAGACAGACTCATAGAAAGCATGCTGACAGCTATGGAGGGGTGAGGGGGTGGAGGGATTGAGCAAAAAGGAAAAAGGACTCATGGACATGGACAACAGTGTGGTGATTGTGGTGGGGAGAGGGATATAAGGGGGATAAATGATAATGAAAATATTATGATAAAAAAGAAAAAAATAGAGTGATATATTACTTTATAACAAACCATGATAATGTATATTGTAAACTGAAGAGCATCTACTTAAAAAATAGAGATATAGCAAATAGTCAATAAAGAAAAGGCAAGAAAATTAATGAAAAAGAAGGCAGAAAGGAAAAGAAAAGGAACTAAGAACAGGGCACATAAAAAACAACTTTCAAGATAGTAGACTTAAACCAAAGCCTAATGTTATATACATTTAATATTGTTATTGTAATTTTATAATTACAGTAAGTGAAATGGTCTAAAACACTCTAATTAAAAGACCAAGACTGTTAAAGTGAATATGATAAAACGGAAATTAACTTTATGCTGTCTACATGCTTTAAGTATAAAGAGAGATAGGCAAAGTAAAAGGATAAAAAATCTAAAGAAAGATGGAAGGCCTATATTAATACCAGCCAAAGTAGAATTCAGAAAAATGTAATATTACAATATTACAATGTAATATTGTAAGGGATATAGTGGTATAATTTAAATTGATAAAAATTATATAACAAGTTATCAAAAGTGTATAAAACTTTATATATGTGTACATTTAATAAAATAGCTTTGTGTTACATAAAAAAGTAAAATAAAGTAAAATAAAAAATAAAATAAAGTAAAATAAAAGAAAATAAAATAAAATTTGTTTCCAGAGGTGCATTTTTTCTGGAGGAAAAAAAATGTTTTCTTTCTTTTTTCTGCTTCTAGAAACTCCCCACATTCTTTGGCTCTTAACCCCTTTCCTGTATCTTGCACAGCCTGCAACTTGGCATTCCTCTGACCTTCCTTCCATCATTGTGTCTTTTTCTCTTATCTTCTTTTTTTTATAGTATATATTTATTTTTTTAAAAGATTTTATTTATTTATCTTTAGGGAGGGAAGGGAGGAGGAGAGAGAGAGAGAGACAGAGAGAGAAACATCAATGTGCGGTTGCTGGGGGTTCTGGCCTGCAACCCAGGAATGTACCCTAGCTGGGAATCGAACCTGGGACACTTTGGTTCCCAGCCCATGCTCAATCCACTGAGCTACGCCAGCCAGGGCTTCTCTTATCTTCTTTATTGCTTCTCTCTTTTATTTTTAAAGACCACTGTGATTACCCTGTGTCCTCATAAACCAGGATAATCTCCCTCTTTTAAGGTCAAATGATTAGTATTTTATCTGCACTTAATTTTCCCTCTGTATTTAATCTAATATATCCACAGCTTCTAATGTTTAGGGTGTGGACATTTTGTAGGAGCCAATATTTTGCCTACCACAGACACAGATGCATGACAAGTGTATGATAAACACACAGGAAAGTTAAAATTTAATGACTTTTAATAGCAAAGATATATTTCCTGGTTGTGTTACAGCTCCCTCTCAAATCAGCAGGGAGTCTTTGTTCATTGTATTTAATGCGAGACCCAGGATGACTGAACAACTGCCATCTTGAACATAGCTGATTGATGTGTGTGACAGAGTAAAGAATTCTAGGAGGTCACCCACTAGCAATTCAATACTTAGCCCCAAAAGCAACACGTGTCACATCTGCTCAGAACTCACTGTTCAGAACTTCTTCCATGACTCCACCCAACCTCAGAGCATTCAGCCAAAATAATCCTACTTTGTACCCTGAAAGAGAAAATCTTTAGATATTTGGTCAACAACACTAATAACCATAATCCGCTTAAAACAACATACAAATGCTGGATAAGTAAAATGTAATTGATAGCTGAGTTTTCAAAATTAATAATAAAATTCTCAGATGCTGAAAATGAAATCCAGAATTACAAGAATGTGATCTATTGCTGCTACCGCTTTGAAGATGAAATGGGTGGTTGGGGAATAATTAGGCCTAGTAAATACTAATGGCTGAGGTTTAATATTCTCAAAGGGAGGTAAGACAGGACCACAGACAGAAAGGGGGAAAAATGTGAGATTTCTGCATAAATCCAGGATTCCTAAAAGGATAAGTCATTTGCAAAAGAAGACCTAGAGAGAAAATTCTATTCACTAAACAGGAAAAATTACATTTCTACCCATGCGCTAGAGGAGAAGGAAATAGAAGCATCCCGAATAAAGCCCAGTGGTGTATTAAGTTCTTCTCTATGAATTCATTTTTCTCCTTTTATTTCTCTATATTTTTGTTTTATGTATTTTGAAGTTTGACTGTTAGACACATTTATATAAACATTTATATTATGATATTGTATTTGATCCTTTCATCATTCTAAAACATTTCTTTTTATCTCTACTGTTTTCTGTCTTAAAGATTGAATTGTTTGATACTCACATATCTATAACTTTAGATTTTAATTCTGTGTCTTTTAAGAAACACAAAATTGATTGCATTTTTTTTGCACTTGTTAAATTAGAATATCTAGTAAATATTTGCATGTGAAAAAGGACACCATTAACATGTTAAAAACCAAGCCACAAACAGAGAGACATTATTGTAATAAATATAATAGAAAATATATATAGAAGTCCTACAAATCAAAAAGAAACAGACAAGTACCCTAATGAGAAAATGAGCAAAGTACATGAAGATATTGAAGATGTAACTCGAATGGTCAGGAAGAAAATGTTGAGTAGCTTCCATTTTAATCAGAGAAATGTGGATTAAATCCACATTGAAATACCATGCTACAACTATCAGATTGCTATTCACTTGTTTTTAAAAATCTGATAACTCCAACGGGCTGATGAGGATGCCAAGAAATAAGAAGTATATAGTGTTGATAGAGTGTGAACTGGTACAATTACTTTGGGAAATAATGTGAAATTACCACACACAAAAAAATATAGGCATGCATACCCTAGGAAAATAATACCACCTCTTGTTACCCATCTTAGAGAAATTCTAAAGCACACATAAAAAAGAATTGAACAGGATTTTCATGATTCCATCTGCAGCAGGATGAAATTTGAAATAAACTTATCATCTATTAATATGGAAGTGGGTAAACAGTGAGTAAATAAATGGAATGCAATAGTTGAAAATGTGAAAGCTGCACCAAGTATGTCAATGCATTAACATGGATAAATATCAGAATATGATATTATAAATGAAAGAAAAATAAGTTCCAAAAACATTAGGATCATACAGTGCTATACATGTTTTTTAAGCATCCAAAAATAATACATTATATTGTTTGAAAAAATATATATACATGCATATACATTTTTTAAGTATGGAATTGAATAGACACCAACATAAGACCACAGGTTGAACACGAGAATGAATAAGGGTAAGGAATTTAAGGTTAGGCCTTAACTACGCCTACAAAGTTTTATGAATGTTTTTGAGGGAGACAACACCTCAAGCAATATAACAAATCAAGACCAACTTTTTGATTTAAATAAGGTGACCATTAAAGTGAAGGTTACTGTTTTGTTTACTGTTTAGAATATTTAAAATATTTTACAATGAAATATTTTTAAAAATTAAATACTTCTTAGCATTAAGGGTTTTGAGAATGAGGTACACATATAAATGAATCAACTTTTCAGTTAATATGGCAGAGATAATAGTAGATATAAAAATAAATTTCAAATCTGACCTGAAAAATCTATACTATATTATATAAATAGACAGACCTCATCTCTAAATTTTATATTCATCTCACTGTGATTTCAGAGACAGCTTTCACTAATGTATAATTGTGCAACTATACAATTAGATATTTAAATAAGTAAAACCAACACAGGCTCAGCTTAAAAGCAAGGGCACTCACACACTAAAATTAAAATACTGCTTTAGTTAGGCAACAAACTGGTCTTAAAGATTTTTAGACACCAATACTGTTTTGAAAACAGATATTGTTGAATAGATTCTGTTTTAGAAAAACAGGAAGCCTAAAGATCTGCAGAAACAAATGTTTTCCTAAAAAGAAAATTGAGTAGACCCTGTTATATGGTTATTCATATCAAAATCATTGAGTGACCTAACAACATTTTCAAATGCAATTTTTTGAAAGCGAGAGAAAGACTGTTCTGCAAAATATTTTATTTTATAGAGTAGAATAAGGAATGGAGTTCAGATCCCAAATCAAAGCAATATTAATGGGGTACACACATCTGGAAACTTTAAAAGTATCCACTTCAGCACATAATCAGACACACGTCTGAAGAAAAATAAAATTGTTTTTATGCCTAGAGGCCCACACAAAATTCAACTCTGAAATAGCCAGATTATCAGTGATATAAGGTTTTTATTTGATTGGAAATGAACCACAACCGTTCTCTTTTGCAAATGTGAAGGCAGTGACTTGTAGTTACTGTCTATGCACGTTTTCAATAGGGTATTTCCAGAGCCTCTGTGACAGAAGTTGCTGAGAGAGCAGAAACCACAGGAGTTTCTGCAGAGTAATCAGGCATAGGCCAGAGGAGTACGTTCTTTGGGAGTCATCGGGAGATGCAGCTTGAACAGCCCATGCACACTTTCATATACTCGGGAGCATGAACTGTTGTAAAACTTTGTCAGGCAAGTACTCTGGAGTCTCATGGCACATGGCCAAATGCAGCAGGATTCTGAATCAGCAACAATGTGAGAAAAGTAAACTTTTTTTCTGATTTGGGCTCTGGTGTCAAGGTCTGGACAGTCCTCTAGGATAAGGCCAGCAATTTTGGTGGCATATGTCTAAGCTAATTCTGATCTTTCAAATACCAGTTAAAGTTATGGGGCAATATCAGTAGAAATCTAACCTCTCAAGGACACATGCATAGGAAAGCAGATGGCTTGCAACAGACTGTTTAATCCCAAATCAAATAACAGAATCAGCACTTCAGGATGACTGCTTATATAGACACTTTTGTCAGATAATGTAGCTGAGAGCTACACTTCCCACAAAATAAGCTCCATAAAGAGTTTGTGATACACTGATTGATCAGTGGCAAATTCATTAAGCTTATACAGCAAACAGTGAGCTCCAGAGTATATAATAAACATTGTCCTGGAATGACATGAATTTACATTAAAAGTTAACAAGACAGAACGCTTTTGGTATCTAAAGACTTTTATAGTTTATTATTTTTTTCCAGAGTACAGAAAGATGTAGGGAAGCTTGGGAGTGAAGACTGAAGATGGGAAATATACTTGTTCTATTTAATGGAATTGAGAAAAATTTCTGTGAAGACAGCTGTGAAAATGCTATTCAATTAGCCACTCCTGGTATAAATTATCTGTGTAAAGCCTCCCACTAGGGAAAACAAGCCCTGGCATTGCTGTCCCTCATAGACTAGGCTTTCCTTTGGTTTTTGGCATGGTGGTTGAAGTTTATGGAAATTTCTACCTTTTCTGAATTCTGAAATTTCTGAATTAAGGCAATCCCAGATTTTGCTCCCCTTTTTAGACAAAGCTCAAACATATAAATACATGGAGGTGATAGCATAGAATGACTTTCTCCAAAATGTGCTCTTCATGTTGTAATAAATTAATAGTGTAGGAATGATTCTTTTGTCAAGTAAATTAAAAAAAAAACATTGTCTTAAAATGCTAAAAATAGATTCATGTTCCCACAGGACTTCTCATAACTGAGTAAGCTGGAGCATGCTTGATTTTTTAGAGATACTATATGCAGTATTTCCCAAGATGTGTGCACATATCTCAAGAGACTAAAAGTTCCATGGAATGAACTTTTTGAATGTTGATCATTTGTAACTTTAACAGTGGCTTCTGCTGTTTAATACGTGCATTTTGAAGTTAAACCATTTTCTTTATTCTGGTTTAGACGTGCCAATAGATACCAGGACTTTATAGCAACCTAGCAGTAGAGATGGGAGAAGAAAAATATGGAGGCAAGAATGTGGAAGATTGCAATAGTTGGAGCAGAAATAAAAGGAAATTAAAGAAAGTAGATTGGGGTCTTGGTGGAGGAAACCAAAAAAGAAGAAACAGACTTCTCAAACATTATAAAGGAAAGAAATGGCAGGACATAGAAAGGTCCTAGGTGCAAGGTAGAAAGAGAGATAATCAAAGATGGCCTCAAGGTTGTAACCCTGGGTGATAGGAGAGCTGTCATGCCGCTAGCAGTAACAGAAAGGAGAAGAGGAAAAATGATCAGCCGAGACTATTATTATGGCACTCTTTAAACTGAAGGGGCACAATGAAAGAGGTTTTTGTATGTGAAGAAAAATTCAAAATCAAATAAAAATTTATACAATATTAAAAATTAAGTATTGCTCAGGCAAGTGTCAAGAACCTTCAAAAATATTTTATTTTTAGTTCTTACACATATAGCTAATTGATTGGTTGTTGTGGCATAATGTGTTATTGTTTTATCCTTCAATGGTATTCAGTGGCATTTCAGTTCTCATAAGGACATAAAGACACACATTATGTATCCTATATATAAAGGTGTACATCCTTACAATTGCACACACATAAATGCAAGCATACAACTTTTATATAAAATATACTAATTTGAGCCATAAATGAAAATTGCCCTAGCTGAGGAATGAAAGGCAGTCTTGGGGAAAAAAATCAGAAAATTTAACACAGTCAAGGAAAACTGATTTAATTTGCTAGTCTAATACAGATGAGAATAACAAAAAGTTTTTATTTGCCTGAAGGACCTCTGAGGTTTTTCAGTACCATTGAAATACTGTCCTCAAATCAAGTGCTTTTCATATATCAGACAAGTGGCAAATTTAACAAAGCCTGCACTAATGTTTTGTATTTCTATTCTAAGTAAAATGCTTCAGGATGTAAACACAAATATTCAATAACACTGCAACAGAAAAGACAATGAAAAAATGCTCCTGTTAATATATTGATAAGTAAATCATTTTAGAAAGAAGAAACAAGCATTGCTGAACACTGAAATGCTAAACCCAGTCATAAAGTAGAAACTGCTTGAATATCTTTGTTTATTTTCTGTGGTAATAAAAAAAGGTTGGCATATATACATTTTATAAACTGTAGATATTGAATGTGGCTAATTTAATATTTGAACACATAATGAAGAGCAAACCCAAACTATTACTACTGGAGCAATTTTTAACACTAACTAGATCAATGCATCCCCAAATAACACAAAGAAAATGAAGGGAAAGTAACAGTCTTTCTTTGAAATAATTTTAGATAACCTAGAAGACCCAAATCAAGGAATTGCCTTTTATACTAAAAATTGCAATTTGTATCATGCCTTTAATAATTACACCTGCATGTGTAATTTAAAATTTGGCTGGATACTGGGGAAATTTCACCTTGCTGTAGAACGTCAGTTAAGTGCACGGGCCCACGGTTAAGCAGTTGTTGGTTTAAATTGTTGCTGTCTGGCATATGAGCCCTGTAAATTTGAGCACATTTTTTTAATCACTCTGTGGCCTTGTTCTCCCATTATAAATAAATACATTAATAAATAAATAAATAGTAAAAATATGGGAGGGATAACAGTGGCATTTTTTGTAATTTTATTTTGCTTATTTTTAATGCAGTAAATTTTTATCTAAATATATTCAATTTCAATAATTGCCCTTTATTTTTTTCCTTTTTTATACTGTTGTTCAATTACAGTTGTTTCCATTTGTGCTCATTATTCACCCGAGTGGTACCCACCCACTATCTCCCACCCTCCATCCCACCCCTGTTGTCTTTGTCCATGGGTCCTTTATACATCATGTTCCTTGACTTGCCCCTTCCCTTTCTTTCCCCCATTATTCAACCTCCCCTCTCCCCTCTGGTCACTGTCAGTATGTTATTTATTTCCATGACTCTGGTTACACTTTGCTTGCTTTTTTGCTTTATTGATTAGTTTCCACTTATAGGTGAGATCATATGGTATTTGTCTTTCACCGCCTGGATTATTTCGCTTAGCATAATGCTCTCCAGTTCCATCCATGCTGTCACAAAGGGTAGGAGCTCCTTCCTTCTTTTTGCTGTATATTATTCCACTGTGTGAAAGCATGACAGTTTTTGGATCCACTCATTTACTGATGGGCACGTAGGTTGCTTCCAACACTTGGTTATTGTAAATTGTGCTGCTATTAACGTTGGGGTGCATAGGTTCTTTTGAATTGGTGTTTCAATATTCTTAGGGTATAATCCCAGCAATAGAATTGCTGGATCAAAAGGCAGTTCCATCTTTAGGTTTTTGAGGAAATTCCATACTATTTCCACCATGGCTGCACCAGTCTTCATTACTACCTAGTGTACTAGGGTTCCCTTTTCTCCACAACTTTGCCAGCACTTGTTGTTTGTAGATTTGGTTATAAGGGTCATTCTGACTTGAGTGAAGTGGTATCTCATTGCAGTTTTAATTTTCATCTCTCTGATGGCTAGTGATGCTGAGCATCCTTTCATATATCTCTGGGCCCTCTGCATTTCCTCCTTGGAGAAGTGTCTGCTCAGGTCCTTTGCCCATTTTTTAATTGGATTGTTTGTCTTTCTGGAGTGGAGTCATGTGAATTCTATATATATTATGAAGATCAAACCTTTGCTTGATGTATCATTGGTAAATATGTTTCCACATACATTTGGTTTCCTTTTCATTTTGCTGATGTTTTCTTTAGCCATGCAGAAGTTTCTTTATTTGATGATGCCCCACTTGTTTATTCTTTCCTTTATGTTCCTTGCCCTAGGGGACATATCAATGAAAATATTGTTGCATGGGATATCTGAGATTTTTCTACCTATGTTCTCCTCTAGGACTTTTATGGTATCACAACTTATATTTAAGCCTTTTATCCATCTTGAGTTTATTTTTATGTAAGATGTAAGTTCATGGTCAAGTTTCATTTTTTCATGTGTACTTGTCCAGATAACCCAACAATATTTGTTTAAGAGGTTATTTTTACTCCATTTTATGTTTCTGCCCCTTTTGTCAAATATTAATTGACCATAGAGACATGGGTTTATTTCTGAGTTATTTATTCTGTCCATTGATCTATGTGTCTGTTCTTATGCCAGTACCAGACTGTTTTGATTACAGTGACCTTATAAAATAGTTTGATATCAGGTATTGTGATCCTTCCTACTTTGTTCTTCTTTCTCAAAATTACTGAGACTATTTGGCGTGGTTTATGGTTCCATATAAATTTTTGAATGTTTGTTCTAAATCTGTGAAATATGTCATTGGTATTTTAATAGGGATTGCACTGAATTTATAAATTGTTTTGGGTAGTATGGACATTTTGATGATGTTACTTCTTCCAATCCATGAACATGGTATATGCTTCCATTTATTTGTGTCTTCCTTAATTTCTTTTTTCAGTGTTCTGTAGTTTTCTGAGTACAGTTCTTTTACCTTCTTGGTTAGGTTTATTCCTAGATGCTTTATTTTTCTTGTTGCTATAATAAATGGGACTTTTCCTAGTTTCTGGTTCATTATTTCATTGTTGATGTACAAAAATGCCTTCAATTTCTGTATATTGACTTTGAATCCCACCATTTTGCCAAATTCACTTATGAGTATTGGTGCAATCTATAGGGCATTCTCTACACACTGCCATGTCGTCTGCAAACAACCACAATTTTACTTCCTCCTTTTCAATTTGGATGCCTTTTATTTTTATTTCTTGTCTGAATATTGTGCTAGAGTTTCCAATACTAAATTGAATAGAAGTGGTAAAAACAAACACTCTTGTTTTGTTCCTGATCTTAGGGGGAAAGTTTTTAGTTTTGCCCATTGAATATGATGTAGGCTTTAGGTTTTTCATATATGGCCTTTATTATATTCAGGTTTGCTCCCTCTACTCCCACTTTGCTGAGTGTTTTTATCATAAATGGGTGCTGTACTTTAGCAAATGCTTTTTCAACATCTATTGATACAATCATGTGATTTTTGTCTTTCATTCTGTTTATGATGCATTACATTTATTGATTTGTGAATATTGTACATCCTTTCATCCCTGGGATGAATCCCACTTGATCATGCTGTATGGTCTTTTTAATGCATTGTCAGATCTGATTTGGCAATATTTTGTTCAGGATTTTAGCATCTATGTTAATCAGTGATATTGGCCTGTAGTTTTCTTTCTTTCTTGTGTCTTTATCTGATTTTTGGACTAGGATGATGCATCCTAATAAAAATAGTGTGGGAGTCTTCCATCTTCTTGGATTTTTTGGAATAGTCTGGGAAAGGTAGAGGTTAGCTCTTCCTTAAATATTTGGTAAAATGATCCAGTGAAACCATCTGGTCTAGGGCTTTTGTGTGCCAAGAGTGTTTTGAATACTGCTTCAATTTCACTAGCTGTTATCAGTCTATTCAGGCTTTCTGCTCCTTTTTGACTCTGGTTAAAGGTTAATTGATTTTGTTTATCTTTTCAAATAACAAGTTCCTGGATTTATTGATCCTCTGAATTGTTCTTTTAGTCTCTATGTTATTTAATTCTGCTCTGATATTGAATATTTCCATCCTTCTACTCACCCTGGGCTTTGCTTGTTGTTATTCCTCCAGTTCTTGTAGATGTTGGTGTTAGTTTGTTTATATGAATTTTTTCTATCTTTTTTAGGTAGGCCTGTACTGCTATGAAATTTCCTCTCAGGACTACTTCCTCTATGTCCCATAGGTTTGGTGCTGTTGTGTGTTCATCTTTTTTTGTTTCCAAAAACTTTTTGATTTCTTCTTTGATCTTGTTGTTTACCCATTTGTTGCTTAATAACATATTATTCAGTCTCCATGAATTTGATTGTTTCTGAGTTTTTCTCCTTGGGGTTGGTTTCTAGTTTCAAACCATTGTGATCTGAGAAAATGCTTGATATGATTTTAATTTTCTTGAATTTGTTGAGACTTGTTTTGTGTCCTATCATGTGGTCTATCTTGTTCCATGTGCATTTGAAAAGAATGTATATTTTGCTTCTTTAGGGTGAAATGTTCTGTATATAACAGTTAAGTCCATTTGATCTAGAGTGTTGTTCAGAGCCACAATAGCCATGTTGATTCTTTGTTTGGAAGATCTATCCATTGTTGATATCAGGGTGTTAAAATCTCCCCAGTATAAGTGTGTTGCTGTCTATATCTTTCTTGAGGTCCTCAAAGATCTTCCTTATATATTTGGTGCTCCAATGTTGGGTGCATATATGTTTACAATGTCTATGTCTACTTGATGGATTCTACTCTTGAATATTTTTTAAGTGTCCTTCACTCTCTCTTTTTATGGACGTTGTTTTGAAGCCTATTTTGTCTTATGTAAGTATTGCTACTCTGGCTTTTTATTTCCTGTCCATTTGCTTGGAATATTTTTTTCAACCCTTCACTTTCAGTCTATGTATGTCTTCTGTTCTGAGATGGGTCTGCTATAGACAGCATATGTATGGGTCACATTTTCTTATCCATTCAGCTACACCATGTCTTTTGATTGGAACATTTAATCCATTGATATTTAAGGTTATTATTGATAGGTACTAATTCATTGCCATTTTCCCGCTTGTACCTGTGTTCCTCTTTCTTTCACTCCTTTTCTTCATCTTCTGAAAGCAACCCCTTTAGCATGTCTTGCAATGCTGGCTTAGTAGAGATGTATTCTCTTAGCCTTCTTTTGTCTGGGAAGCTCCTTATTTGGACTTCCATTTTAATTGAGAGCCTTGCTAGGTAGAGTAGTCTTGGTTGTAGGTCTTTGGTTTTGATTGCTTGGAATATTCCTTGCCATTCTCTTCTGGCTTCTAGTGTTTCTGTTGAGAAGTCAGCTGCTAGTCTTACTGTGGCTCCCTTGTACACTACTTCTTGTTTCTCCCTTGGTGCCTTTAAGAGTCTCTCTTTTCCTTTGAGTTTTGCCATTTTAATTATATATCTTGGAGTGGGCCTCTTTGGGTTCATCTTGACTAGAACCCTCTGTGTTTCTTGGATTTGACTGACTTTTTTCCTCATCAGGTTAGGGAAGTTTTCTGTCATTGCTTTTTCACACAGGTTTTGTATCACTTACTTATTTTCTTCTCCTTCTGATATTCCTAATATATGAATACCATTATGTTTCACATTGTCTTGCAACTCCCTTAACCACTCTTCATTTTTCTTGAGTCTTTTTTCATTTTGTTGCTCTGTCTGGGAATTTTTTTCAACCTTGTCTTCCAGCTTGTTGACTAAATTCTCTGCCTCATCAAAACTGCTTTTTATTCCTTCCACTGTGTTCTTCTTTTCAAGTATTGTATTTTTCATTTCCTCCTGGTTATTATTGATAGTTTCTATTTACTTTTTCATGCTGGTGTCATTCTCAGTAAGTTCCTTAAACTTTTCCTGGAGTTCTTTGAAGTTCTCACTGACCAACTTGAGCATCCTTACAACCATTATTTTTAACTCAGTGTCTGATCATTTGGTTGCCTCAATTTCATTTAGCACTCTTTCTGGGGATTCCTCCTTTCTTTTCAGTTGGAGGTTGTTTCTTTGTCTCCCTATTTTAGGTGGCTCTTCTTGTGTGTTTCTGTGTGTTAGATTGATCTGCTTTGACTCCTTGTCTTTGTTCTATGGTCTTCTGTGGTAGGAGACCTGTGTGGCTCAGTGGTACAGTCTCCTTGATCACTTGCACATGATGCTTTTGCACTGCCCTTTATGCCTTTTACGTTGGGCCTCTGGTTGTAATTGGGTTTCGGTTGTTGTGGGGTCATTCTTTTGTGGGTTCTTCCCTCCAGCTGACTGACTGAGAATCACTCCTCCATCCAATAGTATACAGTACTGTTGTGCAGGTACTGTCAGAATGAAAACCATTCAGACCAGAAAATGGACCCACACCTGCAAAAATAACCCTCACTCACAATTACACTATCATAAGCAAATGAGTCAATATTAATAAAGGTATAAAGAGATTAAAACTATTATAAGAAAGGGAAAAACAAATATGAGATGACTAACTGAAAGAAAAGACTTTACAAGGGTAGAGGGATGGGCAATAATAAGAGTAAGATGTACACCCTGGCTGGTGTGGCTCAATGGTTTGAGCACCAGCCTGCAAACCAAAGGTTGCCGGTTGGATTCCCAGAGAATGCACATGCCTGGATTGTAGACCAGGACTCTGATAGGGAACACACAAGAGGCAACCACACATTGATGTTTCTCTCCCTCTCTTTCTCTTTCTCTTCACCTGTGTCTAAAAATAAAATAAATAAAATTTTTAAAAAAGAGTAGGACATAGGTATTTTTAAATTTTTTACAACACTCCACACTAAACTGTTTAAACTCCACAGTGGTTTCACTGGCAACAGTGCATGAGGGTTTCCTTTTCTGCACATCCCTCCCCACCCCCTTGTTATTTCTTATCTTTTAATGATGACCATTCTGACAGGTATAAGGCAATGAACTTTAAGGGCATTGTTGGGAACCGCCCTGACTGGTATCAGAAGCTGAAACCCCTGCCTAGGCTAAGGCTAAGGGAACGCCCTTGGAACTGTAAGCCAGCAAGGAGACAAAAGCTTATCTTCCTGCTGCTTTATTCATGACTGAACCCCAAAAAGCTTGGTCGGTTAGCCAAAGACAGGTAAGATTCCCCATGGGGGGAACGACCTAAGACAGGCACGATCACTTTGGGAGGCCGCCCAAAAGAAGGACTTGGGGGGCTGCAGCAAAAGGGGGTGATGGACCCTCGCTCCTCGGCTTTGACATAGCCTGAGTTCTCAGCATCTGAGAGAAAACCTCCTTGTCTCCCAGTTGCCTTAGTTCCCTTGCTCCACCTAAGCCTGAAACAATGACAGGGTGGTGCAGCTCGGTACTGAGAAGTGCGGATTCCCCGGGGTGATCAGGCCTAAGAAAGAACATGTAAATTACTGTGAAACCTTCTTTGTTTAGAATGCTCTCAGTTGAATGAGAAGGGTCTTAGGAGGAAGTTATTTTGTTCCTCAGTCTTACAGCTCTTTGACCCCTAACTCAATAGACCGGCAGAGTTCTTTGTTTTCTATGGTTCCTTACTTCCCCCTAATGAGTACTGTACTTTACCTGAATTATTATGCAGAATGAGCCCAATAAAAGCAGGTATGGACTGTAAATCGGCGCGCTCCCCACTAGGGGGGGTGGCCATTTCATCCCTACTTCCCCACAGAAACTAGTTTGTCTCTGTGCATGTGTGGTTTTTCTCACGTGTTTATCGTCGAGCCATCCGCAGCATTCTGTGGTCACTGCTGGCCGGTGACCCACGTGCAACAGGCATTGTTCTAAGTAAAATAAGACAGGGAATGATAAATACTGTATGATATCACTTACATGTGAAATCTAAAAAAGTCAAACTTGTAGTAACAGAATTAAATGGTGTTTACCTGGGCTGGAGATAGGGAAAATAAGGAGATGCTGGTCAAAGAGCACAAATATCTGGTTAGAAGATAAATAAGTTTGGAAATCTAATGTATGGCTTTATGATTACAAATAACAATACTATACCATATACTTGGAAGTTGCTAAAAGAGTAAATTTTAAATGTTTCCACCAAAACTAAAAATATAATTATGTGACATGATGGAGATGTTAGCTAACATTATGTTGATAATCTCATTACAATATATACTTGCATGAAATCAACATATTGTGCACATTACAATTACATAATATTGTATTAAAAATATATATCAATAATGCTGGGAAGAAGAGGCAAGTGTCTCACCTTTAGCCAAACAGCCAAAGACTACTAATAATGTTGTGTCTTTATATAGGGTAAGGAGTAAAAGATCATTACCCATCATTGAACTACATACCTTGCATTTATTAGGCCATTTTAAGCTCAAAAGATTATATTTTATAAAAACTCCCCAAAGAGTACTGTTTTTATGGCCTAAGAAGAGAAACATTGGTCCTAGACTACTAAGGTTTGAATATTGGTTCTGACATCTGCCCACCCAATGATCTAGAATAAGTCATTTAACTGCTCTGTAAAATAGGGAGGATGACAGGACTGACCTCATAAATTTTCTTTTTGTGTGTTTGTGCACATGTGTGTGAATGCACAGAATAACTCAATACATAATAAAGTGTTTTAAATAGTGCCCAGTACTCTATCCATATATATTAATGGCCAACACTTGTAGAGCAATGCTCAAGGTCACTTACCCAGTGTTTGAGTAGGAATCCAACAGAGGTTCTAATCTGTACTTGTAATATATCTGACCAATAGTAGAAACTCTCTTACCTTTGTTTCTTTCCCATACCTACTAATTCTGCAGGCCCTTATTAGTCTTTGGAGGAAATGAGCAGATTTTATTATTAGGTATAAATTCATGGCACTCCCTAAAAATCCTGCTCCTCATTACCTTATACCTCATCAAAAATATTGAAAAACGGTTGTTATCTGTAGAGATACTTTGCTGATACTCATCTGGATCTCATAATACATGTCAGCCCATGAGGCAACCATTGGCCATTAATTCAACAAATATTTCTGAATGCAAGCCTCTGATATTCTTTTTTATATATAAGCATTTTAAATTTAGAACAGTTTAAGATTTACAGAAAAATTGCAAAGACAGTACACAGAGTTCCCATACAATGCCCTATTTCCATTATCATTAACATACTACATTAGCATGTCACATTAGTTATAATTAGTGAACCAATATTGATACCTTTTTATTAAAATCTGTAATTCATTCAGAATTCCTTACATTTTACTTAATGACCTTGTTTTATTCCAGGAACCCACCCAGGATACTACATTGCATTTAGAAATCATGTCTTCTCAGGTTCCTTTTTAGTGTGAGTACTGGTCAGGCTTTTGTATAGCATTCTTTTTTTTTAACATTTTATTTTTATTTATTTTTAGAGAGGGAAGGGAGGGAAACAGAGAGAGAGAGAAACATCAATGTGCGGTTGCTGGGGGCCATGGCCTGCAACCCAGGAATGTAGCCTGACTGGGAATCAAACCTGTGACACTTTGGTTCGCAGCCCACGCTCAATCCACTGAACTACACCAGCCAGGAACATTCTTAAATTAGAATTGACCCTTCCCTCAAGATTACACTGGTGTTTTATGTTTTGAGTGAGAAAGACCACAGAGGTAAAGTGCCATTTTTTCCATTTTTTAAAATTGTTGTTCAAGTGCAGTTGTCTCCATTTCTCCCCACCACTTCCCCCACCCCAATCATCCCCACTTCCCACCCTTGATCCTACCCTCCTTTGGCTTTGTCCATGTGTCCTTTACACATGTTCCTTGATGATCCTTCCTGTTTCCCCCACCTCATTGCCCCCTCTCCCCAACTCTGGTTACTATTAATTTGTTCTTTATTTCAGTATCTCTGGTTACATTTCATACTATCACCATGATTTATTGCTGTTGATACTCATCTTAGTTACCTAAGGTAGCATTTGTCAGATTTCTACATTGTAAACTTATTCTTCTCCCCTTTCTACTCTATTCTTTAAAATAAAGTCACAATGTGTAGCCCGTATAAAAAAAAGTGGGGAGTTATGCTCCACTTCCTTGAGGGTAGAATAACTATATAAATTATTTGGAATTCTTCTGCATAGGAACATCAAACTTCCACAACCATTTGTTAAGGAAGTCAATCCTTTTACCATGAAATGGTGTTTGCTGCTTTTCAAAGATCAGTTGATACTTGTGTAGATCTTCTTCTGGGCATGCTGTTCTGTTTCATTAATCAATGTGTCTATAATGTTGTTAGTATCATGCTGTCCTGATTACTGTATTTATTGTGAGACTTGAATGTGGGAAGTGTGATTCCTCCAACTTTTTTTCTTCTTCTTTAGTATTGTGTTGTCTATTCTAGATCCTTTGTTTTTTATGTAAATTTTAGAATCAGTTTGTCAATATTTAAAAATAACTTGCTGAAATTTTGATCAAAAATGTGTGGATCTATGGATCAAATTGGGAAGAACTGCACCTTAACAATATTGAGTCTTCCACTCCAGATTGCAGGCCTTCTTTCCATTTTTTAAATTTCTTTCATGATTTTTATGGCTTTATAGTTTGACATGTATTATGTATATATTTAGTTATATTTATTCCTGAATATTCATGGGGTTGCTATTATTAATGATATTTTATTTTATTTTTTATCCTCACCTGAAGACATGCTTATTGACTTTGCAGAGAGGGAAAAGGAGCAGGGTGGGAGACAGAAACATCAATGTAAGAGAAAAGCATTGATTGGTTATGTCTTGCATGTGCCCTAACTGGGACCAAACTTACAACCCAGGCATGGGAACTGAACCCATGACCTTTGTTTTATGGGAGGACACTACAGCCAAATAAATGAGCCACACTGGTCAGGGCTGTTAATTATACTTTGGAATTTCAAATCCCAATATTTCACTTATAGGATATTTGAAAATAATTGACTTGTATATATTAATCTTGCATCCTGTGACCCTGATATACTGGAATATTCATTCCAGTAGGCTTTTTGGTGTACCCTTTTTTGAAATTTTCTACATAAAAAAAGCATGTTACTTGCAAATAAAGACAGTTTTATTTCTTCCTTAGATTTCTGTATACATTTTTTGTCTTGTCTTCTTGCACTAGTATGATTTCAAGTGAGATGTTAAATAGGAATAGTAAGAGAAGACATCCTTGCCTTGTTCTCAATCTTAGTGAGCAAGTATACTGTTTCTCACCATTAAGTATAATGTTAGCAGTAAGTTTTACATAGACATTTTTATTAAGAAAATTCCCTTCACTTTCCAGTTTTCTGAATATTCTTATTACAAATGCATGATAAATTTTGTCAAATGTTTTTCTTCATTAATTAATATGATCATATGAGTTTTCTTACTTATTTGCTCATTGGTGTTGTAGATAACATAGATTGATTCTCCAAATGTTGAACCACTCTTCTGTATCTGGACAAAAGTCCGGTTGACCATGGTGTATAATTTATGTTATGTAATGCTGGACTTGATTTGCTCATATATAGATAAAAATGTCTGTATCTGTATTCATGAGATACTTATTCTGTTTTTTTCCTATGTTGCTTCTGCTTCTATTTTTCTAGAACAGATTGTAAAAATTGATATAATTTCTTCCTTAAGTATTTGCTAGAAATCCTGTGAAATGATCTGAACCTGGTACTTTCTTCTTTGGAAAAAATATAATTATTGATTTAATTTCTTTAATAGATATAAATAGGTGTATTTAGATTATCTATTTCTTATTGTATAATGTTTGATTGTTTATTCCTTAAGAAATAGGCTCATTGTATCTAACTTGTCAATTTAATAAGCACAGAGTTGTCTATATCTCTTTATTTCTTTAATATCCATGTGATCTAACAGTGAAGACATTACTTTCATGTATGATATTGAGAAATTGTGTCTACACTCTTTTTTTCTTAGGTTGATTAAGGATTTATCATTTTTTTATATTTTCAAAGAGCCAAGCTTTTGTTTTGTTGATTTACTCTATTACTTTTCTGTTTTCACTGTCACTATTTCTGCTCAATTTTATCATTCTTTTCTTTTTAAAATCTCTTTGATTTACAATTCAATTATTCTTCTTTCTCTAAGGGGTAAACTTAGGTTGTTCATTTTAGTATTTTATTATTTTCTTATATAATGATGTAGGTCTATAAATTCTTTCAAAGTGCCATTTCTGTTGCAATCCTCCAATTTGATAAGTTACATTCATATTTAGTTTAAAATATGTCTTCAATTTTCTTGACACATCTTATTTGACCTGAGTTATTTTAAAAGTATGTTGTTCACTAATATTTCAGAATTTTTTTTGCTTTATTTCTGTTGTATACGTCTAGTTTAATTCCACAGTGTTCTGATAATATATTTTGTATCATTTTTACTCTTTTAAATTTGTTTAAGTGTCTTCTATGGCCCAGAATGTGATCTATCTTGCTGAATGTTTCATGTGAGCTTCAGAAGAATGTATTCTGCTGTTGTTGGATGAGATATTCTATAAAAGTCAATTAGAACAAATTGATTGATAGTGTTTTTCAGGTCAACAATTTCTTTATTGATTTATTGCCTGCTTGAACTATCAAATACCATCAGAGGGATTTGAAATCTCCAACTATAATAGTAGATCTATCTATTTTTCCTTTCAGTTTCTGCCTCAGGTATCATAACATATACACATTTAGGATTGTTATTCCTTCTTGAAGCATTAATCACTTTTCATTATGTAATGTCCCCCTTTATTACTAAAATTTTTCCTTGTTTTGAGGAGTGTTTTGCCCCAAATGAGTGTGGCTACTGCAGCTTAATTTTAATTAGTGCTAGCATGGCATATTTTCTCCATCTCTTTACTATCAACATTGAGATACTGTGCATTTGAAGTACGGCTCTTGTAGACAATATATAGTTGGATGTGTTTTTTATTCAATCTGATCATCTCTATTTTTAATTTGTTTACATTTAAACAAAATAAATTTACATTTAAAAAGATTATTGATATAGTTAGCTTAATTTTTACAGTGTTTGTAGCCATTCTCTTCATTGCACTTATTCTTTTTTTAATTTCCTTTCATTTGCTGCCTTCCTTAGTTTTACTTGAACATTTTATATAATTTCATATTATTTCCTCTATTAAAATATCAATTATACTTCCTTAATTCCTTTAGTTATTGCCCTAAGATATATATATATGTGTGTGTGTGTATCTAAATTTAAACTCATCTTGAAAAAAACTATACCATTTACATATAGTATGGGCAGCTTATAACACAGTATGCATAATACAGGTAACACAACATGGTATTTATAATTCCTTCCCTCCCTCTCATTTGTTATAACATTTCTGTCATTCCTTTCACTTATCACTATAACAACTTAATATGTTTTAACTATATTTTTCTAAATAAATAGTAGCCTTTTAGAACAATTAAGAATATGAAAAATCAATACATTTTTATTACCTTCATTAATTCTTTTCCCAACATGGTTCCTTTGTTTATGCAAATCAGGTTATTTTTTCTGTTTACTTTTTATTTTTATATTCTAACTGTGAACTAATAAAAATGCAATTTTCTTTTTTCACATATTTTAATTGTTGTTCAAGTACAGTTGTCTCCATTGTCCCCTTCACCATGCCCCCCCCACCCCAGCCATCCCCCTTCCCACCCTTGATTCTACCCTTCTGTGGCTTTGTCCATGTGTCCATTATTCCTTCCCACCTCCCCTCTGGTTACTGTCAGTTTGTTCCATTTTTCAGTGTCTCTGGTTATTTTTTGCTTGTTTGTTTGTTTTGCTGACAAGGTTCCACTTACAGGTGAGATCATATGGTATATGTCTTTCACTGACTGGCCATCTGTATGTCCTCCTTGCATGGATATGGACAATGGTGTATGAATTGACTATGGGAGTCAGGGGACTGGTGGCGTAGAGGGGATCATGGGACAACAATAATAACATAAACAATAAAATATTTTTAAAAATAAAAATAAATAAATTGGGGAGGATTCGAGGTTAAAAAAGAGAAAAGTCCTGTTCAGAAGAAAAACATGATTTATTTGTTCTCTATAAATGAGATATCATTTGTTTTCTATAAATGAGATACCACAATGAGATATCATCTCACACCAGTCAAATGACTCTCATTAATAAACAAACAAACAACAAGTGCTGGATGTGGAGAAAAGGGAACCCTAGTGCACTGTTGATGGGAACATGGTGAAAAAATGGAACACTTCTGTCTTGTTGGTGGGAGTGCAGACTGGTACAGCCACCAGCCACTGGTACAGAAAACAGTATGGAATTTCCTCAAAAAAGATAAAAATGGAACTGCCTTTTGATCCAGTGATTCCACTGCTGGGAATATACCCTAAGAACCCCAAAATACCAATATAAAATAATTTACGCCCCCTACATTCAAAGCAGTGCTATTTACAATAGCTAAGATTTGTGTAGAACTTCTTTTAACATTTCTTGCATGGCAAGTCTGCTGGTGATAAATTTCTTCCATTTTTCTTTGTCTGAAAAAGTCTTATACCCACTTTATTTTGAAGGTTAATTTTTTCAAATATAAAATTCTAGGGGTTTTATTCAACATTTTAAACCTTTCAATTTACTGTCTCTTGGGGCTAGTTTCTGATGAAAAGTCCCCTGTAATTATTTTTCTTGGTCCTCTACTTTTATTCCCACCTCAGGCTTTTTTCAAGATGGTCTGTTCTTGTTTTCTGCAGTTTGAATCTGATATGTCTAGATGTGAGGCTTTGGTATTTAACTTGTTCGGTGTCCTCTGAATTTCCTGTGTCTGTACTTTGTTGTGCACCATTAATTTTGGCAAGTTCTTGGGCACTATTTCTTCAAGTATTTCTTCTGCTTAGTTCTTTATTCTTCTGTTATCTCAACTACATGTATGTTTCACTTTTTAAAATTATCTCACAAATCTTGGAAGCTTGGTTCTCTCATTTTTTTCTCTTCACATTTTAGTCTGCAATGTTTCTATGGGACTATTTTTAAGGAGTTTGATTCTTTGCGTAGTGGTGTCCAGTCCATAGATGAGTCCATCAAAGGCGTTCACTCTCTCTATCAGAGTGCTTTTGTTTCTAGTGTTTTTTAAATCTTTTGTAGAGTTTCTATCGCTCTGCTTTCATCACTCGTATGTTGTCTATTTTTTTTCCATTAGAGACCTTAACATGGTACTCATAGTTATTTTAAATTTCTGATCTGATGTGTTTAATCAATGCTGGAGTTGTAGGTGCTAGAGGCTTCAAATTCCTGTAACCTTTTCATTTCCCCTCCTGACTTTGCACTTCCCTAAATACTCCTCTTCAGAGAAAGTCTGGGTCTCACAGCTTTTTTAATTGCAATACACTGTTATTACATGAGAATCTTGTTAGCATAGTGAGAATGTATGGGGAAAGGGGAAGTATTCTATAACATTCTGATCAAATTATAGTGTTTAGTGGACCTTTCTCTTAGGGCTCTGACCTTCACAAGTGATTCCCAGTACTTTTTCCCCTGGCTGTATCAGTCCTGGCATCTTTGGCTGTATTTGTTTTCTCCCTCAGTCAAAAAGAGAATAAGAATGGAATGAAGTGTGAGCAATGCTTTTCCCCCACCTGTGATAATATTCTGGTAAAGTGTTTTTTCCTTGGATATTTAGGCTTTGTTGTGGACAACCCTCGGGATGTATTTCACAATGATTCTTCCAGTTCTTTCAGCTACAATCCATTGTTATTTTGCTAGTCCTGTAGGTGATGAGATAAGAGATGGAGGAAGTGAAACATCTATAATTTTGTGATTAAATCTCTCTGTCTTAATAGGTCTGTGTCTCTCACAAGTGCTTCTCCAGAGGTATAGCTTTATTTTTCATCACTTTTGAGTCAAAAAGGCCAGAGGGGACTGGAGAAATGCCCTTCCCTAGCTAGAATAAGCTACTTCTAAGGCCTTTTCCCCTTGAGAGTGGCCTTCACTATAGAGAACACTCAGGTTACATTTCACAGTGATTAAAATTTCAATTCTGTTCTCCCCACCACAGGTATAAGAGGATATTTCTCACATCTTTATCTTCAGAACCTGGTAGGGTTTGGGAGGTAATGACCCATAAACCTCTAGGGTCCTCTAAGACCATAGCCTCCCAAAACTTCTCATTCTCATGCTAGTCCATGCTCATCTTCCAGCAGTTCATTATTTATTCACACTTTTAGGGTTCCTAACACTTATGGCTCCATCCTCTTCTCCTTCAAGGAAACAATCCCAGCTCTGATCCTCTGGATTCACCTGTCCTCTAGATTTTGAGGGGGTAATTTGCCTTGTAAACTTAGTTCCAAGAAAGTGATTGGTTTTCAGTTTTTTCAGCTTTTTCTTTTTGTAAGGACATGTATGGCTTCCACCTCTTTACATGTTGGAGCTTAGGCCAAAAGTCCATGATTTTTATTTCTTAAACATAAATAAGACATAATCTCTAAACATAGTTTAGTCTAACAAAAGACCACAGACAAATTAAAAATGCACACATCAATGTGTTCATTTTAAATGGTGATAAGTGTGGCAAACATAAAGAATAGAGAACTATGAGGAAGAATAATGAGGTCATTTTCTGGTGTGTCAGGGAAGGCTTCTCTAAGGGAGAAACGATAAAACTGGGACCTGAAGAATTAATAAGAGTTAGGGTGAGGGAGCTGTGAAAAGTGGCTCAGAGACGGAAAAGAGCTGGACTCAATTATTTGCCTAATTTGTGACTGAAAGAAGGGCAGAAGCAGCTCTGAATGAGTTTGGAGTAGCTGACAGGAGTCAGTCTAAGCAGGTGTATTAAGACATGCATGTTAAGAAGTATTACTATAAGTGCCTAAGAGAGCCATCAAAGAGCTTTAAAGAGTGAAGCGAAATGATCACCTCATGTTAGGTTACTCTTGCTGCAGTGTGAAAAACTGATTAAAGTGAGGCCAAAGGAAGTGGAGACACCAATTAAGAAGCCACAGCATTAGTTCAAAAGTGGATGGTGTTGGCTTGATTCAAATTAATGACAGTAGAGAAAAAAGTAAGTAAACTGATTCAGAATACATTTTTGGATATGAAAACAAGACTGATAATTATCTCTTTAAAAGATTATGAAAAGCCAGATTCTAGTTCTATGTTTAAGAAGCTGGGAAGTTCTTAGGAAATTGCTGCTCCATCCTAACAAGTAAAAAGCCCTTTAGCCACTATGCTGTACTCCTGAAAATAATAAAGTTTACATTCCAAAATGATATGGAAAGGAAAGTATAATTAACATGAAAATGAAAGTTAATCATAAAAATGCTAAACATGTAAATACCATCAACTCTTTTTTTTTTAATCTGTAAGAGAAAGAAGGATACGATGGAGCGGCTGTCCACATAACTGGAGAGACAAACAGGTGAAGCCAGGAGCCACTGATTACCAGCCACAGTGGAGACACACAATCGGAAATCTTCACAGACACCAGGGGAGGAAAATCTGAACTATCATTGACAGATTGCTGGAGGGTCAATACGCACACCTATGAGAATAAAATCTCCAAGGGGAATCCAGTCATAGGAAGAGCTTCTACATTATTGTGAGATTCACCTCCAGGAGCTAGACTAAGTTCCCGCAGGAAATATCAGAAAAAAAAAAACCTCATGCTTCCTGTAAGATGAGGGCAAAGGAACCATTTTGATTTACACCAGAGTATTCTGCTGCAGAGTATTCTCTTTCTTTTTTGTTTTTAATTATTTTATTGTTGTTCAGTTACAGTTGTCTGCATTTTCTCCCCACCCCAGCCAAACCCACCTCCCTCCCTTGCTTCCACCCCACCTCCTTGGTTTTGTCCATGTGTCCTTTATAGTAATTCCTGAAAACCCTTCCCCCCATTATCCTCACCCACATCCCCTCTGGTTACTGTCAGATTGTTCTTAATGTCAATGTCGGTGTTTATATTTTGCTTGCTTTTTTCTTTTGTTGATTAAGTTCCACTTATAGCTGCAATCATATGGTATTTGTCTTTCACCACCTGGCTTATTTCACTTAGCATAATGCGTTCCAGTTCCATCCATGCTGTTGCAAAGGGAAGAGTATTCTGCTTCTCTTAATGAGACCTACCCTCAGGAGGAAGTAATTAACCAAGAAGCCTAACTTTCTGGGGTCCTATCAGAGCCTAACTGACCTGGGGGGAGGGAAAAACCAAACCCCAGCACTCCAGCCATTTTGTCCCACCTAAGAGGGGAGAAAAAAATCCAGGAAGCACTTAGGAAGCTCACTGTCCACAGGCATAGGCTCACTAAAAGACTGATACCTGATCACGGGAATATAGAACATGTCCCCTTCACAACACTACCACCGTGTTGTTCAAGGACTATGCAAAGCAATGCTTTCACCTGGTACATCAACTAACAATAGTAAAACTACAAAGCATAGCAAAAGTCAAAAAGAAAAAAAAAGACTGTGAAGAGAAAAATAAACATCAGAACCAAATATGCAGGGATGTTAGAAATTATCAGATTAGGAATTTGTGTTGCCACCTTTCAAGGTCAGGCAGGTTCCTGGTATTTGTACAGATGGAAAAATATTCACAGAGCCATTGGGATGTGTGGCATGCCTTTATTCATGGGTAGGCGAGCCACGCACACTGCAAGCTATGTGTCTATCTGCATGTCTCCTGTCATGGCCTCTGCTCCCCAGCGTGGCACCCACCGTGGCACCTGTCCCCTTATGTTTCTCATCATCATCGCCTTCAGCAAAGAGTCCCTACCTGTTTAAGTACTAGAGGGAAACAAAGCCAGCAAGATACCAGAAATTATATAACATAACATAATTCTGCACATGCAAGCCCACCTCAGGTTATGGAAACAATTTATCAGGCACGGTCTCAAGGCTATGAGAACGCTAGTTATCAGGTCCCTCCAAAGTTCTGGGAACACTGCTTCCCTTTGCTACCCAGACACCTGGGTGAGGAAGCCAGACTGCCTCCACTTACCCGACAGAATTTAAAACAACTACAACTCATATGCTAAGGGCTCTAATGGATAAAGTGGACAGCATGCAAGAGCAGATGAGCAGTGTAAGAAGAGAGATGTAAATACTAAGAAAGAACCAAAAAGAATTGGTAAAGATCAAAAACCTTATAACAGAAATGAAGAATGCCTTTGACTGGCTTACTAGTACAGTAAACACAGATGAGGAAATAATCTCTAGACTTGAGGATGTAAAAATAGAAATACTGAAAACTGAAAATCAAAAAGAACAGAGGCCAAAAAAGTCAGAATATAATATCCAAAGACACCTACAAAAATGTAGCCATATGCATAATGGGAATGCTACAAAAAGAAGAAAGAGAAAAAGGAATAGAAGAGAATTTAAAACAATAATTACTGAGAAATTACCCAAATTTATTTCAAACACCATACCACAGATCCAGAAAACTCTTAGAATATGGCTTAATAAATGTTAAAAATAAAAATCATACATCGTTTGCCCTCAGACCATAAGAGAATTAAACTAGAAGTCAGTAACAGAAGGCTAACTGGAAAATCCCTAAATATGTGAAGAGTAAACAATATGCCTTTAAATAATATGCATCAAAGAAGAAATCTCTAGAGAAATTTTAAAATATTTAGAACTAAATTAAATAAAAATACAACTTATACAAAATCTGTGTGACACAGCAAAAGCAGTGTTTGGGGGATATTTATCGCATAGGTTGGACATATTTGAAAAGATCTAAAATCAATAACTGAAGTTTCTACTTTAGGAAATTAGGAAAAGAAGAGCCAATAAAATCCAAAGTGAATAGAAGAAAATATATAGTAAATGTAAGAGCAGAAATCAATGAAATTGAAAATAAAAAGTGAATAGAGAAAATCAACAAAACCAAAAGCTGGTTCTTTAAAAATATCTATAACATCACGAAGTCTCTGGCCAGAGTAACTAACAAAAGATGAGCAGACACAGATTACTCATACGCAAATAAAAAAGCAGGTATCTCTACATATGCTGTAGATATTAAAAGATATTAAATATATATTAACAACTCTATGCCCATAAATCTGACAACTTAGATGAAAGAGACCAATTCTTTCAAAGGCATAATCTTAAAAACTCACACACATAAAGAAATACACATTTTGAATAGGCCTATAATATATCTATCAAGGAAATCAAATCAATAAATACTAACCTTCCAAAATAGAAAGCATTAGGTTCAAGATTGGATCACTGGTGAATTCTACCAATCATTCAAGGAAGAAATTATAATAATTCTCTATAATCACTTTCAGAGGGAATACTTTCTTACTCATTCTGTGAGGCCAACATGCCCCTAATACCTAAACCAAAGACATTATAAGAAAAAAATACTACAGACCAATGTCTCTCATAAATATAGATACAAAAATCTTTTTAAAAATATTAGCAAATTTAGCCCTAACCAGTGTAGCTCAGTGGATTGAATGTGGGCTACAAACCAAAGGGTTTCCACTTCAAATCCCAGCCAGGGCACATGCCTGGGTTACAGGCCAGGTCCCCAGTAGGGGGCATGTGAGAGGTAACCACACATTGATGTTTCTTTCCCTCTTTCTCCTTCCCTTCCTCTCTTTCTAAAAATAAATAAATAAAATCTTTTTAAAAATTAGCAAATTTAATCCAACAGTGCATGAAAATAATTATATACCACAACCAAGTGGGATTTATTTCAGGTATGCAAGCCTGTTTCAGTATTCAAGAATCAATGTAATACATCGCAACAACAGGCTAGAAAAGCAAAATGATATAATCATAATTAGATGTAGAAAAATATTTGACAACTCATTCATGATAAAAATTCTCAGTAATTTTGTACTAGAAGACAACTTCCTCAACTTGATAAAGTTTATCCACAAAATATCTACAGCTAACATTACACTTAATGGTTAGAAACTCAAACCCTTCTCACTAGGGTTAGGAACAGGGCAAGAACACCTCCTCCTTTGGCATTGTACCAGAATTTCTAAGTAATTCAATAAGATTAGAAAAGAAAGTAAAATTATATAGATTGGAAAGGAAAACATAAAACTGTGTTTTTGTTGTTGTTGTTTGCAGGTAACATGAGGGTCTGTGTAGAAAATCTGAAAGAATCTAGAAAAATAAAAATACAAAACCTTCCAGAACAAAGAGGAATTATGTCAAAGTTGCAAGAGCTGGAACAACCTCTAGGTAGAAAATCCAAAATAATCACCAAACAACTCACAGAACTAATAAGCAATTATACCAGAAGTGTAGGATACAAGGTTTATATACAAAAGTCAAATGTATCCCTATATACCAGCAATGAGTGTTGGAATTTGATATTTAAAAAAATACCACTAATATCAAGACTCTAAAAAAATGAAAAAACTTAGGTGAATATGTAACAAAATACATATAAAATCTATAAGACAAAACAATATAGCACAATATAGCACTAATATTAGCACTCCAGAAAATGAAAAACTTAAGTACATACCTAACAAAATATGTACAAATCCACATAATTAAACAAATGGAGAGAGCTATCCCATATTCATGGATACATAATTCATTGTCAAGCTGTCACTTTTTCCCAATTTCATCTATAGACTTAATGCAATTTTAATAGTGATCTCTGCAAGTTATTTAGTAGATATCAAAAATGATTCTAGAGGAGAGGGGAGATAGGGACTGATTAAGGGAAGGTGACAGGATTAGTCAAAGAACATATATGAAGGACCCATGGATATGGACAATGATGTGGAGATTGACTTACTATAGAAGTGAGGAGCAGGCTGGGAGGAGGGGGGCAAATGGGGGAAAATTGGGACAACTGTAGTAGTATAAATGACAAAATATTTTTTAAATGATTCTAAAGTTTATATGGAGAGCCAAACAACTCAGAACAGACAACACAATATTGGAGAAGAATAAAGTTAAGGATTCATACTACTGGACTTAAAAACATACTATAAAGCTACAATAATTACAACAGTGTGGAATTGGCAAAAGAACGGAGACATAGATCAATAGAGCAGTTTAGAGAGCTCAACAATTGATTCACATAAATACAATCAACTAACTTTGACAAAGGAGCAAAGGCAATACAATATAGAAAAAATCATCTTTTCAACAGATTGCACTGGAACAAATAGACATCCACATAGAAAGAACTAAATTTAGATACAAATTCTACAAGCTTCACAAAAATTGCCTCAAAATAAATCATAGCCCTGGCTGGCGTAGCTCAGTGGATTGAGCACAGGCTGTGAACCAAAGCATCGCAGGTTCAATTCCCAATCAGGTCACATGCCTGGGTTGCAAGCCATGGCCCCCAGCAACTGCACATTGATGTTTCTCTCTTTCTCTCTCTCTCTCTCTCTCTCTCTGTCTCCCTCCCTTCCCTCCCTAAAAAAATAAATAAATAAAATGGTTTTAAAAAAATGAATCATAGACCTGCATGTAAATGCACAGCTATAAAACTCCTCAAAGACAACTTTGGAAAAAATATGAATGAATCAGGTGTTGATGATGATTTAGATTCAACATCAAAGTTGTGATCCCTGAAAAAATTGATTAATATGAACTTTATTAAAATTAAGAACTTCTCTGTGAAATATAATGTCAAGAGAATGAAAGACAAGCCACAGCCTGAGAGAATGTATTTGCAACAGACATCTTTGTATATTCAGTATACACCTTTGTATATTCAAAATGTACCAAAAACTCTTAAAACTAAACAATAAGAAAACAGATCACCTAATTTAACAATGGGCCAAAGACCTTAACAGACACTTCACTAAAGAGGATAAAGAGATGGCAAGTTAGCATATGAAAAAGTGTTCCATATTATATGTCATCAGATAAATGGAAATTAAAATAAGATACTGTAGGAGGGTACAGGCAGAAGGCCCCCAAAATAAGGGCTTGTAATGGGGTCCAGAACTCAAGGTGTCCAGATTTTAGGATGTCCTCACCCCCTAGCCCCCGGGTGTGGGTTGGGGGAAGGGACAAGTGGAGCAGGGCCATTGAGAGCTGTTTTGCATAGCAACTATTCTTTGCAGCTAACCTCTGGCATGGTCATTTCACACATCTATAACCTTTACTGGTTGCATAGATATGTTAAATAGCCTTGGCCATGCTCTGAGCCAGGGGGATGGAAGAAACTTCCCCTAGGTAAAGTGCCTGGGAGGCAACTCCCCCTAGTTACTGTGCCTGCACCTTCGTGAGAACTTGGAAATAATTGGTTCCACGACATGGGGCCACCCCTGCGCAGACTCATGGAGCCCAATAAAGCTAGAAGGATATCTAAACCCAGACTTGACGGCCATTGAGGGGAGAACTATACGGCTTTAGCAGAGTGGGGACTCTGCAGAAAGATCTGCCCTATAAGAATAGAGTCCCTCCAGCCCATGAGGGCAATCTCTGCTTGGAGTTGGCCTGCTCCCATGTTCTCTGCTATAAACTTTGGGTGTTCAGTTCAATTCTTTGTCCCGAGAATTAAATCACCATGCGAGAGAGAATCACCATGTGACTTTAGCAGAGAACCACCACTCAGCTTTGGCAGAGTTGCGACCCCCCTCCTTGCAGCTATTGAGAAGAGAGAAGCATGCAGCTGCAGCCATGTAAGGAGGACCATACACTTTTGGCACAGGGAGACCCCCCTCTGGCAGCCATGAGAAGAATCACCACGTGGCTTTAGCAGAGAACCACCAGGCGGCTTTAGCTGGAGATCCCAGCAACACAGCTGATGGTGCTGGGAACTGAGGGAGGCCTGCCAGCTGAACATGGATTACTGGGAAGAACCTCAAGCTGCCTGATCCGTGGACTTCTATTTCTTTTCCTGAAATACGGTACCCCAGACTGGTCAAAGGGGGAAGGAAGGACTGTGTGTGTTTGTGGGTGTTTTAAGGAACTTTGGGATTTTGACAAAGACATTAAGTCATTACTTTTAGTCTGTATAACTTGAATAAATAGCTCCTTTCCTTTTCACCAATCTCTAACATGAAGAGCTATAATTCTCTGGCATAGAGAAAGGTGAACCTAGTACAGGGGGACCCCAGAAGAAACGGGGGTCAATTCAGTAGCATTGTGGGACCCTCTTCCCTGGTGGACAATCGGGGAGGATCATGGGAGACCACATACATGTGCAGTAGCTTTAAAGTAATACAACTACTTGTACATACAACTATTTGTACATGCTCAGTAAAAGCCCACCAAAACTAGCCAGGAAAGATCTGCCCTATAAGAATAGATTTCCTCCAGCCCATGAGGTCAATCTCTGCTTGGAGTTGGCCTGCTCCCATGTTCTCTGCTATAAACTCTGGGTGTTCAGTTCAATTCTTTGTCCCGATCACTAAGAACCTGGTTACCTGTGTCCACCTGTGACAATACCACTATACATTCATTAAAATGGCCAAGATTTGATCATGACAACACCAACTGGTGGTGAGGATGTGAAGCAGCAAGAACTCTCATTCATGGTTGGTAGAAATAGAAAATGGTACAGACACTTTGAAAGACAGTTTGATGGTTTCTTACAAAAGTAAACATAATCTTACCAAATGGTCTAGCAATTGCACAAATTGGCATTAACTCAAAAAGTTGAAAACTTATGTCACAAAAAAATTACAAAGTGAACCAGATGTTTACAGAAGATTTATCCATAATTGCTAAACCTTGGGAACAACTAAGGTTTCTTTCAGTAGGTGAAAGAATAAATGAATTTAAACTGTGGCACATGCAGACAATGCAATATTATTTAGCACTCAAAAGAAATGAGCTGCCAAGGCAAGAAAAAATATGGAAAAACTTTAAATGCATATTACTAAGTATAAAAGAAGCCAATCTGAAAAGGCTACATACTATATGATTCTAAGTATATGACATTTTGGAAAAGTTAAAACTATGAAGACAATACAAAGATCAGTTGTTGCCAGGAAATAGGATGTGGGGAGAAATAAGTTAACCAGAACACAGAGAAACCACTCTGTATGATACCATAGTGGTGGATATATATCAATATACATTTATCCAAACCCATGGACTGTACAACATCAAGAGAAAAATGTAAAGTCTTGACTTTGAGTGTTATGATGTATTAATGTAGCTTAATTAGTTATAACAATGTTTAACTCTGGTGGGGGTGTTCTTAATGAAGAACTCTATATAATTGTTGGATCACAGGGTATATGGGAAATTTCTGTACTTTCCTCTTAATTTTACTCTAAACCTAAAACTGCTTTCAAAATATAAAGCCTTTTATAAAAATAAACCAACAAAGAAACAGAAAAGGCTTTCTAATAACCTGGATATGAAAGGTATAGGAGAGAGGAGGTGTTAAGAGTGATTGCCAGATTGTTATCCTAAGCAACAGGTGAATTGTGATGGTAATTCTTGAAATAAAAAATCTGAAGGGAGCATTGTGGGAGGCGGCTCTGCATGGTGTGGGCCCAGCTCCCACTGGGAGATGCACAGGACCCATGCTCATGGACAGGTTTTCCCATGGGGAATCAGGCCTGCAATGTACCTAGGCCGCTATGAGTCTTGCTTTTTGCTAAAACTCCCTCACCCTGAATTGAGGACATTTACTGAAAAGCAACTTCCTAAAAACCATGCTGAACCTTCCAAGGATGAGTGTAACAGTTCAACTCCTTTTGTCTTTTCATTTGTAAATATCCCTCTTCTGTATCCTCTCCTTTGTTTTCTGTATAAGGCAACCACCTAAAGCAAGCCTGTGCAGTTTATGAGGACCTTCTTGTAATGTGCCCAGTAAGACATTAAAAGCTCATTGGAGCGAGGCCAAGGCTTTTGCTCCCCTTGAGAGAAAAGCCATGCCATCCCTTTTCCTCCACCAGATACGGTAATTCATGTGAATGTCTCATTTTCATTCATAATGATGCAGACCCCACAAGCTGGAGTCTGCATCAGAGCATGTATGGAGGTGTGTAATTAATTGGTGATGAGACAGGGATCAAGTGGTCACATATAGACATATTGGTTATAAGTTATCAAAGAACAAGCAAAATAGAGTAGACAGTTGAAGTTACTGGCTTTTAAAACAATAGGATTGATGAATTCCCCTGGCTAGAGTATGTAGAATTAGTAAATTATATGAAATTAGTAGCAAATAGAGCCTAAGTAGTCAATTATAGAAGACTCTTGGGAAGAAAACTATTTTCCATTCATGATCTATATGATTCCTAAGTTTCCACTCAGATCTAGCACTGAATATATGAATCTAAATATCCATCATACTTAGTAAACAAAATATTTTGACATTGTTTCTTTAGCTAGAAAAGATCGCTAAAGTAAACCAAAACGACTGAGCATCTACTATATTCAAGGCACTGAGCTGCATCTTGGTAATTCCAGAGGAATGAGAAGCATTTTGCTTTTGTTTTGTTTTGATTTCATTTCATTTCAAAGCACAGAAGCAGAAGATGAAATAGAGAGTGAAAGAGAGAAAAACAGAAAGGAAAGAGGTGACTACAAAAAAAAAAAAAGCATCTAAGAGGGACAAAGTGACCAGAAATCCATAGATCTTATTAAGACCACTTTAGTCATTGTCAAATCAAACAATTCTATGTTTTCCAGTGTAGAATAAAACATTCATGTCTGATTTCAATTATTGTTGCTCCTAATTATCAACTAAGTGACAATATGTACAAGACAAATTTCTGACATTGAAGAGCTTATAACCTTTCCTTCGAAGTAGTGCTCCCTGAATGAAGTGCTGAGTTAGGTGCAATCTTGCCTTTACACAAAGTTGAGTATGCTTCTTTCCATGCTCTTTGGAAAGGGATTTAAAGGTTTAACCTACATATCAATAGCCTGGGTCAGGGCTTCTCTTTCCAGTGGGATTTCCTGGGTTCCTAGGGGAATTTTTGTTTCACTGAGTTTAACGTGTCCAGGCTCTTCCAATGGTAGCTTTGAAGGGGTTCTTTTATGGGAAGCCTCAAGAGTAGCTGAGAGAGCCATTCCATGGTTCAGGTATGAGCTTAAAATTTTACATTTTTAAGTATTAGTTGAACCTCCTTTCTATTTATTTTTCAACTTTGCTAAAAGAATTCATCAGGTACTTCTCAGAAAACAATCCAGGAGGAGATGAATTCTCAATATATTTCTCGGGTTGTCTTGGATGTCAGAGCAGAATATTATCAAGAGATGGCTTCCTGGAGTATTTTTACATATACCACCTGTTATGGGAAGAATTGTGTCCTAGAACTGTGGCCAAAATTGTTGAAGCTCTAACTTCCAGTACTTCAGAATGTGACTGTACTTGGAGAGGAGGCCTCTAAAGAGATGACTGATAGGTGATTAAGTTAAAATGAGACCTTTAGGGTAAGGCCTATTCCAATATATGGTGTCCTTACAAAAAGAGATAATTTGGACACACAAAAAGACACCAGGGATGCACATGCACAGAGGAAAGACAATGTGAGGACACAGGGAGCAGGTGGCCATCTGCAAGCCAAGGAGAACAGTTTCAAAAGGAACCAAACCTGCCAATGTCTTCCTGCCGGACTTCTAGCCTCCTGCCCTGTGAGCAAATAAATTCCTATTGTTTAGGTTACCCAGGCTGTGATATTTTGTTATAACATCCCTAGCAAACTAACATATCATCTAAGTTTTTCTAGAATGACTTGTATTTTAAAATACAGATTTCCAGGCCCTATTCCAGTGCCTGGGTCATGGACCTGGTATATAAAATCTGCATTTCAACAGTTATCCCAAGAATATTCTGATGCTAATTAAAGTTTGAGAAACTCTGATAGTAAGGTCACCAAACATCTTTATAGATAAAAACAAACATTTAAACTTTTCTATTTTAAAATAATGTTTTGTGAGTACAGTTTAGTAGTAGCAAGGCTTAAAAATTAAGATCATAGAAAATTCACTCTCTCCCTTTAGCTCTCCATTAGCCACCTAATGCTTCTTGCAGAATCAGACTATTCATAATGGTCCCAAGTTTTGCCTCTTACCTTAGGAAGGGATACCTGACAGGTGGTGGACAGGGAACTCCTCATTAACACAGGTGGCTGATTTCATGCCTAACACTTGCCAACACCTGCAGGCTCATCCAAGACTTGTTCCTTTAACTAATTCTATCTTTATGCTTAAAATGTAAAAGAACATTAAATTAAAACTCAGTCACTATATATAGAATATATGACATTTTAAAAATATAGCAATACCTGTTGGAAAAATCTTGGAGCCAAATCTCACCCTCAGACACACAGATACCTCCCACTAATGTCATATTAGGACCCTCTCATTATTTTCAATTAATTAAAGACAATAAATCTTACAAAGGTTGAAATGAACATTCTGATCAATTTCAGGGTAGTTTTTTTTACTCTATTCCTACAAAAAAAAGAACTCTGTGTTCATGCATATAAAGAAATGTGAAAAGAGGCAATGAGTAGAAAAAACATTAGGTAAAGATTTTGAAATTATTTTTGAAATAACCTTGCTCATTTCTGTAATTCACTTTCCTGAAAAGGAAAAATTACACCCATGTGCTGTTGTATGGTTCCAAATTCTGAGTTTCTGAACGCTATGTCAGTTTTTCTCAAGTTGCTTTCGGTCAGTTATTTCACCTATACATCCCATCTTTGATAACAAAATTCACAACTGGAATATTTTTATCACTTCAACTCAGCTCAAAGACATTTATTTAATGTTTCCTATGTGTTGAGCACTGTGCCAGGTTCTGCAGGTTCTGCAATGCTCATCCATCTGAATCTATAGAAGTGACACATATTTTTAACTGAAAATATATTTCCAGACAATGCACATGTACATCATATACACATGCACATAAATACACATGCATAAGACATATTGTCCCTTCCCTGTCTACCTCCTTCTCATTCCTTTTTTCCTCGTCTCCTCTTCTCCCCTCTCCTCTCCCAATTTTCCTTTCCCTTCCCTCCCTTCCCTTCCCTTCCTCTCCCTTCCCTTCTTCTCCCTTCCCTTCCCTCCCCTCTCTTCCCTTCCCCTCCCCTCCCTTCCCTCTCTTCTCTTCTCTTCTCTTCTCTTCTCTTCTCTTCTCTTCTCTTCTCTTCTCTTCTCTTCTTTTCTTCTTTCCTCTTCTCTCCTCTCCCTTCCTCCCCACACCCTCCCCTCCCCTTCCTCCCACTCTTGTTCACAAGTGTGCATATGAGGACATAAATTGCAACTGTACTTGCTAGAACTGCCAGTTTCTACATGATCAATAAACATAAACTGAGAAATTTTTTTACATTGCTATAGAAGGAACAAATAGGATTTTTATTCCTATAGATCAGGTATATATTTCTATTTTCTATTATAATAAGAATTACAACAATGACACTCATAAGAAATTGTAATATTTGCTGGTTGCTTATTTCTATACTAAAACTGTGTTATGTGATTCATATAGATTACATGATATCACTGTTATCTCCTTTTGTAGATGGGACTTAAACTAGAAATCAAGTTTTTCTAGTTTACAGAGCTAGTACCTGGTGGAACAAGACCCCTAACCTGGCTATTCCATCTCCAGAATCCATTTGTATAATGGGGCATGTGACTTTTAGTTCTGCTGAAACAAAAACTTCCAATGTGTAATGAAAATGCTCTTAGATTTACTGGGGTCAGTACTGGAAATAGCCATTTGAAGATTTGCTATTAAGAACATTATTCGTATGACAAAACCTCTCATTGGGCAGTCAGCTTACAGGAGTAACAGTACCTTAGTTACAGAGATTATTTTCCATAATGTAAAAGCAATCTTAATTCAATGTTATTATAAATTATCTAATTTAATTAGTAATATTTGGATTTCCTTATACTGAAAATTTTCTTTTTTTCTGTACTTTTATTTGTAGTCATATTTGGATATATTATTTTCTAAAATTGCATAGTCAGTGATAATAACATTTGATGAAATCTATTCATATTGAACTCATTTTATTCCCTCACATTGAGATTCATTTTATGACGAAAGGATAAATTGTCTTTTCATCTTTCTCTAGACTGGTATGTAATAAACAGAAGAACAACATTAGCAACAATATATTACATAGTCCTTACTCATGCCTCTGTCAATAGCTTTACAAACTACTGAAAATGAAGTTGAAATTATCAACAGGTTGCCCTGGCTGGTGTGGTTCAGTGGATTGAGTGAACCAAAGGGTTGCTGGTTCAATTTCCCTTTTGGGGCATGCCTGGGTTGAGGGCCAGGTCCCCAGTAGGGGTGCATGAAAGGCAACCACACATGGATTTCTCTCCCTCTGTTTCTCCTTCCCTTCTCCTCTCTATATAAATAAATAAATAAATGAAATCTTTATTTTTTTTAAAAGAATTATCAACAAGTTTTCTTTCTCACACACTAAGTTAAATAATTAATAATTTCTATCACTCTCACCACCTTTATCCCCTCCTCGCCCTCCAAATTGCTACTTAACCTGAGCCCTCATCCTGTCTTTCCTAGTCAGAGCCACTGCCCTAGGACTGTCTCTCCTTAGAGCACTTACATTTTCAAAACACACATCTGATGACGTGACTCTTAATTTTAAAATCAAGTTTTATGTTTATGGTTAGTATATATACTTATAATTCAGGTGATTTTTTGTTTGTATAGAACTTTAGAACCAAAAGTTCCAGCTTTGAACAATGTTACTTATTCTAGATAAATATGAGAAATGTTTGTGGGGGGTGAGGGGAAGATATCACTAGGCACTCTGGGTGTAAATAGGATTTGATTTTTATGGAAGAAGAAAAAAGTGATATACTTCTTTCAAATTGAATTGCTGATTTAAGCTCCTTATTGGTCAGGATTATTGTGGGGAGGGTTATCATTTTAGGATATATGGTCACATAAATTTATTTTTATGAAAGCAAAATTTTTGGAAATCTACCACCTGGTATTTCCAAGAGCATTCTATAAGCTGCAGGATGAATAAAATGAATCAGAGAAATAACTTCATCTTCATAGAAATAGTTTGGAGGTCTTAACATGATAAGCAACAAAAAATAAAGTCTTTTTGCAAGGAAAAGAGTCACATGTCTTTTTCATTGATTTTGTCACTTCATTGCGCACAGCAAATCTATGTCAACTTGAGTGGCAAATCTCAGAGGGGGAAAAATGTACAAGTCAAGGCCACAAAAGCAGAAAATATACTTAGGAAATTGTTGTAGTCATAATGAGAGGGCTTATCTTTCAGGATATGGTTCACAAAATTTTATATCCAAAGAGATGTTAAAGACCATTTTATTAATTTCATGTTGTGTCTCTCAGTCAATATGAATCAATTTTCTAAAGAAAGAGAAAAAATATGATTATGTATAATTTCCCTACTAAATGGTCATCATTTCCATAAAGTATTATTAGTTTCTTACTGTATTAGTATGCTGGGGCTGCTATAATATAGTACCACAAAACTAAGCAGCTGAAACACCAAAAATTTATTATTTTACAGTCTGGAGAATAGAGGTCCAAGATCAATGTTTCACAGGGCAATGCTCTCTCTGAAGATGATACAGAAATATTTGTTTCAGACTTCTCCCCTAGCATCTGTGCATGTTTCTGTGTCCAAATTTCTCCCTTTGCACAAAAAAACAGACATAGTGGTTAGGGGGCCAACCTACTCCAGTGTGATCTCATATTAACTAATTCCTTGGCAATGACTCTATTTCCAAATAAGGTCACATTGTAAAGTATCCATGTTCAACATATGAATTTGAGAGGGATACAATTGAACTCTTTTTTGGTTTCTTTTACTTACTTACTTTATTTATTATATTTATGTTTAAAATATATTTTATTGATTATGCTATTACAGTTCTCCCAACTTTTCCCCTTTACCCTCATCTACCCAGTACCCCCATTCCCTCCAACAAACCCCCTTACTTCATGTCCATGGGTCACGCACATAAGTTATTTACTACTCCATTTCCTATACTGTTCTTAATATCCCCCTGTCTATTCTGTACCTACCAGTTTGTACTTCATAATCCCAGAACCTTTTCCCACACTGCCCCCTTTCACCCTCCATACTAATAAGCCTCTAAATGCTTTCCATATCTATAATTCTATTTTTATTTTGCTTATTAGTTTGTTTTTTGGAGTCAATTGTTAATAGTTGTGAATTTATTGCTATTTTAATGTTTATAGTTTTGATTCAATGCAATCCTTATTAAAGTACCCATGACATATTTCACAGATACGGAACAAATATTTCAAAAATTTATATGGAATCATAAACAACCCTGAATAGCTGCAGCAATTTTGAGAAAGAAAACAAAGTAGGAGGGATCACAATACCTGATATCAAACTGTATTACAAGGCCACTGTAATCAAAACAGCCTAGTACTGATATAAGAACAGAAACATAGACCAATGGGACAGAACATAAACCCAGTAATAAACCTGTCTCTATGGTCAATTAACATTTGACAAGGGGACAGAAGCATAAAATGATTTTCTCCTTTTTTTTTTAAATAAGTCACTTTACATTTCATATAATAATGTCTTGGTGACGATGAATTCCTTTAGTTTTTTTCTTGTCTGGGAAACTCTTTATCTGCCATTTGATAGCTTGCTGGGTAGAGCAATCTAGGTTGTAGGTCTTTGCTTTGCCTCATTTTGAATACTTCTTGTCAATCTCTTCTAGTCTGCAAAGTTTCTTTTGAGAAATCAGCTGACAGTCTTATGGGAACTCCCTTGTAAGTAAATAAATGCTTGTCTTTTGCTGCTTTTAAAGTACTCTTTTTAACTTTAACCTTTGGCATTTTAATTATGATGTGCCTTAGAGTGGGCCTCTTTGCATCCATGTTGTTTGGGACTCTCTGTACTTCCTGGACTTGCATATGTATTTCCTTCACCAAATCAAAGAAATTTTCTTTCATTATCTTTTCAAATAAGTTTTTAATTTTTTGTTCTTTCTCTTCCCCTTCCAGCACCCTTATGATTAAAACATTGGTACTTCTGGAGTTGTGCCAGAGTCTCCTTAGTCTATCCTTGTTTTATTGGATTCTTTTTTCTTCTTATTCTTCTGATATAATGTTTTTCTCTTCCTTATGTTTCCAATCATTAATTTAATTCTTGCCTTCACCCACTCCACTGTTAGTTCCCTGTAATTTTTCTTTTATTTCACTTAATATAAACTTTATTTCTGCCTGTTTTTTAATGCTGTTGAAATACCCAATGATTTCCTTGAGAATCTTTTTTTTTAGATTGTATTTATTTTTTTAGAGAGAGAGAAGGGAGGCAGAAAGAGAGAGAGAGAGAAACATCAGTGTGGTTGCTGGGGGCCATGTCCTGCAATCCAAGCATGTGCCCTGACTGGGAATCAAACCTGTGATGCTTTGGTTCGCAGTCTGTGCTCAATCCACTGAGCTACGCCACCCAGGGCTCGAGAATCTTAATAACAAGTGTTTTGAACTCTGGGTCTAATAGATTGCTTATCTCCATTTTATTTAGTTTTTCTGGATGTTCTGTTCTCTCATTTGGGCCATACTTCTTTGTCTCTTCATTTGGCAGCCTCCCTGTGTTTGTGTCTATGTATTAGGTAGAGCTGTTTTGACTCTGTGTCTTAGTAGTGTGGCCTATTGTAGAAAAGCACACCAGTAAGTTGGATGGGGTGAACCCTTAGGTAATCACCAGGGAGGGGCAACCATTGTGAACTAGGTTTGTGGAGTCTTCCATATGGTGTTGCCACTCTGTGGCTCTCGGTGGGGAAGGACTTAGAAAGGGAACAATGTTGCTGCATGGCCTCTGGAGTTTTATCCAAGAGGAAGCTCTCCCATGGCACTCACCCTCATGCCAGATAATGTGATTTCTCCCCGTATGTCACTCGTGCCCTTCCAGCTGCTGCCCCAGTGCTGAAGCCCAGAGGGAGTGGGTCTGCATAAGTCATAAGTCCATTGCAGGCTCTGCAAGAGGAAACTCCTGAGAATCCTTAAGTTTTTTCTGCTATCCTAACCTCCACTGGTTTTTACAGCTAGAAGTTATGGGGACTTATCTTCTGGCACTGGAATCCTGGGCTGTGTGGTCTGGTATGGGGTTGGAATCCCTTGCTCCAAATATAATGTTTTTGCTCCAAAGGTATCCCTCCTGGTTTTTATCTACCACCCTTGGGTGTGGGACCACGCATTCAGTATCTCTGTGCCTCTCCTTATCTTTGCACCTCACTGTGGCCTCTGCTCCTCCACCTCTCTTACCCCTCTGAATAAATGTGGTTTCTTTAATTCTTTGGTTGACAGATTTTCATATAGCTCAATTTTCTGATGATTCTGGGTGATATTTGTTTTGTAGTCTAGTCATAATTTTTGTTGCAATTGTGCAAGGAGGCAAGCCATATTTACCTACACCTCCATCTTCACCTGAAGTCCAATTGCACTCAACACTAGTGAATACTTGGTATTTTATTTACCTTTAAGCATTATGAATAGTGTGGAACATCATTCTCCGTTGGTTGTTTTTGAGAGATTTTACTCTGTGCAAGACTATATAAATAAAATGAAAACAGTTAATTTAGTCAAGGAGCACTATAGGTATATGAAGAGATGTCTAATAATTTAAGACAGTGAGAAATGTGGTCAAATGATTATTACTAAGAACAAGGATAATAGAGTTCTATAAGGCTTTTGAAAGGATGATCAAGCTATACAAAAAAACATTTTATGGTGAAAAAAATTTTATGAACAAAAATGTGAAACTGGTGAATTATACACATACGAAGGCACATACTCATACACAGAATCAAAATTATTAAAAGGAGGAAAATGGGCACAACACTGAACCCTTTGGAGAGCTCTTCTAATGCTATAGTTTGGATTTGGTCACACGAGCCATGGGAAGAGATGTAGAAGCATTTTAGAGTAGCATTCTGAAATGACATTTCAGGGACACTGATTAAGGTAGAAGGAGAAATGACTAAAGGAAGGATATCAAAGAGATAACATATTCAATGTCTTTAGAAGAAAAAGCAAAGTATAGACACTTTACTTTTACTTGTGTGAAATTCCCATCCCTATTCTGAAAGAATTCATTTTGCCAGTTGTCTTCCATTCCTGACACTTCATCAATTATGAAGCAATGGGACCCGGAAGGGCCCAGAAGTAGTCTTACTGCTCTACCTGATTAAGGTGTGCTGGATCATCACAAAACAGAATGACAGTCGTTTGAAAGCCCTGGCCTCAAAGACTAGATATCACAATTTCCCAAATCTACCAACACCTGCAGTCACAAGACAGGGAATGAGTTCACACTTCCAAAATGTTTTAACTATTATCAGAAGGTAATCATGATCCAGTTTGTACTGAAACTTGTTCAGTGAGAAGGTCATTGTTATTCTGGACTGCACATGCAAAAAAATATGTGATGGAACACAGGAAGAGTCCTCTCTTTCTGATTCAGGAGAGACTGGAGCAGGAGTAGGCTTTCAGTTTGGGGACCTCATTAGGAGAAAGAGAGAGACATACTGTGGGAAGTTCAGAAGAAATCAACAGGAATAATTAAGGAACCAGAGGTATTTACTCCAGAGAAAATATTAAAAGAATAAATAATGTGCATGCTGTTGGTTAACTAGAGGGAACATGAAAACTGTCTACAAATACCTAACATGTAAACATTGAAAACTGAAAGTCAATAAAAGCCTAGAGCGAGAAGGTAAAATTAAAAATAAGGCAATTAAATAAAAAAGAAGATTCTGGCAGAATACAAGAGAAAACAAGGCAAGTACTCTACAAATAGATGGCTTAACTTTTCCCAGAATATTTAAAAACAAATTAGTTAAATAATAATATGTGTTCTGTAGGGTACAAGCATCCAGGAATATATAAGTTTTACCCAATAATCTGTCACTTCTTTCCTTTAACAAAACTAATTTTAATATTTGGTCACTAATGGAATAAAGATAGGTTAAAAATACTTTTTTACTTAATTGGAAAATAAAAGTGAATTTTAGCCATCTAAAATATTTGAAGATAGAATGTTGTTTCTGGAAGTTAGTAGATTCAAGCTGATGTTCTCTCTTATCTGGAACCAATTCCACATACCTGCAAGTTACAGAAATGAGCTGAATATTTGTATTTTCTTCTTCATTACCATTCTCCCCTTGGAAGCAAGCTGAGGAAAGGGTACTTCTTTACAAAGGTATAGAGCTGGCTCCTCTTGCCCCCACCCCAGGCTTCTCTCTCACCTGAGTCACTTTGAAAATCCCATCACCACCAAGTCACACATCTGCACCTCTGTCTTTTATTTACTTAATCTAGAGTCTCTTTGAATCTGTAGGATTTGAGTTTTCCTACCAGTACCTCTGGAACATAAAGGAAGATCACCGAGAGAAAGATGTCATCATAAGAAGCATGGTACTTCTACTCATATTCCCCAGTGCCTAACATAGTACAGATCTCAGAAAAACATTTGCAAGTGGAATGAGTGGGTCTTTTCTTCATGGTCCTCTTTAAAACTCTGAAAATGAGTTCCTAATTATCTCATGTTATAGATTCCTCTTTTTTGATGTTTTTCTGGAGTATGACTACTAGTTTCTCAATGATAGAGGCAGGATATTTCATTTAAAACAGCGTTCATGAACAGCACTGTGCATGTTGCTGTGTTCATGCCAAAGCCCAACAGATTGCATATTTACCCTAGAATCTGACCTCACCATACAGAAGGGGTTGAATGGAGCTAGGAACTAGGGATGTAGTCTAAGGTTTAATTCGCTGCTTTGTTTCAAGTCAAAGTCCCAGCTTGTATATGTGTACATAAGAGCCACTCCTGCTAGACCTGTCTCATCAGAGCTGCTGTACTTTTCTAGAAAAAAACAAACAAATGTCTAGTTCAGAAAGGCAAATAGAAATACTTCACAAGACCAATGCAAAGTGAAGTAACCCCAAGACTTAAATGACCACATGAGTAGGACAAGCCTTGGAAGGTTTGCTCCCAGCCCATTACCACTCACAGAGTAGCTTGTGTCCATGGTCTCCTTTTAATTATAGTATAGTTCTTTCTGTTACCCTTGTAGCCTGGCATGTTATACTTTCAAAGGAAGACCTTTATTTATAATAAAAATGAATTAAGCCCCTTTCTGAATTTCATAAACTTATCAATAAAACCACCTTAAATTTCAGCTCATTGCACAAAACAGCTAACAAATTTTCTGCAGTTTTATAGCTCAACAGGTAAAAAATTTCTGCTTATTCCCTGACCTAGACTAATAAAAAATTAATTATAGTAAAATACTATATATAAAAGCACATATTCTTATAAGTTGAACTTGTATTGCTATGTATTTTCCCTTCCATTTACATTTTAAGAAAGCACAGTGAGATCAGGTGGGTAGTAAACTGATCAAAGGCTATATCCAATAAATTGGAAGACATATGGTGTGACTTGGAGCTGCAGAGTGAGTGTTCTCTTGGTCTAGCACAGTTCGTGAAGTGAAGTGTAAAATAGGACACAAGTGACTTGGGTACAGTCATTTAGCATCTGTTCCAGTCATGTTAATTCAGGTTGGACATCATATGAAGGCAGGAACATAACATGATGCAGAAACACTTAAAATAACATAATTGCCAGTTTAATAGCTTGGCAAGAAATGAATGTTTAACCTTTGCAGGCAGAAAATTGGGTTTGTTTTAATAGTTAAGATTCTCGATTCTCCTGAAACCATGACAACATACCATGGCAATAAAGGTGCCCTTCACTCTCTAATAAAGGCAATGGTGATCACTACTCAATCATTTATTCGTTTATTCAGTCTTTAAATCTCATCTCAAGTACGACCTCCTCCATGAAGAATGATTAACAGCTTTAAAGGGTATATTAAAAGTAGAATAATAAAAAGTATGAAATGTTATACTAGAAAATTTCATAAGCAGTAGGTGGACTAAGAACAAATTATGTGATATGAGGCACCTTGATTGAAGTATATTATATATACCATATATTTTAGCCAACACTTTATGTTCTGTAGTAGGGTAAAGATAATTTTCCTACAAATGGTTTTGCCTGGAAAGGGGGAAATAGACCATACTTCTTCAACCTTATGGTGTTGTGAGACTAGACTCAAAATTTCAACTGACTTATTTTTAAATCTAAAAAATGTGACCAAGAGAATATCAGTCAATATGCTCTATTCATTAACATCAGGGTCCAACAAAAAATTCAACAGATTCATAACATAGTTTTAGAGAACAGTTGCTAACTCTGTAAAATGAAAAATTTACATCATTCACATACAAAGTTTGGCAATAGGAGGACAGCACAACATAGGGAGAAAGAGGGCACCAAACTGGGAGTCAGGAACTGTGCTACTACTCATGAACATTAATTAATCACAAGTGGGCCAACTCCTATGAGCTTTAATTTTCTTTATGTAAAATTAGTGAGCTGGACCAGATAGTCTCTAAAATCTCTTCTATCTTTCCAGTCTATTTTATTTTACATATATATATATAGATAGATAGATAGATAGATAGATAGATAGATTATGCTATTACAGTTGTTCCATTACCCCCCTTCATTCCCCTCCACCCTGTATACCCTCTGCCACCCACATTCCCCCCTTTACTTCATGTCCATGTGTCATAAGTTCTTTTGCTTCTACATTTCCCATACTATTCTTGCCCTCCCCCTGTCTAATCTCTACCTACCATCTATGCTACTTATTCTCTGCACCTTTTCTCCCTCTCTTCTCCTATCACTCCCCTGTTGGTAGCCCTCCATGTCATCTCCATTTCTGTGGTTCTATTCCTGTTCTAGTTGTTTGCTTAGTTTCTTTTGGTTTTGCTTTAGGTGTGGTTGTTAATAATTGTGAGTTTGCTGTCCTTTTAATATACATGTTTTTTCTTTATCTTCTTTTCTTAGATAAGTCCCTTTAACATTTCATATAATAAGGGCTTGGTGATGATGAACTCCTTTAACTTGACCTTATCTGAGAAGCATTTTATCTGCCCTTCCATTCTAAATTAAAACTTTGCTGGATAGAGTAATCTTGGATATAGGTCCTTGCCTTTCATGAGTTGGAATACTTCTTTCCAGCCCCTTCTTACCTGCAAGGTCTCTTTTGAGAAATCAGCTGACAGTCTGATGGGAACTCCTTTGTAGATTACTGTCTCATCTCTCACTGCTTCTAAAATTATCTCCTTCATTTTTATCTTGAGTAAGGTAATTATGATGTGCCTTGGTGTGTTCCTCCTTAGGCCAACTTCTTTGGGACTCTCTGAGCTTCCTGGACTTCCTGGAAGTCTATTTCCTTTGCCAGATCAGGGAAGTTCTCCTTTATTATTTGTTCAAATAACTTTTCCACTTGTTGCTCTTCCTCTTCCCCTTATGGTACCCCTATAATTTAGATGTTGGAATGTTTAAAGATGTTCTGAAGGTTCCTAAGCCTCTCCTCACTTTTTTGAATTCTTACTTCTTCATTCTTTTTTGTTTGGTTGTTTCTTTCTTCCTTCTGGTCCAATCCATTGATTTGAGTCCCAGTTTTCTTCCCATCACTATTGGTTCCCTGTGCATGTTCCTTCATTTCACTTAGTGTAGCCTTCATTTTCTCATCTAATTTGTGGCCAAATTCAACTGGTTCTGTGAGCATCCTGATCACCAGTGTTTTGAACTGTGCATTTGATAGGCTGGCTATCTCTTGGTTGCTTAGCTGTATTTGCTGTGGAGCTTTGATCTGTTCTTCTGTTTGGGCCATTTTTTTTATCTTGACCTGCCTGTTACATCGTTAGGGGCAGAGCCTTAGGTGTTCACCAGGGCGGGGCAACTCAGTTGCTGGGTTGTGATGCTGTATGTGGGGGCAGGGTCGGAGAGGGAACAATGGCGGTTGCTCTGCTCTCCATCAGACTCAAGTCCCTTCTGCCACTCCCCCCAAGCAAACTGGGCCTTTTGGGTGCTAATTACCATGTGGGTGGGCTTGTGCACGGTCTAGGACCCCATTGGTCTCTCCAATGCACTCTCCTGTGAGGCTGGGAGTCTCTCCCTGTGCCTCAACCCACACAGGTGTTTTCAATCAGTGCCCCAAGGCTCTATTTCCAGCACTGGGACCCTGGGTTGTGTGCAGTGCCCCACTTCACAATTGCCGCCTTGCTGGGTCTGCCAGTTGCCACCCCTCAACCCAGGTCTGACAGCCGCCTGTGTGCCTAGGGTCCGCCCACTGTGGTCTTGCGCACCCAGGATGCCTTATGTGCCAGGTCCTACTGCTCTTTGTGCTATGACCCCCTCCGACCAGCTGCGCTCTGCCCCTCCTACTGGTCTAGATGAACATGACTATTTTAACTTCTTGGTTGTCAGACTTCCATACAGTTCAATTTTCTGTCAGTTCTAGTTTTTATTCTGTTTCTGAATTGTTGTTGTCCCTATCTTGGCTTTTCGAGGTGGCACAGTGTGTCTACCTATGCCTCCATCTTGGCCAGAAATTTTTTCCAGTGTATTTTAAATTGGTGATCTGTTATTGTTAACAAAGAAAACCTTTAATGGGTTTTTATTTCTAAATAAAATTGATAATACATAATAAATTTAGTGTGCCCTAAATTGTATGTACTATTAATGAATTTCCATTAACATTAATACTATCTATAACCAAGATGGCTTATTGAGAACCAGACCAAGGATACAAAGTACAGTGTTTCTTTATCATACTTCTAAGTATTTCTGGAAATAAGACTACAATTTTAGTCTCATTTGTTTAGTTAGTAGAAAACAATTATTGAGTGTCCACTTTGTGTTAGAAAACCTGTTTTCTTAAAAAATAAAGTACAAAAATATTTTGCAATTATGTTTGCTGTTACTAGTATTCTCTGATGTCTTAAAAAAAATTCTGGATTCTTTTTTTCATATGATATTTCCAAAGTCCACTTTTTCTGAACCATAAGTGTAAAAAATTTAAAATTACAACATAGATAATGATTTTTTTAAAAAACTAAAAAGCTTCAACAGAGGAAAAAATAAGGAAATATAAAACAATATGTATCCATTATTTAGAAAGCAAATACTCTGAATCTATTTCTACATAATATTGGTGTATATTAAAGAATCATTTAGCTTAAACACTGCTATATAAGGCAACAAGTAATATGTGAAGTTTATTGTTTAATTTTTTCAGTACATTCTGATAGATAACATATAAAAAACAAAATTATCAGAGTGCTTTTAAATAATTTCTAGTTGTAAAAAAGGAGAAAGCATAAAATAAAGGTATATTTAAAGCCTATTTAAATTCTTTGTAACACTGTAGAAAATGCTTCAAATATATTTCTAACCTCTTTATTATCATACCCATTTGTATAGCCCTTATTCCAGCACTACCAATGTGTGCATTTCCTCCCCTAACCTGGCTTAATTGCCTCTCTCCACTTCAACTGGATTCTCAAGCCATTCTTACCTGAAAAATATACAATATTGTTTTGAAGCACAGTGAGGTACTGTACATGACAAGCCAAAGGTGAACACTTTGGTGGATTTTATTATGGTTTCTAATTTTGTTCCCAATTTTTCAGGACACATTTCTGTGAGAAATTTATACATCCTTGCTCATTGACTCGTAGGGACTTCATGAGGGATAGTGTGGAGGGATTGTATCTTCAAAAACAACCTATAGACATCTATCTGGTCCAAATGGTGGCAGAGGCAGACATGACTTGCCTCTTCACACAACCACATTAAAATTACAGCTAAAATATAGAACAATCATCACCCAGAACTGTCAGAAATCAAGTTGAATGGAAGTACGACAACAATGGAATTAAAGAAACCACATCCATCCAGACTGAGCCAATAAGCTGGTGCCATATCTGAGACTCCATAAACTGGGCTGACACTGTTTTACCCACCTTGGTGATCCTCAGAGTCTCCATCCCACCCAACTTATGGTCCAACCCTAGCTACTTTTCCATAGGAATGGCTGGTCTTGGCTCATGCTTCACAACTTCCTAAATCCTCTCAACCAAGCCATAGCTGGCCTCAGTGAGCCCCAGGCCCAGCAACCACAGCAGCCACCCTAGATTCACATGTTAGCTTTGTCTAAGAATCTTCAAGCCCAGCACAATTAGCAGCCATCTCAGATTCCTTTATAGCTCAGACAGGGTGGCCTTGGGAAAAACACAAGTGGGGGCTGACCTTGGCCTGCACCACCTGAGAAGCCCCAGTGCCAGTGTACCCAGTTGACAGCCATGGACCACATCAGAGCATCACCACCCTGCCCCTACATGGCTGATCCTCCACAGAGGGCAGAGGTTGGTTGTAAGTGGTCACAGTCAATCCTTGAGGCTGATTGACCTGGGTATATCCCTCCCACTGATCTGCCAACAGCAATCAAGGCTCAGCTACAAGAGGAGGGTGTATACCACCTGCACAAAGGGCACATCTCGAGTGCCTAGCTTAGGTGATGGGGAGGCTGTGCCACTGTACCCTAAATGACACCTACTACATTGGGTCACACTACCAAGACGAGGAGTCATAGCAGCTCTACTTAACACATAGAAACAAACACAGGGAGGCTGCCAAAATGAAGAGACAAAGAAACACTGTCCAAATGAAAGAACAGATCAAAACTCCAGGAAAAGAACTAAACAAAATGGAGATAAGCAATCTATCAAATGCAGAGCTCAAAACACTGGTTATCAAGGAACTTAGTGAGGATCTTAGCAAAACAAAGGATACACTAATTGAAATAAAGAACAACTTACAGGGAAACAACAGTAGAGTGGAAGCCAAGAATCAAATCAATGATTTGGAACCTTAGGAAGAATAAAACAACCAATCAGACCAACAAGAAGAAAAAAGAATCCAAAACAATGAGGATAGTCTAAGCAGCATCTGGGACAGTTTCAAGAGGTCCAAAATTCACATCATAGGGGTACTAGAAGGAGAAGAGGAAGAACAAAAAGTTGGAAATCTATTTGAAAAAATACCAGAAGAAATCTTCCCTAATTTGGTGAAGGAAATACAGATGCAAGTCCAAGAAACACAGAGAGTCCCAGACAACATGAATGCAAAGAGGCCCACTCTAAGGCACATCATAATTAAAATGCCAAAGGTTAAAGTTGAAAAGAGTATCTTAAAAGCAGCAATAGACAAGCATTTAGTTACCTGCAAGGGAGTTCCCATAAGACTGTCAGCTGATTTCTCAAAAGAAACTTTGCAGACTAGAAGAGATTGGCCAGAAATATTCAAAGTCATGAAAAGCAGTGACCTACAGCCAATATTGCCCTAACCTGAAAAGCAATAATTTATAATTGAAGGGCAGATAAAGAGCTTCCCAGACAAGAAAAACTAAAGGAGTTCATCATCACCAAATTATTATTATATGAAATGTTAAAGGGACTTATTTAAGAAAAAGAAGATCAAAACTATGAAAAATAAAAAGGCAAAAAATACATATCTATCAACAATTGATTCTAAAAAAACAAACTAAGCAAACAAGAAGAACAGGGACAGACTTATGGGTACAGAGAGCATTTTGATGGTTGCCAGATGCAAGGGGGTATAAGGGAATGGGTGAAGAGGTGAGGAGATTAAGAAATAAAAATAGGTAGTTACAGAATAGCCATAGGGATGCAAAGTACAATATATGAAATGGAGTAGCCAAAGAATTTATATGTATGACCAATGGACATGAACAATGGTTGGGGGATTGCCTTAGGGAGTGGAGGTTGATGAGTTGAGGGGGCCACAGGGTGAAAAATCAGGACAACTGCAATAGTGTAATCAACAAAATATAATTTTTAAAAGCACCCTATACATTGCTTTACACATACTAAGTACTCAATGATGGTTATTCAAGTAACATATAAGTTATCAGAAAAAATGAGAAGGATGTTAGGATATAAATATATACAGTGATCTTCCATAAAAATAATTAGAGGCTCACAGTTATTTAGAAAACCTCAATGTTTGGGGAAAAAAGTAATTTTTTAAATTTTCTTGGAAATCTGATAATTAGAGATCAACTAGGTTAAAATCTCCTTCAAGAACCAAATATTACGCATTTAGCTTTGTGCCTTCCAGAGCATACACAATGATCAGAATTAATAAATATTTCCTGAACTGAGAGAATTATTTTGTAATAAAATGTCACAAGTTTAGTAACCAAAGTTACAGAAACTGAAATCAGTTCATGTTTGGAATTTTAATCATGAATAGAACAAAGCAACCGAGTGATTTCCTAGCAAAAAAAAAAAAAAAGGTAAATGGCCTATCTTAATGCCTACTGTTAGTTCAGAAAGACTAACACTAATAACTATAAATAATCCCAATGAGAATAACTAATTTATAGTAGTAACTTCTATATGCCAGAAACTGTTCTAACATATATACATACATATGTATATAGGTTGGTAGATATACACATATATATCTATCTATATAGATAGAAATTAAATGAGTGTGTGTATCTATATCTATATTTCTATATATTTTATATGTATATGTAGATACACACACACACACACACACACACACTCATTTAATTTTCCTAACAACCCAATGAGAAAAGTACTATTATTACCTCTATTTTACAACTCAGGAAACTGAGAATTACTGAGCTAAGAAATTTGCACTCAGATGCCTACTATATGCCAGGGACAATGTTAAGCACTCTATACTCATTATCACGTTCAATTCTAATAACTACCTATTGAGGTAGAAACAATATCACTCAAGCAAAAAAAAGAGATTTTGCAAGGTTAAGTCATTTGGCTAAGTCACAAGCTAGTAAATGATAGAGCCAGAATTTGAATCAAATTTGTTTGATTTTAGAGAATAAGCTCTAAATCACTACCCCACTCTAAGAACCACATACAGATATACATCAATAGCATACTGATTTGTGGGTTACACAATGTTTAGAGTGCTAGAAAATATAATAAATGATAGCGTTTGGATTTGAAAGATTTCCACATATGGCAAAGGAATTTTATAAGAAGATGAATAGAAATAAACATAATGCCCTATATTTGAATCCAGTGTACTATCAGCAAAAATATTTTTAAAAGATGTAACTTCTTAGGATAACAAGTGTAAAAATAAAAAGGACTTAGGTGATTTGTACCTAATAATTTTAACAGAAGTCAACACTGTAGAGTGACCATCAATGTCAAATAGACCTAAAATTGCTTCAATATAAACTATGGACCTTTCCACTCAGTACTCATAAGACCACCTGAAATATAACAATCAGTGCCAAATGTCCTGGAAATTCTTAACCTGTAAATTTAAAGGTGTGATAGCTGCTCGTAAATATCAGTAGTACTGCATGAGGGAGAAAGGACATGACTGGCTTAATCTGGACTTAAATGGAAGAAGAAAGTGTAGTAATTATAAGACAGATTTTTAGTTCAATCTAACAGTCAAAGACATTCAAACCTTGAACTGGCTGTTGGCTGTCTCGATGAGGATACTGTCATTCATGCAATGGTTGGAGTGCAGTATGCTGAAGACACTGTCCAGTGGATTCCGGCATCTGGCAAGAGGTCATATTTAGTGTCTCTTCTAAACCTCATTTTCTGTGATTCCATGGAGTCTCGTGTAAGTAGAAGAAAAACAAAACAAACAAAAATTTGAGGAAAGTTCAAGCTAATGATTGAAATAAGGTGACAAGTTATTTAATGTAGTCCCTCAATTTTCCCAACAATTCTGGAGTAGCTGGACCTATATGTACTTTTCAGAAAGTAAAAGAAAAAGGAGTTTGGCTGATTGCTTCATTTTCCAATAAATAAGTCCCTTTTATATGCCTACAGTTATATATGAGAAACAAACTTTCAGAAATGATTCTTATTTCAAGTCACTCAAGCTGTGCCCTTTCTCTATATACTAGACTTTTCCTGGCCCTAAACATGAAAGATGATATTATTTTATGAGTAAAAATTAATATATTAAATCACATTTCAAAACAACTTCAAGGATTCAGCTCAGGGAGAAACTCACATTTTTTTCTTTCTTATAAAGAACATAGCATGTAAAAAACACAAAGAAAACGTATATTGTTGCTTTAGTTACAGAATATTGCTTGTCAAAATGTCCTTCCCTTCTCCCCACTTGACTGTTGTTTCCAACATTCTGTCTTTCCCTATCCTTTGCTTGCTAAAGTAGCTTAGTCTGTAATAAAAGCAACTGCGTGTCAGCTTGAGACTGCCATGAAAACTCACATCCACATAAAGCACTTTTCCAGGTTTGTTAAACTTCTTCACACACACACACACACACACACACACACACAAGAATGAACTGCCTTCATCTTCTCTCTGTATGCCTCTCTCCCACATCTGCCCCTTTTAAACCATCATTCCAATTTTATTGAGACCCTTTTGCTAGAGTACCACATTCCAGTTCAGTCACTATAGGAAAGTAAACCCTAAAGAACGAGTTTGCAACTATGACAAACCATTTCCCCTTCTTATGTTAGCATTTCATCTCAGAGGACTCTTGCCCCTCTCAGGCAGTTGCAAGGCACCTCTTTGTCTGTTGCACTTACTGTATGAAGGTGTGTCATTGACTATTGTAAAGTCAACTCAAAATTGCCAACTTGAAGCTGGCACACGTTTGGTTTTTTTTTAATAGTGTGTTGAAGTTGACGCCCCCATGGGATTTGTGCTGCCCTGACCAACAGTTTATACTTTCATGATATTGCCATTCTGAGACAGCCTTAGGCAGAGCCAACACGCCAACCTCTGTATTTTGGGGGTTGCGAGAGTTGGTGATTGGCTGCAACTCATTTGATCAGAACTGTATCCAACTCCCACATCCATCTCAGTTGTCCTTTCTCATTGTTCTCTCCTCTCTTTTCTGAACTCCCTTGGTTCTTTAAAGTCGAAAAAGTTCTAAAATGTTCAGGGTGGTGGCCCTCTCAACAGGAGGATTTCCCAGCAAGAGAAAAATGCAAGGCATTAAGGCAGTCCTCTTACAAAAGCTATAGGCAAAATTCTCTTCTCAAAGTCCATTTCTCCATGCCTTGATAGGACATACCTACTTCATAAGAAAAATTATGCGAAGAAGCAATTTCTGTTTCTTTCCAGGGGAATACTAAGCATGCTGAATATCATTTAGACTAGTTGTTCTCAAAATGTAATCTGAAGACCAGCAGCATCAGCACCACCTGGGACTGTGTTAGAAATGCAAATTCTTGGCCCCCACCTCAGCCTTACAGAATCAGAAACTCTGAGAGTAGAGACCATGAATCTGTTTTAACAAGCCCTCCTGGTGATTCTGACATATAGTAAAGTTTGTACTGTCTAACTAAACTAAACTGGCAGCTCATGTGTTATTATATTTAATGGAAGTGTATAATTGGAGTAGAATCAAGTAAATGCACAATAATAACAGGAAATAAGGAACAAATATGATAATGGATAATAACTCATGGTGTTTTAAACTGGATTTTAGCAAAATTAACTCATCAAAATAGGACTATATCAAAAATTGGTATTTTATTTGAAAAATGGCCTTAAAATCATGAATAAAAATAACATCCAAATCAAGGTCACTTGATCTATCCTAATATCTGCTAAACTAAATCTGAAGATCAGTTATTGCTGCAACAAATACATCTTAAGCACTTGTTTTTATGTTACACTGTGCTTCATTCCAGGAAAAGAAACAGACTCTGACCTCAAAGCTGTGAGAATCCAAGCCATTCACATGCAATGCTATAAAACAAAGGTGAAAATAACTCTGTTAAGCAAAGATAAAATACTCTGAAAGTTCAGGACAGAATGAAAAACTTCTACCCAATGAATCAGGAAAAGCTTAATGAAAAATATACCTATTCAATGTATACCAAACAGAAGTATACAAGTCAATAAGTAAGTGAAAAATATACTAATCTAATTAAAGATAGTAAGTATAAAACTACAGGACATGATTTTCAAAGTTGCAGTGCTTTATAAAGTGAGGATGTATGAAATCTGAAATTAAGCCAGTTACTGACTGGTGTACTTTTTGGAGGAAATTCATGCATCAAAAGCCCTAAAAGTGTTTATATGATTTCACCTAGTAATTCCATTGTAAGAATTTAACCAGAAGGAATAACCAGAAATATGTACAATGTTTTAAATACAAAAATAACCAATGAAGAAAAAACAGATTAAAGATAAATTTTCAAAACTAGTAGTTTGCATAAATATGTCACCTAAGTAAAGAAATATTGCACTGCTATTAACAGCACATTATAGAACAATTTTTATTGACATGAAAAAAATGACTTTCCCTGACATGGCCCTAAGAGTCTTTGTTTGACTGCTGATATCCATCCTTTATAATAAAAGTGTAATCATAAGCTAGCACTTTCCTGAGTCTCATGTGTTGTTCTAGCGAACTACTGAAGTGTAGTGGCAACCACTGATTTTATATCCCATTGATCAGAAACACAGGTATTCTGGAGAACCCGGAGTTTGCGGCTGGTATCTAAAGTCGTGTGGAATTCTGCCCTCAATTTGAAGTCTGTGCTAACTGTAGGTAGCTAGTGTGAGAGCTGCATCACATTCAGTTTAGAAAAACTTGAGTCTCTATGAGCTTAAAGCAATTTTCCTTACCACATACGCTTACAACAATTTTATTTAATAATACTCCCATTTCACAGATGTTAATCAGTTACAACTGATACCATAGAGTTTTATTACTAACAAATATATGACTAACTGATTTATTACTAACAAATATAATATGATATTATATCTACAAACTGAAGTTTAATCACAAGCAGATTTAACTTAGTCTTTCATCATTCAGAGCAGATAAAAATGAGCATAATATACTCCCAGGGTCCTCCAAGTGAAATTCCACAATCAAAATTGAACTCTGAAGAAGCTCTGCATGTCTTGGGGTCTTATTGTATAAAAACACAAATTCTCCCTGAAACGTACTTTTTTCTCAATAGTTATAAAAGTTGAGGAATATCACCTGCACAATTACTACTTGTACTGAACTATAGAGATTAGAGAAAATATGAAACTCTACGTAGTTGTTTATTTTTGTATTTTTAATGTAAAATTAAGATGTTCTATGTGTATCTTCAGTACTCAAACAATAATTATAAGAGCAAATAATTTGAAGTATAGGGAAGAAAAAAGAATAAAAGCTTTAATAAGAAATCGATTTACTATGGAACTGTTCTTTATTCTTCATGTTGTTTATTTCAGATAAGCAACGAAAAATATGTCCTTAATATGGTAAAATTCAGGAATTGGCCTGAATTTTCTGAAGAGCAAAAGTTTTCATGTTCACATCAAAATGTCTCTGCTTTTCTTGAAAATGCCACCATTGCAATTTATTTTTGTTTTTGCTTTGTAAAATACCAAAGTTAAGGAATACCTAGCTTGAAAAATAATTGTGGATTTAAACCATAACATAACAAAGATGGTAGATGGACATACTAAGATCAAGGCTGAAGTTTTTGATTCATAGAAGAACCCCTAAGGAAAATGAGTCAAGTCATATAATTGCCATTTTGCTTCTAATGCTGTAGAGTGTTCATTTTCAATAGAGTAAACATAGGTAGGGAGTAAGCAAAACTTCAAAACACGCTAAATGTTCTATAAATTATCATAGCATTTAACTATGGTGTTGCAAAAGAAACCAAACAATTGGAATTGAACCAGAGTCCTCTAAAATAGATAACACCATTCTCATCAATAAACAAGATGCAAGGCTGGCTTTGTATTATTAAAAAGGTACAGAACCAGGCCTTCTCCTTTTGCAGTTCCAGTGGCCAGAGAAGAGTTATTGCTTCTTTCACTTAAGGGCTTCTGTGAGTCTTTAGAAGTGAAATCATGCCCACAGACCCCATAATCTCAATTATTATGAAAAGACCTTTCCAATGTTACAGAACCTCAGCCTATGCTGTTCTGGAATAGCTGTAGGGTCTGATTGCCTGCCACCAAGAAGGGTGATTTCCAATGTAAGAGTCTGGTAAAAAGCAAAGAAATTGTTTATTTAAAATGTATACAGATTTAGCCCTGGCTGGTGTAGCTCGGTGGATTGAGTACAGGCCTGGGAAGCAAAGGATCACCAGTTTGATTCCAGATCAGGGCACGTGCCTGGGTTGTGGACCAGGTCCCCAGTAGGAGGTGCACTAGAGGCAACCACACATTGATGTTTCCCTCACTTTTTCCTTCCCTTCCTCTTTCTGCAAAAATAAATAAATAAATCTTTTTTAAAAATTAAAAAAATAAAACTTATACAGATTTAGAATAATGGTGGAATTATGCCATTAAGTTCTACTCCCTTCAAAAACACCCAAAACACACAGTCCTGCCTCCCTTTGCCAAACCAGGCCAGTTTCAGAATTCACCGGTCAAAGGTACCATCTTACAGAAAAACAGGAGTCCCCGGCTCAGCATTCTCAATCACAGTTCAGCATCCCAGGCATCTCCCATTAATCTGTGCTTGGCTGGGCAGGCCCCGACAATTCCGTCAGCCGTACAGCCATATTCTCCCTGGCAGGTTTCCCAGTGGGTCTCCTCTTCCTCTTTCTTCCTCCAGCTCTTAATTTCAAACCCCGTGGCACCTCCTTACTCACCAAACCTCATGGTGTGCCAATGGGGGCCTCTCTACACTCACCCTTTCAAACCACATGCATGCCCCCTGGCTGTCTACCCTAATTTTAAATCCTGGCCTGGGGCTTCCTACATGACTTCATACTCTCACTATATGTCCTGAAGATCATGTAGGCCTTTACCCAGGTAGCAGCACAGCTTCCCATCAGGAAGGAAATGGCTGTCACTTCCCATTGTAATGCAAAGTATCTTAATTGCTGTATCATCTGCTTCCCCCTGCCCCCAAACCATGGACTGTGGGGACTTTGGAGACCTCTCACCCTGTACCCTGTTTCACTATCCCTGTATTTCATAACAAAAATAATGAAAACAATTGATATTTATTAAGTACCAAATAATTGTATGATAAGAACATTCATACCTTATTTCATTTCATTTTAATAATGTCTCTATTAGGCAAGTAGCATTAGTCTTATTTCAAACCAAGGTAATTGAGGGTAAGAGATTAAGTTGCTCAGGATCGCTTGATGTTGATAGCTTAACAGCTATAAAGTTAGGATTTGAACTTAGGTCTCTGTGGGGTTTTTTTTTTATTTTTACTAATTTATTTTTAAAGAGAGGAGAAGGGGAGGAGAAAGAGAGGAAGAGAAACGTCAATGTATGGTTGCCTCTCACGCACACCATCTGGGTGTACAACTTGAGTCCCAACCCAGGCAAATGCCCTGACTAGGAGTTGAACCAGCAACCCTTAGGTTTGCAGGCCAGTGCTCAATCCACTAAGCTACATCAGCCAGGGTGGTCTCTGTGTTTAAAAGGCCAAAACCTTCTCTACTACAGGACACAGGAAAGAATAAGTTTGTAAGGGAAAACTAATGGAAAACAGATCTTCAGCAATCTATAGCTACAAAATATTCTATTATGCTTTTACTTTCTTGTCTAGGTTTGATAAAGCAATCAGGTGTTGCTTTTAGTCCATTTATTTTGTTTTTGTTGTTGTTGTTGTTTTGTTTTGTTTTGTGGGGAGTAGGGGAAGGAGGACATTAGTTACTCCTCGGTAAAGTTTAAATAAATACCCAGTCTCTTACTTTTATATTTTATACATAGTTAGTATCTGAAAACTGTAAAACACATAGTATGTAACATGAAATGACTTCTACAGCATAACAAGTTTTTAAAAATATAAAAACTATAAGTACCCACAACTTTAGAAGCTATCTTTGCTGCTATGTTTCCAACACTTTAGACATTTTCTATAATTTTATTTGTTTTCTCAACACACTCATGGTTAGCCAGTTTAAATACAATGAGCTTCCAAATGAAGCTTGAGATTCATTATTTTCACCACTTAATTATTCTCATCTTTTTCACAATTAGTCTATAAGTTTAGTCTACATTTCACAAGCATAGCCCTTTTCTAATTTACACTCACTTTTATATATCAATTGCAAAATTCAATAAAGTTGTCATCAGTTGCCCAAACACTTGCCCAAAGCAGCAAGGCTCCAAGAAAGAATAGTTGGCTGGCAAATAGCACCACCAAGCAATTTGTTGGCAAAAACGTGGTGTTGAGAAATCAATGTAGATTTTATGCAATTGTAGACTATGTGAAAATCCAAGGGAAAATCATGGTTTTCCAATCATGGCAGAATGGTTTCTAGATTGGAATGTACTGGCAAATAAACTAGAATTTGAGTCCCAATTCTAAATGTGCTTAGTATTTTATTATTTCCTTAACCATAAAATAAGGATTAATACCTGTCTTAATCAGTTCAGGCTGCTACAAATAACCATAGTCTGAATGTCTTAAACAACAAACATTTATTTCTCATCATTCTGGAGACTAGAAATCCATGTTCAAGGTGCCAGCAAGGCTAAGTTCTGGTGAGAGTCTCCTTCCGGGGTTGCAGAGAGACTGCTGACTATTCCTTGTATCCTCAAATGTGGTCACAGAGTAAGCTGACTGCTTGACCTCTTCATATAAGAAACTAATAATCCATTCATGAGGGTTCCACCTCCATGACCTAATTATCTCCCAAAAGCCTCACCTCTGAATATCATCCCATTGGAGATTGAATTTCAACATAGGAATTTTGGGAGAATGCAACATATGAATTCAGTCCATGTTTATCTTAAGGAACAAATGACATGATACAGGTGAATTACACTTTGTTATACAATTAAGGACTCAATAAATATTAGCTATTATCATTGTTACAATTTCATTTTAAGTTCAATACTTTAGCACACAAGAATTCAACAGGATCTATAACACTGAGATTAACTCCATACTACCCCTTGACACTCAAACTGAGCATCCACCAACGATTGATCTGAGCCCAGGTCACATAGCTAGATAGAGGTACTAGATACTTGAGCCTAACAACACCATTCTTCCAACCTAATAATGCAGAGTAATCAGAAGTTTCCCAATTTAAGAATGAGAAATCTTTGCAACTTTTAGTAAAATATGTTACTCAGGTCTCTCATCAAAGCAAAAGATTCTCCTTAAATTACATACACCTGATTCAAATGGATTACTTTGCCTTGGTTCAAAGATAAATCAGTATTTAGTTTAGAAAAAAGTTTAGTCTCCTAAATCATTTATTATTTTTATTCATTTTAATTATAAGACACTGGACAAAATTTAATGCATTAATAATACTTAATAAAGCAGACTTTGTCAGTGCACAGATTTTTACTAATAACCAAAGTGAACACTTTGAAAATTATGCACTATTTCTAGCCACTTGGACATCATTTGGTGTGGCAAACAGCAGTTTACTGAATGGTATCAGGAGAATCTAGAAAAATACAAAAGTGTGTGTTAGAAAAGTAGAAGGGATCATACCCTGCCATGTAAACCAACAGCAGTATATTCCTGTGAATATAACCTGACCATTAACAAATGTCGTGTTCCTCCAAGGAGAAGATAATTATGCTCAGTATCAATCACAACTTTAAATTGAAATGGAGTAATTCAATACGGGATAGACATGATGTTTAGAATCTAGTTGTATACTCTTTGTAAGGAAAGCAGCATGGACGGTTGCCTTGAGATGAGAGGAAACAGGAGTTTTAATCAAAACATTTATGTTTGTCAATGTAATACCAATTGTAAATCAGTTTTAGAAACCAATAGGACCAGAACAGGATAGTTCTAGGAGGTAAATTACTGATATTCACTATGAGAAGCCTGTCTTATAGCCAGACACTTTATAAAGAACAATGACATTTTCATCTTTTATCTTTTAAAATAATAGCTTTTATTATCTCTGAAGTCACATATATTCATTATATAAAGAGAAAAGTTGTATTTAAGGGCTATACCTTCTGCTGAAAAGAGTGCAAAATTCCCACTTGGCATGAATTAAACTTAATAATATCCAAGCAGTCCACTATAGGTTTCACAGAATGAAAAGCACATGGAGGACCCTAAGTACAGTAGGACAATGACATTTTAAATTTGTAAATAATAACTCTTTTAAAAAGAATCCCTCAAAAGTTAAAGTAAATTGCTCCAAGACTTAAATATGTCTTTTGCAATTTGGAAGAGAAATACAACAGGACAATTCAGTGAAACTTCTTGGGCAATCTTTCAAAGAAATGAAGAAGCATAACAGGGACCTTTTATGAGGCCTCAATAGAGCTGGTGAGTATTCTATAAACAACGGTATTGCAGGATTAGACCTGGTCACAATCATACTAGATGTTATACTTCCAATCCTTATTCCCTGGCTCATAGTAAAAAGAGAGGAAAAACTTATATTTCCATTTATGGCAATAAGAAAAAAGGGTAACTGTTTTATAGACTACCAGTTGTAAGATGGTAGGTTAGATGGTTTTTACTTGAACAGGCTATATTATAATGGCAAACAATGGCAGTGTGTATTTATGACATCCTGTTTTCTCAAAAACTCAGCTTCACTTTAATTTTGCTCCAGTCACAGTATTTCAGAGGAAAACTGAAAGACGTATAACCTCTGCAATAGTTAGTGGCAACTTTCTATGAGACTGGAAATGTATTCACTGTGAAAATATTGAGTCACTAAGCCTTCAGACTGCATTCCAAAAGTCTACTAGAGGTGTTTCAATCAAGGGTGTGCGAATGTGACAGCCAGGCCATTTGGGCTACAAAAGCATTGTACAGAATTACGTTGGTGAATTTAGTGCCCTCCAGATGACCTCGAGTGTGGCCATGATATTAAGTCATGGAGAAATCTATTCATAAGCTGAATATTTTTTTCCAAAAAAGGGGGGAAAAAAGAAGGAGTCTTGAGTTCCCTGTAAGAATCCTAAATTACCCCCATCTCCCAATGGAATGATTCACTTTCATTTCCAATAGCAGTAAAGCCTATTGACCCCCGTGTGTTATCCTTCTCGCTGCTCATGCAGGACTTTCTTTAATCTCTCGGATCAAAGACTGGTCAATAAAAATCATCTCTGCTTTTGTGGGGAGCAAACAAACTGCACTCAGTCCTATGATAATTGTAAGTTTTCACAAAATCCTACAGAAAGAAATTCTCATGTGTTGCTAGTAAATTCTCAAAGGGAAAACTTGTTTTCTATTTGGTGAGCTCATTTAACATGCACTGGTTTTCCAAATAAGGTACAAATTGGGTCTCTAGGGGAGTTTTGGTTCTGTTTTTTCCCCTTCTTCCTAAAAATTTTAAATGAATTTTGAATCAGTGAAAGATCTCTTACCAATGACCCTGAACACTGAAGTCCAATTTTTCTGCAGAAAAAAATTACATGGAGGTGTCATTTTGAAAAAAGAACATCAATATAAATGACAGCCTCAATATGAACTGCCCTTTGCAATAAAGGAAACATGCCTCAATCCCAAACGAAAAGGACAACTTCTTTGGGGAAAGAGTAGCCCAGTTGTTTTCTCCATTAAAGTTTGGTCCACTTTGCTAAGTAGTAGCAAGTATCAGGAGAAGACAGGAATAAGACTTCGTTTTTGTTAGGTCTGTGGTTAGTCAATTGGAACTAGACTCAGTTCATTTACTTGTTTCAAAATAGATCGTCTAACAGTCACTCAAGAGATTCATAGTTCTACAGCATTATTTCAAAGTTGACAAGTTGCTAATTTAGTAGGGTGCATTTGCCATTTCCAGCCACATTAAGTTTTCAAAATTTTATTTCAATTTCCTACCTGCTGGTCATAAGAATACATACTACCTTCTGAACTTTCTTCCATCTATGTTTAAATACAAAAGCGATGGGAAATTGACACTTTGCAGAAGTGAACTCCATGAAGGATATTCTGGTACTTTTACCATCACAAGAAAATAATGATCAGTTTCAATGATATTGCATATACCAATTATGTGAGATGTTATTCTAAACACCACTAGGTATTTTATGTAATCCACCAGGAGGGAAGTAACTGAAAACGTGAAAATCTATTCCAGCTATTAAATACAAAGTAGCAGAATCGATTGCCATGGAGATAGAACACATTCTACACTGAGGCTTACATTCTCACTTATTTTGATCTGTTTCATATGAATATTGCTACTGGTATTTTCTGTATAAACATAATTTTAATGATGTTTTGTGTTACTGGGAATCACAATATCTGCCTATTGCATATCTTATGGGACTATTATAAAAATAAATATACTTTCAAATCACCAGAATGCTAACATTAAATATATCTAAAAATTATTGTTACTCACAGCTAATTTGAGAAACCAGTTCAATGAAATTTGTCATGTTTAAAAAAATTATTTTGATTTTAAAACTAATAATAATAGGAACATTGGCCTTGGAGTTAGATTTGGGAAAAAATTCAGATCCATGACTTATTCTTACTCATAGAGTCCTTCTTTTCTTCTTCTATAAAACTGAAATTTAAAAAATATATTTTTGCTTTGTGGTATGTATTAAATATAAATAGTACCTAAAAAAATGTCTACTCTGTTCTTGGTTTACACTAAAAATCCTAAATAGCCTAGTTTTTTGAGTACTTACTTTTATCAGTCCTCAAGCTAAGTACTGTTCTTATATTAACTCATTTAAACTCCAAACTAAGCTAAAAGATAGACACTGTGATGATCACAATTTATAAGCAAAGAAACGAGGTCACAGAGAATCTCAATGACGTTCCTAAGGTCATTGACTTTCAGACTGGCAGAGGCAGGATTTGAAACTTAGGTAGTCTTACTGAAGAGCGTGAACTTTAGAACACCACACAATATTTTATATTAAGTGCTAATTTGTCAAATATTTATATTAAATGTTTTACACTGAAAGTACTTGAGGTTTGCCTTCTTTTGAGGTGGGGTCAAAACCTGACTTTGCCCTTTAATGACATCACAGATCATAGTGTCAACATGGACGGCCTATTGAATATCTCTTATTCCTTCACTGGTAATATGAAGAACTGACTCTTAGCAGTGCAGAGAAGATCACAAAAGTTGGTGAATATAATATACTAAATAATCATGATTGTTCAGTGGTCCACATTGTACCCTGGGGTGAAAAAATTCTACTTTAATTCAGTGGCTCAAATCTTGATGAGTCCATGGTTTTCAGGCTGTACTTCCCAAACCCAGGCCTATAGGGTCCCTCATTAAGAGTCAGACAGGAACCTGAACTCACTCCACCCCAAACAACCAAAACTCCTTGTGTGTACTTAATTTTCATGTTCCCATTAAGAAAACATTGAATACAGGATTCCACAGCAATATGTATAATATAGATATATTTAAAGCTCTGAATTTAGAGATGCCTCTTCCAGCCAAAATTTAATTATTTTATCATTACCACTTAAAATCACATGCTAATTAATTTAAATGTAAATCACTTTTTAAGGAACTACAGAAAAACAGTATGTTTCTAAGTTTTGAGAAAGGTAAGAAACATAATGTTTTAATCATTCATTTACAAAAAATGCCATGATGTTTGGGAAGACTCTACTTTTCCATCACCAATCTAATTTGTAGTCCCTACAATCCAACCCTTATAAATTATACCATCTCATAATTTATAATGCAAATATCTCACGGTTAACACTATTTGTGAAGGAATAAATTCCAAACTCACTCACTGATTTACAAATTTAAAAAACTGCGTATTAGGCATATATTGAAATATGTGTAACAACCACTGTAAAAGAAATGCATATTTTATATAGAAAACTAAAAATACACAAATGTATAGAAAATATTTTATGCAGTTTTTATATAGTTTCATCTTACTGTATGAACAAACTGCATAAATTAAGCTGAAGTAATATAATTTTCTTGCTAAAAGAGTAACGCATACATGTTATAGCAATATTGGCATATACAGAAAATTAAAATAAAGTAAAAAAAATTCATACAGAATTTATAACAATGAAAACCATTAGCAATTTTTTCTTAATACAATGTTACAGTTTTATTTTAAAATAGTTGAGATTATTTTGTATGGTCTAATTTTTACACATACTTACAACAAAGTCATTCAGATAGCATAGATGGAAAGGAAATTAAGATGGAATCAGTAAACGATATTTGTTACTCAATAGTCTCTGTCAAATTAAAGCAAACATCATGTCTCAGGTTATTTAATACGTTGAAATTAATTACTAGGTACTCTAGTACTATAAAAAAGCCTAAAAGGCCATTTTGCTTTCTATACAACTCTGCTGTGGATAAAGAAAAAAAAAAGACATCTTTTTTTCAGGTCTCCTAGCAAAAACTCTGAGCATGAGCTGAAACAGAATACCATCAAACTTAGTTACAATTCTCACCCTCAACCTTATAATCTTCTCTCCTACCATGTTTATTTCTTAATGCTGCATATTGGCAAATGATCTCAAAGTTTTAAACAGTGCTTTCTAAACTGATGCGTACATGAATCACCTGTAGATCCTGTTTAAATGCAGATTCTGATTAAACAGGTCTAGGTAAGGTCAGAGATCCCTCATTTCTCACAAGCTCCCAGGGGATGGAGATGCTGCTAGTCCACAAGCGATGGTCTCTGTCCAGCTCCCACAAGCCACCTCGCAGGAGTGAGATGACCCTCGTCATCTGCTGGGTATGGACTCTAGGCTTCTGTGTGAGGGTGCCCACTTGAAAGAAGAAAGAACCTGCCCATTCTCTTTTAGGTGATTGAGACACAACTGTTTCTTACTTAAACATTATTTACAAGCCACGGATTGATTTTGTATTTTGATTTTCATTATTTCCTGTGTTTTCATAAGTGTATTCGTGGGAATAAGGAGAAAAAGAATCAGAGATAACTAATTCTTAAGCCTTTAAATTATAAGTTTGACTAAATTTAAAAAGTAAAAAATAATGAAATGTCACATGAGTTGCCGTGACCGCCAGCAGTGAAAAAGGTGGAAAGGAGGAGCTTCCCAGCAAGTTGTAAGAATAATGACACTCCCACAGGACACAAAACTACCTTTTTATTCCTATTTCTTTCAATGCAAAGTGTTCAAATGATATTAGCAGGCTAAACCTGTGGTGCCGACAGGTGAGTGTAGACATATCCTAGGAGAGTCCGTGCCTGGGGCCAGGCACAGATGGCTGTCAGTGATCCTGTTCGGCACTAAAAACCTCCTGCAGCATGAGAACCAGAGCAGAATATAATTTAGACCATGTTGGGAACAAAATAAAGTGGGAGAGGATTTCACTTTTAAATGTTCACTCTCCCAAAACAGAAATAAACAAAAACAATCTATCTACATAGCATCATGTTCCCCCGAGGCAAACGATCACATCTATGCCTCAATTGGTTTCAGTGAGAGCTCTCTGTGAGCGAAGATAATTAAGTACTATCCTGCCCAGGAGCAGGGGGATGGGTAAAATGACCTCTTGAAGTCTCAATCCTGTAATTTAGGAAATGGTAACTGACTCCTTCGGTATAACAACAGAAGTGATGGTGAAGGGGTGAGCAGGCTCTGGTAGCCAACAGGCATCATACTTTAACCCTCAGTCTGCCTTGCTAGAATGTTAGCAGGGACAATGTCTTTGCTTCTAATATCAGCAAACGTCCGAATTCCTGTGACCCTCTAACTTAGTGGAAGTCATCATGTAATTAGGACATTTCCCAAGAAGTCTCAGAACCTTGTGGGTAACTGTACTGACTAGGAAACAAGCACAGATTTTTTTTTAGCTTGTTGTTTTACAGGAAATGAACAGAATCAAAGGCCTTAAAATGTTTTGAGAGATCATCTTGCCTTAATGACTCAAGGCAAATTAATTAAGACTAATTTTGACTAATCCTCAGTTATCCAGAATGATGTTGGCTGAGAAAGTTTATTTTAAAAATGTATGTTGTAAGAGTTCATAGCAACACAATTTACAATAGCTGAGTGCAAGAAGCAACCTAAGTGCCCATTAGTAAATGAGTGGATCAAAAAACAGTGGTACATTTACACAATGGAAAACTATGCAGAAGAAAAAAAGGAGCCCCTACCATTTGCTATTGCATGGATGGATCTGGAGACTATTATGGTAAGTGAAATAAGCCAGGCAGTGGAAGACAAATACCATATGATCTCACCTATAAATGGAACCTAATTAACAAACCAAACAAGCAAGCAAAATATAACCAGAGACTTTGAAATAAAGAACAAACTAACAGTGACCAGAGAGAAGATTTGAGGAGATAATGGGGAAAAAGAGGAAGGGTCATCAGGGAACATGTATAAAGGACACATGGACAAAGCCAAAGAGGCGTAGGATTGAGGGTGGGAGGTGGGGATAGGTGCATGGGGCGGAGGGTGATGTTGGGGGGACATGGAGACAACTGTACTTGAACAACTAAAAATAAATATTGATAAATTATACGCTATGTGGATGATTAGCTTTCAAAGCATTAGAATACCTGATTCTGAACTCTGTTGCTAACTGTAACTGAATGTTTTATAATGTGTAGGACTAGTAGGAAGGAAATTTGGATAAGAGACTGAATGATGTTGCAAATCTATTACCAACTACTAAAATTGAAACCAAACAAAAAGTCAAATTCACCTATTGGTCGGAGTCAGAGAATCTTTATGATTGATAAAGGAGAGATATATCATGAGATATTATAGGTACTGTGACATGACACATTTCTATGCAGTTTAGACCAGACTGTCAATTGCCAGTTCAGAACCAGTAACACAAATACACAGCCTCAACTTGTGCTCCCTGCCATATTCTTACTCAGGCTCCTAGGCATTCCCTTCATGGAACTGAACAGCTTACAGTTTTGTATTTGTGGGTCCTTCTGTCCTTCCTACTATTCCATGTTGACAGAAACCTCTTGCTTTTTCCCTCTTGAATCCAAAGCACTCCTGAGTACCTTACATGTAGTAGGTCTTGCTAAATAGTCATAGGATACATTTTAAATAAATTTTGGATTTTTACATGTAAATTTTTCTTGAACTAACAGGGGTTCACTGACCCTTTGATAAAGACATTTCGTAGGTGGAGTTCATTTTAGTCATAGGAATGGTGTATTTAAATATTAATACTTTTCAAAAGTCTATTGGCTTTATCTGTGGAACTGATTTCTCATTGTCCTACTATTGTATACTCAACAAGTAAATTGGTCCCATGTTATGGATTATGAGAGAGAAGGAAAAAGATTCCCAATTAGCAAAATTAATATCTGTGATAAACAGGGAATTAAAAGCCAGATATATAATCAGCTTTTTAAAATATTCTGTTACCTGTTCAACCACGAAGTACAACTCCCTACATTACTAATAGAGTTCATTCATTAGCTCAATTATATTAATGGAAACACTATTTAAATCACATGAATGCCTAATGACTTATTTTTAAATTTACAGGTATAGTAAATATACAGTATATAAATGCATCTGCATACAATTAATATATAACAATTAAATTTTTATTTTCTTTTTTATATTGTAACTCATATTATTTTTTCCTATAAGAAACAGAAGCAACCCATTAAAAATATCAAGGTTGATTTTTTTTAAACAAAGCATTCAGATACTAAAAAACTGAATACTTCATAAAGAAAATAGGTTGCTCTCCCCTAAAATTGCCTCTAATGTTAGCTGAATATTAATAAAATCCATAAACCATTAGTACATTATAGCTGCTTTGTTCTGAATTACATAGACCTTTTATGTTTATTCCTCAGTGAAAATGCATAAAAAAATGAAATCCACTCTAATTGTACTCTCTGAAGATAGCGGGTAAAATCATTTCTAGCAGCTATAAATCAATTGTAGTATTAAAATGACCTGCCAGGTGCATCTTCTGGGTATCAGACTAATTAAGGGAATGTATTAATTGCAACAATTCATCAACACCACCAACGTTGTTAGGTAACCCTTACAATGAATCTTTTTTACCATATTATCTAGCAATAAAACTACAGTTTTATAAAATGTGATGGGAAAAGAGAGAAAGAGAGAAAGCTCAGAGAATGGCTTCTGCTTCTGCTTCTGCTCCCACATTTCAAAAGGCCTTACACAGAGTTGCGAGATGGCTAGCATAGAATTTTTTCTTACACAAAATCTTTCATTCACTTTCATGCTCAGTTTCTATAATATTTTATAAAATTTGTATCATTGATTTTAGAGAGAGGAAGAAAGAGAGAGAGGCATCGGCTACCGTTCTCCCCACCCGTGCACTCACTGGCTGACTCTCACATGCACCCCGACCAGAGGTGCAACCCTGGCACCTCGGACAACGCTCTCCAACCAACTGAGCTACCCTATTGCATATTACAGTATTACCCTATTACCTATTACAATAGGTATTTATTACCTATTATAATAGAATACAATAGGGCACTATAGTATTTTATAAAATGTTTTTGATATATCTTAATAAGTAAATGCTGGATTTTAAAACCCATTTATTTTATTGCTTTTATTTTAATATATGATAGATTAATATGTATACTTATGTATGTGTATATAAAACAATATCACATGGTTGCATAAGCATGTGTGTGCATGTATATCCTTCCTTGGGTGTAAGTCAATTAAGCTGTAATAGTAATTAGTATCTAAAGAATATCAGAGAAATGTAGACTTTGATCTTACATAGTAAACTGAGTAGGCTTTTGAAATTAATTTCCAATGACTGCCACAGCAGTATTACATTTTGCATTCCTCAAAGAGAAAAAATGTAAAATTTAGAAGATTGTTATAAAGCTCAAAGTGTTTTTTCTTTCTTAAAGAGCCAAATTCTTAGAGCATTAAGTGGCTCACTAGTTTTAAGACTGAAATTAATTCATTTTGTCATTATGGTAACCTTTTCTTGAATTTGGTTCTTTTTAGCACTCTAAATAATACAAGTGACAAAATGACACACTCCAAGAGGAAGGGACTGCTGTTTTCTACTCTTCTCGTGTAAATCACTAGGAGACTCAGAACTGACCCTTAATATCCCTGAATAAACTATTCTTGAATCTGGTTCTAAACTTCTAACAACATGATTCCTTTCAGATCAGGTCTTGGCAATCTGCTGCTTTTTTGGAGTTTCTCGGCAAGAAATCCATTTCTTATTTAGAATATTCTGAGTCTACAGAATCCAGAGTAGACTGGGCTCTAGGGTGACCCCACATTACACTAGCACATCTGATCCCTTTACAATAAAAACACACAGGGAGACTAAATCACTGCAATTGGTAGTCACTGCAACGCTCTCAACAGCACCAACAGGAGCAGGACGGTTATGAATTGCTTCAACACAAGTTGTGTATTGGTATTTGACCATGACCGAAGAACCTCAGGTAATGCTGGCATCTAAGGCTTGGGATAAAGTAAAGAAATCTCCCTCCTCCTGCCTGGTTAGAATTTTAAGGTGGGGCAAGCAATTTGTTTAACAATTGCCCTAAGACTAAGAAGAGTCTTCTGCATCCCCTCCAAAATAGCACCCTGGAGAGAAGAAGCTGGCAGGTTCTGTTTGGAGTTGTTGCTTGGTTGGGTAAACTCGTCAGCTCACCCAAAGTCACAAGCCCATATCAGGCATTGGAGCTCTAAATTCTCTCTTGCTCTTCATTTCCCAAGGAACAAAAATAGAAGAGAAATTTTAAAAGGACTGAAGGCTAAAGGGGCAGACAAAACTTCCCACTAAGGGCAACAGGGGCAGAGCCTCAGGCCAGAGAGCCCAACAACTACAGGAAAGCCCTGGCGACAGGAAGTCTTTCACTCAAGCAACTCTGCCTTCAGGGAGCAACGCTGGACATCTGAGAAGTCGGGACAAGCTTGCAGTCATTCGGAGTCCGGAGTCCGTGAGGGAGTGGGCAGAGCATTGATCTGAGTTTGCCAAAGAAAATGTTCAGGCTTCTGTACTTTTCTAGTGGCATACAAAAGAAGAGGGCTGAGAAGCAACTAAATCCCTTTCCCGTGAATACCTGAAATGTTTCTGTGAGTTTGAACTTTCAAAGCTAACTCTGGATAAAGAAACATGAAATGTTAATGTTAGTTCCCTTTATTGATGATTTACTGTGTCAGGCACTATGCTGAGCACTTTGCAAATAGTTTTGATCCATCCTGTTATCTATCTGTACCAGTTTCATCTTTATCACCATCCTAGATGGAGGGAAGTAAATTCAGGGAAGATAAGTAACTTTTCACAAAATTCTATAGTTAGTTGGGAAACAAGAATTTGAATCCAGTTATATTTGATGATAAGCTCATTCTCTTACTCACTAAGCTCTTGTTATTCCTAAATACCTTCATGGGATTTGTAATCATCTCAACTAATAAGAAACAAACATAAATTTCCTGGATTCTCTTTCACAACTGTTAATTTTGTTACTCAACTACCAAATAATGTCCACTTGGCCTATGTCTTCCAAATTCCCTATAAATTCCTGGGAATACACTTTCAATCTCAACAATTTTACATTTTAACTTCTCTCATGAAGGCAACACTGATTAAATGAAAGTTAAAATCTTTTGTTCGTACCGTATTCCTTCACTAAACCAGCATAAATGCAGAATTTCATATCTTTTTTACTCACCCTGATTTTCACTTCATGTTATTTCAGGAAGATTTTCCATATAAGCAACAGGGCCAAAATATTGATATATTAATAATTATCATATGTAGAGCTTAAGAAATCCAGAAAATTTGCACAACACAGAAAAACAAAGGCAGTATGTGTCTTCTCATTCAAAGCCAGGCTAGAACATGACAAAGAAGCACATATCAGACCAGAGCTTTAAAATCTGTGCTCTCAGGGCTAGAGTGACAATAACTATGAACGTGCTGACTGACTGAAGATACAGTGTTTTCCATGCAATCAAAACAACTGTACCAAATTTTCAAATATTCTTACATAAAGAAACAAAGTAATATGTTATTTAGAGTCTTATCCACAATCAGGGTCGGTTCACTTATTGATACTAATTAAGGAGAGTAGAACAGGAAATAATCCCAGAGTCACTTTGGGTTCTGAAATAAGTGTGTTTGGATATTTCTTTTTGGATACAAGGATACTGTATGAGGCTGTTTTTTTAAATTTTCCTATTCTTTATAAGTTCAAAAGGTAAAAAAAATGTTTTGATCATCTCTTAGAAATATCCATTGTATCTTTGTGGTTTCTGAGCAGTATACAAAACAAAATAGACTTTATTCAGGAAATGTTTGTAAGTTATTCAGTTTTCCTAGTTGGTCCAGTTGGTTGACACCTTCTTGAAATTCTTTCCATGCAAGAAATAATGAACTCCCACTCAAGCTGACATTTTGTACGGCTCTTCATCTTTCTGTGTATAATAACAAAGGCACGATTATCTCTGACAACACCCAAGCTCATAAATATAGTATCTTATCTTGCATGTCTCTTTTTTCACCCTTGACACAGAGTTCATCATCCATTAATTCTTTCAAATTCATTCATGGTCAGGTCCTATCTTTACCTATGAGATGTAAAACAGCATTTTTCAAATATTCCCCATTCTCCACTCCATCTTATAGGTAAAGGAATTTATTTGTCAAACATTTTGATCATGTTAGTTCACTTCTCTGGTCATGTGTTAGGCCCTACATCCTTTGAAATTCAAACTACAATTCCAAACAAAAGTTTTAAGCAGCATCCTTTAGAAAATATTTTCTCAGTCCTCTCAAGAAAGTCAGTTTTTTCTTTCTGATTGACACCACTGTACCTCATGCACATCTCTATTTTATAATACTTTTTACTCTGAAGGGTATTGGTTCATTATTTGATGCCTCATTAAACTGTGAGCTCCCTGAATGCAAGAATCATGATTTATATCTTATAAATCCAGTACCTAATGTTTTGTGTCTTATAAAGAGGCACTCATTAAATGTTTGTTGAAAAATAAGTGAAGACTCTATTAATTGCCACCACCACATATGCCATTCTTCCTCTTAGCTCAATCCAATGAGTCATGCTTAAGCAGGACTCATTAATTTCATCATTCATATGAAATTAACTTTATCTTGACCTTAAATTATGACACAGACATTTCCTGTAAACATGAATGACCTTTCCTCTTCTCTATCAACATTGGCCCTTTCAAAGTGCTGATCAATACTAACCTTAACCTGTTTAAGAAAGGTTTTTATCCCACCTAACTCTCCAAGTCATTTTGCTATTTGGTTGCAGATGCGGATGATGATGATGATTGAATACCATCAAGTAAAAGCCTCTTATGTTAATTTCTGTATATTAATTATCAATTTTCTTTACAACAGTTTGAAATATCTGAAATGAATGTAACATTACACCCACTTACAGATGAAATGACTGAGGCTGAAATCATAATCATTAGCCCATTAACACCAATATTTTTCATAGAATTATTTTTATTTTTCATGGAATTATTTTTCTAGGACACAATCTTGCATTAAAGAATGAACAAGTTCTCTAGAACATGAGATATCTCCTCCAAGTTCTACCTCGACCATTTGTGATCTACAGAACCATTCAAGGAGTCTTTAGTCTGCTAATTTATAAAAAGAGAAGAAGTCTAAGAACTGAGAAACTTTTTCCTATCCCCACCCATATTATATTCTACATGCAGCCATCAGTAAATGGTTTTGATGACAAGGATGTTTATAATAGTGTCTTCTCTCTACATACATGACACAAAGGAAGAGAATGAATTTTATGTTCTTATTATTACCCCAAAATACCTACCAATTTTTCTTGTTTTTGGCACTGTCTGGTCTGGAATTGTATCATTTAATATTTTAAAAAGTTAATAAAATGTTAGAAGTACTAATTAACAATGCAGCAACTGTCTATACAACTAGACCTGCTACTGCTAAAGAAAAATAAGCTAAGAAAAATATAACTACCATGTTGCAAAATGAGGAACTTTCCTGATAGAAATTCAGAAACAAAATTGTTTAGAAATGCTAACATGATTTCCATTTCATTAGGGGAGGCTTATTCAGGGTAACAGCATTTAAAATAGTTGTCTAATAGAAACTTTAGTATATACCTGAGTGACCATCCCTTGTTCTTAAAATCATATGGGGGATTTGACAACCTCAGTTTCTTAATGTAGCTCTTTGGAACACTTATTTGTTACACACATATCTCTGTACTTCGTTAAAGCCCTCTGTGGCCTTAAAGCAGGAACTGAATGTCTCCTGTCAAGAAAAAGCCTTAGTGCATTGTAATATAACCAAATGTTACCATTTCTCTTTTGACTGCCCTGGAATTTCCCTGTTAGGGTGCTATTTCTAACTGGTCTAGTCACATTCCTCGGTTTTTGCTTCTGCCACAGCCAGAAGGGGCCCCTAGAAATTATTGATCAGCTGTGTCCCTGCAGTGAGAGTCTGAATGCCATTCAGTAACAGTGCTTGCCAAGAAAGTGCAATATGCTGCAAGTGGTGGTGGAATTCCCACCATGCTGGTTTCCTTTAGGTTCATTGATGCTTCAAAAGAAAGCCTGAAAAGCAGACAGGCGACTGATGTGGATGGCGAGAGAAGGAAACACAGGTGGGATTTAAGGGTAACATCAAGAAAACATTTGTTAAAAAACATAAAACTCTCTCGGGTGCTTGTAGGCACCTTCTCTAGCACTGCCATTTCGACAACACCCGTTCTCTGCAGTCCTTTATTCTCCGATCTCCTCAAAGGGCTACTGAGCCACGAGCAATCACACAACAGGGAGTACTTATGTCAGCCCCACACACATTTCTTTGACCTGAAATATGAGGTGTGGCTAAGTAGACCTCACTGTTGCCAGGGTCTACATATTTTATCTGCACGCTCACTCCCTAGAATTGTTCTTCTATTACTGCCCTGATTGTAGCTAAAAACAATAAATGAAAATATGCTGAAAGATGACAGTCTAAAGTCATAATGGAAATTACAGGCACATAAAGTAGCACTGAGGTGCCTAGATGGCCATTTGACTAGGAGTACAGATGTCCTGTCCAGACAGCCGAACAACCCGCGTCTCCCCCTCTCTGTAGCTGTGAAGTGTATACTCTCAGCACATTGGAACCTTCAAAGCTTGGAAGTTGGTTTTCCCTGCTGCAATTCCATGGCACCTCTTTAACTTGTACACACAAAGTTACTGGGACACTGTCCGCTGCCAGTAGCAGTCCCAACAAGCTGAGGTGGCTGCTCAAGCTAGCATCACATAAATAGCTAACTATGTCTTATGTCAAACCTATGTCATGAAATCTCACTGGTGGTACTGGAATGTCTAAGTGACTGGAATGGCTGCAGATTAGTTAATTCTGAGTATTTAGGTGAAAAGACATGACTAGAACATTCTTTGGGGGAAATAAAGCTCTGTTCCAAAATATAAGGATTGGTAGTCCCTAAAGAAAATGATTCCCTGGTTAATACATTTGGGAAGTTCTTGACCACATCTGGAGATGTATAGTAATAAAGTTTGAATACCTTTTCAATATTCCATCTAACAGTTTGGAAATCATTGTGTTATTCATCTGATATGGTGAAAATTCTCGTGTCCCTCTTTTTTTTTTAATGTGAATTTTTCTTACTTTAATTTCATTATCTGACAGAAAGGCAAAGACAATTCAGATTCAGGTTCCATCAGGCAATATTAGGAAGTGTTGTGTTCAAAGGTCATAGCTGCCACAAGGCCAACATTGTGAAACTTGGGGTTGGGTTGCTCCCACAGTGCTGTGAGGACATTGCTAAACTATACCCCCAAACCGAGTTTGAGACAATGATCATAAACAACTGCTGCATACAGCTGGTGCAGACTCCTTACCAGTTTGATGTGCTGGTGCTGCCCAATCTCTACGGGAACATTATTGACAATCTGGCTGCTGGCCTGGTTGAGTGAGCTGGTGTAGTACCTGGGGAGAACTGCAGTGTAGAGTATGCCATTTTTGAGATGGATGCCCAGGATCCATTCACCCAGGCAGTGGGCAGGAATATAGATAAACTCACAGCCATACCGCTCTCAGCTTCCAACATGCTATGACACCTGAATCTAGAATATCACTCCAGCATTACTGCAGGTGCAGTGCAGAAGGTCGTCAGAGTTGACAAGATGCAGCAGACCTGAGACATGGCCATCTAGAGCACCACAACGGACTTCATCAAGTCTGTCATTGGCCACCAGCACCCATAATGGGCCTAGAGCCCTTTACTCCCTCCAACCTTGTGAGGACCACACTACCTACCCTTCCCTTCTGGACAGAGGACCAGAGAAGAGCCCTTAAACTTATAGACCATAACCACCTTCTAGGCAAAGCATAGGTTCGAACTCCTGACATGGGTGGCTAGGCCACCTGCTGAGACTTACTTCACTGAGGCTGTCATTGATGTCGGGTCCCACCTACATCCACATAAAGGTGTCCAATAAAACTTGTACATCAAGAAAAAAAAAGTGTTATGTTCAAGGATGGTGTTAGAGTTCCCATGCAGTGCTGCCCTTGGAGTTCATGACCTAGACACCAAGTAATTTTAAGATCCCTCCAGAACTTGTAAAACTAAATTAATATGCAGGAGAACAAGACAAACCCACTTCCCACTACATGTGATTTTTATCGTTATGCCTTTTGGATAGTGAATTACTTTTTTTTTATTTTACATGATTGCAGCATAAGCTACCTGCAAATGTGTACCCCCAAATTCTACCCAACGTTTACCAACAATAGTATCTTTGCTTGGATTGTATAAAGTAAAACAAACCTACATTCAGCAAACTGCTTTTGGCAAAGAGCAGCAATTCTCAACCAGTGTGCAGGTGTAGGCACACTGATGTGTCACAAGAATTTTTAAAACACGCAATACCTGACTATTTAGTCAGGGGCACTGACCTCTTTTCCCTTAGATTGTCAATTAAAAAAAATGACAACAGCCAACACAACAATAGCTGTCTAGTGTAAATGAATCAAAATTATACCTGTTTTTTGTCAAATCAGCAAAAAATATGTATTTTTTTTGTATACCACAGAATTTCCAGTTAGTTTGTGCCTGGTGTGCCATGAAATGAAAAAGGTTGAAATTCACTGGTGTAGAGGATAGTTAAATCTTACGCTCTATTTCATCAAGTCTCTTTCATTTTGGTTACTTTTCCATGCATTGCTTTTCTAGCTACCCAGATCCAAAACTTTCTCTACCTTTTGACATCAACTGGTGAATTTAAAATGCCTTGAGAGTTTCATGGCTATGTTAAAACTAAAGTATTTCTTCACTCTTTTCTTCTCTTGTACTTTTCTTATCTTTTTACCTTTCTTTTGTCCTCTATCTCTTTCTTATCCCTTTCACCTTCTCTCCACGCCCCTCACACTGTTGATCCACTAGCCACAGCCCAGCCATCTGATAGCTATATCTGAAAGTAATTTGGGACAGAAACAAAAGGCCCCAGAATCCTTAGTAATCCTCTTCAGATCCGGCTACTGAGCACTGGTTAGGCTCCTGCACAGCCAACAGTCTTTTCAGGCAACAACCTTGAAAATTGAAAACTGGTTAGAGCATCCCTGGAATAACATGAGCCCTGAAACAAAAGCATACAAATAGAAAAGAAAATGTGTTTTCAGTGATAAAGGAAGGCACTGCTGAAACAATTGAAAGGAAGAGAGGCTCTAGGTGATCTCTATTGATGGGCCTCAAAGTGGCTGGTGCTTAGAAGCAGACTGGTTATTTTGCCTGCATTTCAGGTGCCCTTAGGCCTCTGCCCTGAAGGCTGAGCAGCTTACTCTACTACACAAAGCTTCCTGTCTGAGAGGGAATAGCAAATCTGAGATAATGCATATCTGAGAGTTACTCATGGGGTAAGCAATACATGCACAGAGCATTCCAGCCCAGCAATGCCTGCTGCTGTGCTTAAGGGAAGGCAGCTGTACAGGCATTACAGCTGAGGCCACTTCCATTTTGACTTTCTGTTCCCATCCTCCACAAACACCCTCTCCCTCCTCCCTGGGGAAAGACCACCATGCCTCCCCTTTGACTCACTTTCCCCTGAATTACCTCTCTTCTCTCTTTTCCTCTCTTTCTGACCAAACTGCATCAAGCCAAAATGTTTGACAAAGATCTACAAATATGCCAAGTAAAATATTTCTGCTAAGCCACATTTAGAAGACTTCTCTCTTTGTTGAGAACATCTGTGTAATGATTCCTAAAGTTCAACATTTTTATTTCTGCCTAATGCAAGGGCCATTTTTAAGCAGGTAATTTTATTTTTGTGTGCCAGGCTGCCACCCTTAAGAGTTTCTAATGTGCTGAACATAATTTATTTCCAAGAAATTCAAGTCACATCACTCATTGCCTCCTCTTAATACACTCCTCTCTTTCATGTCTTATCCTCAGTTGGTTCCTCACTTCACCCCTCCCATTACTCCTTTACACTGCCTTTCATTTTTAAGCTCTCTTCTGTCCTGTTTTTTTTTTCTGGACTACCCCAACTCAAATGGATTCCTCATCTGGGCATTTCTGGCCATCCTAACAATGTATGCCATCTCTTCCCCATTTCCTTTCTGTGCTTCACCCCAGCTCATCCTCTCAGTCCCAGGAAAACCAAGCTCTGCGAGACTGGGACAAGGATCAGGAGCAGGAAATTTAACAATGGCAGAGCTGTGACAAGTTAATTCAACTCCTGCTGTTAAATTAACCAGCGTTCCAGCCGAGTTAACGCGTCACCCAGTTTCAAAAGGTTAAGCTCCAAGCTTAATCTTATTCATCATTATGAACTCTTCAAATTGGCTGAAATATTTAAAATTCAGTGAAATGAAAGGACCGCAGGAAACATTTAAGAGCCTACTGCCCAGTCTTCAAAAAATAGAAAAATAATCTACAAAGATTAGAAAAAGAAGGCTTCAGAATGGGTGAATGGAGACACTTGAGAACCATGGTAGAGTGAATAATAAAAGGACATGGAGGACAAGGGCATCTTATCTTCCCACTATCATAAAGAGATTCAGGCGTTAGGAAGAAATTTAATGGAGCACCCTGAAAATGCTTGTCCTATCTCATCATAAGCAACAGAGCAAAACTGAATGCTAATGAAAAGGGCATGTACAATAATACCTCCTGAGCTCCTCTCCTCTTTGGACTTCGGACACAGATGGGAGGTGGGCCACAGCCTGCCCCCCAATTATCACTGACCGGGGGGAGATCACAGCCCCCTGAGCACTCTCTACTCAGGCTCTGTGACAGCAGAGAGCCCATATAAATTTTGAGAGAAGGAACTATGCAGCAGAAAATAACACCAGAGGTGCTGAGTATAGCATTTCTTACTTAGCACAAAGTTTAGTATACAGTAGGGCTTAATAAAGGTTAAATCTATCATTCTTACTATGACTACTATTACTGCTACTTCTATTATACACTTTCCATTTTAAATCTCTGCAGACTTCTGTGGAGTATAACAACTGAGATAGGGAGAACTAATATTCCACATAGACCCCCTTCCCTCCTCAGTCTCTCACCCCAAGCTGAAGTGTATGGGCTTATTTAAAATGTTCCATCACATGTGCATAAGTTTCTGCTACCAACTTAGCAATCCAGACCTCTTCACACAGCTAGCAATGGTTTGCCCAGGCTGGTCCTCATGCTTCAATTTCCTCCCTGTCCCTGTTTGCCAACTAGTGTATGTCATCACAGAATCCTTCATGGTCCGCCTCTTCACAGAAACCTTTTATATGAGAGTCATTCATCCTGAAATTGCCAATGCAATCATGCTTCAACTCATTATAAGACATAGTTTTAGAACTTGTAATTATATTGCTTTGCTGATTGTATATTTGATATGTTTGTGTATATTATTGGATCATAGGTATCTACAAAGCAAAGACAAAACCTGTCTGTTTTCAATACACACTCTGAAAGCCTAATACAATTTCTCCATCTTTCAAGTTACTAATAAATAAGAATAGGCCTATGAGCATCTGTATACCCTCCATTTTAATTTTGTGATATATTTATTTTTACTCTCGCCCTTCTTTCCTCCTCCTCCTCCTTCTCCTCCTTCTCCTCCTTCTCCTCCTTCTTCTTCCTCTTCTTTCTCCCTCTCTTTCTCTCTCTCTCTCTTTCACACACTCAAAAGCACACACACACACACAATATAGTCCTTTCCAGTTCATATGCTGGCTTTAATTGATTGTTCTAACCTAATTACATTGGCTTAAAAAATTATATAACTGCTAATGGTAGTGAAGATGGTTGAGCAACTTGCCTTGACTGTAAGGCATCTCCCCATTAAACAGGATACTGAGTTTACTGATTGAATTTTCCAATGATGGTCAAAATATCTTTGCCCATTCCAAAAGCCTTTACACAATGTGAATTTGCCACTCTCCTGTCAGCAGATGGAGCTGAGTTCCCCTTTCCTTGAATTTTGGTTGGCCTTAGTAACTCAGTTGAAACCAATAGGATGTAGCAAAAGTGAGTTGTATGACTGGACTTACCTGTGGGTACTTTTGAACTTGAATACAATAGCATTTCCTGGGCTTCCATTAATACTACCTCAAAGATGGGTGAAACTCTTTCATCCATGTACAAACATTAATCAGTTTGATAGACATGTTCCCTGCTCTAGAATTGAAACTAACTCCAACCTGCTAACTCACCCTTTCTCCTCAGTGTCCCTATTTAATTTAGTAACTATTCACTCCAGTTTTTTGCACATTTGGCAGAACTGACCATGCTTACTTTATTTTATAGTTTTTGAACACACAGATTTTGACTTCTTTTTTCACGTGATAAAACTCTCCACAAATTGAAACCAAAGCATAAACCTGAAACTACAGTATTAGAATATAAAAACTTATAGATTAATCATTACTCACTGAATGGTCTATTGAGTCCAAAGTGTCACTGGGAACACTCTGTTCCTCAGTTCTCCATAACTGAGTTCTAGCCAGTGACTGAGCTCCTATCTGGAACCTCCAGTTCCCACAAGAAAGACATTTCTTGTCTTTGAAGGCCAGCTTTACTTTGGAGACAATTTGATTTCAGACTTTGTTCTCAGTTGTTTTTCTAGGTCTTTGTTACCCCAGGATTACCAAGGTCAGTGCTGCTCAAATGGTGTTTCTTTTGTGTCAGAATCGAAAAGCAAGATCAGCAACTTATAACTAGATCTAAAGTTAGGCAAGAATTCCTGAGACATAAAGCTGACGTGTTGGACATAATATTCTGTGCTGAAAAATAATGGTGAATATTGAAATTCTCTAAGATAAATCATTATGAAATACTGTGTTTTAGAATGGTTTCACTTTGTATGTGCTAAGCTGAAGATTTTCATTATATTCATGCAAAAAGATAGCTTTATTCAATGGCTGATCAGTTTGGAAACTGTCCTGAGATTTCTAATTGAAAACCATTGAGGAGCTAACTATAATGAATAGCAAACTGTATTAACAATATGAAATACGCAACATGGAGAGTTGATATTACTTTGTATGAAAAAGTCCACCTAAAAAGATGCAAGAGTAGCTGTAATAATTGGGGAAAGATACTGTTCAAAGGTAGGCAATGATCAGCTCTTTTCTGGGAATAAAATAAAAATAAATTATCTTAAAATATATCATGCCAGTCTTGCCTACAATTAAGGAAAAGCATCATATATTTATTATTGTTAAATACTGCTGGTGATTAAAACAGATTTAGAACCTGTTTTAGAAGTTTCTGTATAAACAGAGTATGTAATTACTATCCTCAAAAGTAAATGGAGTAATAGCACTACCTTGCCTCTATTTCACATTTTATAATTTTGAATGTTCATTGGTATACATATGAGTAATAGAAAGGCAAATGGGTTCCTATTTACCCAAAATAACTTCAATTTTAGCTTTTTACCAAGAAGATACAGCCATCTCATTTTTAGCATTTCCCAAATTGCCCAGTTCAGATAATATTATGTGGGTACATAACACACACATACCATTTTACAGTTGAGGAGATCAAGTTGCTTACATGGGATTATAAAATAAATAATGAAACTGACTTTTAATTAGAAGTTTCTGATTCTTCAATGATAAAGGCAAAACCTAAGCATAACCAGATCATTTATAGGATGAGGTTTAATTCTCAAAAAATGATTTTTTCTTAATATTGTTGAGATGAATTATAAATTTCTTAATAATGACTAATTAATATTCAAGTTTTAAGACCAAATTTTCCAAACATTTGTTACAAGAATAATTTGTCCAAACATCAAGAGTCTCTGTTTGTGATAGTTAATTGAAAAGAAAAACCGGAGGTGTGGCAGGTTAGAGGTGACCAAACTTCTTTGGGACTATTCCCCTAGAGAAGTGGTTCTGTGATCACTGACCCAGAATCAGAGAAGGTCGATGACTGTTTCGACCAATAGCATATCGTGGAAATGCACCTGAGTCGGTTTTTTTTTCTTCCAGGGCCTTAAAACACCTTGGACTTTTGTGTCTCTTAGAACATTCTCTCTCTGTAAGCCCTGAGCTGCTGCTATCCAAACAGTCCATCTACCATAACACCTCCATGCCAAAGTGGCTAGAGATAGGCTCTGTGTTCAAAACTCCTGATAAGTTGAGCCATCAAGCTGCTCCTGATGAGGCACCAGAAATGTGTGTGAAGCCACTGTGACTCTCCCGACCACCTCATCCACAGACTGGACACTACCAGGTGGCGGTATTGAACGTTATACAGACGTATGAGTCAGTTGAGGCCTGCTGGAATTACTGACTCACAAAATCGTGAGATAAAACAAATCATTTCTTGCTTTAAGCTACCAAGGTTTAAGGTAATTTGTTATGTAGAAATAGGTAACTTGAGACAGAATTTGGCACATGTGAAATGTTGTGATAACAAACATAAAAAGTGGAACATGTAGCACTGGCTGGGACTGAGTGTTGGGAAGAAGCTAGAAGGAACTCTTGGTGAAATCTTGAATGGCCTCAGGGAGATATTAGGGCTTCAAGGACAATAAGGAAAATGTTATTGGAAGCCAGTGAAAAGGGCAGCTAAGTTATATACAGCCAGAATAGTTAGCAAAACTGTTGCCTGCAGCTATATGGTAAATACAAAAACACCCTAATGATCTCAGAAATCTTGCTAGAGAAATTTGCAGGCACAAATTCTTCTAGCCACCTATGACAAAATGAAAGATAAGAGAGACAAACTAAGGAAGAAATTCTTAAGTTTTCTAGCATAATTGGAAAAAATACTAAGATGTTCAGGACAGTCTTTCCAAGCCTAAAAATGCTGTTAAAAAGAAAGACATAGCTTCACAGAAAAGATCAAATTTAAGTTCCTGTTAAGTAAAGCATGGTATGAGAGTAAAAATGGAGTCAAGGGTGAAAGTGTAAAACCTTTTTTTAAGACTTTGTAGAGACTTAAAATGGTGTTCCATAGACTTTTTCAGCCAGACGAAATGACTGACCTCTAAGGATGTAAAGCCCTCTTCACTTTACAGACTCTCTCTTTTTAAATATTGGGCTCCTGAGGATCTTGAGGACATTGTATCAGCCTCACAGAGTGCCCAAGGCATAGAAGAGACTATTTTGAAAATATTTATGACGCGAGATGGATTGTAAATTGATACACATGGAGTCTAGAAAGCTTTTAAAAGAATTATACCAACTGAACTGAAAAAGACAGTGATATTACAAAATGAAAAATATATTCACACCCCTGATTTCCAATAGGCAAAATAAAAAATATAGCTAAGGAAAGTACTCAGCTATAAACATAGGGTATTTCTTATAAAAAGAAAGAATGAATTCAATGTCAAACCAGAAGTTCGGTGGGAGAAGTTTATAGGCACAGAGAATCATTTCTATGAAGCAATACTGTGCTCTAATTTTTTTAAAATAAGGACAACACATGCTTGATTACATTTCAGAAATGCTATGAATTGGAGATTACCATATGCCTCGCCCCCCCCAACTTTGAACAGGACTATCTGTTGGTACTATCTTACGCCTCACTCACCATTGTATGTTAGGAGTTGGGAACACATCTTATCTAAAGGGTAAGATGAAGAGAAACAATATAGGAAGAACTGCACAAAAGGACCCTAATAAAACCTGAACTTGATTTTTAAAAATGGAACCATGGGCTCTGAGATAATATTGCAACAGAATAGAAATTTGTGGGATTTAGAGGAAGAAAGTTTATTTCTTATTTGGACTAAATATAAACAAGTGTGGCTCAGGGAAGACTGTGTTGAATTAAAGATGAATGCATATTTTTTAAAATTCTCATTAAGAGTTAGTCATCCATTCTTATTTTTGAGTTAAGTGAGTTCTATTATTGCTTTAGCTGATAAAATTCAGCAAAAGTGACACTATGCTTATTTCAGCTCAATAATCATTTTTTAACTCAGAAAAGAACGTTTAAAAAACAGCTAGCATCATACTTAATGGCAAAAGACTAGACACTTTTTCCCTAAGACTAGAAACAAAGCAACAATATCCAATCTTACCACTTCTATTCAACATTATACTGGAAAACTAGAGTGCAATAAGATAAGAAAAATAAATAAAAGCTATATACACTGGACAGGAAGAAACAAACAAGTTCATAGAATAGAAGATCAATATATAAAGCAATTATATTCTTATACATCAATAATGAACAATTAAAATTAGACATTGTAAAACAATCCATTTATAATCGCATCAAATAATGCCATATTTAGATACAAATAAAAAAGTATGTTTAGAGTTTATATATGAAAAACTATAAAATATTGATAAAATAAATCAAATATCTAAAACAATTGAATGATATTCCATGTTCAGGAGTTAGAAGGCTCAGTATTGCTAAGGTGCCAATTCTTCCTAACTTGTTCTACATAGGCTCAATAAAATCCTCATCAAAATCCCAGGAAGATTTGTTCACCAATGAACTGATTCTAAATTTGATATGGTTAAGCAATAAACATAGAATACCCAATAAAATACTTTTACTAAAGAAGTAAAACAATAACAAATCCATTTAAAGTCTCACTATAAGTAATTAATATAATATGATTTGGCAAAAGAATAGATTTATAATGTGTCAGGATATAGAACTTAGAAATAGATGCTCATATATATAGTCAATTTGTTTTTTATAATAGCTCAGAGGCAATTCAATGAAGATAGATATTTTAACAAATGGCACTGAAAGAATTAGACATTTATATGCAAATAAAACAAATGTAGACACAGACCTTATAGCTTACACTAAAATTAACTCAAAATAGATAATGGAATTAAGAGTAAAATAAAAAACTAAAAACAACACAACGTCAAAAAGAAAACCTACTAGAAGAAAATATAGAAGACAATATATATCACCAAACCCAACTCATCTTGGGTTTGGTGGTGAGTTCATAAATACAACACTAATTTTATGAACCATAAAAGAAAAAAGTGATTAGTCAGACTTCATTAGAATTAAAACTTCTACTCTGATAAAGAGAGTGCTAAGAGAAAATGAAAAGGCAAGCTGCAGACTGAGAGGAAATATTTGCAAAATGTATATTTGATAAGGGAATTGTACCAAAAATATTTAAAGAACTCTTCAAACTCAACAATAGGAATCAAACAACCCAATTGAATTATGAACGAAGGATGTGAACAGATACTTCACCAAAGAAGGTATGCAGATGGCAAACAAACATAAAAAGATACTCAACATGATTTGTCCTTAGGAGAATGTAAATACCACATGTGCTTATTACAGTGGCTAAAAGCCAAAAATCTGAAAATACCAGTTGTTGTTTAGGATGCAAACAGGAACTCTTATTTATTGCTGATGGAATGCAAAATAGGACACCTCCCTTGGAAGGGAGTTTGGCAGTTTCTTCCAATGCTAAATAAACATAGTCTTAATATGTAATATCTTAATATATAAGATATTTACCTGTTTCGAAAACTTACGTCCACACAAAAAACATGCATGTAAATATTCATATCAGATTTATTATAATAACCCCAAACTTGAAATAACCAAGGTGACCTTCAATAAGTAAATGCTTAAACAAGTATGGTACATTCATACAGTGGAATACTATCTAGTTACAAAAAAGAATGAGCTCCCAAGCCACACAAAGACATGGATGAATCTTAAGCATACATTGCTAAGTACAAAAGCTAGGCTAAAAAAGGTTACCTACTATATGAGTTCAAATATATGATATCTAATAAAGAAAAAACTATAGATATAGAAAAGTGATTCACTGATCAGTTTACTAGGGATTGGGGAAGGAGGGTTGAATATGTGAAGCTCAGGATAGCGAACCTATTCTGTATGAGACTGTAATGATAGACATATGACACGATGCAATTGTAAAAATCAATAAAGCTTTATAACACAAAGAGTGAAGTTTAAAGTATGCAAATTAAAAAAGTTTTAGGAAGTTTCAGGACTCTGGGATGGAATGCAGAAAGATGTGATGCCTGTATGAAACAACCTCACTGAGCAGGCTGAGGGAGACAGGTGCTGACCTCAGTACTGTTGGAAATGTGTGGGGTCTGTAAGACTAAATGCAAAAGAAGCTATATATAAACACTGGACTATAGTGAAAAAGTTATTTCCCTAGGGTTACAGGTTAACACTTCTAAAACTACTACACTTTTATACTAAAACTAAACAAGAAAATAAATGCATGGCAGACAATGGTAATCGGGTTTCTCACTGTTGGTGTAAAATGTTACAGATAGCAAGGAGAGGAAGTTGGAATCAATTGTGTAGTAATGGATTAGAGTGGAAGATATTATTATATAATGCATGTTTATTGTAATAAAGACACAATGTTGGTTCAGAAATATTTATAGCTCTGTGTAAACACACATTATCTTCTTGGCCTATCAGCTGAAAGCCTTGGAGCAATTAACAACATGACAATAATCACACTAAACACTCAGATTTTTATTTCTAATACCATTCTTCAGTAAAAGGAACCTGAGTTTCTTAGAGAAATAGCTGATTTTAGAGCAAGACAGAAAATACATAAGATGAGCCTGGAGCACCCTATAGTGAAAGAAAGTAAAGACTATTGTAATAGCTTTGCATAGTAACAGATGATTACTAGATTTTCTTGGTGATTATATTGAAAGGTATATAAATGTGAAATTACTATGTTGTACACCTGAAACTAATATGATATTGTATTCAATTATACTTTAATAAGAAATTAATTTTTAAAAAAAATAAAAAGTTAAGGGCATGCTCAAAAAAATTCTGCAACTGGGATATGTCAAAGGGTACAGAGCCAACTGAAAGAGTTCACAATGCCTGAAGCTAGAACAACTTGAGCAATGGTAAAGATAGGTTAACATTTGATTATTATCTAAAGCATAAAATAAATATTCATGAGTCCATACTGATATAAATAAATGATTTCATAAATAAATAAATGAGAGGAAATCTCCTGTGTCAAAAAGTTTCAAATATTTATGTAAATACTCTGCTCTTAAGAATGGGGAACATAATTCAAGCCAAGTGATCAAAGTTAACATCAGTACTGAAAAGTCATATTGGTAGCACATAGCCTTGATATACATGAAGGAATGTATAGTGTATACCTATCACACAGCATTTGTGTAATGAAAATGGCACTTTGTGCTTTCCTCCTGAGCTAAATGTAACCATGAGGTAAGCATCAGACCATTCCCAACCAAAGAATACCCTATAAAACACGTGACTAATAATCCTTAAAACTGTCAAGATTATTAAAAAAAAAAAGGAAACTCTGAGAAACTATCACAGCTAAAAATAAGACTAAGAAGACATGATTACTAAATACAATGTGATATCTTGGATAAAATCACATAACAAGAAAAAGAGTCACTAAGGAAAACAAAACAAAAATCTAAAATTTAACATTAATAGCAATATTATTTTATTAATTGTGACAAAATACTATACATTATCAGATGTTGATAATAGAAGAAATTGAATATGAAATATATAAGAACTCTCTGGACTATCTTCTCAATAATTCTGTAAATTTAAAACTGATCTGAAATAAAAAGTTTACTTCAAAAAAAGAGCAAGTTCAGACAACTTTCATGCACAAATTGAAATAATGTAGGCTATAAAACTATATTAATTGAGACCATGTAATTGGCATAAAGATAGATTCATAGAAAAAAGTACCAAAATAGTCTAGAAATGTTCTTGTACAACATCGTCAAGGGATTTTCAAGAAAGGTGATAAGGTGGCTCAATGAGAAAAAAACAGTTTTTCAACAAATTGTGATAAAAAAGTTTGGTATCCATACATGCAAAATGAACATCAAAGAGGAAATTAAATACATTTTAAAATATTTTGAACTAAATAAAAATAAAAGCATAACTAATTAAAATTTATGGGATGCAATTAAAGCAGTGCTTAGAGGAAAATTTATTACAGTCAGTTCATACATTAAAAAAAAGAAAAATTAAAAATCAATATTCTAAGCTTTTTCTTTTTATCCTAAAAAGAAAAAAGGAAAGTAAGTCCAAATTAAGCACAAGAAAAGATATGATAAAAATTAGAGCAAAAATCAGGATATTGAAAATAGAAATCAATGGAGATTCAAAAGATAGTTCTTTGAAAAGATTAATAATCAATGAACCCCTGCTAAACTAAGATAAAAAAAAAAAGAGAACAGAAATTATTAACATCACAATGAAAGTTGACACATCACTGTGGGTGCTAGGGGCATCAAAGGATAATAAAGAATATTGTGAATAACTCTATGCCCACAAATTTTATAACCTACATGAAATGGACCAATTCCTCAAAAGACACAATCTGACAAAACCCATACAAGAAAAAACTAAAAGATGAAAAACATAATCTAAATAATCTAAATAGGTCTATATCTATTAAAGAAATTAAATCAATAATAAATAAGCTTTCAAACCAGAAAGCACCATGCCCACCCAGATGGGTTCATTGGTGAATTTTACCAAACATTTAAAGAAGAAATTACATCAATTTTACAGTTTTTTTCCAGATGATAGATGAGAGGGAAAACTTTCTAACTAATTCTCTGAGGCCAATATTATTCTGTTACTTAAACCAGACAAAGAAATTACAAGAAAAGAAAGCTACAGATCAATATCTTTCATGAACAAGGATGTAAAAGTTCTCAAAAATATTAGCAAATTATATTTAATTATATCAAAAAAGAATTATATACCACAGGGATTTATCTCAGATATATAGGGCTGGTTAAGCACCCCCCCAAAAAATCAATAAATGTCATATATCACATCAACAGGCTAAAGAAGAAAAATTACATGATTGTATCAATAGATGCAGAAAAAGCATTTAACAAAATCCAACACCCATTCATGATAAAAACCCTCAGGAAACTAAAAATAGAGGGGAACTTTCTTGACTTAATAAACAATACTTACAAAAAAAAAAAAAAAACAAACCCTACAGGTAACATCAACTTCATGGTGAGAAACTTGAACCTTTCCCACTAGGATCAGGATCAAGCAAGAATGTCTCTTTTCATCACTGCTTTGTAACAATGTACTAAAAGTTCCAGCTAATGCAATGACAAGAAAATAAAATAAAAATAAAAATAAAAATAAAAATAAAATAAATAAAATAAAATAAAATAAATTCAGATTGTGAAGGAAGAAAATAAAACTGTCTTTGTTCACAGATGACTTGATGTCTATGTGGAAAATACAAAAGATTTGACAAAGAATTTTCTGGAACTAATAAGTTAGTGTAGCAAGTGTGCAGAATACAAGATAATATACAAACATCAGTAACTCTCTTATTTAACAACAATGAATAAGTTAAATTTGAAATTAAAATCACAATAGCATTTTTGTATTACAATAGCATTCTTAGCAGTAACAAAGAAGTAATTTTACTAGCAAGAAAAAAAGAAATATGTAGGTATAAATCAAGAAATACAGGAGAAAAACTACAAATCTCTAATGAACAAAATCACATAACAACAAAATAAAAAGGGAGATATTTACAGGAAGGGAGACTCAATATTGTCAGGATATGAGTTTTTTCTAAACTGATCTATGAGTATAGATTCAATGTAAGGCCATTTTTTGATATCAACAAATTGATTTTAAGTTTGTATGGATGATAATGGTTTGGCTTCTGGTCAAGATGTCAGAGTAGGTAAACACTGTGCTGTCTCCTCCAACAAGCACATCAGATTTAGGACTAAACTACAGAACAACCATCATTGCAAATCACCTGAAGTTTAGCTGAACAGAAGTCCTATAACCATGGATATGCAGAAGAAGCCACATCATTACTAGCAAGAAGGACAGAGACAGGGAAGGGTTCAGCCCCTCAGCCATGTGTGGTGGTTAAAAAATCAAGAGGGAAATCTTGGCTACAGAAATCCCCCTTGAAGAACAAGGTGTCCTGGACCCACACTAGGGTATAACCAGGCAATTGAAAATAACGCAAGACTGAAAAGAAGTAAGTTGTTAAGCCATGAAAAGACATAGAGAAAACTTATGTGCATATTATTAAGGGAAAGAAGACAATCTGAAAGGGATACATGCCCTATGCTTCCAAATACGACATTTTGAAAAAGGCGAAATGAAGATGGTAAAAAGATCAATTGCCAAGAGTTAAAGGGAAGGGAAAGATGAATGGGAAATGCACAGAGGATATTTAGGGCAGTGAAAATACTCTATATGATACTATAATTGGGGATATTTTCATTATACATTTGTCCTATAAAATGTAAAACACTAAAAATGAACCCAATGTAAACTATAGTCTTTGGGTAATAATGGGTCAGTGTAGTTTGATCAATTATGAAATACCACTCTGGTGGGGAATATTGATAATGGGGGAGGTTATGCATGTGTTGGGGGTGAGAGAACATGGGAAATCTCTGTACCTTCCTGTCAGCTTTGCTGTGAGCATAAAATAGTTCTAAAGAAACAAAATCTATTTTTAAAAATATTAGTGAGAAAAAAACCTTAATTCTTGCTTCACACCTCATACAAAAACTAAAATTAGTCACTGACCTAAATGTACAAGCTTAAACTATCAAAATTATAAGATACAATTTAGAAAAAAATATTATGTTTAAATGTATATAGAATATAGACAACATTGATATCTCTTAATAAAGAGAAACAGATTGAAAGAATTAAAATAAATTTAGCAAAATGTTAACAATTGAAGAATCAAATTGAAGTTTATATGAATGTTTGTTCCACCATTCTTAAACGTTTTCTGTAGGTTTAAAAGTTTTAACATTAAAAGTTTGGGGAAGAAAATAATAGAGTCAAATTGAAACTGAAAACACTGAATTATACCTTAGGATTGCTCCAAATATCTCAAAATAATTAAATTCAAATCTATTAAATATTCCAGCTTTAGTAACAAAAGCCTTAAATTAAAACAAAAGGAAATAAGAATCAATTATAATACATAAGATATTATAGTCAGATAAAGACATAATAAAAATTTATTGAATTTAGCAATGTGAAGGGCATTAGTGGCTTTGTTGAAGGTAATTTCAATTGGATAATGAGAGTAGAAAACAAATTTCAGTAGAGGAGGATGTAAATACATATTTGAGGAATATAAATAGTCTTGTAATAAATTATTTTGTGAAGATAGACAAAGGGAACTATTTCTCTTTAACAGGAGAGAGGGGGAAATGGGCTTAGATGCAAAAAAGGTTTTAGATTGTGGTGGAAGATAACAGATTTTGCATTTGCAGTTAGCTATTTTTTCAATGGACAATGAAGGTCCACATCTGAAATTTAGTCTTGGGAAGTCAGGAAGCTCAAAGAATTGATAAGTAAGCAGCTAGAACATCATAGTAGTGTTTCCATGCTAGAGTGAAAGTCCATTTAAAAATGAAACTGTATTCATACAATATTCATGAAAGTACACAAATCTTGTTAATTAGGTAGCAATGCAGTCTTCTCTACATTTATCCAAAAAAATTGAAAACTATGCTCCCTCAAAAAAAAAGTATGAGTACACAAATCATTACAGCGGCTTTATTCCTAATCACCAAACTTGCAAACAACCCAAATGTCCTTCAGCTAGCTATGGAATGAGATACATCCATACAGTGGAATACTATTCAACCATAAAAAGAAAGTAGCAAAGTACTGATATATGAAGCAACATGGATGCCTCTCAAGTGCATTATGCTAAGTGGAAGGAACTAGATTCAAAAGCATGCATATTGTCTGATTCCATTTATATGATAAACACAAAACTATAGCATACAGAAAACATTCTAGTAGTTGCTTAAGATCTGGGGGTGAGGGAAGAATAGACTAAAAAGGGCACAAGGGAATGTTCTGGAGGGATACAATTGTTCTATATCTTGATTGAGGTGGTAGCCACAAAACTCTAGATGTCAGTAAATCTCATAAAATGTTGCATAAAAAGGAAAAATTTTATTATATGTAAATTAAACCTCAATTTTTTTTAGAAATTAGTTGATGACAATGTGAAGGCTTAGACCTCTGGCACTAACTAGGGTAAACAATTGCATGAAGCATGATGACTGGGCTTAGTCTTTCAAAGTACAAATTCCCAACTGGGGTGCAGAGTAGGTCATAGGGATGACAGAGATGGTGGTCTCTTAGTTCTGTGATCAGCAGACTAGTTCCCAACCCCAAAACTTCTGAAGTAGGCATTTTAGCTGGAAGAAGTCTCAACTCTATGCCCAATGACCTATATATATATTGTTATTGTCTCCTTTTGCTATAATGTGAGGAATGACAGGGAGCACTGTCCTGGAAGGAGATAGTCCTGTAGTTCTGACTACTTCCCTCAACAGTGTTATGGATTCTGTGAAAATATAGCACCTTAGTGATTTTGGAAGTACCGCCCACTCCAGACTCCTTATGGAATTCTGATCCAGATAACAGAAGAAGTTACAGCTGCTATTACAGGCTGTATACAAAATAATAATATCAAAAAACTTACATTACAAAACAAAGAATTTAGTCAAACCTTTAGTTAGAAGTAATTCATAACTGTAAAATATTCTCATTATTTAACAAGGAAGAATAAAATTCAGTGAACTTAGCTTTTAATAGCTTGGGGTGGGAATATAAGTTGAGAAAAAATAAATTTAATTTAACAATAAATGAATAAAAGTAACAAAATAAAACAGAAACTAATGCATTTAGAAATTAAATATCAAAGATCTTGCACACACAAATAAATATGAAAACATTTTAATTTCCAATTAAAATCAGAAAATAAATTAACTACACATAGTTCAGGCAATAAATTAAAATATAAATTTTTTCTCTTTTTTTATTGTTGTTCAAGTACAGTTGTCTCCATTTTCCCTCCACCACTTTCCACAACCCCAGCTGTCCCTACCTCCCATCCTTGATCTTACCACTCTTTGGCTTTGTCCATGTGTCCTTTATACATGTTCCTTGATGACCCTTCCCCTTGTCCACCCATTATGCCCTCTCACCTCCCCTCTGGTCACTGTCAGTTTGTTCTTTATTTCCATGACTCTGGTTATATTTTGCTTGCTTGTTTGTTTTGTTAATTAGGTTCCACTTATAGGTGAGATCATGCGGTATTTGTCTTTCACCTGCCTTGCTTATTTCACTTACCATAATAGTCTCCAGATCCATCCATGTTGTCCCAAAGGGTTGGAGCTCCTTCTTTCTGCTGCATAGTATTCTATTGTGTAAATGTACCACAGTTTTTTTTATCCACTCATTTACTGGTGGGCACTTAGGTTACTTCCAACACATGGCTATTGTAAACTGTGCTAGTATTTGAACATTGGGGCACATAATTTCTTTCAAATTGGTGTTTCAAGATTGTTAGGGTATAATCCTAGCAATGGAACTGTAGGGTCAAGAGGCAGTTCCAATTTTAGTTTTCAGAGGAAATTCCATACTGTTTTCCACAGTGGCTGCACCAGTCTGCATTCCCACCAACAGTACACTAGAGTTCCTTTTTCTCCACAACCTCACAAGCACTTGTTTGTTGATTTGGTTATGATGGCCATTCTCACTAGTGCAAAGTGATATCTCATTATGGTTTTAATTTGCATCTCTTGGATGACTAGTGATGCTGAGCATCCTTTCATATGTGTCTGGACCCTCTGTATGTTCCCCTTGGAGAAGTGTCTGTTCAGGTCCTTTGCCCATTTTTTAATTGGGTTGTTTGTCTGCCTGGAGTGGAGTCATGTGAGTTCTTTTTATACTTTGGAGATCAAACCCTTGTCCGATATATCATTTGCAAATATATTTTCCCATATGATTGGCTCCCTTTTCAGTTTGCTGATGTTTTCTTTAGCCATGCAAAATCTTTTTATTTTGATGAAGTCCCATTTGTTTATTCTTTCCTTTATGTCCCTTGTTCTAGAGGACATATTGGTGAAGATATGGAATATCTTCATGGAATATCTGAGATTTTCCTCCTTACATTCTCCTCCAGGACTTTTATGATGTCATGATTTACATTTAAGTCTTTTATCCATCTTGAGTTTATTTTTGTATATGGTATAAGTTGGTGGTTGAGTTTCATTTTTTTGCTGTATGTGTTCCTAAAAAGATTTTTATAGAAACTACTAAAAATCTATCCAAGGTCTACAAAATCTGAATAAACCACAAACCCCTAAAGAAATAAGAGAAGTTGTTAAAAATTAAACTTAACTTTCTCATGCCATATAAAAGTTTTCAGAATAGAAAAATTCCATCAGGGCTATCTCATGATAAGTGGTGATTTCCTTTTCTTTTCAATAGTTCCTAAATATAGTCAACATACATTATTTTTTGTAATCAGAAACAAAGTACTAAATTTTATTTTCAAAAATAATAGTCCAGACCATCATTTTGTTCCCACTACTGATTCTGTTGTGTTTGGCCTTGGCAATTCTAACACCTCAATAAGTTATAATGAAAACACAGTTTTATAAAATCATTCTCAGACTTCTTGTTTTGACAATGAGTGTATGTGAGAATCTGTTAAATGAGTATACTTGCTTGGTAGTAGAGAACTATTGTGGTACATTTTAAAGTAACCAAACTTCAAGTGGCTTGAGTGAACATATGTGAACACAAACTATAGGAATTCTCAAATGAATCTTTTCAAAAAGTTGGCCTCCAAGTTCTCCCTCATCACTTAGCTGTTGCATGAAAACAAGAAATGTCTGATGACTTGCAGTGTTGAAATACAAACTCCCTTTGAAACCTCAATTGTATTTTTGTCAATTAAACCAGTTCCCAAGTTTCTGACAAATTAATGAGCAATTTATTTTTTCTCTAAATATACTACTACATGTGCCCTGTATATGCTGACAGACAAGTTTGGGGCTGTCACCAAAGGGAAACATAGAGACATTATATGATGGAGAAAATGCTTTTAAAGTTTCTGCAGAGTGATTATGAAGGAAGAATGGGGTAAGAACTCATTTTCTTTACAGAAGAAAAAATCGGGTAGAAAACACAAGATCGTGATGAAAAAGCTGGTATCATCTCACAACATCATCGGTTTTATTTCCTTTCTTCTTTATTAAAGCTTTAATAATCACGGGACAGATATCAAAGTTGTCTAAGATAGCCAACACATTCAGTTTCTTTTTAAAAAGGACACAAGCCCTGGATGGTGTAGCTCAATGAATTGAGTGCTGGCCTGCAGACCAAAGGGTCGCCAGTTTGATTAAAGTCGTCTGGGGCAACTTTAAATGTTCCAACATCTTAGTTATAGGAGTTCCAGAAAAGAAAGAGCAAGAAATTGAAAACTTATTTGAACAAATAATGCAGGAAAACTTCCCCACTCTGGTGAAGGAACTGCACATGCAAGTCTAGGACCCTCAGAGAGTCCCAAACAAGTTTGATCCAAGAAGAAACACACCAAAGCATATCACAATTACATTACCCAAGATTAAAGGTAAGAGAGAATCTTAAAAGCAGCAAGAGAAAAGGAAACCATTGCTACAAAGGAGTTCCCGTAAGACTATCAACTGATTTCTCAAAAGAAACCTTGCAGGCAAGAAGGGGCTGGAAAGAAGTATTGAAAGTCATGAAAGGCAAGGACCTACATCCAAAATTACTCTATCCAGCAAAGCTGTCATTTAGAATGGAAGGGCAGATAAAGTGCTTCCCAGATAAGGTCAAGGTAAAGGAGTTCATCATCACCATTCCCTTATTATATGAAATGTTAAAGGGACTTATCTAAGAAAAAGAAAAAGATCAAAAGTATGAACAGTAAAATGATAGCAAACTCACAACTATCAACAACTGAACCCAAAAGACAAAAATTAAAACTAAGCACACAACTAGAATAGGAACAGAATCACAGAAATGGAGATCACATGGAGGGTTGTCAATGGGAAGGAGGAGGGGGAAAACAAGAAATGGAGGAAAGAGGTACAGGGAATAAGAAGCCTAATTGGTAAGAAAAAATTAGACAGGTGGAGGTTAAGAATAGTATAGAAAATGGAGGAGCCAAAAAACTTATATGTATGACCCCTGGACATGAACTAAGGAGTTAGCAGGGGGAATGCTAGAGTGTGGGGGCGGGGGGTGGGGGGACGGGGGATGGGGCACGGTGCAGGGTAGAGGAAGATGAAAGGGAGAAAAAAATAGGGCAAATAGGACAACAGTAATAACATAAACAATAAAATATGGAAAGAAAGAAAGAAAGAGAGAGAGAGAAAGAAAGAAAGAGAGAGAAAGAAAGAAAGAAAGAAAGAAAGAAAGAAAGAAAGAAAGAAAGAGCCAGGTTTTATGATATATTTATCATATTTATACTTGATTACATTTGTATTTTAATATAAGAACATAATTTGTGCCCTGGCTAGTGTTGTTCAGTGGACTGAATGCTGGCCTGTGAACCAAAGGATTGCCAGTTCAATTCCCAGTCAGGGCACATGCCTGGGTTGTAGACCAGGTCCCCAGTAGGGGGCACGTGAGAGGCAAACACACATTGATGTTTATTTCTCTTTCTTTTTCCCTCCCTCCCCACTCTCTAAAAATAAATAAATAAATAAATCTAAAAAACAATATAAAAAAGAATATAATTTGTATTATATTAAGCATATTGGGATACATATTTATGAAAGTATTTTACTGTAAGGGGCACACTATCAAAAACATTTGGAAGTCATTGAAGGAGAGGACATAAATTCCATAGATAATAATAGATCTAAGAAGCTAATACCTATAATCAAAAACATTCTAGAAGAGATATTTTGTGGAAATTTCAAAAGAAATGTAAATATATTGAAAAGCATGTAGTAGTTATAGAATGCAAGATGACTTTTATAAAGTAACTCATCCAACTGACTTGATTTATGTTTATAACATTGCCACTCTGACATTAAGAGAATGGAGTACTACCTAAGTTTGAGCTAAGCATTAGAACAAAATCAGGATATGAATAAACTAACAGAGTTTAGGTGACACACACTAGGAGGAATAGCTAAAATGATAGGCTACCAGAATGATGTTTCCAGCTCACTGCCTCTAGTACCACAGTTCTAAATTCTTCTGATTGCTCTGAGAACGAGATCTATATTCCATGAACTTACACTACCTTCATTGACCCCAACCCCCTGAGGCCCTCATGACAACCATTCTTTTGCACAGCGTTCTTAACTTTCTCTGGCTTTCCTGACTGAACTTCCACCCTCGAAATCTAATCCTATGCCTGAACTGAAGCATCATTTCAACCAAATTAGTCACAATCACGTTATCTAATCTCACTTTAAATTCATGAGGAGATAGTCCTTAATACCATTCAGGATTATATTTTCCTGGTCTTTTCATACTTTTACTCTCCTAAACAATTGTTTCACAACTTTTTCTCTTTTCAAACATCATCACTTTCCCCTTCCATCCTGTGTTTTACTGACTTTGCTTCCAATTTCATTGAGAATACTGGGCCATCACACGACCCATCTGTATCCATGCCCATAAACTCTACCGACCCATCTGTTAACATGGAGAATGTCCCAGGTTCCTAGCTATAGCCTGTCGAGATTTAGGAAGATTTTGAGATTTTACTGTAAGTTAAAACAATAGCTTGCCACAGTTTCATTGATAATACCCACAGACAAGAGAGTCCTGGGTTGGATGAAAAGGATTGTGTATTACTCAAATACATCACAGTAATGAGAGTATAGTCATTTTCTTATGATAGTTCCTATGATGGTTAATTTTATGTGTTAACTTGGCTAGTGCCTAGATGGTATGAACTAAATATTTGGGTGCCCTCAAAGTCTTATGTTGAAACCCTAACCTCCATTGTAATGAAAATGATATCTGGAGGCAGAGCTTTGGGGAGGTAATTAAGGATAGATTAGATCAAGGGGGTAGTATCCTCACCATGAATTTATACAAAGACTAGGAGATACTGGATCTTTCTCTGTCTTTTTCATGTACCCATCAAGAAAGGCTATGTGAGGACAAAACCAGAAAGAGGGACTTTGAAGAACCCAACTACTTTGGCACACTGATGTCAAATTTCCAGTCTCCTGAACTCTGAGAAATAAATATTGTTGCTTAAGTCAAATAGTCTATGGTATTCTGTCATAGCAGCCCAAACTGACTAAGATACCAGATACTTGGTTAAGCATTATTTCTGGGTGTGTCCATGAGAGTAGTCCTGGATGAGATTAACATTCACATTTACAGACCAGGTAAAGCAGATTGCCTTCCCCAAAATGGGTGGGCTGCATCCTATCCACTGAAGACCTGAATAGAGTAGCAAGGCTGAGTGAGAAATGATTTTCTCTTTCTGTCTAACTATCTTTGAATTTGGACATTGGTTTTCTCCTGCCTTCAGACTCAGACTTGAACCTGAACTTATACCACCAGCTCTTGGGGTCCTCAGGCCTTTGAACTTAGACTGGAACTATACTATTGTTTCTCCTCTGGCTCTCCAGCTTGCCAATTGCAGATCTGAAACTTCACAACCCACAACCTCCATAATCACATAGCCAGTTTCTTATAGTAAATATTTTCATATTTATATGGAAATATATATAAATATAAGAGATACATATTCTGTTTCCCTGAAGACCTCAGACTAATATAGTTCCTAAGCTTCAATCCCCATGGGACAATGTTGTAAGGACCAAGGGACATCTGCACATGCAGCAGGCTGCATTACAAAAAAGGAACTTTGAGCTTAGGAAACCTGAATATTTTATAAAGGAATGAGGCATTATCTTAATTATAACTGGACAGTATACAAACCTACGCCCTCTCTAAAGGGAGAAAGATTCTATCTCTAACTTCCAAAGCTCTTTGCAATAGAAACATCTTTAAAATGATAGTCTAGAACAAAAAGGCAATATGTGCCTTGGCTAACAATGTATGCAGAAATATGAGAGACACATGGAGGATTGTCTCCTAAAGTAGCCAGCCCCTTCACTTACTTATCTATTTGAGTCTGTCCTCTCTTGCCTACTTAAGAATGCTGTGCAGCAATTTTACCATTTCTCTCCTGAGGAACTATTTTTCTTTCTCTATTGTTTTATTTCTATTTACATAAATTTTTCTAATCTTAAAAAAATTGATTCATTTTTAAGTCATTACCATTCCTACTCCTCTTTTTTTTTCCACAATAAACCTTATGAGGGGAAAACCCCATTTAGATTCACTGCCCTTGCATTATCTTCTCTTATTTTCTGCAAAACTCATTTTAATTAAGCTTCTGCCTCTCATCACTCCACCAGCACTCCTCTTGTCAAGATCACTAATGACTTCTATGTTTCTGAATCCAATGGTCAGCTATCAGTTCTTATTTTGACCTATGAGAAGCATTTGAAACAACTGTGTTTCCTCCCCATTCTGAACACATTCTCATGGGGTTTCCAGGAAACTTCTCTCACTGCCTTTCCACCCTTCTTTCTGACTACTCCTCAGTCAGAAAGGCTGGTTTGTGCCATTTGATGATGGCACGACTCATCTCCAACCACTAAATATTGAAGTGACCTGGGAGTCAGTCCTTGGATCACTTCTATATTGTATCCACACTCATTCTGTTGATAATTCATCTACATACAAGAGGTCTGTCCAGAAAAAGTTCAACCATAAATATAATGAGAATGGTTTGCGCAACAACATCAATGTAACCTGGCAACCAAGGAGAGTGGACTGGAATATACATGCATGAATAATGACAACTTCACTCTACTAGTTAATGGGAGAAGTAGACACTATTGAGTGAGCATGTGTACTGTGTGGCCATTGCATTCAAAATGACCGAGCAATTAGAACAATGAATCTGCATCAAATTTTGTGTTAAACTTGAACTTTCCTCCATGGAAACTAGTGGGATGATTCGAAAGGCCACAGCTATGGGCAACTGGTGAATGACAACTTCATCACAATGAAGAACCTGCTTATGCATCACATCTCATGCAGAGTTTTTTTGTGAAATATCAAACCACCCAGGTGACTCAGCCTCCCTAGCCCAGATTTGGTGCCCTGTGACTTCTGGCTTTTCCAAAAACTAAAATCACTTTGAAAGGGAAGATATTTAAAGCCATTGATGACATTAAGGAAAACATGACAGGGCAGCTGATGGCAATTTGGAAAACTGTTTGAGATCCCAAGGTACCTACCTTGAGGGGACTGAGGCGTCATTGTCCTATGTACAATGTTTCTTGTATCTTGTATCCTCTTAAATAAATGTGTCTATTTTTAATACTACATGGCTGGATTCCCTCTGGACAGACCTCATATAGTTTTATTATTTTAAATAGTATCCTCTCCCTGGCTGGTGTAGCTCAGTGGATTGACCTTGGGCTGCGAACCAAAATGTCTCAGGTTCAATTCCCAGCCAGGGTACATGCCTGGGTTGCAGGCCATAACCCCCAGCAACCGCACATTGATGTTTTTCTGTCTCTCTCTATCTCCCTCCCTTCCCTCTCTAAAAATAAATAAATTAAATCTTTAAAAAAAATAGTATCCTCTATGTGCTGTTGGCTATTGAAGTTCTATTTTTGCCCCATATCTTTTCGCAGAACTCCAGATTCACGTCCAACTGCCTAGTCAACATTGTCCTTAAATATTCACTTGGTCTCTAAAACTTAAAAGCTCCTGATATTGCCTTCCTAACTTGCTTCACCTCCCCATTTAGATAAATGGCAATTCTATTTTCAGTTGTTCAAACCAAAAATCCTCAAATCATCCATGACTTTTTCCTATATACTGCATCCAATTCTTCAGCTAATCCTGCCTGCTCTACCTTCAAAATTATCCAGAAGAGAACCGATTTTTACTGCTTTCATTGTTACCATTCTAGTTCAAGCCACTGATATCTACAACCTGAGACTTATAGCTAAGATCTGCTTTAATGATAAAATCACCAAACATTCCAGAGCACCTTCAAAGATTATTTAAATGAAATCTTTCCCTTATCTATCCATCTCATAAAATTATATTTAGAATATCCATTCTACCCAGTGGGACAATCCATCTCAATAGGCCCTGTGCATCCAGAAGAAAGAGAGGTAGGAAAGAGGGGAAGAAGGAAAACAGGAAGGAAAACAGAAAGGAAAGAAGTGACAACAATCTTTGGGAACTTTTGTATGCCTGTCTGGAAAGATTATACACCTGATCAAAATCTAGTTCTAGTATTCCCAAACTGAAATGTAACTGACAACAAAATAGAAAACCTGATTATCTGATTAAGGCTTTCATATGGCAAATGCAACCCCCAAAACAGTTTGCTTATATATGTTCAATTAAAACAAAAAGTTTAGAAAACATATAAAATTATCACATTATCTGAAAAATTCAACATGCTTCCTTATTTACAGAACAATTAAGTTCCAAATTCTTGGAACTTAAAAACCTCAAAATTTTCACTGAATTTTAGATGTGTAAACCATGTATACCTACAAAGTATATAGAAGTAGGTATATGACAATTTCATATAATTCATAAAATATAATTCTCAGATAGTACATACCTTTCAATTCCTTGATTAATTACATTAAAAATATAGGTTACCAAAGTGACATTTGTATGTTGTTCATGTCTCCTAGGTGGAAACTAAGAAAGAAATGATACATTCCTTGAATGTTTAAATCAACTGAAACATTCTATTTTCATGATGCCTTGTGACATATGTGAGGATGTATCATTACCTTCAAATATTTTTGTTAATTTCCCTATGTTCATTACTTTCTGGGTTTTTTCCTAAGCCCTCTTTACAATATTGCTCCCTCTCCTTCTGCCTCTCCCTCTCTCTCCCCCTTCCTTTCTTCTAATTAGGCCACTTCTTTCTTCCTATCATCCTTGCTCTAAATACACTTGCTAAGTCTATTGCCGCTGTTACTTCTTTTCCAATGTTATCTTTTTTTAAGCACAATGCCAGTGCCATTTTTCTTATGATTTGTGAAAGTCTTTCTTTCCTCTGTCCCTGCCCAGGCCTCCTACCCCCTGCCTAAGCTTTTCCTTTTTCCTCTATTATTTGCTCATACTCTCTGTTATATTTCTAGCCCTTAAAGTTCACAGGGCTCATGAGAAAAGAAAACTAAAGCTGTGGTGAAACAACAGAGTTTTGTCCAAAATCCACCCTTGGTTATTTGGATCTAGTTTACAGGGTTGCCTCCAAACAATAGCTTAATTGCAGGAATCTTGGAGAGAAAAGAAAACCTGAAAAAATCAAGCAAAAGACTCAGAGAAAGCACTTGTTGTCATCTGTTTGCTCTCAAGCCTTCAGCCCTGCAATTTGCCTCACCCCTGCATCCATATGGTAAAACAAGATATATTTTCATTTTCCCCTTGTCTGCAGGAGAATTGGACCAAAAGAACTTCTCTTCACCCAATTACGATGAACTCTCAATAGTAAGATGACACAGAATACGTGCTATCTGAAACTATAAGTGATAACTATAAAAAATACATTTAATTTGAATAGGAGGTTTGTAGTCTTACCCCAAACACTAGGGAAGATGATCAAGCTCCTGATGGCTGATCTTTTAGCGACATGCAGAGAATCTTACAAGCTAAAGAAATTCCCAGAGGAGAACTGTGGAATATAATAGCTGGTCTGTTTCAATACTTGAATCACTTCTTTGCTTAGATAGGCAATGATTTTAAAGTCCTTAATTTTACCAGTGTTCTTACATATTTTATTTTTCTATAACATCTTTTAATGTTTATTTTTGTGGCTAGTTTAGTTGCTAAGAATTATTGTTCTTACTCTGTAGGCCCAAAATGTCAGGAGAATTTTCCTAAGTGCTTATTAGCATTTTTATTTTCATTTCACAAGTAAATTCTCTTTTACATGCTTTGAACAAAGAATAAATATATTTAAAGTCATTGTAGGGAAATTGACTATTACAAACTTAATTGGACCCCTTGCCTACCTTTTTTACTCCACGTGCATCTACAATGGATCTACTGAGCTGCTGACCTATAGAGAAAAAAAATCTGTTTATAACTGGAAACATTTCTAAAACTTCTATATTTGCAAAACAAAATTACCAAAACTGATAGAACCAGGAATACCAAATTATTTCTTTGTAAGGTATAGTCAGATGTTAACAGTACAGAGACATTTCATGAAATTGAAGCTCTAAACAAAATCTTTCACAAAGCCACACCTGAATTAGTCTTAAGAGAAAGATGGGGAGTAAATAAATACTATGTGAATTCTAAATAGACCACTAGGAAATTAAATATGAACAGAATAGACAAAAATAAAAAGATGAAAGGCAAAGAATTGGGATGCTGCTGTTTAATTACCATTGATGTATAGCCATGAAGCAAGTATAGATAGAAATTCATACTCTAAGAATCTTTTAAAGGAAAATACTGCTGTGATACGAGAAAAGGATGCATTAACACTGACTGGTTTTTTGAGCAGTGATATTTTGCCCTTTGAAGTTCTGTGAAAATTGCACTGTAGCAATAATATTTAATTGTAGCATAAAAATTAAACACCATTTACTTGATATAAAATAGGGATAGTATGTAAATTAAGTAAGTTTCAATTCATGTCTTCTTACTCACATCTGTTGGCAGTTTAAATAGTTTTAGTGTCATTAATTGTTATAAAAGTGCAAGATTTGCTGTATGCTTGCCACTTAGGACCAAAGGCACAAAAGTCTAATTGAACTAAGTAATTAGTAATTTGTCATTTCCTATTGTCAGCAATTACTTTCCATTAGAAATCCTCACTGAAAATTCTAATTTGAAGTGAGTTTTGCATTTTATTGCTGTCCATCCAAATTAGTTTAAAATTGACAGCTACATTTTCATTTAAAATTTTAAAGATTTCAAACAAGCTTGAAGAAACTGAAGCATACCCAGCTCCATATAAGCCTCCATGTATGTGTGTGCACACACACACACACTCCAGAAGCCAGCTCGCACCAATGGAGGTGTCTTTTATTTCCACAAAAGGGCATTGCTGGGCAAATATCACATTGTCATTGCTTCTGTGAAATTCCAGGTTTTTGATTTTTACACTTACACGCAGACCCCCGCAGTGGTGCTCTCACCTGCACCCAGATGCACCGGGAAATAGCACACTGTTAGATTTCTTCCTGGGGTTTCGAGCTCCTTCTGGGATGATGCTGTTGGATGGTTTTTCATTTGTTCTCTCCTCATGGCCCCCATGGCCACTCAACACTTTCCTTTCTGTGTGTTCTTTATTTTGAGGTTCATATTCACTTTGTTTTTTATTATTATAAGTTTTGTATTGTTGTTCAAGTACAGTTGTCTCTAATTTCCCCCCCTACACTCCCACCGCCCCACCCATCCCTGCCTTCCACCCTCAATCCTACCGCCTTTGTCTTTATCCGTGTGTCCTTTATATATGTTCCTTGACAGCCCTTCCCCTATTTTTCCCTATTATCCCTCTTCCCACTCCCCTCTGGTTACTGTTAGTTTGTTCTTTATTTCAATTGCATCTGGTTATATTTTGCTCACTTATTTATTTTGTTGATTAGGTTCCACTTATAGGTGACATCATATGGTATTTGTCTTTCACCACCTGGCTTTTTTCCCTTAGCATAATGTTCTACAGTTCCATCCATGCTGTTGTAAAAGGTAGGACCTCCTTCTTTCTTCCTGCTGTGTATTATTCCATTGTGTAAATGTACCATAGTTTTTGGATCCACTCATTTGCTGATGAGCATTTAGGCTGCTTTCAGCACTTGGCTATTGTATACTGTGCTGCTATGAACATTGGGGTACATTGGTAGTTCAGGATTGTTAGGGTATAATCCCAGTAGTGGAAATGCTGGGTCAAAAGGCAGCTTGATTTTTAGTTTTCTGAGGAAATTCCATACTGTTTTCCACAGTGGTTGCACCAGTCTGCATTTCCACCAACAGTGCTAAAACCATGTAAAACTAGGGGGCAACTCAGCCTTCAAAACCAATACTAAAGAGGTCATTTATAAGTCCACTGATGTACTTTACTAATTTTTAATATTTTTATTTATAACTTTTTACTTTGAAATAACTTTAGGCTTACAGATAAGTTGCAAAAATAGTCAAGAATTCCCACATGCTCTTCACCCAGTTTCCCTTCCTGTTACATCATTCATAAGCATAGAACAATGATAAAAACTGAGAAATTATGGTAATCTTGTACAATACAGTTAACTAAACTACAGAATTTATTTGGATTTCATTGTTTTTTTCTTTTTTATTGAATTTAGTGGGGTGACACTAGTTAACAAAATTATGCTGGTTTCAGGTGCACAATTCAGCAGTGCATCATCCATACACTGCACTGTGTTCACCACCTCAAGTCAGGTCTCCTTCCATTACCATTTGTCTCACCTTTACTCTCTTCTACCTCCCTTCTTCCCCCTCCCAACCGCTATCACCACACTGTTATCAGTGTCCATGAAATTTTTTCTTTTTTTTCTTAACCCCCACCCCAGGCTCCCTCCCCAAGACCTGTCAGCCTGCTCTCCACCTATGAGTCTGTCTCTATTTTTGCTTATTAGTTAATTTGGTTCATTTGAATCCATATATGAGTCAATGAACATTTGACAAAGAAGGTAAAAACATACAATGGGGTAAAAAACAGGATATTCAGTAAATGGTTTAGGAATATTGCCCTGATGTTCTTTAAACTAAGGTGAGTTAAGTTTACCCTTCATTTCCCTTGTAAAAGTTTGAGCATCACATGTTATCCCAACTATATAGTCTTACTTTTTTTAAAAAACTTAACAGGTTATTTTTCCTTGAAGTACAGCTGGATATCTCTAACAAATAGACTATATTTTTAAAATATAAAATAAACTCCATATAATTCTCTCTTTATTCTATGATTAACATCCTGAAATCATACTTCAGATCTTTATCTAAAAGCCTTGAGTTAACATATTTGTACACAGAGGCCCAGTATCTTAGATGTGGCTATTAAAAGTTGCCTGGCAAAAAGCATATGCACATATTTATTATGATAAAGATAGCAATGTCCATAAAGAACAGATTTGATTTATTAACCCAGAGTTAGAATTACATTAAAGGGCAAAAGACAATGAAATCTCACAATTACATGTCTAATAATTTAGTAACTAATAAGGATGATGTTGAATGAATCTCCATATTAATTGAAGTGATGTGGTTTACTAATTTATTTTTTCTTAAGTAATGTAAATGCTAAAAATTGTCTTGTAATACTGGAAGTGGTAATGTATTTCTCTTATGTTTTAAAATGACACTCTAATCATTACTTTAAATTCATATACTTTCCCAGAACAAATTTTCTCCTGTTACCCCGTCGGTAACTAACTAGATATATCACACATCTGTAACACATAAGCGAACATTAATTAGTGCTAATTTACAATCAAATTTCAATGGAGAAGCAAATTATGTTTTGTTGAACATCAAAGTCTTTATTGCGACCACCACGATGAAGAATGCCAGAACATCTTAATTATTTCTGCTTATACATAATGTTTCCCACAAATCTTCAAAATGCACAAGAACACTCTAGAAAGCAAAAATAAAATGATAGTTTCCCTGTAGTCTAGTGCTAATGCAGTTCATTTCAATGAACATCTTGCTGTCTTTTCTTCATTGTAACAGAAAAGAGGTTGTCTGAAAACTCAAGAGCAAATTTTTCCATTGGGCATATTGTTTGCGATCCATTGACATAGAGTCAAGAAATTGTATGACCCTGCCTCAAGATTTTTCTACATAAATCCAAGATTGTGGAAAATATCCCAGTTTTATGTCAACCAAAAATTACTTGAATGTTAAAATAGCCACCTCCCTATGTGTATCATGTCTTGATAGAGTCACATATTTCTAAAGTAATATACTTCACAAAAAGAAAATAAGCAACAGATATTTAAAAACTCTTGATCAGCTCATTCTAAAATTGTATAATTGCCAATAAGGCACTAAAGAAAAGAGAGAATTAAATTAAAAGTTCAATAAACACTGATCAATATGCTTGTAAATACCAAGTTTATAAAATGATCTTCCCTTTTAATGTAGTTATAACACCAGTACATGTTCTCATTTTGGAACTCAGCTGATCATTTGTAAATTTAATTAAATTTGTTTCTGATAGAAACATGTCAGAAACAGGAAAGGATTGCCAGAAAATAATTTTTGAAAGAAAGAAAATAGCAGCCTGGATTGTCAAGCTATTGCTGTCTCCTGGTCTAGCATTAGCTCACAGTCAGCTGAATAAAGCACTCATCTCTGTCTCAGATGTAAATAAATCACAAGCCTCAGTTACTTTACCGCTAGCTGTTTGTCATTCAGGAAAATAATGGTTAATCAATGTCTAATCAATGAAGATGTGTAACATATTAGTTTGCAGTCCTTCATCATCCTATTTTCTTCAATTGCCTGGGGGTTTGTGTTCAGTACTTACAGAATCGATTACAATTGAGAGTGATCATTCAGCTCATGTTGAGAGCTGTCAGCTGCGCTTTCCACGAAGCAGTTTGGCTCTTGTGTTTAATATGAGATGCTAATATTTAGCTGCATCTGACAACCTAGGTTCCATGGTGGAACATTTTATGAGAAGTGCTTAAGTAACTAATTGTATCACTACATGTCACTTGATGAAACTAAACTTTTCCTGACTTCACAATAATCATAAGCATTACTGGCTTGCTGCGGAAAATTAAAGGGAAATAGCTGCCTGCTTGAGTCTGATCATGCCTGCAGAGAAGGTCTAAGAAAGGCAACTACCAATGACACCTTTATAAATAACTACGGGGGGGGGGGGGAGATTATTCTTCGATTTTCATATAAAGCAATATCTTCCTACGAAAGGACGATGTAGCCTCTTGTGCAAGGATCTTTGAATGCCCACAATTTCTCACCAATACCACGAGAAAAGTTGGAGCCGCTGCTTCTTGACACATTTCTTTTAAGAAACAACCTTTTGTGGCTATGCCCGTTTAAAGTCCAAAGAAAATGTTAATTGCCTGACAAGCCCATTTTCCTTGCCATTTATAAAAATGTATCACCAACCTGTACATCCTGAAGAGAGACTGGGAGGGAATTAAAAACGGTGGAAAAAGAGAGTCCTGGTTTCCTTTCAACAACAACAAATAATTGTCAAGTTATGGAGCTTTTTGCCTTAATTACTGCTTTTGTGATTTGTTTGGCAAGGTGTGCTGATGACATTCCCAGAGCCCAGTGTTAAAAACTAATAATGATATAGTATTTCACTAGAAACATTTTTGGATCTTGATAATATTGATTTAAAACGAACAAGTTCATGTGTCTTGTTAGAATCAGTTCCAACAGCACCCTCTAGTGCCCACAGCTTCAAAGCACCTGTGGAAGATAAGCCATTCTATGCAGTTTGAGTTCATTGACACTTGCTTTATAGCCAATATTAAGAAACTTTAAAAAGTCTATCCATCACCACAGGTGACCTAAATGTGCTCTTAACTTAAAAAAATATTTTAACATCATTCTGTGATCAAGCATACTGGAGAAATTTAAAATGATCTAAGATTATTTTAAGTTATAATAGTGCATTAACTTTTTAAGAGTATCACTTCAGTGATACATTGTCAAATTTTATGGGTATTTCAGGACATGTTTTAATTATTTAGACTTCTGGAATAACCAACTTAACTAATGACAGCACCTTAAAAGAGAAGTTGTTTTACACCCGATGCCATAAGGTACAGTGAAATATTGAACTTAAAATGTTTCCAGTAACTGTAGGAAGGGAAAAAACTTTTATCTCTGAATCCACATTTTTAATGAATTTGACATGTTTTTTTTTAAAAAAAACTAATTTTACAGGTTATTAATAAAGATTCCATTGAATGATTAAATGATCATTTTTCCTTTTAGTTTTAAATCCATTTATTTCAGAAATAAATACCATTATAGTTTTGAGTACATTATCTGTGAAACACTGGTTTTAGATTTTGAAATAGAATTTCATAGTCAGGGAAGACATGTGTGTTCTATTTTAAATAATGAATATATCTTTCTGAATTTATGAGCTAAACTTGTAGTGAAAGATTGAGAAATCATAAATTTACAGTAATAGTTTATGCAGGCATAAACCGCATTCATATAGATAAGTCACTTAGCTAACCTGACCTGAAAAACAAACCCGTGAAAATCTCTTCCTTTGAGTGAATCAAAATGTATGTGTGTGTGTGTGCGTGCGCGTGTATGTGCTTGGAGATATAATACAGGGGATACTGAGAACAAAATTGCCAGTGGCACCCAATCCAAGAAAGATTCCCAACCTCAAAAATGCTAGAATTTTTAAAATATATACATGTTGGTGCTTTCTTCTTTATGCCCAAATGTCTTATTGAATCAGAGTTCATACGTTTACATCCCGAGATTTTTCAGCAAACTTCACACTATTATTTCTTGTACATATTTCTGGTGACAATTAAAAATATTTCAAAAGAAAAACTAACATTTCTGCAGTGTCTAATTTTGTCAGTCTCCTTATTGGGCACAAACACATGTTACCTCACAAAGAATGACATCAAACTCTGCCGTGAACTTGGTCAGCACTTCCTAGAACTTACCTCTTTTTCCTATCATTCGCATTATTCAGGATATGAGAAACCTTGTTATCTGTGTGGCTTGTCTTGGAAGCTGGACTCACATACCTGTGCAATTATTTGTAGTCTTCTTAAATTACATTTTTACCATCAGCAGTTCCCAGATGGAGCACATAACACTATAAAAGGCAAACCAACAAAAAGTATGTAAAAGATCTTCATCTATCTTTTTGTACAGCTGCCAGGGGAGTGAGCTAGCCCCACAAATGCCTGCACTTTGATACGAAAGCTGTGATAATGATGAAAAGTTAATGGATTTTTATCTATATCAACCTGATGATCATAGACCTTGTTATTTTTATTATTTTTTAAGAAGGCGATTGTGCTGCATGAATATGAAGGCATATTCACAGAATTTCTTAGATTTATAGGTACGGGAGCTACAAAGCCTTCTCTCTTTTTAAGGTAGATAAATTGAGTTCCATGCAGTTTACTATGTAGGGGTCTTTCAAATGAGACCACAAAATCTTGAAACCTTACTCTCCTCTGTGGACATTAAAGATCTCATAGCACTTTTTATAAGAGTAGGGGCTTGTCACCATACCACTGGGCACGTTCCTGGGACCTACCTTCAAGTCTAACAGCCAGCTTCTCTCCACAGGATATTACTGTATTAGGTACCCTGGAAAAGTTCAGTATATTTATTCAATCTATTTAAAATGTTATCCTAATGGTCCTGAAAATATCTTTTATTTTTGTAAAAAGAAATCAAAGGTCTCCTTAGGCAAAGTTACAGTAATGTTTGTTACATGAAATCAAACTTCCTTCCAAAATATTTGATTAGTCCTTTTGAACACAAATGCCCACAGTATTAATTTTATTTAAAAAACAAAACAACCAATATATAATAAAAAAAAATCTTATAACCCATGATCCATGCCTTCTGATACAGGTAATGTAAAATAAATGATATAATCTACAAAACAATGACAAATGAAAGACTTGGAAAAGGTTATGGTTTGACAAGGTAACATTTCTGAAATCCGGACACCGATCAAATTGATGTAACTCCCGGTGATGCAACACTTCCTGACACTAAAGTCTTTACCACTGTCGAAAACATATAGAAGAGCCTATTGTGATTGCTTAACGTCAGCTTTTGTTCATAAGCTCTTTCATAAAACTGAAACCAGGAAAATGATTTAAAGCGGTTCAATTTGTCTATTTACCTTAATCTTTAACTATTCCCATATGTCTGGCTACATGATGTATGACTCTTCATAAACCAATTTTTCAAAGATATACAGGACAGAAAAAAGTCAGGCTCCTAACCTTTTATGTGTTGAACTTTTATAGAGCTCAAGAAAACAAAATGCTTTTAGGTTTCAGAAAAGGAAAAAAAGGAGAAGGGAAGGTTATTTTCTTTTTCTCTCTGCTGAGGAAATATTTGCATCAGTGGAAGTAGAGCAGGCACTAATTTCTAGGTATGTGAAAAGTCTTTTCAAAGGTCCCACCCATAAATGTCGATGGTCATGTTCTTTGTTTTAAAAAATAGCTAATTAAAAAATTATGATTCATAAATTAAGGCCATTGGATTCTTGTAAGTGCCGCAGTTGAGGCAGGGATCTTGTGTGAGGTGTAACACGGTGTAGCAGGACATTCAGGAAGCAAGGAATGCAGGTTAGGGATTTCCCTTATGAGGATCCCCAGTCGTTACCAGAGTGGAACTGCTTTAGCTTCCACTTAAGGACCACAGTGATTGGAAAAATTAGTCAGTTGAAACAGAAAGCACACAGATTACTTAAAAATATCACAAGATTCTTATATCAATTTTAAATTAATTTACATACCTTTATGAAGATGAAAATTAAAATGTACCTTTTTTCATGTACCTAAAATGTACCTAAACAGAGCACCTACTGTGTGCTTGGAGCTGAACAAATAACTGTGAACAGAAAAAAATCACAGCTTTGTTCTTGGAGCCTATAACTTAGTTTCAAACTAGAAAATCAGATTCAGGATTATTACTATCAGTTTATGACCATAAGTCATGGGAAAAGTTAAGTTTCTCTGGCAGTGTTAGCCCTTAACCCTCTTGAGCTCAGCCTGTATTCAATTTTTGTTCAGCAGCCTTTGTTATTTTAATAGTACACTATCATATCCCAGCTGGTTTGCCCAAATTAGGAAATGTAATCTTCTCTCACAAAAAGGAACAAACATTAGAATTCTTTTGATAAATATAGAATACAGAACAAGGAAAGAGAATTAACAATTGTCAAACATCTAACTATGCCTGTAACTCAAGTCCAGGCACGAATGTCCACATCTTTCATCAGATTAAAATCAGCTAAACCATTTTATTGAATAGTATAATCTGTACTTAAAATAGAAGAAAGTCAAATAGAAAAACAATGAGTCATTAAAATTAACTCTTATTTCAGGGTGTGAAATAATTAACTTTCATTATAACACTAGTTTTCCATCTGTAATTAGATAAATAGCACTTCTCTTACACAGATTTTGTAAAGGGGACTTTAGTGAGCTACTGTATTGATTGATAAGCCATAAGATTCAATGCAACTTCCTAAAAAAGTAGCTAACATGCTGAAAGGTAAACTTGTCAATCAGTGAAGAAAAATTAGCATTCAAATTATTGTTATCATCAAGAATGGTTGAAGTATAATATTTAAGATCTGTATGGCAAAAATCAACAGGATGCTGTTTAAAGTTTATGGAAGAATTTAATTCTCAACAACATGACTGGATGATTCTATGATTTGTCCAGGCCATTGGCCCACTAATCATAATTGTGAAACCAAGATTTTAATAACAGCTTCTAAAGGACATGGAATTTTATGTTGCATGTATACATTTACTATCTCCCAAATGAAATGTTAAAAGTGTGTTTATGTGTATGCATATGTGTATACAGACATTATTTACATATATGTAATATTTACTATTATACATGTAAATATCGTTGCAGTTCTCAAAATTCAAATGTAGCTATCCTTATAATATTGAAATGAAAAGTCTAAAACTTATAAAAGAGATGCTAGTATGTATCTTATATGATATCATTTAATGTACATTCTCAATGTATTAAAATTCTGAAAAAGAACTCAGTGTGTGTATGAGAATAACAAAAAATTTTTATATTTCCAAATTAAGTATATTCTAAAATAATTTGTTATTTTTTCAATTAGTAAGAATTCTAACTCTAAAAGGGTTCTGATTTCAGAATAACAAAATTGTCATCTTAAAGCAATTTGGAATAACTACACAATTGAAAGTAACTAATAATCAAAGAATATAAAGTTGATGTGTGTTTTAGTGAAAATATAGTGTTCTCAGAATGAAAGAAAAAGCAAACACATTAGTATGATATTTGTTAAATGACTCTACTTAAAAATCTTTCCACTTATCTTGTTCTCAATCCACTGATAAAGAAAAAAATAATTTAATGAATTAAAATCAGAAAGATCATAAGGATGTGTGTACATATGTAGTTATTTGTGTTTTGATAATCAGGAGATTTATGAGGATGAAACAGAGGAGTATTTAACTGTATTTACACAAATAGAAAAGTTAGTACCTAACTTTAAATTTTTATTTTTAAAACTCCAAAATGTTTTATTAAATCATTTTAAACTAAAAGAATTTTAGACCTTTGTAACCTAAAATGGAAGTGATTAGATTTGCTATTTATCTCATTTGAACTAATACATTCAAAATCAACTATTTCACACACAAAATAAACTCATTCAAAATAGATTTTTTTTTAATTCTAGCTTTTTTTTCTAATGGTTCTTTTTAAAACTTCAAGTATGCTTGAGAAACTGACTGTGGATCATGTATACAAGGTAGGGTCAATGCTGTATTGAATTTCCAGACCATTTTCAGACTACCTTCTGGCAATGGAAGCATTTTGACCACTGACACTCCCTGTGGGTATATCTGACTATCCTGGTACAATGCACCATTCCCCATTATTGAATCTACAACAAACTGCTGTAGGTTATTCATTGATTGAGTGTTTAAGTATATTCTTTAGGAGCAAATAGATAACTAATCTGTAAGCAATCACATGAAATAAAAAATCAGCAGAATTCCTGCTTCAAAGATGCTTTGAGCTCCAGCACTTAATTATGTTCATTGTTTGATTACATTGTGTCACATTCAATAAAGATATATAGGAATTCTATTTCTTTATATCACTGTAGATTCTTCTCAGCATCTGGTTGTACTACACAAGGAAATTTTAAAAACACCTTCTAAATCAACTATACCAAGGTAAATCACACCTACTCCCTTTTTATACTAATATTTTTTCCTAGATCAATTACAATATTTACCAGGATGCTCATAGAGCTGCTAAGTGTGATTCTATAATTTGCTAATACACATTCAACTAAACACCAGGTAAGCCTTGTTCAGCCTCCAGATACACCTGTGTACAGGCTCATGAGTCTGTGTTCACCTTCAGTAGACTGTATTTTAAGAATAAGCTTCAGGACTCCTGGCACAGCCTTCCTAAACAATTCAGAACCTGAGAGTGTGTGTGGTGGCACGCGTGTGAGAGGAGACAGCTCTGCGTCCATGCACGCGGTCCCTCTGTCAGTGTGGATTTAGGACAGCTTCCTAAGATGAAATCCGCTCAGCAGCACTGTCGATTTCAGGGGTTCTAAAAGAGACAGAAAGAAAGAATACTCAGTTCCTTAAAATGTATTTGCTATTCCTCTTCTCTGAAAACCTGAATGCACTTAAAAAATGTCTCTGAGTAGTGGCTTTTTGATGATATATCCGCCACACCAAAAGGATTTCTTTGTGTTTAAATTAGCTTGGCAGGCTTTTAATATTTTAACAAAACATTTAAACATTTAAAAATGTTTAAGGATAGAGCAAGTAATTCAATGCTTCCAAAAATACAATATAGAAATACGTGTATTTTATCACTTAGCTTTTAAAAAGTGGCAAGAAAAAACAGTGAAAATATTTTTACAGTCATATATTATGTAATTTTATTTTATTGTTTTGTAAAATATAATTTTGGTTGGGGAAGTTTTCTTTGTTTTGTTCTATTGCCAGTAAAATTCTCATTGAAACCATAATCTGCATAAGGCAGGGAGGAGAAGCTCAAAGTATTAATATCAATACACAACAAATCACATTTCATCTAAGTTCTGCAACAGCAGCATTGCTTTGATGCCAATGCTTTTTGTTTACATATTTTCACTTTAACAGCAGCATAAAAGGCTTAGAGAAGAAGCTATCATTTTGTTGCCTCACTAATGAAAGAGTGCCGTAAAATCTAGAGTGTATTCCAACTAATGAAATGGCTGGGTATTTTGAGAGATCACTAAATGCGGAAGTAGTTTATTGTAACAAAACATTTCAGTAATATTGCTTTCGGATGGGAAATAACCAGGGAATAGAAAACAATTTTAAAATGCAAGCAAAGAAACAACCAAAAAAGCAAATGCCAACCTCTATGGTCAATGTCACATTACTATTCATTCTCTGCTCAAGTTTATAGAGTTCTTCAAGTGTAACAATTAATGATCCAGGTCAGTTAGTCTATATGATTATGCTGAGGGGACCTGTATGTGTAAGAAAATGTGGTCCATTCACAGAATATGGGGCACTATGGAACAAAGACATAGAAATGAAGTTATGTTCCTTATAAAATAGTGAAGAAAATATGCTTAATGATTTGAGAGTTTAAAAATTATCTTCTCTGGAGACATTTTTCCTAAATGATGAACAATTTTAAAAGGAGTTTTTTTTAAGGGGGGAGGAATTGAAGTGCAAATTTTTTAAAATCTTTTTATAATATCAGTTTAAGTTTTATTTTGTTCTTTTGTAAACTATAGTTTTGGTTAATTAGGTTTTGTAATGACAATGACAATACTTCCAAATGAGGTCAACCTATTACTTTTATATGTAATATTTGATTATATGGAATTTATTAACTACATATTTTATGTTCTTGAAAATGCATATATTTAACCAAGATACTCACTCAGAAGGGCACTGGGGGATTTTCCCATAATCTTTAATGGAATAATTTTGATTCTTCCATGGAAACTTTTTCTTCTAATTTGAGAAAGACTCCTATTACTGCTAAAGCTTGACTGATACAGAAATAAGTGTACATATCAAACAAATTAAAAAAAAACAAAGGCAACAATGAATGCCAGCTAACATGGTCCTACTGGTATTTTTTATTAACCCTACACTTACATACATATCATGTTGAATTTTTATTTTTTGTATGTATATAGTGCTTATTGAACTATGAAGCTTTTAAAGACTAGAACCATATTTTGTTTAGAGCCCAATTCACATAGCAAATCTGCAATCAGTATTTGTAAAAGATGAGAATGGGAAGGACTGAAAGCAAAATAGTAGAATGGAAGGATGAACAAGCTTGCATAAGAAAGCTAAATAATAGAAAAATCCAAAAGAAAAGGAATCCAAAATTAAATCAAACAGCTGTTGCTCTCATACATGGAACAACATTAGCCTAATCTAAGTAATATAGATATAAATATGGTTGCTGGGCTGTCAACTTATTTATTATTTAGAATTTCAACATGGATTTTTTTTTATTATGTAGGGTTACCTTTTTTCATTATAATTCAAGGATACATTTTATAAAGGTGAGTTTATGTTTTTGTTTCAAATAAAGAGAACATATTCTACTCATTGCTGCCTGGTTTCTGAACCACATTGTCATAACTAAGCTTTCCTCTGTGACAGCCACACAAGAACACCAATGATGCTCCTATGAAGCATTGACAAGTGCCCCTCTTAAAAACTAAGTGGACAAAGCAGCAGCCAGCAGCACACCTGCATTCAGGGTCCTGCTTTCTGGGAAGATTCTACTAGCAATAGGCTCCGACTGACCTCATGTCTGAGGGAGTTGCAAGTATGGCCAGTTTCTGCAAACAAAGGCTACAACACCCACCCCAAGGGCAATTTTTACATGTACACAGTATGAAAAATTACTCTTGGTTACTTCAGTGAATGTAGTCTTTCTCATGCATTCATTTTTTTAACTACAAAGAAAGGTTTTCCTAAACTATTTTTGAAATTTTAAAATTCTTAAATTTCATGATCAGAAATTGTAGCTTTATATGCTGCTCTTTTCTAGTAATAAGCAATACATTTTCTTCTCACAGCTAATATGGATTTCAATTCTACCGACCACCAGACATGGTTTTACCTCATGGTCTAGAATAGTTATCTTTTTTGGCATAGGGTCTGAACATATTCTCAAAAATTGCATGATGTATCTGTGTTTAGTTTTAAAATCTAATAAATATAAAGTCCAATGTTTTATTATACAGTCATCTATTATTCTAGTAAAAAGAAAGATACCACAAAATAAAAATTATAATAAAGACTTGGTAAACAATTTTGGAATAAACTTACTAACGCAGGGAAGAAAGAAAAGATCGGTAACATGCTTAAAGCTATGAAAGAATACTAGAGTGGAATTTAATTGTATTGTATGTTTTAGAAGAAACAAAAAATACATTTAATTTTTCAGTCTGACTAGTTATTGGGGTTTATAGACTGATTGAATAATATGTAAAATAAAATAATTTACTAAATTTTACTATTTATGTAAGTCAATTTTATATGACTTGAGAACTGAGTATGTATTTTCCTTTTTAGTATTAGGGTCAATGCCACATGGCCACTGTGTATCTTGTTGAATTTGTTGAGTTTATTTGAATTGAATGAGGATTTGCACAGCTTTCATCTAGTTCACACATGATGATATGGAAATGCAAGCTAAAAATAGTGAACAGTATTTTGAGAATTTGTGAAGAGAGAAATGGAGAGAAAAATGATTAGCTAGATAAGCTTGGAGCTTAACTGAGAGAACCTCATGGAAAGATTTCAGGAAGGTTTATTTGGTAGTGACATACACATGCATTTCCTCTCTCAGCTGGAATGACTGCAAAAGGGCTGTCATGGTTGGTTGAGTAAATAATACACACTTTAAAAACAATTATAAATCTGTGTTCACCTGATGGACTTTGTATTCATTCCAGTCAATTGGGCATATAATACTCGTTTGAAAAATAAGTACATATAATGCATTAAAAACTGCTTAAACGCCCATTTAACTGGAGGGGCCAAAACAGCTCTAAAATGGAGCATGTGATTAACACTAATGGAAGTTATGCATATGTAATGAAAGGAGAACCCCAAACCCTTTTAAAAGGGGCTATGACTGGAGAGTGACAACTGGGAAACACGAAGATTTAAGGCTTCTATTGTGTTCACAAGAGGCTCTGCCCTCAAAGCAGTCAGTAACTCCCAGTGTGGTGAATCTTGGGGTGCAAACAATAAATGCCCTGATATTTAAGGTGAAATAATACTAGGGGGAATGACAGTAACATCCAGCTGATGAATAACACAGTGCTGTAATTGGGTTGCATCTTTGTACTTAAACAGCTATTCATTGATGATGGCTTCTACTCCACTTAAACATCATACCCAAGATTTCTATTTTATAATATCAAACACAAGAAAGACCTAATTGTTAAAGTTTTTAATAAGCATAATGCAGAAATAATATCATAATATTTTAAATTTAAAATATATTTAAAAGAATGAAGGATATATATAACAATTGGCATAAAAACAGAATTGATTCTGTCTTAGTTCTCTTTTGCATTGGGCTTTGAGAGAGTATTTACTAATTAGCCATGTAGATAGTGAGATTTGGGAAGCATAAAATGTTTGCCTGTGGACCAAATAGCTTCCCCATTAGCCTGAAGAAAAGATATGAAATTGTCTTTAGGGGTGATTTGTGGGGGTATTGGGATGACACTTCTGAAATGCCAAAACAATACCTGTACATAATAGACGTTTATTCATGAGCACACACCAGCCCATAAATTAACTTCATACATAAACTATTCATGATCAGGGAAACAGAGTGGTTCTATATGACCATGGAAGGGGCAAGTCTGATGGGAGAAAAAGTACAAAGCACATACAAGGTCTGTCCAGAAAAAGTTCAGCCATTGTTAATATAACAAGAATGGTTTGTGCAACAGCCTCAATGTAACCTGGTAGCCAAGGAGAGTGGACTGGAATGCACATGTGTGAATAATGACAACTTCACTGTACTAGTCAGTGGAGGTGGTAGATACCATTGAGTGAGCATGTGTACTGTGTGGCCATCACATTCAAAATGACTGAGCAAGGAGAGCAACAAAACTGCTTCTAATTCTGTGTGAAGCTTGAACATTCCTCCATGGACACTATTGGGATGATTCAAAAGGCTGCAGCTGTGGGCAGCTTGTGATTGGCAGCTTCATCATGACAAAGCACCCACTTATGCATCACATTTCATGCAGAGTTTTTTGGTGAGACATCAAATAACCCAGGTGACTCAACCCCACTACAGCCTAAATTTGGCATCCTGTGTTTTCTGGCTTCTCCCAAAACTAAAATCATCTTTGAAAGGGGAGAGATTTCAGACCATTGAGAGTCATGAAAATTCAGTGGTGTAGCTGATGGCAATTGGGAGAACTGTGTGAGCTTCCAAGGCACCCACTTTGAGGGGGAGTGAAGTGTCATTGTCCTATGTACAATGTTTCTTGTATCTTGTATCTTCTTCAAGAAGTGTCTCTTTTTTTCATAGTATGTGGCTGGGTACTTTCTGGACAGGCCACATAAGGCTGTTTAGAAATAAAGCTGCTTAGAGAAGGCTGTGAGCAATCAGTGGGCAGAATGAAAACAGAACTATCTGAAAAGGCCCCGAAGACAGACCTCAACATTCTCATTTATCACTTTGCTGATGATTTTCTATGTCATAACACATTGCTAACTGCTAGAATTCTATCCCAGTCTCAGTCCTGTTTCCAATCCCAACATTAAATTACAATAGTTTGAATGTTGTTAGAGTGTGACTGTCTTAAGGGTAGGGATGTTTATGTATAATATCTAGGTATTGTTACTAGTACCAGGAAGGGTGCCTAAAATGTAAATGAGTTATGTGAATAACCGCTGAATGTATTAATTGAGTGAATAAATGAGTAATAACACTAATGCTTGCAGAGGTACAGGACCAGAAAACAAGTTCACAGTCAAATGATGTTCTGGTTTCCTACTTAGTCTTATCCCCCAAGGTAAAATGAAGATGATTTCAGCTATGAATAGATGTGTGAATAGATAAAAAAAATCTTTGTCATAGATAAAAAGGGCTTACAGAATAGAGGATAAGTAAAACAACCAGCAGCAAGAGAAGGGAGAAGATGGAAGAAAAACAAAAGCAACCCCGGGAATATTTTGGAGTACCATTACTAGGAAAACACAAGAAATAAGACCCATAAAATGAACCTCCCTTAGATATTGGTGAATTTAGTTCTAATATCTACAAACTCTGACATGGCACGCTTACTGTTCTTTATTCCCATGAGATAAATGCTGCCTTCTTTTACTGCCAGGCGTAGTCTCAATAAATTCCTCTAACCTGAGTCTGGCAAACTTGAGGTCCCAGTCCTCTGAGAGTCACAAAATACTGCATCCTATGCACAAGGGCAATAAGGTCTCCTTCCAAACTCTATGCTGCTTTATCACCTAGATTCGGTGCAGGCCTGAGGAGTCCCACCACCTCTACAACTGTCTCTGTACTTACCTACAGCCTGTCTCAGGGGTATGAGTAGGCGGGGACTACGAAATTCACTCCATTCTGTTTCCCATTCTCCTCTACCCTCCCTACATCATGCACCAAAAATCTCTCCTCTACCAGTGAGAAGATAAAGGAAACAAACCAATACTGAGGAAATAAATGGAAAGTAGAAGCACAAAGATCTACAATAAGAGTAGCTGCCCAAAAGTCCTTTTGCACAGGTATTGTCATGCAATCCTCATCACTGAAGTTATCCTCATCTTTAAAAATGGGCCACATTGAGAGGTTAACTAACTTGCCCAAGAATGTATGAATACTTGCAGTGCACTAGCTCTAAAAGTCCAAAGATCAACTGGAAGATATGGCCCTTGCCTTCATGGAGCATATTGAGTGAAGGAGCAAAATTGCAAGGGCAGAAAATTGCAAAAAATTATAGTAAAGAAATCAATAGAGACCAGCGCATGCAGGTCAAGGAAAGAAATCTGGGAAATTTGGACATTATTACGGGGACAAAAGAAAACAACTGATGGGGAGTTAACAAGGATAAAATATGATCAGATTTGTGTTTTTAATTTTTTTCTCTTACTGCAGTGTAAAACAAATAAATTAGAAGAAAAGAAATTATTTAGGGTAAAATACATGAATTGCTAATATGAGTATTTTCATCTGACACAAATGCCAATTTCATATAGTTCAGCCTAAAGGCTAGGTAGCTGTTACTTGCACTAAAGCAATGATAAGGAGAACACAAAGATGTAGATGCTTTCCACATCTTCTAGAGCTTTTTTGAGACGATATAGACAGCACTTAAGATTTATTGGATGTGGCAAGAGAAAAGGAGGCATTAAGAGTAACCCTCCCTCTAAGTGTTTAAATATAGCAACTGGGTAGTTAGTGACAGCAACTATCCATGTACAAAAAGGATGAAAAAATGAGAAGAGAGACACAAAAAATGGCCCTTGTTGGAGGAGGTTACTCATTTCCAGTACTCACCATATGAAGAAAGAGTAGAAGAAATGGCTTAATGTGAAAATTCTAATTTAACAAAATGTTTAAAAATTAGGTAAAAATGGGTTATATTTTGACACATCTAACAACTCTTTATATTTAAAAACTAAAACACTTAAGCTAAATTGCCAGCCCCTGTCTTTCTAAAAAATAGTTCTCGTTCTACTCATTTAAAAAATAGGCTCTTATTTTTGCATAGATTCATAATCTGACCTTCTCCAGGTTGCCAAAGCCTAAGAAATAGCTTCAAGACTGTAGATTAACCTTTACAGGGTGTACTTGACATGAATGTTTAAGAGATATAGTGTCTTCAAATAAATGATCCCAACACAAATTTAAGATTCAATCAGCATTAATGGTGGTATTAGAAATGGTAACTTCAATTATAAGCATAATGCATTTTCCTTTGGGAGATTAATTTATGTAGAGTAGGTGCTTGGAGTTTGCCCTGGTGCAGCCATACTTCAAACCTGCTTGTGACCAGGAAAAGGCATGTGAGCTAGTTTGATCTTAGATAATAGCAAATGTTTAAAAAAATTGATGTTATGTAACTCACTTTCCAGAAAGATATTTTTTCCAATTATCTGAGAAAAGGGGTGTAATTAGAAATTAAAACAGATAAAATATAATATTAATTTAAAAAATCTAATATTGTCCTCAGTGGGTTTTATATTCAACCTATGGTTTTAAAAGAAGTAGTTATAAAATATTGTGCTATACAAGAATAAAATAAACAATTTATCTCAGTAGTATTTTTTATCATTTCACTTTTTGAAAGAAACATACAGTTCCTGAAAGAAGTATATGACTAAAACTATATAATAATGTTTAGGGATGTTGACAGCTATTTTTAAAATAGAATAATGAGAACACTAAAAATGAAAACAAAAGTACCTATAACATCAAAATTATCTAAACTGAAAACTCGAAAGAAAAGATGTTTTTCTCTCTGTAATTTAGAGGAAACTATTATTGAAATAAATTTTCCTGGGGACATCAACAAACTAGTGTAGAAAGATACACATTTCCTAAAGTATAACATAAAATATATGAATTGAAATACATATGTAGTATCTATTAAACAGATCAACATTTAAAAATTATTTTTAAATTATAACTCCCTAAAGTGTTAATAATTATAGGTAATGTTTACTAACAGCTTTTTATATGTCATGTAAAATATATCAGATGTGTTAGGTGCTTTGAGGTAAATACAATTGCCAGTCCCATTTTATAGATAAATAAACAAAGCTTGGAGTTGAATTTACTCATCTGAGTTCTCCTGGCTAGGGAATGGCAAAGCCAGACCGGAATCTCCAACCTGTGTGGTTCTCAAATATGAACTTAACTCCAACAGGCTGTATACTGCTTCTCCAGCAGAGTGTGAGGTGACCTGATACCACTGTACTTATTTTACACCAGTGTGTCTTTTCCTTGGTGGTAGTTAACTCACAGGGGAAGTGACACTAAGAAATGAAAATGAGGGACTGTGAGTGGAAATATCCAGTTACCCTCTGAAGGTGATTATTGAGTTTTTACCAGGTGAGTCATTTATTTATCCATGCAGTTTTCCATCTGCAAATAAGAATTGACTAGATTATAATAGGGCACCATTCTGATTCAGTGATATTTCTGATATTGTTATTGGTTATTATGTATATGAGGTCTGTCCAGAAGGTATCCAGCCATGTAATATGAAAAATAGAGACATTCACTGAAGATACAAGATACAAGAAACATTGTACATAGGACAATGACACCTCAGTCCCCTTCAAAATAGGCACCTTGGGACTTCACACAGTTCTCCCAATCGCCATCAACTACCTCATTGTATTTTCCTGGATTTCATTGATGGTCTGAAATCTCTTCCCTATTCAAAGGTGATTTTAGCTTTGGAAAAAGCCAGAAGTCACAAAGTGACAAATCTAGACTGTGAGGGAGCTGAATTACCTGAGTAATTTGATGTTTTGCAAAAAAACTTTGCATGAAATGTGATGCATAAGTGGGTGCTTTGTCATGATGAAGCTGCCAATCACCAGTTGCCATAGCTGCAGCCTTTTGAATCATCCCAATAGTGTCCATGGAGGAATGTTCAAGCTTCACACAGAATTAGAAGCAGTTTTGTTGCTCTCCTTGCTCAGTTATTTTGAATGTGATGGCCACACAGTATACATGCTCATTCAATGGTGTCTAACATTCCCACTGACCAGTACAGTGAAGTTGCCATTATTCACGTATGCATATTCCAGTCCACTTTCCTTGGCTGCCAGGTTACATTGATGTTGTTGAGCAAACTATTCTTGTTATATTAACAATGGTTGGACTTTTTCTGAATAGACCATGTGTGTGTGTGTGTAAATATATTCATCAAAAAATTTAAACACTTAAATAAGTGGTTCTTCATAGAAGCTCACTGTAAAATAGTTCAACCTAGTATTTATTAATTCCCCAACACAAACTGGTTATACATTCAAAACACATCAATGAGACCTTTGAGAAAAATAAAATTCAATGCAGTCTATATTTCCCATGATGTAACAGTCTTCTTGAGAAGGTATTAAACACATGCAACCAACACAAAGTTGCTAAGCAATATACAAACTATTGCAAAATAATAGGGCAAAAAATCACCGAAGTAATAGTTAATTAAAGGTACAATCAGTGTGCACAGGTGCAACTAAGAAAGAGTTGAAAGGACTGATTTTGACCCATAAGATTGAAGCAATGGTGAAAATGGATGTCCCGAGAGAAAGTCAGGAAAGCATGAGAATGTCTATTTGGGGTCAATATAGTCGCACAGGAAATAAGAGCTGGAAGGAGGGTGATTCACAGATGGCCTCAAAGACCATGCAACACAGATTTAAATGAAAATAAAAACAATTTTGTTTTGATTTGGTTCTTCAAATTACTTTTACAATTTGTTAAACATTCTAATTTTAATACACCTTTTTCCTAAATATTTTGCCTAAAGATTCTGTCAAATCAGTGTTATATATATTACCACAGAAGTTTCACTCTAAACAAATTAAATGAGAGAACTAAACCCAAATATTTCCAATGTGGGATGGTTCTTCTTAGCCCGATGCTTTCTTTTAAAAAATGCATACATATAGATGTGAAACCAGGGACTCTTAGATGTCCCTCCACCTCTAATATTGTCCTAATGGCAGTTGTGTCTTTTGTTCTAATTTAACCCCCTTTGTGTAACTTTTAATGCTTTCTGCAAAATTCAGCAGTTCAATCTGGAGCCAAAGAAATAAAACCTTGATGACTTTTAAAGAGTTTAAGATTAATTCAGGAAGAAATTACCTTGGTTATTCATGCCTATTCTTATCAGCCACCTAAAGTTTGCTTTTGCTAAAGAAGTGGCAGAAGTTATATATGAAGCCAAGACTCAGAAGATCATGTTATGTGGTTTGTTTTTTAATCACTAAATTCAAGAAGAAGCTAGAATTGCATTTTGAATGATTTTATTATTGTACATGCTATCAAGTAATAGTCCCCAAAGATAGGACATTAAATGTGCATGATAAACAGAAAGGAGTATCATCCTTCCCCTTTATGTCAACAAAGTCAGTGAGTGTTCTATGATTCAGAAACAATATAAACACATTTTTAATGAAAACTTACATATAATTATCATGAATGTCTTTCCATATAAGAATACTGTGGGCAGCTGCTCAGTATCCAGATGTCTGTTACACTGAGGAACTTGTAACTGTTCTCCAAGAATATGCGAAGAACACTGCAGTGTTTAATCAATTAATCATGCAGTTACTGTTCTGCAAACCCTCTAGCAGGTGAGCTGTGACTGTGTCTGCAAAGTATACATAAACTAACCATGTGAACACAGGAAAAAAAAGAAAGCTTTTTTTTAAAAAAAAAACAAAACAGCTTTTCCTTATTCAAAGGAAAGGACAGGAGTGCTAGTTGAAACTCTGAATGAGAATATTCACACAAATTACCTGAGAGAGTAAACAATATCCCCTAGTATCTGGTATTGTTTAATATCTAATAAAAACTTTCCTTGCATTTTTTAATCAATGGGTAAAAATAGTATTTAATATCTGTTTAGTAATTATCATATGACAGATACCATGCCAAGTGCTTTATATAGAATTTCATTATTCTCACTATTGCATCAGTAAGGTGGAACCATTTTGACATAAGGGAACATTTTGCAGTGTCTGGAGTCAGTTTGGTTATTGAAATTGCGTTATTGACATCTAAGGGGTGGAAGCTGGCAATTCTGATAAACAACTTTCAATGCACATGAAAATAAAGAATCATCCAGTTGAGCCTTGACCTGTGTGGCTCCGTTGGTTGGGTGTCGTACAGCAAAACGAAAGGTCACAGGTTCGATTCCAGTCAGAGCACCTGCCTGGGTTTTAGGTTCGGTCCCCAGTGGGAGCACATACAAGAGGCAATTAATCAAGGTTACTCTCTCCCATTGGTGTTTTTCTCCCTCCTTCCCACTTTCTAAAAAATAAGTAAATAAAATCCTTAAAAAAAAAAAAGAATTATCCAGTTCAACATGTCGATAATGCCAAAGCTGAGAAACTCTACACTACTTTTATCCTCTCTTAACAGATGAATAAATGAGGCTTAAAGAGGTTAAATAAATTGCTCAAGTCATAAAGCTAAGAAGTGTCTGAGGTTCCAAACCCCACACCCTCCAACCATATCACATTCTTGCTACATTGCACCTCACTGGAAAATCACTGGCCTCACCATACACAGTCTCATAATGTGACAAACCTGGTGCTTTGAATCAGAAGTCCTAGTTTTTGTGTAGCTAGGGCTGCTCATTGGTCTTCACTAGTTATTCCAATTCTCATCCTTAATCTGGGAGCCTATGCCTAAAGCTTTCCTAAAATGTTTCTCCTAACTTTCTATTATTCTAGCTCTGAGCCTGCTAGGTAAGGTTACCTAATTGCCTCTCCATCCCTTCACTGGGTATTAGATTAGGCCTCCCTTAGGCTTTGCCCTCATTCTGTTCTCTGCTTCTCAGTAAGTATCAAAGGATTCCCTCAAGTGACCTTCTGCTGACTTTGCCATCTTCTTTGTGGAATACAAGTAGAATCCTGCTTTCAACAATGCCATGGATACTTTTCCATCTCTCAGGAGCATCCTAAGCACCACTGAGGAGAGAAGGGAGGGTTAGCACTGCCCTTTTCTCCAACTCTCTGTGGAGCATCAAGTATTCCTTAAAGAAGCCATGAAGAGTCAACCCTCTCCCACTCCAAAGTAGTAAACATTCCAAGAGGAGGCGATCCACAGCCTGGCCTCTAAACCAAAGAGCTGAAGGCCCAATATATGTTGCTTAGTTATCTGCATACACCCCAGGGACCAATCCAAAGCAGCCCCCCAAAAGCTAGCAAGCAGCATAAATCTAGTGTCTATTCCTGGATCACCTTATTTTTACACCCATTACAGAAGTAACATACATGCCCCCAAAATAGCAGCTTTACTAAACCACAGCACCAAGAGCTATAATTTGTCTCTAAATATAGATTTGAAATGAAAGAAACAATACTTCCTATATGTGTCCTTATGAAGGACCAGGTTTGTTTCTGCAGAAAACTGGATGTGGAAGAACACTCAAGAATACAGATATCAAGCAGAACTACACCCACTAATGTGGACTCCATTCCACAGCATTTACAGGTGCGATTGCCACAATTTCTGGTTCTTAAAACCCGCCTGTGTCATCTACAGGGTATGAGTCTTTCTGTTCCAGTTAAAACATATAGAGATCATTTCAAAGAGGGCTTGGCTTATAGGGCTGTGATACCAGGAGCTCTTAATTCTATAACCAAATATTGAAGTTGTACATAGGCTGCCAAAGTCACTCAATAGTGCTAAGTATTTTGAGGAGATATAATCATGATTGTTCACTCATTATAATCAATAATTAATGACCTGGGAAAGTAAATTATGTCTAAAATTCCATATATATAAAAAATTGATATATATATGTATATATCTATATATATATATCAATTACTCTCACTTGATATGTATATGTATACATATATACACATATATCAATATATATGTGTATATACATATATATATACATATATATATATATATCAATTACTCTCACATCAATTTATACATACTAATAGTGGATGGGTAGAACATGGATTAGTCATCATAACTGGATAAATGAAATTCACATCATAACCTGAACTTTAACAAGTACTTTCTTCTTATTCTCCTTACTGTGCCACTTATCAGATGTGCTAACAAAGACTAAAATTATCCAATATGTAACACATTTCCTTGCTGGAGGAGGTCATTGAGAGGATGTGACTGCCAGTTGACCTGCAAGTTGGACCAGAGCAATCAAAGCTCCTTATCCCAACCCCTGTCTTTGACATGTATGTTCTGCCCTGTACTGGGTATGACATGTATGTTCCTGTACTAGGAGCCACTTCAGGGAGCAGCCTTGTGAGAGTAATGTGTTACTGAGACCATCTGGACTGTGTACATGACGGAACCCTGTTGAGGTCTCTGCAGGTGCAGAGATCTAGTCATCTTGCAACTGCCTGAGACAAGCCCCATTATGTAAGTTCCCTTGTTTATTCAACCTACCACCTGCCATTCTGGAATGGCCTGCTTCTCTCTTCTGTCTCTCTGCCCTCTGTGCACAGGGCCAGTTCTGAAGTTCACCTAGAGAACTTCTGACGTTGAGAGCCAATCTTCCTTCATTTCCATCAAGGCAGCTACCCTTTGGTGAGGGTTCCAACAACGACTAAAGTCCAAGTAGCAGAATGAGAGAAACAGGAACTCTGCAATATCCCAAAATCTTTTTTTAAAGATTTTATTCATTTTATTTTTGGATGGAGGGCAAGGGAGGGAGAAAGAGAGGGAGAGAAACATCAATGTGTGGCTGCCTGTCATGTGCCCCCTACTGGGGACCTGGCCCACAACCCGGGCATGTGCCCTGACTGGGAATTGGACTGGCCCCTTTTTTCTTGGGCTGGCACTCAGTCCTCTGAGCCACACCAGCCAGGGCAATATCCTGAAACTTTAAATTTCCTGGGAACAGGTACAAAGGAACTGCATTTTAATCACTTACCCTGCCTAGCTTTGCAGAATGTCTGCTTTAATCCTCCCCAGAGAAGCATGAACTATCCCTGGGAAGGCCAGCACAGTTTCCATTGGAAAAACAAGTAACATGGTGAGAACTTCATCTCTGGCCATGGTGTTTATGATACTGGAAGTGGTCAAGTTCCCTGCATCCCATAGACTACATGGTGGTAGGGTGTGGGATTGGGAGTACAGAGAGTAGTAACACTGGTTAGATTTAAAGTGGCCTTCCCATTGTCTGAAAACTAATCAAATGCCTTAGAGAAAAAACACAGGACCAAACTACATTTTTGAGCTCTGGATACTGCAGAAATGGAATCAGTGGCTTCTAATAGGAACTTAGGTTAATTTTATTCTAAATAATTCACTGTTTCCTGGCCATCTTGTTACTGTGCCCCACCACAATCCAACATCTAATCTGAACACACACACACACACACACACACACACACACCCTTTTCTTTTATTCCATCTAATTCCCAATATTTAAGTGAGATGAAAGTGAGCTGGCTAACCCAGGCTAGAGCTAGGACAGCTGAAGCTGTCACGGAGCTATTGCCTCCTGACATGTAAGTCAGCCAAATTGCCACAGCCAAGTAGCAATCACTTGTCTTTCCCCTCATTTCCTCAGAGCAGAGGCTGATGTTAGGGTGGCTTTAGAATGTGGACAGGGGTCTCCGCAGCCAGGAAAAGTCAGCTGACACCTTCCTCTCCCTTCCCCCAAACCGTGCTCAGCAGTTGTGACTCCTCTAAGGCTTGAACAGGGGTTTGCAAAGGTGAAGGGAGCATGGCTCAGCCCACTGCGCTGCCTTGCCCACAGCATAGTATAATATTAATTAGTCACCTTCCTTATTATTCAGACCAAATATGCCAGACTGAAATAAATTACATTCTTAGCACATATTTCACACCCCTGGATCAAGTCTTGCAAGGGTTTTCTTTTATTATTTATAAGATCATGTGCTGTCTTCCTGAGGAAAATGAGATGGTCTGCATGAGGAAAAAGGTAAAAGAAATGCAGAGAAATGAAACAATCAGATATTCCCTAATGATATTTAAAAATAGAAAATTTGCTACTGTTACATACAGCATGTTCCATCTTTTGAGATTTAATGGCTCTCTTGTGGTTTAATGGAGAATTACTTTCAGTAATTGATTATTAAAATTTAAAATTGCTAACCATCTTCATTATTAGATGAGCGAACATGTTATCCTTGTAATTAAAAAAGCCCGAGACTCACTTTCATCCTGTTGACAGAGCGGGCAGACTGTCTCCGCACTCACGCGATGGTTTCAGGGTTCTTGTTTGACAAAAATAGCCAGCCAGTCATTTGATGATGAAAATGCAGTACATCCACAGAGACTGAGCAGAAAATATAATGAACAAAAAAAAATAAAATAATAAAAGGCCCTACAAGCTAATTAAAGTTTTCAGTCCTGACTCATTAAATGCTCTGCATCACTTATATGATATTTCAGTGTGCTGCGCTCCAGGAACACGGTGCTGTCATGCTATTCCAGCCTCAGAAAACATCAGCACCTCTCCTCCTCCACCTGCAAAGCACCTGCCCTTTAACATTGCACCTCAAGGTGCTGCTATTACAAACTGTTGGTTTCGGCAACGTACTACTGAAATGGGTGCTGGAAATATATGGAGTGATTTGCTGCTGTCTCGAATGTGTTCAGGATGTTTCTTGATTGGAATAGAGAGCTCCAAGGCTAAAGATCCCTGATGAGCCCAAACAGTGGTACCTCAGAATCCCTTAGGAGGCCCACATCTTAAGAGAGAAGGCTTTATCAGTCAGTTATCCACACCCAGGGGGTGCAGAATTCGCCTTTATGTGAGCTCGTGTTCCCTTCAAAGTTTTCATCATGTTGCAGTGTGCGTTTTGTGAAGGCAGCCCTCAGTTATTTCCAAAAGGAAATTTTGTAACTGTCAATGAAAAGAGCTTATCAAAGGGGACATTTTTCACAATTCAAGTATTGGACAAATGTCAGCCTTCAGGAGACAAAAATCCAGCAGATGTGAGAGGCACAAATATGACTCAAGAAAAGATTTTGTACATAAATTTTTTTTCAGAAAATCAAGGAAAGCCACCTAAATATCAGCATTACTATCAAGTCTCGACTGTTTAGCTCATAAAATCCCTGCTCACATGTCAATTTTTTAAAACTGATGAATCAATGGCTTGCCAATATTTTGATTCTCAAGGATATCCTCTCTGCTTCAACTCAGCCTACCTTCATTAGTCTCTGATGCAAATTACCACCCTACCTTTCTTTGTCCATACTCAAAGACTACTATATCACTGGTCAATATTCAGATTGTGCTGTAAAGCTGTTCTCATGTACTCGTTCTTTCATTCGTCTTCCTAATTAGATTATATGTTCCTCAAAAATAAGAGCAATTTCTTTTACTTCTTTTTGCTCTTTTTACTTGCATAGTCTCTTACCTGATGTTGAGCTCAGCAGACATCACGTCTACTGCCCATCTTATTTCTTATTGGGTTAGATATGAAAGTTTGACAAGAAGCTGAGATATTCTATACTAATTAAATATAACCTTGAATTTAAAACCTGTACAGAGTAGAGCAGCCTCTTTCAACCATGTAACAATTTTCTCAATTCTCCCAAAAATGATACATAGCTAGTTGCATTCTAGGTGCCTATGGCGTAAGTAAATTCATCACATAAGATGAACATTAGGACTTAATTCTCAAAACTTTGTGAGAAAGCCTGGTCTAGATGGTTCTTTCAGATTCCTTCAACAAGCTCTCAAAATCACTAACAAATAAGAAAAAGCCTTTCTTATTTCATGGCCTTTCTGGCTTTTGTGATGTAACAACTTTCCTCCTGAAATATAAAGTGCAATATAAGTGAAATATAAAGGCAACTAGTTTTTCAAGCCATCTCACAATGTCACCTCCTCATGATCGCTTTTGTATACCCCAACACCACAGCACCTTACTTATACTAATGACACACACTTCCCTCCTCTATCAGGTACCACTGTTAAATTATAAGCATGTTGGTAGCATAGTTTACTTACAAACATTTCTATACCTCTGTCAGCACCTAGTACTTAGCTTCTAATGTGTAAGAGATTACAGTAATTAGTAACTCAGTACATTAATAGGTGAAATTTTTTAAAAAATGAGCTAGTCCCAGATTTTTTTTCTATTTCATAATCTCTTTTCTTAAATTTAAATATGAATGAAAATAGCTACCCAGTACAAGGGTGTTGGTTAAGGGCTTAGAAAACATTTATCTTGTGGCATTAAAAATGTACATTTGCAAACACATTTCTAATCTTTGAATCTCAGTTGATGGCAATTTCATAGTGTTAGTGTCTCAGGCCTTGACCTCTGAGTCATCCTGGACCTTTTCTTCCCTCACAACCCTCCCTTATCTTGTCCACCTACAGGTATGTCAGCTCTTCTGTCAAAATGGGTCCGTGCCATTTCTCACCACCTCCAATACCATCATTTTGTTTCAAGGTACCATCCATGCCTGAGATTATTTGTATTCTAATATCTCTCCATTTACTGCCAGAAATATCCTGTTGCAGCATCACTTGGTTCTAGTCTTTCTTCTGCCCAAATCCTCCAGTGCAGCTGTTTTTACAGTGGCCTACAGAGTCCTACAAGATCTGCCTACCCTTCCTCTCCCTCCTGTCATCAGGCGTTTGTCTCCTTGCTCTTCCTCCAACCATTGTCCTGCCTCGTGAGGTGCCCCAAGGCAGGTGCTCTTCCCTCACCCTGGATCACTCTCTGCCAATGCAGACACAATTGGAAACTTAATCCTTCACCTTCTTTAGATTACTCTTCAAACATCACCTTACTATTAAGACCTTTAGAGATGTATAAATCTGTTTTTTTCTACAACTAGTTTAATCTACTTAATTTATAAGGCATGTTCAAAATGGAGAAAGCACAGAAGTTGTGAACTGCTTACAGAATATCACCACTTCAGAGTAAAATCCAAATGCTGGCATAGTTTGAGCATGCAATATGGCCACCTAATGTAGAAATGCTATGACTTCCTAGAAGAAGACTACTTAAAATGCATTTCCCGGTAGTTTCTTCCCATCTCATCCCTTTTGTCTTTCACAAATGGTGAGAATGCCTAAAAAGGGTTCTCAGAAGGTTATTGACAACCAATTGAAAGGTATTCTACCACTCCAAATTAGCTTTTAACCCTGATTCTACCAAACTTATTTTTCTGTGAAGAACAAGACCAGGGAGGAAAGAAGGAAGGAAGGAAGGAAGGAAGGAAGGAGGGAAGGAAGGAAGGAAGGAAAAAGAACTTCCATTTACTACATCTTTGTAATTGGACAAATCAGGCTGATAATAAAAATTGAAAAGTGAAAGATTTCCCCTCAAGTTTTTGTTTTTGTTAGTGTCTCTATTTTTTACAGGTTCTTTCCATATATTATAATGACATGGCAGCAACACAGCTGATGATAGCTGTTGGAATTCAAATGATTTTTGGAAAATATTTCGGTCTTGTCATATTCTTACCATCTAACATGCTATGGGACCTGGAGTCCAAAGCTAATTTTTGAGGTTGAAGGAAAGACTTGGTAGTAACAACTTTCCCTGATGCGAAGTTTCATATATTTTTTAAAAAGGTTTTTCAAGGATCCCTAAAAATTGGTTGATCCACTTTCTCATTTTAAAGATAAGGAATCAAAGACTGGGTGAGAGTAAATAATTTGCCAAAGGCAAAAGATTTGTTACCAGCTACCCAGGAATGAAATTCAAGCTCCTTGGCACTCATTGTCCCTCTGCTTTGCTGTGTTTGTGCCTTTTTCATGACTGTGTCATTCTGGCTGTCACAGTGAAAAGCCAACTAATGTCAGCCCTGATGCTTAAGGAGTTATAATCTGTAACTTGCAACCAAATGGATAACATGAAAATAATCACAGTTGAAATTATGATGGAATATATTTTTTAGTTTACAACTTATAATCTTCAAAATATTTTCAAATCTGTCACCTCATTTTATCCTCAAAAGAACACTCCACAAAGTTTAAACAGCAAACATTGAATAAATATTAATAGGTAACATTTAAAGACCCCAATATGCTCTCTGGGGGATGGTCAGGAAAGAAAAGTCACTGTGGTTTCTTCTGTGTATGAACAAGATGGTGCTCTCACCATGTATGCTAGATGCCACTAAATTGGTTTTATGGTGAACCTTCATATGTGTGTGTATACACATATGTATGTATGTGTGTATACATATATATATACACAAATATATATGTATATATAATTTCACTTCTCTGTTCTCATAGATATGCTTGGAATCCACTAATGCTCCTTGCTATATTCCATGTGTCAGCACAGACGAAAGCCATCTCTCAGCTCTGGAAATGGCAGAGAGTGAATAATTAAGATCAGGCATCAAGACATTGACATGTCATTCACTGGTAACACAGAGGGACGGGATGCCAATAGTACTTTCTAAATATGCCACCAAGGGAGGGATTTCCTAGATCCTTAATAAAATTGGCCCCCATGCATAATGGATACTACCAGTCAGTACCTGCTTTCTACTGCATAGCTTATGTCAAAATTATGAAGGGGAAAAAGAAGAAAAATATATTGTCCACTTGCTGATGGAATAGACCAGTCTATTTCATGAAATTTGAATGGAGTCAGGCAGAACCTCTGGCCAAAAGTGCACCCCTCAATGCCTGTCACACTGCCTGAAACCCCACTGTTATTGACTCGGTCCTTTGTGTCTTGCATCTTGCTCGGGCCTTAAGCAAACGTATTAAAATGCATAGATTAGGTCTTCTCATAGATTAGGCCTTTATTTAATGGGATGAGGAGAGTGTTAGTAGAGGGGCGTTTTAAAACTAATTTCTGGATATGGAAATTAGTCTGGAGTAGTTATACATAACAGAATGGTGACTGGGACTTTTCTCGTTCCTCCAAATGGATGCTGGGGTCCAGAGTTGAAAATACCTCACAAAAAATTATAAAGGGCATTACCAAAAACGATGCCAGGCAGACCGATCTTGGGACTGCAGGAGTGTGGCACCCTTAACAAATGACTGAAACCTGGCTTTTAGAGGGGGATCCAGAGCAGATCCTTTATAAATATTTTAAGCCCCTGTTTCTCCTTGCTGGTGGGGAAAAGGTCCTGATTTTGTTTGTTTATTTGTTTGTTTGTTTGCTTTTTATTTTTACCTACATGAGTCCCTGTCTGAGATGCTGCATATACCTACCAACATGGGCTGGTTACACAGGGATGTATGTCCCTTATTTTTGCCTCGTGTCCTCATGGACTCACCATCAGGGAAGACCTGGTTCTAAATGACCCAGTACCATTCATGCTCAGATTTCTAAAACCTACTCGACTCAACTAACATGTGAGAAGTTAGATTATAGACAAACCGCTTTGTATGAAATTAAGAAGGTATAGTGGGAAAGCACTATGAAAACGCCCTGAAGAAGAACTGGCAGCAATGTGGTTTGAGACCTGCTGTGATCGCCCTCCCGCTGCGCGTGCCGGGGGGAGGTGGCGGGGGGCGCAAGCCAAGAACGAGCACCCCGGAACTTTATTGTGTCTGTTCATTTGACCACTGGTGAGTGGGTAGGAGGAGTCATCCACCATAGGAAAGCCAACTTATAATTGGATGAAACCTTGGCTGGGTTTGAGGACACCTCACAGTATCACAGGGAAAGAGGGAGGGCGTAGAGAATATCCTAAATGCAATGGGACCTAATATGTACTCTTTCTGACAAAACCCTGTCAGTGGGACTGAACTGAGCTGCAGCTCATTTGAAGAAAAGGTGTTTCACGACCCCCAAAGGGACAGCACCATCACCAGGGAGAGTCTACAGACCTAGATAGACAGAATGGGGACAGGCTCTATTCGCTCACTGGAATTTCCTGAAATTTCCATAAATGTCAATAAACACTAGTCGAAGGTGTAAACGATGTTTCAGTATATTTTGGTATGAAAGCTGTAACCATGAGAGTCTTAAAATAAAAGTATTAAAGGGAAATGTATGCATCTGCCATTCTCAGAGGCAGCATCTGACAGCAGAGGGGTGTTTGGACCCCCCAGAGCCAATCAAATAATCTGTTCCATTGATACAATTAATAAATCATTGATTAGTGTGCTGAGTGGTCTCTATGGGTGGTCTTTAATACAGGTGAATTGTAGCCATTGCCAGCTGTTTCTTTGGCAAGTTCTTCAGCTCAGGAAATCTGGCAGTGAGCCCAGATGCAGCCTGGGACCCCCACGGCTTCAAAGTGTTTTTTCTTTCCCCCAGTGAGTGCTTCCCCTTGTCATTACATGGTTCCCTGTGCGCTCATCATTACAACAACAGAATCCATAAAACCAAACACAGAAACAAAGGGATAACTTATTGGCAACTAATGAAACACAGAAAGATTGTTCAAGTGTTGTGAATGCAAAAGCCCTTTTGAGCCACTTTAAATGATATGCGGATATCCATCATGCTCCATGATTAACACAGGTGTGAAGGCAAGTCTCTCAGCTTCATAAAAATTATACCATCTCTTTCTTAAATGTCTGTTCTTTTGTTGTTCCACATCTCCAACTTTTTTTTAGAGTGCTGCTTTGTTTTTTGGCCACTTGTCCAAATTGTACCCATCTGTCAAATCTGGCTTATCCTCCACTTTTCTAAGAAAGTTTCCCTGAGCATGAAGATTCTGCTGGGCTTTCCTTTCTCTTCCTTTCTCCAATGATGTAGATGTGTGCCACAGATGTGGCCTGCAGGTACTGGAGCAAGTATGGTAAAGTACAAGAATCCATGCTACATCACAAATAAACCAAGGCACTGCATTCTGACCCTGATATGTACTCAGAAACTTTTCCAATGAACAATTCAATTAACTCCATCAATTATTCAGCATAGGCAGCTGAGATGAAACCTGTTTGCCATCCCAGATGCTGAGGAAATAGAACAAACCTTGGCATCTGAGGAACCAGTATTCAAACCCCAAATCAAAAGTTTACTGTATGTGCAACCATGGATTTCGTGTTTCTTTTTTAAACCCCTGAGTCTCAGAGTTTTAATCCAAATGACAGGAGCGATATGATCTTTTTCACCTGTGAGTTATGCCCAGTAGCTTATATGCACAATAAGTACCTAATACAGAAACATGTCTTGTCTCAAATGTCCCCACCAAAGCCACTCATTGCCATGCACTGCTAATCAGACCTTCTCTCTCCAAGTACATTGTAAGTTCCTTGAGGAAAGGGTTACAGAAAGTTTTCTACGCTAAAGCTAATCCTCTACATTGGGTAGGCCAAAAAGTCCATTTAGTTTTTTCCTTAAAATAAAAGACACATTTTTCATTTTCACCAACAACTTTATTGATTTGGATATTTTGAGTATGTTGGCTATCTCCCAAACAGTATAACATTGATTGTTCTCAATTAATGTCTCAATTTGATTGCTACTGACTTTAACTGTCTACCCAACTGTGGAGCATCATCCAGCAAGAAATCTGCAAGCATGAAACTTCACAGTCCAATTTTGACACCTTTGATCAGTCACAGCACCTTCTCCATAAACTTCACAAATCTTTTTTTTTGCATTTCAGTTGTGTTTTACCTGTTTTGAAATAATAAACATAATATGCCAAAAATGTTGCACATTTTTCCATCTTCAATATTAAAATGGCTATACAAAAATCACTAATTTTGATTTTTTTAAATGTACACTGATATGACAGCTGTCACACTACAATCTAACAAAATTGTTTCAAATGAAGTTCAAGACAACTAAGCACACCAGAGCTATCTTATGGCAAAAAAACGAACTTTTTGGCCAACCCAATACAATGACTATAACGCTTTTGGCTTTTTCCCTAAACCAGTAGGTGTAGATGGAAAAAAAAATTAGGTGATTTTATGGATAAAATAAGGGATTAATGTGCTAGCATTTTCAAGCAGTTGATTCCAGCATGATGCTCATTATCTAAAGATTCCAATGTATGAAACTGTTATAGAATAAAATAAAGTCCTGCCTATTTTTGGCCCAGAGTTGTAACAACTTTAATAATCTGCTTGTAGATTCCTATCTGAAAGAATTCTAATTCATTCTTTGGTCTCCATTAGAGTCTGCGCTCTGGTTTGGTCAGGGACACACAGCTTTGATAAATGGCTACCATATTAGCTTGATGCATACTGCCAAATTGTGTTTGAGTGCCATTTTTGAGAGGAGACTGGTGTTAGCACAGAAAGCAGGTTATTCTTCTTGAGAGAAGAACTAATCTATCATGAATCTGGAATTGTACCTCCAACAAGGGTTAGCAGGATTTTTAATGCTTTCATGTCCTATCCCTCCAATGTATCACTAAATTGTCAGGTTGCTATATGTAGTCCAAAATATTAGAGATCAATATTTTTAATTCAAGCATCTCCACATCGTCTGTCTTTTGTAATCCAGTTTATGATGCAAATAAAATTTCAGATTTTCCAAGTTAAAAGTCCCCTTTGTTTCTGCATATGGTAAATGCAAAACCTCCAGTCACTAAGAAATAGATTTAAGTAATCATAGAATCACAGACTTTTCAGAGCTGGAATGGACCTTGGAGATCATCTAGTTCAACCCCCGCATTTTAGCAGATGAGGAGACTGATGTCAGTGGAGGGTTACAGCTTCAGGGGTAAAACAGAGTTCATTAGCTCATTTTAGAAAAAAAACCTGTTTTTGTTGTTAGAATAAATGATTAAATGATTCCAATTTCATGCCATCCTTTTATTCAGAAAGTTTACTGTTCCTTTTGTCTGTGTAACCATGACAATTGCTGGAAATAATATAGCTATCAGTATAAAAATAGCCTCATTAGTATCAACAAGGAGTTCACCAATCAGCTTGGACCTATTAAAGGGCTGATAACCACTTTCTCTGCCTTACAGTCTGCAACCCACACACACACACACACACTCTGGACTCCTCCCTTAGGCTGGTTCTTTTCTCTAAGGCTCTGTCCGTCACAATTTGACAGCTGGGATTTACAAGTGGAATCCTACCTGAGAAAGCCCTGCTCTAAAGCAGGCTCAAATGGATCTTGCCCTGGGATTTCTGGCCTGCCTCTGCTCTCAAGAATCCCTAATGTCATTTCTAAAGCAAAATTGAATATTTTCCCTCTGTGTATATAGTATAAGACAAAGGGAAAAAAGACATAATTTAGAAATTGACACATTCATTAGCAAGAATTCTTTTGCAAGGTTTTGATGCTTGTTTCGTGCTCTTCATCTGATTTTTCAACTGCCACTCCTTATCCTACTGTGAGCAATTTGATAACTTATGCCAATTTCTATAGGTCTGCATGCAACAAAAAACAACTTTTCAAGGTATTTTTATCACACCTGAACTCTACCTCACACCACCATGAAGCACAAACCAAAAAAAATGAAAACTTCACTAAAAGACAAAATTAAACTGAGTTGTCCAGTTGAGCTGTATGGAAGGAGGGAGAGACTGACGGGATGTCACTCAGCAAACTGCCTTGGGAATTAAAAGGTTACAGAATATACTACGGCCTTAAAAATAGATAAATGGATCAACGGAGCAGAATGGAAAGTCCAGAAATAAAGTCACACATATATGATCGATTGATTTTTGACAAAGGTGCAAAGGCAATTCAGTGCTGAAAGAACTGTGTTCTCAAGAAATGGTACTGAGGCAATTAAATATTCATACCCCAAAAGATGAGCATTGATCCATCTCTTTCACCATAGAAACATTTTTACTCAAAATGGATCATGGATCTAAGTGTAAAACCTAAACCTATAAAACTTCTGGAAGGAAGCATAGAAAAAACTTTGTAAGTATGAATTAGGCAAAGATGTGTAAAAGATAAAATTGATCAATTGGACTTCATCAAGATTAAGAACTTCCCTTCAAGTCATCACAAAGACAAACATAAGACAACTACAGACAGGAAGGAAATATTTGCAAGTCACATTTCTGAAACAGGATTTGTATCTAAAATATATAAATAACTCTCAAAATTCAATAATAATAAAACAATCTAATATAAGAGAGTGACCAAAGTATTTTAATAGCCACTTCACCAAAAAAAGACATAAAGACATCAAAGAAGCACATGACAGCCATTAGGAAAATTACAATCACGGTAAGATATCACTGTATCACTCTTTAAGTGACTGAAATAACAAAGATCGATCACACCCAGGGCTGCTGAAAATATGGAGCAACTAGAACTCTCATACGCAACTGCTTTGGAAGACAATGTGACAATTATTAAGAAGTGAAACTTACCATGTGAGTGGGCCATTTCACTCCTATTTCCCCAAGAAAAATGAAAGCACATGTCAGTAAAAAGACTTATATTTGAATGTTCAAGGCAAATTTATTTGTAATAGCCAAAAACTGGAAACAGCTCAAATGTCCCTCAACAGATGGATGGGTAAATAAATCGTTTTATCTATGAAATAAATACTACTCAGCAAGGAGAAGATATAAGTTATTGATACACACAACAATGTGGATGCTACTCAGGTAGAAAAGATGCCTTCATGGGGGTCAAAATGTTGACTTTAAAAATAAAATTCAGAATAATTATGCTTAATGAAAGAAGCCAGAAGAAAACCACACCAAGAAGAAGGAGGAGGAGAAGGAGGAGAGAGTACACAATGTATGATTCCATTTATATAAAATTCTTAAAAATGCAAGTAAATCTATAACGATGGAGAGCAGATTAGTGGTTGTCTAGGGGTAGGATGGCTTTGGGGTAGAGAATGGGAGAGTAATTGGAGAAATTGCAAAAGGGCACAAGGAAATGTTGGGGGTGATGGACATGTTTAGCTTTATTGTAGCAAAACTTGTGTGGGTATAAATGTATGTCAAAACTTATCAATTTTACACAAATTTCATTTAAACAAAATGGAGTGATAAAATAAATATACCATGGGTTAATTTATTGACATGATTCCCTTTGATGATTATATAATGCCACTTTTGAGGTAATGGGTTCAAGTGAGGTCTGAGGGAAGCATGACTAAAGAATCTTTAACAAAAGGGTCACACATTGCCAGCTTAGTTGTAAAGTCTCTCATTTCAACTTAATTTGGGAATCATTTTCCAGAATATAGTTTCTGAAAGAAGCAGTATTTCCAATTGGGTTTTTTTTTCCATTTATCTTCACCACTTCAAGTATTAAGCACTTACTCTGTGCCTAGCATCTTACCAAGGAGGTTACATGTATTTTCTTAATTAACCTTCCTGGCAAGTGTTAATGTACCCATTTTACAGATGAGAAAACTGGAGCTTGAACAGTTAAATAAGGTGTTCAAAGTTATACAGCCACTAAATGTCAGGCAGAACCTGGATTCATAAGCAAGTCTGACTTCAAAATCCCATTCTCTAAAATGTGATTTATTGAGAAGATAGAAGGATTATGTTGGGTATAAATATAACATCAAATTCTCCTGGCTTACTTAACCTATCTCCTTGCAGTTCAACAAGATGCACTTTACTCCAACATTTTTAGTAGAGTTTATTCATCAGGGCTGGATAAACTGGAAGAAAAGCCTACTTCTCTTTGATGATAGAATTTAATGACATAAGCAATCCGGGATGAGGATCGGTAGTGATGAGTTAATATAGAGAAGTAAGACAAACAGATGAGACATAGAGACACAAAAGAATGTCACATAGAGCTGTGCAAATTGTTCACAGTACAAGGGTAAGAGACTGAGGGGGCAAAAGGGGCTATGCACCCAGACTTCCTTCACCAAGCTTGAGTTTGTGCTCTCTCCCAGGCCTTCTCTGACAGTGGGAAGGGCAGTTTAAATTTTTTTTCACAAGCTACTACATAAGTTAGGAGTGGCCTTGATGAACAAATTTCCTTTGTTTGTCATTTGTTCCTTTACTGTCTTCTAAACTCACGGTATTACATTCCTGCTCTGGATTTTGCATTATTCATGTCAAATCTGCTAAATAACATGTCCTAAAAGGCATGATCTGAGCCAAGGTAGCTCACATGAAAAAAGAAAGAAAAAATAATGGCATAAAGGATAAGTGAAATAAAGATTTTTAAAGAAATTTTATGGTATTTAATTAATCTACCAGTTTTACTAAGTTGCTTTCAAGTGAAATGGCTCTTTACCAGTGCCTTTTGAAAAGGTTAGAAGTGAATTCCCTGAGCTACAATCATTAGCATATAGATGTCTCTAAGTGTTAATTTCTGTTTTCACTGAATGAATGTAATTTAAAATGAGGCCCTTTCAAATCAGTTAACTTCGGCCATTTGAGAAAGATAAGAAAAATGGACTCAAGCATAAACCCCCAACAGAACCTGCTTCTTCAGGATAAGTACTGCATGCCACAGCCACTCACTACTTGGGGAAATTACAGACCTGCTCAGAAAGAGGAAGAGGGGTTGAGGTGAGCAGGTTAAAAGGACCACAAACGTTTGCTTTCGATTTCCTTAATCATGAAAAGGAAATTAAAAATGAAATAAAGAAATAAATTCTGAAAAATATGGCCATTGCATTCCTGTAGAAAACCCCAGGAATATTGTTGATGAAACCCAGCCTTCCCACCAGCTTATTTCTGCACAGTGCTTGGCACGTATGGGCTGTGCAACACACTCTTGCTGAGTTTCATTATCATTCATGGAAATATATGTCTAATAGGGACCTTGAAGATCATTAAGTCCTTTATTATATGCATGCTTCTCTTTTTATAACAATAAACCTTTAAAAATATAGAGCAGATTCTGTCAATCCTATACGTCTGACACTTGGATGACACCCCCTTCTTTCTTACAATAAAATTAGAACTTTTGCACATAACTCGTAAGTTATCCATGATCTATCTTTGTGATCCCCTCTCACTCTCATGCCCACTGGACTCAGGTACCCTGGTTTCTCCCAGTCTCATACACACACATCCCTGCCCTACCTCAAGGGCTGTTTTAGCCCCTGTATGAATGGAAGGCTGTACTTCTAGGCTCGCCTGTGGGCAGTCACAGTCATTTCTCAAGCTTCAGGTCAAATGTCTCATGCTTAGGGAGGCCTCTTCTCATCAGCCCTTTCCTCATCAGCCTCAGCCCCCCAATGTTTCTACATTTCAGCACTCTCCTATCATTACACCTTTCCAAATCTGACATAGTTTTTATCTGATGTCTGTTTTTCTCACATGAATGCAAGATCATTGTGAGAGCAGAGACCTAGTCTCTCTTCTTCACAGTACTACCCTTGGTGCCTCGCATATCAGGCACCAAGCACCTGGTTCTGTGTAAAAGATCAAAGAATATTCCCTGACTCAATAAGTAAATGTCAGACAGATGGACTTACCCATCCCCTCCAGAATTTTGTAACAGCACATAGGCCTAAAGATGCATAAAACCCATTGCTTTGCAGGATGAGTTAAATTTAAAAAACTATAGAGACACTGCCTTCAAAGTGTTATTTTAAAAAACCAATATTAGCTATATTCTGCCATAGCACTTAATACAGTACCATAATTGCACCTGACACAGTGTTGACCTGTCTACCACACTCACACTAGACTTACCTATTTATAGTACCACTCCCATTCCCTAAAATGTAGTATGTGACAGGAAAGAGATCATATCTGGTTCAACTGTATATCTCCAGAATGCTTTACATATAACAAAATATAACAAATATACATTAAATGCCTGATAAGGTTCCACCTTCACCAGAATTCACACTTACTGCCATTTGGAGTCCTTCTCTAAATTGGCTTTCAGCACTCACCCTTCTGACATAGCAAGGGGAGAAAGACGAGTGTTGGACTGATGAATCCTCATAAACATATAATGCTATTGGCTTGGGGCTCCAATTCATTTGACTGCTTTTCTAATAGATTTCTATGACACTAGACTAGAACTATTGATTCAATCATTCATTCTTCATTCAACAAATGCTATTGAATACCTACCCACCTATTATGTTCTAAACAGTAAGCTAACTGTTGGCTATACAGTGATAAACAAAACAGATTACAGGGTCCTTCTTGGAGCTTATTGTCTAACAGAGGAAAAAGACCATACACAAGTGCAAACAAATTTTAAAAATCTGTAATTTTAATTATGAAGAGTTTTATGAAGGTATAAATAGGTCTAATGATAGAGAATAAGATGTAGAGGAGTAAGGAATGTGGGGAAGGTTTCTCTAAGATACTATTTAAAAGGATACATTAAAGACAAGAAAGCATTCATGCACACATCTAGTGGGAAAGTGCTCTGGGTGAAGGGAACAGTATGTGTTGCATCCCTGATGTGGGACAACTTTAGGTGCACTGAGGGACTTAGAGAGGCTCCTGTGTCTAGGAGCATACTTAGAAAGGTGTGGATGACATTGCTAAGTGAATAAGGGTCTGGAACATGGAGGATCTTGCAGGTCATAGCAATAACTATCTAGGGTATTCAAAGTGCAGCGGACAATGGAAACCATTGAATAGGTTTAAACAGAGGCATAGTAGTCTATATTCTCATTTTAACAGGTCACTCTGGTTGATAAGCAAAGAATTGATTGGTCATGGAGATTTATATGTATGTCTTCTTCACATGCTTGCATTATATTTTATTGGACAGTATCATTCCTTAATTAATGAGACCTCATCCAACACTCTCAGAAAACTCCACTGGGGAGGGTGGGTTACCTCACTTATCTGGGTGTCTGACCACACCATTGTCCTCTTTGTTGTACACTGAGACATTGATGCTGAGCACACTGGTGAGTCCCTTGGGTTTTCTCACTGGGTCTATATTAGGTGTCCTCGTGGACAGTGCCATTCTTTTGAGAGGATATCATTCCTTTTTGGTTCACTTGCTTGCATGTTTGCTTGCATAGATTCCAGTTTTATAAGTGAAGTTTATACTTTTAAAAGCAGAAACATCAGAACTATGACTTCACCTCCCACTCTAATGCTAAGTCAACTCTCCCAAAACTTATTGACAAAGGCAATGCCTGGGCCACAGCTCTGCACGTGCACGCGCACGCACGCACGCACGCGCACACACGCACGCGCACACATGCAAATGGGGGAGGGCAATGGATAAAAGGAACCAATGGTTTTTAGTTTTGTTTTCTTTTTTCCAAGGCCAAACTAGAATAATACCTTGAAGGTCATGCAGTAACTCAGTGGCTCACATCCCCACTTTTTAATAGGTCCTTCCCTCTACTTCAAAGAGCTATTTAAAGGACTCAATTCTCTCAATGATCCTTCCTTCAGCTCAGAAAACATCAATGCATTAAAATATATCCATTCCTTGTGCTCTAAATAACATCCATGGTAGCCTGAGTTGATAAGTAAACTAAGATCACAAATGCACTGCCAAGCCAGACACTAAGCGGAAGATAACATAGATAAGGAAGGGATATGACTCTGTATTGAAAGTTAAGCTTCAAAGTATATGAAACAAGTGTGTCACTAGTTGCAAAATTCAGAATACAATCTGGTTAAACTGTGTTCCTCATAGCCCTACTTATGCAACAAATATTCATCTACCACTAGATATAATAAATTTAGAGGATAAACATAATAGTTATTGTAACAGCTAATTTATATGAGCAACTATGTGCATAAGGCACTTAATCATTCTACTATACCATGATGAAGCAACTATTATTATCTCCATTTTGCAGATGAGAAAATTGAGCTCCAATAGGGTAAGTAATCTTCCAAGGTCACAGTTTGAGTAAGTGGCAGATTCAAATTTGGCTATGTTCAATGCCAGGTTCAAACTCTTAATTTTTTATAAACTTTTAATTCTATATAATGCTGCCTATTGCCTTTGAGAAGCCTACAGAAAGAGGGCCAAACTGAAATCTAATATTCACCTTGGAAGGGGCTTCACATAGTGGGCCTGTGGGAGCTCAAAAAAGAGATTTCCTGGGTAAGAGCCGAGTTTTAAGAGCAAGTAAAGTATGAGCAGAATCTGTGCCAGTGCAGCATAGAGATTACAATATTGTGCGCTGGAAATGTATTTACTGAGTTTTGATTGGATAACCTGACTTTGTTTCTTGTTCAAGTTATTTAAGATGTCAGTATCTTAGTTTTCCCATCTGTCAAATAAATGGAATGAGAATACTTTATCAGGTCAATAGGAAGATTTAGTGAGTAAAGAGATGTCACATGATTAGAATAGTGTTTGTCATATAGTAGGTATGTGATAATATTGCTAATTCTTATGTTTATCAAAGAAAATGTAGGAGGTTAAAAACACAGATTAGTGGTCAATGTAACAGCATTTTAAACAAACAAACAAAAAAAACAATTGCAGAAGCTTGTAAGCAAGAGAGTGTGACAGAACCAGAACATTCTGAGGCATTCTGTAGGCTAGAGTTCAGGGCTCCTAAGTGCACAGGAAGGAGGAGATATCATTGCAAGACAGGAGAGGGAAGCATGCAACATGACGTTAAAATAATCTTGTGTATAACTTTTGAATTAGAGATGAACTTCATGCTATCACTGGTAAAATGGAAAAATTTGATTAAATAATAATGTAATCCCTTGAAACTCTAAATAATTACCAAAGTCTACCATTCTTATGATATCCATTGCAAAGTTCTTGTAGAATTTATTCTTGGGTATTGTTAATCTAGCTAGCCACCTGGCATTCTTATTACAGAATCCTTACTCAACTGATATAAATTTCTGACTTACATTTAATATCATCAAATTTAGTAGTGCACATATCCTTATAAATAGACAATTTTGCATTTTTGGTAACTTTTTTACTTTGGCCAAATTTTTGATAGTTAAACTTTTTCTCACTCAAATATTGTCAGGGAATCTTTTTTTAAAAAAGAACAAATCTGTGGGAAAAATATAGGTATTCTCCAAAAAAAATAATAAAGAGAAATACTGGGGATGAAAAGTGCTCATGTTAGCTAGCGCCACCCGGTAATGTTTATCTAACAAATATGGGCAGTGTGCTTGACATTTCTTCTGGTATCAATTTATTTCATTTAGTTATTGTTTTCCACACTTATGGTAGCAGAAGTGCATTTAAACAGCAAACTTGCTTTGTGCCTAAAATGTTCTCATTAATAAAAACATATACACTGTGTTTTAATACCTTGTTGACACATTTATTAAGATGAATCAAGAGACCAATATCCATCTAGAGGCTTGTTATTAGGGAAATCATTTGTTTCCAGCCAGTCCAATGCTGCAAAAACAGGAATTGCCATTGTGCTGTAGATCAGAGCATTATGTAATTTATAAAGTGCTGCAGTGGAACAGAGCAATGTCATCCATCAGTATCCAATCAGCGGTGAAGCTGGCAGAGGAAACTGGGGTGTACAAGAATGCATTGGCACAGACCATTTAAACTGGCAGATTCTGAAGCTTGAACTTGGCAGTGTTTTTTAAAACTAATTTATTTGTTATTTGCGGGAAAGGGTTACCACTTTGAAACACATTCAAAAAGTTTCCAATTTCAGGACATTGAAGAGTCAAACAATGCAACTAGAATTCTTGTGTGATTTCTTTTCCAGGACCCCCTTCTTCCTGTCCACAAACCTGATAAAATGTCATTTCATTCCCTGCTATGGTGATATTTTTTTGTTCATTTCTTATTTCTGTTTTTAAAATTGAATCCTACTCAAATTCTTTTTCATTTTAAACACCACCTGCTCTTCTTTCTAAAGTATCTCTAACATAGGATCACATCTCTTGAGAGTCCTATTAGATTTGAAAGTGATGCATATATATCATTTGTGACTTATAATTAAAGACTTGAATATGATCAAATTTTTATTCAGGTATATTAGCATTATGTAGACAAAGTCACAATGCCATGGGCATCTATAAATTCAATGCAGTTCTGATCAAAAGCACAGTAGATTTTTCATACACTTTGATAAACTGACTCTTGGACTCATATAGGGGATAAAGCTCTAAAACTAGCTGAACATGTTTGGAAAAAAGGACAAGGAATAGGTTGGCTTCTGATCATGATGGTGTAGTAAGTAAATATGGTACTTGCATCCTCCCACAACAACATCAAAATAACAATTAAACTACAGAAAAATAATCTTTGAGAACTGCCTGAAATCTAGCCGAGCAGAAGTCCTATAATTAAGGATATACAGAAGAAGCCATGTAAATACTGGTAGGAGGGGCAGAGATGTGGAACAGACTGATCCCACACCCTGTTAAAAATTGGGAGGGATATCTTAGCTAAGGAGGTCCTGCCTAAGGAGCAAGGGGTCCCAGCTCAACACCAGCACTTCCAACCCAGTGTTCCAGTGCTGAAAGGAAAAGTCGCCATAACTTCTGGCTGCTGGAGTCCAAGACATTACTCTTAAAGGGCCTGTACACAGGTTTACTCACTCTGAGCTCCAGCACTGGAAAGGCACCAGGGACATATGAGGAGAAATTGAATTGTCCATTGAGGGCTAAGGGGCAGCTTTCTCCCAGACAGAAGTGCTGGCAGACACCATTGTTCCTTTTCTGAGTCCTCCAACCACAGACCCAGCAGACAGATTCAATATCTGAGTCTCCATTGACCTCTCTAACACTGTTTGCCCTGCCCTGGTGATTCCCTGAGACCCTGTCCAACTTTCAGGCCTACCCAAACCATTTCCCATGGCTGTTCCATACAACTGGCCTGTCTTGGCTCATGCTGTAGAGTTTTCTAAGATCACTTGAAGATTCACAAACAGCATCTGGCCCCTTCATGTCCTGTACCTCTTGCTAAGTGGTCCCAGGTCCAGCACTAGCAGCAGCCAATCCTGGTTCAAGTTTGGCCTCTCCTAGCACCTCTAAGTCCAGCACAAGCAACAGCTATCTGAAGATCACTTTGTAGCACATGCCAGGTGCCCCTGGGCAGGACACATGGAAAAGGCTTACATTAGTGTGAGGTCTGGAGGCTTCAGGGCCAGAACACCCATTGGATGGCTTCAGACCATGCCAGAGTGCCACAGAATCTCCTCAAGGTAGGAAATACTCAAGAGACAGACTCATTGTGCACCAGAGCCCCATGAAGGGAGTCTTATTCCATGGGGTTGACCCCTGCACAACAGACCCTCATGGCTAGTATATGCAACAGATGGGCTTGGGGGGTAAATCTCCCCATTCATGTTCCAACAGCAATCAAGACTCAAAACAAAATGAGGATACACATGGTCTACCAGAGTGTGCACCTGGAATGCCCAGCTCAAGTGACCAGGAAAGCTGCAGCACTGGGCCCTAGAGGACACCTATTGCATAAGGCTTCTCTACCAAGACCAAGAGATGTAGATGCTCTACTTAATACACAGAAAGCACAGTACAGCAGCTAAAATGAGGATACAAGGAAACATGTCCCAAATGAAAGTACAGAACACAACTACAGAAGAACTAAAAGAAGGGAGACAAACAATCTACCAGATGCAGAGTGCAAAACACTGGTTTATAATAATGCACAATTAACTGAGGGGGAGAGGACATGAACTTAGCGAGAACTTCAGTAAAGAGATAAGAAATATAAAAATGAAAATAGAAAGCATAAAAAAGAACCAGCAAGAAATGAAGAATACATCACAGGGAATTAACAGTAGAGTAGATGAAGCAGAGGATCAAATCACAATTCAGAAAGTAAGGAAGAAGAAAACACCTAATGAGAATAGCAAAAATAAAAAAATCCAAAAAATTAGGATAGTTTAAGGAACCTCTAAGATAACACCAAGCATGCCACCAAACATTCACATCATGGGAGTGCTGGAAAGAGAAGAGAGAGAGAGCAAGGAATTGAAAACCTATTTGAAATATAATAATGGAAAACTTCCCTAACCTAGTAAAGAATATAGACATACAAGTCCAGGAAGCACAGAAAATCCCAAACAAGATGAATCCAAAGAGGTCCACACCAAAACACATCATAATTAAAATGTCAAAGGTTAAAGACAAATATATAATCTTAAAGGCAACAAGAGCAAATCAGTTAATTGTAAAAGAGCTCCCATGAGACTATCAGCTGATTTCTCAACAGAAAATTTGCAGTCCAGAAAAGATTGGCACAAAATATTCAAACTGATGAAAAGCAAGAACTTACAACAAGATTACCTTACCCAGCAAGGCTATCATTTAAAATGAAAGGAAGATAAGGATCTTCTCATACAAGAAAAAGTTAAAGGAGTTCATCACAGCCAAACCAGTATTATAAGAAATATTAAAGGGGAAGAAGAAGAAGAAGAAGAAGAAGGAGGAGGAGGAGGAGGAGGAGGAGGAGGAGGAGGAGGAGGAGGAGGAGGAGGAGGAGAAGGAGAAGAAAGAAGAAGGAGAAGGAGAAGAAGAAGAAGAAGAAGAAGAAGAAGAAGAAGAAGAAGAAGAAGAAGAAGGATGAGGAGGAGGAGGAGGAGGAGAAGGAGAAGGAGAAGGAGAAGAAGGAGGAGGAGGAGGAAGATTAAAATATGAATAATAAAGTGTCAATAAATACATATCTCTCAACAACTTCTTTAAATAAAAAATGGATTAAATGCTCCAATCAAAGGACAAATAGCAATGGAAGAAATAACAAAGCAAGACCCCTAGATGTGCTCTCTACAAGAGACCCACTTCAGATTGAAAGACACATAGACTGGAACTAAAGGAATAGAAAAAGATACTTCATGACAATGGAAATTTTTTTTAAAAGCTGGGGTAGACACTTATACCAGGCAAAATAGACTTTAATACAAAGGAAATAACAAAAGCCAAAGAAGGATCCTGCAATTTCACTTCAGGGTATTTATCTGAAGAAACCCAAAATGTTAAATAGCAAAGACATGTACATTCATATGTTTATTGCAGCATTATTTACAATAGCTGAGATATGGAAGTAAACTAAGTGTCCATGAATAGATGAATGGGTAAAGAAGAAGTGGTGCATATATACAATGGAATATGACTCAGCCATAAAAAAAGAATGAAATCTTGTAATCTACAACATTAATGGATTTAGAGGGGATTATGCTGAGTGAAATAAGTCAGGCTGAGAAAGACAAATGACAAGTTTCTTATATAAAGACTCTATAAAACAAAATAAATAAACAAGCAAAAACAGAAACAGACTTACAGATATGGAGAACATGTTTTAATATGATTATTGGTTTTAGAGAGAGAGGAAGAGAGAAAGAGAGAGAGAGAGAGAAACATCAATTGGTTGCCTTCCATACAGTACCAACTGGGGATTGAACCCACAACCTAGGTATGTGCTCTGACTGAGAACTGAACCCACACCTTTTGGTATATGGGAAAACACTCCAACCAACTGAGCTATACCAGCAAGGGCAATATAGAAAACATTTTTATGGTTGTTTAAGGGAAAGGGGGTTGGGAGAATGGGTGAAAATGGTAAAGGGATTCAGAAGTACAAATTAGTAATTAAGAATAGTCATAGGAGCCCTGGCTGGCGTAGCTCAGTGGATTGAGCGCGGGCTGGGAACCAAAGTGTCCCAGGTTCGATTCCCAGCCAGGGTACATTCCTGGTTTGCAGGCCATAACCCCCAGCAACTGCACATTGATCTCTCTCTCTCTTTCTCTCTCCCACTCCCTCCCTTCCCTCCCTAAAAATAATAAATAAATAAAATATATAAAAAAAGAGAATAGTCATAGGGATATAAAGTACAACATAGGGAATATAGTCAGTGATATTGTAATAACAATGTATGGTGACAGATGTATACTAGATGTATCAAAGTGATCATTTTGTAAGTTACATAAATGTCTAATCACTGGTTGTACATGTGAAACAAACAAAATATTGCACAGACATTGTAAATGTCAACTGTAATTGAAAAATTAACAAAATATATTTTTTAAAATAACAAAGAACTGAGAGGTCTTGTTTCACTAGAGATAAGAATTTGTATGTAATGCTGTCATAATTAATACAATGCTATAATAGAGTAGAATGGGACAAATTAATCAATGGAACGTAAGAGAACTCCCAGGAACAGAAGTGTGCACATAGAAGAACTTGTTAAATGGTAAAACAGGCATTGGAAACACATTACCAAAAACCAAATTATTTAAAAAATATGTCATTGAATATTAGCTTCAAATATTAAATAATAATAAAAAGAGATTAGATTCTTAACAAACACACAGATAAAAATTACAAAGGGATTAAAGCTTACACATAAAATTAAAAAATTAAAAAATATTTATGCCCTTAGAATGTCAATTAGAAGTTATAAATAAATAGATGAATTAATTTGGCCAGACCCAAATTAAAATTTCTGTGTATGAAAAATAGCACAAACAAAGGATGAGAACACACTACAACTAGGAGAAGATATTAAAAATATGTATCACAAGAAATTAAAATAAAAAATAATTTAAAAGTTTTATATGTGGTAAAAAACACAACCATATGGTAAAATTGGCTATAGATACAAACAAATACCAAAAAAGGAAACTTGAATTGCCAGTGAACATGATCCTGTGGAAAAATATCCACACACATTAGTATATTTAAATATTATATCACATTGATGAGACTGGTATAGAAAAAAACTTGAAGACTGTAACACTATGTGTCAGAGAAAATGTAGGTAACTGTCAGTAATTGCTCATGGGATTTTAAATCACTAAACCATCTTGGCATCTTGGCAGTACCTTGCACAGAGAAAATGTATAAAACCTAAGATCCAGCAAATCAATTTCTAATGTATATACTCTAACAAAAATAACACAAACACACTGGTGAGAATGGTCATCATAAACAAATCAACAAACAACAAATGCTGGTGAGGATGTGGAGAAAAGGGAACCCTAGTGCACTGTTGGTGGAAATGCAAACTGCTGCAGCCACTGTGGAAAACAGTATGGAATTTCCTAAAAAATGGGCAAATGACCTGAACAGACACTTCTCCAAGAAGGACATACAGAGGGTCCAGAGACATATGAAAGGATGCTCAGCATCACTAGCCATCAGAGAGATGCAATTAAAACCACAATGAGATACTGCTTCACACTAGTCAGAATGGCCATCATAACCAAATCAACGAACAGTAAGTGCTGTGAGGTTGTGAATAAAAGGGAACCCTAGTACACTGTTGGTAGGAATGCAAATTGGTACAGCCACTGTGGAAAACAGTATGGAATTTCCTCAGAAAACTAAAATTGGAACTGCCTTTTGACCCGACAGTTCCATTGCTGGGATTATATACTAAGAACCCTGAAACACCAATCCAAAAGAACCTATGCACCCCAATGATCATAGCAGCACACTTTACAATAGTCAAATGCTGGAAGCAACCTAAGTACCCATCAGTAAATGAATGGATCAAAAATCTATGGTACATTTACATAATGGAATTCTATGCAGCAGAAAGAAAGAAGGAGCTCCTACCCTTTGCAACAGCATGGATGGAACTGGAGAGCATTATGCAAGTGAAATAAGCCAGGCAGTGAGGGACAAATACCATATGATCTCACCTATAAGTGGAACCTAATCAACAACACAAACAAGCAAGCAAAATATGACCAGAGACATTGAAATTAAGAACAATCAGTAACCAGAGAGGAGGTGGGAGGGGATAATGGGGGAAAATGGGGAAGGGTTTTCTGGAACAACTATAAAGGACACATGGACAAAACCAAATGGGGGTGGAATCAGGGGAGGGAGGCGGGATGGCTGGGGTGGTGGGGAGTGGTGGGGGGAAAATGGAGACAACTGTACTTAAGCAACAATAAAAAAAGCTTAAAAAATAACACAAACAAAACTCTCATAAGGAGACACAATGTAGAATATTTTTGCAGCATTATTTGTAATAATGAAAACTTTGAAACAACCCGGGTAATAACACATAAAGAAATAATTTTTGATATAATCTTTAAAAACAGCAAAAATGAAACACACACATCGCTAAATAGAATAATAGATACAGATAGAATGATAAACATAGAACTCAATCAACATGAATGGATCTCAAAAATCTAATATTTAGTTTTTCAAAGCAAGGTATAGAACAATATTTATAGGATGATAGCATTATTCAAACACATGCAGAAAATAACAGATTTTTATAGGTAGTTACATACATGTAAAACTATATAAAATACATACAACTTGTTAATGTGATTACCTTTAGGGAGAAAGGGGGAGGACTCTAAAGTTTTATTTCTTTAAAAAAATAGTATGAAGTAAGACAAAATGTTATTTATCAATTTGGAGGAGAAGTGTTGACTGCTATGGAAGATAAATATGTAGGGAGGAGGTATATAATATTTATTCCTACACACTCAAGGAGTTAATGTCATAATTCACTTATCACAACCTTTACCTTCTAAATTAAAATTATGATTATTTCTCTCATTAATACTTTAATAATTTTCACTTTAAACACTTAAAATATCTACCATTTAAGAAGGAACTGACTCTTGAGTTTACACAGACAAAAACTAGTACAGAAGAGTGGGGTATCCTTGAAGCATTGACATTTTTATTAGAAGCCCAGGTAGAAATTAAGTAGAGCTCTCACTTGGAATTATCCCGCACTTCCAGGCAGCCATTCAGCTCTGATAGTCTACCAACCCTTTTTTCCTTGGGGAATAATATTGTAACTTCTGACCACCCTTGTCTTTGGTGTCTTATTGCCTTTGCTCTTACCATCAAAGGGTAGCTGTCGCTATTAATATTTTCATATACATGGAATTTTTAACACCTTTCTAACCCAATGAGACAGCTAGGTAAGATGAAGGAAATTTTGATGGGAAAAAGGAGTGGAAAACATCCCATGTCAGAGCACTTATTAATTAGGTTGGGCTGGGTTTCACTTAGTAGAGAACAAGTCCAAAACAACTCCCAAACTTTCATTGGTTTAACAGAAATGTTTCTTTCTCACTTGTGTTGTATGTTGTTGGTAAAGGGAATACCAGGAACCCAGGTAATAGCAGATTCACCGTCTCAAATCTATACCATTCAGCAGATGTAAACTTCTCAGCACCACTGTGGGTCAAGAGCAAGAGGGAAAAGCACACAATCTTTGCACCAACACATAGTCCTTTGGCCAGAAAAGTTACCAGGTCCACTCAACCCATGTGTCTGGGAGGGGAGAAAATTGGACACTGGTGACTGCTAGTAATGCCTGTCAAGATACGGGCTGAGTTGTACGGGCTGGGTGGAAGCTGGGTAGCTAGAGAAGACATCCACAGAGGGCAATCATTGCAAGCTTGAAAGGAGGGTGAAGAGTACAGAAAGAGTGGATTTCCCAATTCCTGCCTAACAGATTCAAATATTTGATTGACATACAGAAATTGAAGGAAAAATAATTTAGTCGCTGTTTCTAGTGTGGAAATTCGGTGTAATAGTTACAACATACCCTGCATCAGAAACACAGGACAGGCATTTTCAGGACTTTGTTTGTTTAGTTTTTCAGACAATTCAAGCATTTATCTTTTATTTTGCTTCTAACTGCAATTGGCAAGTAGGTGCTAAATCTTCAATGGTTTGATATGTTTATGGGAAAACAAAAAAATCAACGAATAGTCATTCATTCTCATTCTTTGACTTCTGTTTATTGGATTCAGTATAAGAAAATGAAAATTTGTTGAAGTCCAAAAAACATTCTGAGAATATTTTTAAGGGGATTGTATTGTTTATCTTTAATGATGCCAGGATTTGTGGAATTATGCCTAAAACTAATTCCATTAGAAAGCCTCTTTCTCAAATTCATTTATTATACTTCAGCTTCCATTATATATTTGATTCTCCTCTGGCCACAGCTAAATCGTAATCATCTGTTCTGGCAGTTCTCTATGTGAAATTGCATGCTAGGTATTTTTATGTCCAAAGCAATTTAATGCCTAAATGTATCCGTGTTCTGTAACAAGAGATTCTAAACAATTTTAACTGAACTTATCTGCTACCTCTTCCATTTTCAAAAACTATAGGTACATACCAAAATAACATAATCTGTCTTCAAGTATAGTATTTAATTATTCACTCATAATTTTATTAAGTTCAATGCAGCAGGTATAATGAGTTTGTGTTCAATTCTGCATTCAGAATCAAGATCTAGGGATTAAATAATCATATTTCTATTCATAACTAAAATGCAAAAGCACTATCTGAATTTGATAACATATAAAACCTCAAGGAAATAGCTGTGGTAATCTAGATATGTAGTCTTAATTTTGAGGGTAGAGATAATATGATAAACTTATTTAGGATTTATTTTCTTACAATTTACTTAGCCCCACTGCATGTTTTAACAGATGTGCCTCTGACAGCAAACCTAGAAGTATTTTTCTGCCTCATTTTTCCCTTTTTGACAAAGAAAAAAGTCTGGGAGTAATGCTTTTCCTACAACAAGAGCAGCAGAGCCTTTTAAAGGACCTTCATTACTTTATGTGGTCAATGTTCACAGCTCTCAAATTTATTGGCATAGCTGTCAACATGTACATTCAGTTTGATAATAATGTTCCAGCTTAACGAGGCCTCTTGGAATTATTTATTATTAAATTTCATTACTTTCTGCAAATGTTCATGCTGATTAAGCCCACCCTTTCAGCCCTACCACACATAGACCAATCACAGTGTGACGAGATGGTGAAATTTGAGCTAACATGCTTTCCACAGGACCTGTCTTGTCAAATCTTTAAATATAATTTAATGAAATGTCTGTTGACGTAACTATGGAAAGTGGAAAAACTCATTTATAAAATCAACCAACCATACCTGAAGAACATTTGCACTCTCTGACATGACAAGAATTACTTAAACATTTGGACTGCCTTTGTGTGGAAAAAATTGCCACGTGTGGCATTTGCCAAATATTCTGGCCATTGTAATCTGTTATGAATATGGTACATCTTTCCTAGAAGACATTACTCCTATGGATAAGATCTCCATAAAAATGCCTTGAAGAATATCAAGTGGTATAGAAATGTAATGTGCTATTATCTTCACAGATGTTCACAATCAAAATAGATCTTGTGCAAACTCTGGGTGATTTTATAAGATAATAAGCAAATGCTATGGGAATATACGTTATGATCAGTATTGCCATAGAGGAAATCTAGGCAGTAATTCCATGCATAGAATGGAAACAGGCTGTGAATGAAATATATATTTACTTGTACATACACTCACATATATTTGTAAGTTCCAACATGGAATATAAAAGTGTTGAACCTTCCTGAAGTAATTCAATAGGAAGGGGAAGTGAGGCAGTATGAAAAAGGGGGTAGGCCCACTAAATCAAGATCTTCATGGGCAAGTTGTATGATAATATCTTATTTTTGAAAGAATGGCAGTTGGAAGCAGTTTGAACTTGCCCATTTTTGGTGCTCCTATTAGACCCCTGAGTTCTACCTCTACAACAACCATAATCTTATACATATCTGTCACCAGGCTTGTCCTCCTCACTTTTCATGGTTCTTTGAGGATAGGGACCTTGTCTTTTTTTGTGTCTCAGTTTCTCAGCACCTAAAACAGTATCGAAGACATGTGAGGTGATCAAAATATGTTAAACAGATTAACTGGAAGGACAGAAAATAATTATGACCCCCAAAAAAAAACCCTTTTGAAAATTTCCTTACATAGAAATTGGCTTAAATTATTTTTGCAGTCCTCAAAAAGAAAAGAGGTACTGGTGAAGGTGGAGAGAAAGGAAATTTTTTCAAATCCTGAAGGATTGTTTTATACTCTTTCTTTCTGATATGGTTTGGTTGGAAACATATCTAGTCTCAAATCAGCAAATATTAGAGTGGCTACCTCGCTAGGCCTCATCAAGAATGTAGAAAATGATATGTGAGGTGTGTTGCCAACTCATGAGGCCCATGTAGTCTGTTTCAGATGCATGCTGATTTTACAAAGCCCACTTCCACGTAACCTCAGAGGTATAAAAATCTGAGAAAACTGTGTGCTATGTGAACCTAAGATTTTTGTCTTGGAAGGGTTCATCAGAAAGGTATATTTCAAGTTGTACTTTGAAGTAGAGCGAGACTGTGAATAAGTGGAGAAGGCCTTGGGTGACCAAAAGAAGTCTACTTCTGGGGAAGTAGATGTGAAAAGGAAGGCATGGGGGCCTACCAAAAATAAAGAGGTAGCGATCTGCAAAAGTAGAAGCCACAGAGGTTTTGGAGACAACAGGCTCACATTTAAAACAATCTAGGAGGTAGGGCATGAGGAGATTATGATAAGAACAGAAGTAAAAATCAATGGGTTTAAAAGTTATTCATAAAGTAGCAGTCATTTATCCTTTTAATCAAAATCTAATGAATTATTATGTTCATAGAGAGACAGAGAAAAAAAAGGAAAGGACTTTAAGAATAGTATTTATTGAGTGGTTTTGTGCCAGGTATTAGTAAGCCTCAAGTTTTACATATATTATCCCAATCCTTATGAAAATTCCTTTTGTAAAAGGAAAGTGAAGAATAAAGAAGCTATTTGTCTCAAAAATCACAGAGTTATTAAGTGGATTTGAACTCCCTGTCTCTCTGAACCAAAAACACATGGTCTTTTCACTCACCATCTCCTGCTTCCTACCTATGAGGAGGGACTAAAAAAACCTGGAATTATCTTCTAGAGAGTAGGCCTCTTATAATTCAGGCTTCCCCCACTAAGTGAGTGTTCTAGGAACCCATCTGTATCACTGTACCAGCTGGCGTTGTTGTCAGAGGCTGTGCTCAACTTCAGTGAATTTTTTTTTGAAGACTCAACACATTTGCCCATTTCATGATGGGTGATTTGTGAGCACACCTGCCCACACCACGCTGAGTGTTCAGCAGTTTTTGATCCAAAACAGCATGACCCCCATGTCCCACCCTCTCTATTCACTTGACCTTGCCTGGAGCAACTTATTTTTTGTTTCCCTGGATGAAAAAAATCCTCAAAGGGAAACGTTTTACCAATGTGGAAGAGGTGAAAAAAAATGGCAGAGGCAGTAAAAGGCATCAAAATTGACGAATTCAAAAACTGTTTTGAGCAATGGAAAAAACATTTCAGTAAGTGTATTGCATCAAATGAAGATTAATTTGAAGGTGTTTAAACATGTAAGAATAAATACACAATTTTTATAAATAAATTCTGTTTTGGGTGGTGTCCCCCCTTGTATATACTGCCTCTCATAGGTCCTTTCCAACCAAAACCTCCAGTGGCAGAGGTTCGCTACATAAAGTCCTGACAGTCTGGTTGGGAAAAACAAATGAGATCTATAGAGAGCTAGATAGAGGTATAGAAGCAAATAGATATATGACCATTAACAAGTGAAAAGCAACACACATAAGCAACAGCAAACTAAAGTAGTTTTATCAAAACTCTGGGCAAAAAAAAAAAACAACCCACAAACAAACACTGAAATAAGAAGAAATAGAAAACAAATTATACCACCAACATACTTAACATACAGAAGTGCTTCTAAAAATCCAGAACCTTTATTTTTAATCATTTAACCAATTTTAAATCATTTTACAGTTGCTAACTTATTAGCTCACAGTGTTCACCCACAGATATAATGGTTTCATCCTGAATATACGCTGATATTAGAGCATATAGTGAACGATAACCCCAGCAAAAACTGGAGCTACAAAAGCAATCTTCAAAAAGATGTCTCCAACGGCAGCATGACTGACAGTCAGTGCCAAACAGGTAATGTCCAAGGGCTAATATGAGAAGAATTGGTAATTTCCAGCATTAAATCCAGAATCTTGAAATTGCCTCCAGGTTATTGCTTATATTCTTTATGTTTTTTTGCATCTCTAAATTAAGGTGTAAAATCTCTTCTTTAATATTCTTCCTTCTACGATAATGTGCCAAACTTAAACACTAAGCATTAATATTCTGCACAGCTGTGACTCCACAGTCTCTAACATGTAAATAACTGGGCTCAATCCTATGGGTGGGCACAGACGGAGCCCCCTTCCAAGGGCACTGGAAGAGATTGGGCAAATATTGTCCATCCAGAAATATTGTACTTTGGCATCAATGGCACTCACATTGCCAGCCCTTAGTCAACATGCTACCTATGGAACATATTCAGGGTGAATGCCTGAGCTTTAGAGAGCATGGCAACAGCATTATCTACTGAAAAGAGCCCTTGTGAAAAAGATCTTAGGCATTTCAGTCAGACACTCCAGGATTTAAAGGCAAGCACCAGTATTTTATTTCTGTTTTCTCTTCTGTAATATCAGAATAGCACAACGTACCTTCTGGGATTTTTTCAATGGTTAAATGAGGTACACCATGCAAAGACCCTGTGATAGATAGTGTCTATCACTTGGCAGAGCCCTCATATGATAGTTATTCCTGGTATTGTTTGATTTGCCCTATAGCACAGCTAAGAAAGCAGAAGTATAATGAGTTTAAATGTTTTTTCTGCTATCGCACAATGGAAAGACCTGGACTGACTCCAAATCTGTGCTCATAGCAAAAAAGAATCCATGATCTGGAGAAAAATGCATTTTAAAAACATGAATTTGGGGGTCAGGGTTGATAGGGCAATTTTATAATTTTATAATTAACTAAAAATAGCTTTATTGTAAGTAGAGGCATCTCAACAGCAACCCCAATTTGATCTGGACATCCATGCTTCACTGCTTATGCTTCACAACAAACCTTCAAATCAGAAAATTCACTCTAGTACCAGTAATTAAGATTTTTAATTGGAAGAAAAAGTATACAACTCTCAAAATGTATTTAATTAGCCCTCAGACCACTCACTGATGCAGCACATAATTTCCAAAACAACTATAGAATTCAATACATAGTCTTTGTTAGAAAGGGAATCACATTATTAAAACAAAACAGCTAGAGCTAACAGAGAATAAAGGTACCCTCATCGAATTATATCCTTACTTCTTGGCATTTAACCCAATTGCCTTTAATATCTCATTTCTTTCTTTAATGCTTTCAAGCTTGTTTTTTATTAATTATACAAATCATTAGTATTAAAAGGCAATATAATGGTTTCAAGAGTAGCTTCAGAGACCAACTGCATATTTAATCAACTGCCTCTAAATTTTTAATCATTTGAGTCCAGGTTCTTGTCTTGAAGCTTAACTTGATAACAAACTTACCATATGGTAGAACTAATTGGTACAGAATCAGTCAATAATTTATAAGAGAAGGAAAAAATGGATGCTACGAAGGTGTGAGACCACCAGCCTCAGTTATTGCTGAGCGTTAACAGCAAAAACAAGGCTTGGCTCTACAAATCCACAGTGCACCGGTGACATCCACTGGCTGTCCCTCAGCATCGTCCAGATTCTCAGGATTTTCAGTGTGACTTGTAAAACAAAAACTATTGGGTATTACATATGTACTCTTTCTTTAGAATCCACAGTATTAGATTAACTTATACATCCATTTAATGCATCGCATGACTAACTTTTAAAACCTTAACTCATTCTTGCACTGAGTTAGAGTGACTCAAATGAAATTCCTCACCTCCGTAAGTTTGCAAAAAGGCAAATGAAACAGCAAGAGGGGACAAGATTTTCACTAGTTACATACGATCAGTGAAAATCAATAGTATTATTTTACAGTAATGGGAATTTGGTGAATTGTCTTGGTGCTATAAATTTGGGAAAAGACTAGCACTGAGCAGGAATGGCCAAGTGCCCTGAGATAGTGACTCTCAAAGTTTAGTAACAAATCACCTGGATTGCTTGTTACAGGTGCAGATTTCTGGGCTCTATCAGAATCACTGAGAGAAGTTTCTAATGCAGGTGGTTAACAAACCACACTTTGAGGAACACTTCACTGAGAGAAAGGATCTCTTATCTTTAATTCCCCAAACATAGGATTCCACACAAAATGCAGAACATAATTTTGTACATTTTCAGGATAGATAACATGCAGAAGAGTTTCAAGTTTATCAGCAGAAAAATTCTTTAAAATTGTCACTTGTCAAAATTTGATCATTAAATCATTCAAAAGTTATTTTTTAAAAATTTTCAAATCTTCTAGGCAGTGCATATGAGACAGAAATAATTTGTAATTGCCTGTAAATAAAAGTCAGATACCCAGAAAAAAATAAGACTAAATAGGTGGAGAATAATTAGTGTGAAACACTCAAAGGTGATACATAATTTATAGTCACTATACATGTAAATATGTTAGCAGTATTTTATTCTCTGTGGGTGGCAAAATTACAGGTGATGTTTTTGCTACTTCTGTCTGTCTTTTTTTGCAATGAAGGTGTGCTGTTTATGTAAATTTTTGAAACAAAATCTAGGTAAACATACTATATAAGTACTAGAGAATTCATGATTGTTCTGGGTTTCTGGTACATTTAGCAGTCTCGACAATATTTAACCAATCTTCATCTTTATTAATATTATTATTATTATTATCATCATCTCCCTAAAACCCAAAACTCAGCCTTCAATCAACCAGATGCTTCGAGGATGATTTTAAGAACCAAGTTACTGGTTAAAGAGCTTGGGTATTTACTTGGAAGCTATGATCTAATAACTTTAAGTTAATAATTGTGACTTGATATAAAGGACAATTTTGAGAAGAACCAAGAAAGTAAGAGACATAAGGCCCAGAAAGCACAAAGGCTAAGCTCTTCTCTATGAAAATCCAAGGAAAGGTATTACAGAGATGGGGTTATAAAATGATAAGAGCAAGAGAGATAGCGTCTAGAATATAGAGAAAGGAAAATTGTTGTTTTCCAGTTTTTGAAGGGACTGAAAATTGACCCAATAGATTACAATTCCAGGTAAGTCATTCCTTTTACCATAGTAAAATGTCACAATGTTATAATGTAGACCACAAAAAAAAGTAATGTTCTTTCAGAAAACATGGTCAAACAACCTTCCGGCTCCTGAGGACCTGTGTAGGATTCACATGTGTTTGGGATAATGTTGCTGGAAGAGGATTTGATAGCTGGATGCTTGAAGCCACTTTGTAATCTTTACAAGTCCTCTAAGATAAAAGCTGGAAGCTGACTTATCTTCAAAAGATAAAAACAGGTCTCTTTCAATAAAAAATCTGTAGTTTCGTTGAGTTACTAAGACCACAGCCTGAAGAGAGCGCCTAAACTTAGACTTCTTTCTTTAAGGAATTGGCAGGTGTCTGCCAAGATGTGTGCTCATTTTCCATTGAGAATTCATGAGAAATAATGAGTCCACATGTTCTGGCAGAAGAGTAGCAGGCTCAGAGTGAAACCTAGGTTGGAGGAACAAGACATCCAAAAGTCCATGTGTATTTTACCAGACAAGAATGCCAGTTCACATTAAGAAATAAACAATTGGAATAGGCAAACTTAGACAAGTAGAGTATAAAATGACTTAAATTATTTCCCTCTGTGTAGATAAGTCTATCCTTTTCTCTAAATTGAAAAGAGACATTTTTCTGATTATAAAACATATACTCATTTATTAAAAGCTATAAAGAAAAAACTATAAAGCCAAAAATCCCACTATTTTATAGGGAGGACAAGGTCAGCTGCTTCTACTATCACTTTGGTGACCATCTTTCAAAGCACGTGCTGTGAGCATGCACATATGTGCTCGCACTCTTTTGCTCAAAAATTGTGGATATTTTCCCTATCAATAAATACAGATCTGTAACTCTGCATTATGATGATTACAATCAGTCCCTCAGGTGTTTTCCATTTCCACTGTTGACTGTCTAAAGCAATGCTGCAGTGCACGTCCTCTCTTGCCCACTTCCGATCCATTATCCACAAGGTTTCCAGAGTGATCTTGTTCAAATATAAATTCTATTTTATCACTTCTTTGTTAAGAGGCTATCAGTGGCTTTCTATAACCCTTAAAATAAAAGCCTGAACAGTTTTTCATGGACTAAAAGGTCCTGTAAGATGTGAATGTTGCCGGTTCCCCCAGGGTCATCTATACCTTTCCTTCTGACTCACATGCCTGCTCACTCTGTTCCTCAAATGTGTAGCATCAGTTTGTTCCCTGGAACTTTTCCTCATGTTCTTTTTACTGGTTGGGAAGCTCTTCATCTACAGGGCTCTGGCCTAGCTATCTTTAAATTGTTTGTCTCCCCTTAAATGACACTTGCTAGAAATAGTTTCAAAATAAAAGGGAATTCACATTTTCTATTTTATATAAATATTGCCAAATATTATCCAGCTATGAAAAAAAAAACAAAGAAATTCTGCTATTTATGACAACATGAAAAGAACTTGAAAGCGTTATGCTAAGTGAAATAAGTTAGGCAGAAAGAGACAAATACTGTATGATCTCACTTATATGTGAAATAAAAAACAAAACAACAGTAAAATAAATCTGAACTCATACATGCAGAGAATGCATCGGTGTTTGCCAGAGGTAGGGGTTGAAATAAGCAAACATGCTCAAAAGGTACCAACTTCCAGTTATAAATCCAACTTCCAGTTGCAATATAAAGCACAGTGACTATAGTTAGCAATACTGTAGTGTATATTTGAACATTGCTAAAAGAGATCTTAAAAGTTCACATCACGATAAAAAATTATAACTATGTGGTGATGGTTGTTAATTAAGCTTATGGTGGTAATCATTTTGAAATATCCACATATGTGTATATCTAATGGTACATATCTAAAACTAATATACTGTTATATGTCAACTATATCTCAATTTTTTTTTATGGAAAAAATGTCACCCAACTCTTCTACCAGAAGTATGTAGCACTTGAAACTCCCACCTATAACACTGTGGACATGTTTGATTTTCGCCTCACATTCTTGACAGTACTTGATATGACCAATCCATTAGAAAAATAAATAACTACTCAAATTTAAATTTTAATTGCTGAATTGTAATGAGGCTAAACTTTTCTATGGGGTTTTTTTTTGGCTTTCTGTTATTTTAATTACCAGTTAATTTCTTTGTTTTTTTCTATTGGAGTGCACATCTTGTTTTTTGATATATAAAGGTATTTTCCATATTAAGCTTATTTCTTATCAATAATTTTATAAATATTTTATCTAATTTTTCTTTCGTTATTAAGTCTTATTTATAGTGGTAATCTTTTTTGCACATATTTTAATTTTGTATGTTTGAAATCCTCTTTTAATTATGGCTTTAATACCATGACTAAATACAACCACAATTTAACATAAATATTACCCCTTAATTTTTTCAGTTTTTTATGCCTTCCTATTTTATGTTCAGGTTTTATAACTATCTGAAATTTCATATGGAATAAATAGTGATGTAAGGAGCTATGAAGTAGTAGTTGTTCCATCAAACCTAAAAAATCAATAGTTCTTTTATTGATTTCTAAATCTCTGCATATTCTCAATTCTTTTACTGGTTTCTCTTTTTCTCATTTTAAAGCAATATGAACCGAGTGACACTTGAGTGCAATGAATCTCATCACCTTTATGGAAATCCAAGGCATGGTCCCAGGTAACGTGGGCCATGGCTTGATTTTTTCTCTGGTGATCAGCATCATTTTGTGCTTTTGAAAGATGGCTGTGATGGATGTTCTGCCATCAGGTCACCCTTGCTTACTTCTGACTACAGGTTCTGCCACAGAACTTTGTCTGTACTCTCAAAGACAAAATACTTAAGAGTCTATTTTCCTGGACATTCTCCAATTATTTCCCTACGCACAGAGCTGTGCAGAAGAGGGACACAGGTTTGTGCTCCTCAAGGAAAACCCCCAACAACCACATACTTCTCAATTTTGGCTCAGCTGTATCTCTCTCTTCTGGTTAGACCATGTCCACCATATGCAAAACAAAAATCCCTTTTCTCCTCTTTGGGAAATCTAACTTTTATTACCCTTCAATAGTCCTAAAACACAGGTTTCACCACCTCTTTTCAAATGCATAGCTTATGAATGTGTGAGGGTAGCTCAGATGTTTACAATCACAATGTTGGTCTCTGCTTCCCAAGTTAAGGAAAAAGAGTAGCTTTCTTCTTCTCTAGTGAGTCCTCAAAACAACAAAAACAATTTTAAAATTATCTTAATCACTGTTATTTACATTGTAATATCTGTGGTACTAACACCACCATTTTCTAAGTGGTCTTGGCTTTTCTTCTATGTTTATTCTTCTAGTCAAATGTATAAAGGACACGTGGACAAGCCAAAGTGGGGTAGGATCCAGAGTAGGAGGTGGAGATGGCTGGGGTGAGGGGCAGTTGTGGGGTGAAAATGGAGACAACTGTACTTGAACAACAATAAAAAATGTTAAAAAATAAAAATAAAACTCAGAACTGTACATTTTTTTAAAAGTTAGAATTATTACATCAAGAAAAAATATCCAGTAGGATCTCGATGTGGGTTGTATTGAATTTATAGGTTGGGTGAGTATTGAGATTCAGCCATTTTAAAAGCAAAATGGAAGTGAAGTGATACTATTCCACTGGCACAGAAGATCAGATGGGAATTCTTGGAATTCAGTTGATTTTCAACTGAATTGAATGGGAAGCCAATTTTTTAAATGAGTAGAAATTTTTTATGAAATAAAATAAAAAGGGTGGAGTAAAACCAAAATGATTACCAACCTTAGGTAAATGACCACAGGGTATATCTGAATTCTAATTTTTATCTTATGCCTAAAACCAGATAGACAGTAGATGGATGATGGATAGACAGGTAGGTAGGTAGACCAATAGATAGAAATAGATAAATTGATTTATAATTCCAAAGACCTAAAATGATTTCCTCATGGATGTCCCCCAGGAACTCCAGATTTAGGAGTTCCAAAACTGACCTCATATCCTGTTCCTCTTCATCATTGTACGGATTCATTTAACAAATCTGTATTAACACTTAATATCAGCTTTAGACACTTCATTAAGTCCTGAGGCTACAACCATGAACAAGACAGTCCTTGCCAGGACCTTACATTAAATAGAGAAAACAAATTTGATATTATGTTAGGTTTGGGAAGATGAAAGTTAAGTTGTAGAACCACAGAGCAAACGTCCTTAAACAATATATACTCAATATCCATTTTCTTTAAATGGGTCTTTTTGCCACCTGGTCTCTAGACTTTCTCAATGGCCACCTTAGTCCTCAGCTTCCAGCCTTCCTCCATCTTATTAGGGCTCTTGATTCATCCTCTCACTGCCTCCTTTCTCACTCCCATGCCCAAACTCTTCCCTGCCTCATGCAAAATGAAATTCTCCACATTTATTCCTGTCAGCATCAAGGCTTTCGGCCCCACCTTCCAATATAAAGGGTTTTGAGTAAAGCCAATTCTTTCTCTAAGGATTCTGACAACATCCATTAAAGTTATACATTTTTCACCCTCTTCATTATCACTATCTTCCTAGTTCCCCTGGTCCAAGCCTAAATATTTTTGACTCCTCCCTTTGCTTCTCCCTCATCCTTTTCATTCAATCACTAACAATCCCTCCTCCATAAAATCTTTCTTTTCATGCCCATGGCTGTAGAGCAGACTCTCCGGCTGCCAAAATCAATGGCTTCCTGATGGGTTGACCTTCTTTGGTTCCCTTCCCCACCCTTACTCATTTTATACACAGTTGCCCTTCTAATCCAGACTTCATCAGGGTACTTCCATCTTCTAATTTTTTCACTCATTCATTCAATAGACATGTCTGAGAGTTTTCAATGTGCAGGGCAGATTAACAAGGTGAATAAAACCCATTCCTGATTTCAAATAGGGAAAAATTTAATAGGGTGACACATTGAGGAAACTTTGGCTTTCCCAACTAAAATGTAAACCACTGTGCCGAGCAATGGAGCCCTCCCTAGTGCAGCAGCAGCTTGCCTTTCTAGTACTATTTGCCACGACTTCTGTCTCCATCACAATGCCCAGTCTGCTTCACTTACAGGGGAGCTGTCATCTGCTCAAAAACCCTGACATTCAACCCATGCCCTTCCCATGCTGCCTGGCATTACCACTGTCCCTTTGATGACACTGTACAGTTCTTTCTGCAAGGTTTTGTGAATGTAACTCCTATAGGCCTTTCGGGACCCACTGTTTTCCTTCCATCTTTCAGCAACTGTCGCCAATGTCTTTCTCTCATTGTGTTTATAGGAAACACCCACCCTGGCTTCGAGGACAGGTACTTATATATCTATACTCTATTATTCAAATGCACATCTCTAAGACAGCCTTTCAAATAATAGGCATTCAATATGTGCTGAAGTGAACTTAACAAGGACCCAAAGAAAAAACATCATTTTTAGCTCCTAATCTGATCACTCACATTATAGGTGCTTCTAAGGGGAGAATTCAGAGACACATTCATTATGTGAAAGTTCATTAATTTCTCAGACATGCACCAATCCCCTAGTAGCCTTCTCCATTTTCTCCACTCAGCCATACACTAGCCCATTTCCTGAGTTGTACAGGCGGGGATCTCTAAAGCAGGTTTTGTCTTCCACATGTGAGCACATCACAAAAAGGCAGGATTCTTTGGAAAAGACCATAGTGCTGGAGAAAATGGAAGGCAGCAGGAAAAGAGGAAGAACAAACATCAGATGGACTGACTCCATAAAAGAAGGCATAGGCGTGCGTGCACAGGAGCCGAGCGGGGCTGCTGAGGGCAGGACACGGTGGATGTCATTACCAATTCGGAGTCACCAGGGGTGGGAGCCAATGTTAACAGCACATAATACACACTTACTTCCCATTCTGTCAATCACTGTTATATCAGGGGAGGGAGACGGAAAGTGTGAGAATCCCAAAGCTCACCTCGTGTTTTTAATCAGCAAGAAAAGAGTGGGGAAGTCTGCAGGGTCTGGCACAGGTGAGTAGTTATACATATAGTCCCCACAGGTGGGCTGTGCACTGTCTCCCACTGCACTGTAACTATGGCTACTTCCATAAAAGCGGTCTTACAGGAAGGACTGAAACCAAGGCAGAGGCACAACCTGTAACATACACTGTGTTATTCTCGGCAGGAAGGCGATACAAGTGTTGGCAGAGCAAAGACACTCAGTGGCAGAAGGGGCAATGTCCCAGGAAGGTGAGCTCCTAAATGTATAACCACTGATGTAATGAAAAACATTAAGATCTAGACCATGTGCTACTTTACAGTCGGTTTTATTTCATCACAACTTAAGAAGTGAATGATGATGATGGTGCTCTCTCTTGCACAGACACACAGAAACTGATTCGACCAAGTCTGCAAATCTACCATGTAACAGACTGGAATGCAAGTCCACAAAGTCCACTTCAGAGTTATAATCTTAACTCCAGTTTCTAGTGCCTTGTGTATTATGCAGGGTTAAATAAAGAAGTGGCACATTTTTTATAATTATAAGGGGAACTGTAATAAAAAACAACTAGTCTTATGATACCCCAACTGCAGACAATTATTTATGCGGTTTAGAAATTTACTTGGATACCTTTCTTAATTAAGTTGGAGGAACTCTGCAATGAACTTTAGGGTGAGTATAGTTACATGCTCAGCCATGGTTGGCTGGCCTTTCTCTTGTTCACATCTGTAATTTGTGGCATGAGGTATATATAATTAGAGACATTACAAGCGGTACCCCAGTTACCAGCACACCTGAATGTCACAGTTAAAACTCTGGGAGCCAGGGCTGGCAGGAGGTGATACACTCCCACAAGAAGCCACTATAAAGGCTCTGCATCTCAAGTACTACTCTTTACCCAACTAGTGTAGTGAAGGTGACCGAGAATCACCCACTGTGTTCTCTGGAGAACACAAAACACCACGGGAGGAATTGTATGGGTGATAGTCAACACAACCAGGAAACGGCAGGTCACAGTACAACAGGGTTTCACCCGAAGGGCCACCCACACATGTGATTACAGTTATGTTCCTATAATTAGTTTACTTTGAAATTCTAACTGTTTTAGACATTTAAAGACATTTTGATAAGGTCTATAAGTTGTATCAGGGTGCTAGGGAGATCTACAGCACAAAAAAGCTTAAACTTGTCTGGCAATAGAGAGGAGTTTTCTAAATAGTGGAGCCAACTTGAAACACCAACTTGTAACCATTACCAATGACCAGCTTTCCTCTTCAAAAAAATAAAACTCCAGTCTGATATCACTACCACAATACAAATACCATACATACAGTCAGGGCATACACCATTGCACATGTGAAGCAAGTCATTATTTTAATTGAAACACTCCTAATAATTTTTATCTTGTTTGATTAGTTTTCTTGAATGTTTCAAAATAATTACTTAATTTGTCCATATAAGAAAATTTTGTAAAATGACCTGGACCTGGTTGGTCTGCTGGGTTTGCTCCTTTCTAGGAGAATGAAGCATGCAAACTCCAACATATGAAAAGAAAAAGGATGAAAACAGAGCTGATTTGTCCTAATCTTTATCCAAAATAGTGCTAGATAGCAGAACATAGCTAAATCCAAACAAACAAAAAAATAATTCAAAGGTAATTCACATTTTTCTTGGAAAGGTATTTTAATACTGTATGAATGTGTCTGACAGTCTCAGATTTGATTTCATATTAGATTTAAACACACACACACATTCAAAACCCTTTCTCACAAGGAAAAAGGAAGGCTAATGTCAACCTTTCCTCAATCATTTTTTTGACTCATGCTTTAAGATCAAAGTAAGCAATTACATTCAAAATTTGGCTCCACAATAACTTTAGATTATGAATGAAGTTAAAGACACAAATAACAAAGACAAGCACAAATTGGTCAATTTAGAGTCTGGTATTTAAAATACTACATTTTCTGATACTGTCAATTTGAACTGGGTGCAAAATGAGAAAATGCATTTCAATTCCAAACACAAAGTATTTTTATAAATCAAACATAAATCAGAAATACCCAGGGCTATTCTTAGAGCGTCTCCATTTAGAGGTCGTACGTGTCTTCCAAGCCTTTATACACACCAGATCGATATTTTATAACATCAAACTTATGTTCTAAATTTCAGTGTTTAAAGAAATAGGTTTGTATCAGCTAAAAATGAAATATTTAAAAAATCCCTCCAATACTTTTTTCCAGCAATTGATGTTATTAGCATTTTATAAATGTTTTCACATGCTGTTATCAAAAATGTGTCCATTCAAAACTAAAGCATGCGGTTCTGAAATATTGTTTTAAGAAATCTAACTATACCATAATGTTGTTATAAGGATTAATTAGAGAAAATGGGCAATATTTTGTATGTTCTTAATGTTTATTTTACATTGTTTCTCTTATTTTAAAAAAATAGTAAATATGCTGCCCACAGAAAGTGGAAAAAGCAGAATTACAGGATCTCAACAAAACCTTCCCAGATGATCTCAAAGAGGAGACAAGAGAGGTTAGTGTCTCGTGTTTCCAGTCTCTGGCTTCTGTACTGATGTTGCCTGGGTAAAACACTGGAAAGGGGGTAAGCAAAAAGAATACCACCTTATCTATTAGGATCTTAATAGATTTTTGAACCTTTGATAGATTTTTGAACCTTTGATTGTATTGATTTTAACTGGTTTAGTGATCTAGTAGTATAGTAAGGATCTAAGTAGCTTTCATAAAGTTACAACATGGGGGAAAATATGAAATTATTAAGGAGACAATGTAACTCATAGATTATATGCCACAAGGAAGCATATGTAAGTTATTGATATAAAAAGTCCCTCTAGCCCTGGCTGGTGTAGCTCAGTGGATTGAGCGCAGTCCTGTGAACCAAAGGGTAACTGGTTGGATTCCCAGTTGGGGCACATGCCTGGGTTGTGGGCCAGTTCCCTGGTAGGGGGTGTGCAAGAGGCAACCACACACTGATGTTTCTCTTCCTCTCTTTCTCTTTTCCTTCCCCTCTCTCTAAATACTTTTTAATAAATAAAATCTTTTTAAAAAGTCCCTCTCTATTTTGATCATTTTCTTAAAAATGAATAGAATCATGCACCGAATACAGTCAATGATGATCTGCATATATGACAATGATCCCATAAAATTATAATAGGGCTGGAAAATCCCTATCGCCTAATGACATCACAGCTGTTATTAATGTCACAGTGTGTGATGTTGCGCACATACTTACCATTGTGTTACAACTGCCTGTAGTATTCAGTATGGTAACATGCTGTAGAGGCTTGTCACCTAGGAGTGACAGGCTACACCATACAGCCTAGGTAGGTAGTAGGGTATGCCCCCTAGGCTTGTGTAAGTGCATTCTATGATGTTTCCACAATGATGAAATTGCCTGATACATTTCTCAGAATGTATCCTTGCCATTATCAGACTTGTGACTAGATAATTCCAGTCAATTATTAAGTGAATGGAAAGAATACAATGAATAATGTGGCACTAAGAGGTGTAATACCAGTGGAAATACTATAGTACAATTAATAATTTAATAATGTAATAAAAGTTATCCTGAAAAAATCAATATATTTCAAAATAAGTTTAAGCTTCTACCTCAAAATATCATTTGATTTTAAGGTTACAGTAAACTCAAACAATACATAATTCAAAATAGTTTTTAGTTTTATTAACAGATCATGGGTAGCTTCTTTTAACTGATACCAAGTTTTTAATCATACTTCTTAAGTTATAAGAAAAAGTAAATAATTTAAACTCAGTCCTCAAATAATTCATTTTGAACCCCATTTTTTTTTCATGTTTTGAATTGATAATCCTAATGCCTCTACAGTAAGGACAGAAAAATGTTTAAAATATGCATTTTTGAAGTAAATAGTGTAGTAATGTAAAAATCACACACGGACACACCAAATCATTCTTTTTCTGAGGTTTAATTTTAACTAATGAATTTTAAATGATGGATATAACAGCAATCCAAATCTTTGCTTATTATCAGTACACAAACTATTTTTTGTAACTTGAAGGTGAAAGAGATTCTTTTCACTGTGGCAATGCTTTCACCCTTTTTATGGTCTTCCTTTTCCTTTTTTAATTTTTTTTTCCTTGAATCCTTTTTCTTCAAGTTTAACAAGTCACTTCTGGTTTGGCTAAAGTGCAATTCTAGCACAATAATGTTTCAACTTGCAAGGAAGAACACCCTTGTTGAGTTGATAAAACTCCACCAGCTGTATCAGATCCGTAAACCTCGTGTGGCCATCGTCCAGGGTGTGGAACATTTCACCGTCATCTTCCACCTGCAAGAGGAAAAACAATAAACTAGTGAGAAGGGCAAACAACCCAGCAGGAAAATCACATTCCATTGTATACTGCGTCTTTATATGCCCAAATTCAAGCTTACATAACTAAAGGACAATATCAAGAATGGCATGCCAATTTCTTTTTCATAACCTCACTTGCATTGAAAGGAAATATCATCTGATCCCAGTATAAGCAATATGGCTGTACTTTCTCTACCTCTAGTTCCTGCATTGTTCTGTAATTAGACTAGTATGACTATTCGGAATCAATACACAGTGAGAACTCTGAGCTACTCAGGGTATTAATGACACCACTTACAGACATTAACTTCCATTTCTAAATGTTGTCTACCTAACAGGCTCACTTAGTATATTAAAAATGAATATTCACATAATTTGTATGAGTAAATTGATTCTGAAGCAATAAAATGTTATGTTAATGGGCTGACAAAGTTCCTTTTTTTCTGGTCTTGTCAGTAAGCTCTCCTGGCATTAAGCAATTCATACTTGCCAGGAACATCATTCACATAATCAATGTATGAAGTAGGGAAGACACTTCATACAGACTTTGGATTATTCCAAAAAGAGTCCATTCAAATGGAAACACCAGTAATTTAGCAATCTCATGTAACACTTCCTGAAAGTTAGAATAATTCTCTATTCCACACTACCTGGTTCCAATATACTGATCACATGCATATATACCAAACAAATGTGTGCACACACACCAGCAGAAGCAACAAAAATCCAAAAGCAAGTTGTGCCACTCAGAAGCAGAATCATAAAAAATTTTAAATGTGCTCAAAATAGTTGAAATAATCTCCAGTTCTGCAGCACCTGTGCATCCATCCACAATGAATAAAAACCAAACTAAAAAAGCAAAAAATAAAACAAAACAAAACACATTTTGGGACAACAGAGAAGAAAGGGCTGTAAAATAATGGTTTTTAAAGAACTGCTAGTAGAATTCAGGAGAAAGAATCTTTAGTGGCCTTTAAACAACAGGGGGCATGAGGTCTATACGATATTGCTAAATCAAATTTCACGGGAAAAGAAAATTTAATTTTTACAATTCCTGTATTTCTTACATTAATTCAGACTCATAAAACCATTTATGCCAAACTTAACTCTAGTCAAAAAAACCCCAAATTATATTTAATGAAAGAACCAGAGAAAACCAAATTTTCCAAATGCGTACACATCAAGATCACCTCTAATATACAAATGTGAAATCATAAATTACTTACTGGTATAATCTGAAAGTGCTTTATTTTTTGTGCATGACTCATTGACAGCACAAAAGTTTTGGGGTTGCTCTGGCTGTCCCGGACCAAGAAAACTCTAAAGAAAGAGAAAGAATTTCAGTGTGTTTCCACATTTACTTTTGGTTCTCATAGAAATACAGCATGCGACAAAACCAGAAAGTATACACATAAATGCGGCTAGTTTTCTCCCACTGCGTATTCAATGATGGGATTATCCAACATGGTAAACAATATGGTCTAACATTACCTTTTACTCTAAAACTGTCTTTCATGCTAATTTTAATAGCCCATTTGAAAGACTGTTTGCTCACAATAACCCATATAAATGCTATGATGGCATCAATAATTGGTGCTGTCTCCTTTTTTCCACTGAAAAATTGAGTATTTACATGTAACTATTTTGCACAGAGAATGGGACATTAGCATATTGCCATTTTAACTTCTGGGTCATATTAGGCCCTGAAAGAAAAAATTATTTAAAAGGAAATTATTTTTAATTACCTCTTCTGGATCCCCTTTTTTCTTGTTTTTGCTTCCTACTGTTACATACACAACAGAAAGTGAGAAATAAATACGTTCTAAAAAAATCAACCCTGAAATCATTTATTAAGTGTATGAGCAAAATATTTTAAGATAAAGAAACACCCAAACAGCATGTCCTTTAACCTGGAAAAATGCAGCAGAAAAACCTTTATGATGTCAAGCCAGGAAAACAAGATGTGGCCTAATGGCCTAGAAGAAAAGTGCTGCCAGGCGTGGACTCTTCCTTACTGGCAATACAGTGCAAAACCAGCTTTGTACTAATTGTTGGCACACAGACTGCAAAGAGTCTCCAGTGGTGACTCCAGTACTAATCTCGGTGTGCCTGGGCAAAGAGGCAGCCAAATTTGAGCCAGCACAGACGTCTGATGAGATTACCCATTTCAGCTATGCTGTGCGAGATCCCAACTCTGCATCACTGGGAGAGGGGACAAAAGGGGGTTTCACTGGTCAATGAAGCTGTACCTGTCTCCCACTCCTGAGTAAGTCACCACCACCACCTAGTGGCCTGCCTTGCATCATCACTTCTTTCCAAAGAAATGCCAGAGAAAAAATTTTTAATTAAAAAAGTAAAGATGCTATCATTCTTTATGCAATTATTTCATTCAATTTACAAAAACTGGGCTCAGAAGGAAGGGAAATTATGATCCTCCAAAACATTTATCTATTCTTCACAGTTTATTTCTTCTCTTAGTCTCATCAGATTGTGATTCTGCTGAATGTCCAAATTTATATCTAAAAAGACCATGCCCCATGCAGGGAAGCATATTAACATGTTTTCTTATTTAGAGTCTAGTGAAATTCTGACTTGCTATTAATAATCTTCCATGTGAAGATGCATTTTTATCCAAATGTCAGTATTAAATCACCTTGAAATCTTGTCATCTTCTTAAGCCAACCCTTGAAAGATATAAGAGCCCATCACCCCTTGTTTAAATTGATGCTAGCTCCATTTCTCATCCAAACCTCAAAACAACCTCGTCGACTGTATTGTATTTGGGAAGAGAATGTAGTCAGTATTATATGAAGTATCTGAAATACGTTGACAAAAAAATTCTTGAGAGTATAAATTGTTCATAATATATTTTATATTTCTCCTGTATCTTCCACGGTACCCCACTAAAAGATAATATGAGAAAATGTCAAGAAGGACTCTTTGTATAGGTTTATATTACTTCATGTTTTTAAATTTAGATAAAGGACATTGGAATATAAACAGAAAGAAAAAAAGGAAAGTCTAAATATATAAAGCAACTTTTTACTTAACACACCCTGCATCAAAATTTGATATTAGTGACTGTCAGTTAAGAGCAGAGCACCCCATTTAGTTATCTGTTCATTTATGCACAAATATTAACCACACAGGATGGAACAGGTGTATAGATATTTCTAGGATACATTGGCAGCCATCCTTATAGAACAAAGTCCCTTCTGTTTTAGTAAGTCGAAGTCAAAACTCTTTGTGTTGTTGAATAAGTAATTACTGACTATAGCAGAAATAAAAATCACTACCATTCAAAATCAAACTTACCCATCCACAAGTCCTTGCTGAATAATCAGTCGCTGAGCTTCATCTCTAGAAATTTTGTGGTGAAACCAAGGTTGGGAGCGGTGGATAGCTGAAGAAACAGAGTGAAGAAATACAAAGCTTTGTATGAAATGATCACAGCTGAACGATATGCGAACTTTCTACCATAAACCCTCAGTGAGTACACCTGAATGCACCCTGACCCAGGCATGGCGAGGATGCAGACATACCCATGTTCGCGGCAGAGCTCTGTGAAGAGGCCGTGGGGCTACTGTGAGTGCCCAGGCGTAAACATCCTTTTTTCTGCACAAAGAAGGGAAAAACAAATTTCAGCTTTCTGAGTGAAGCAAACTCAATTCACAATTTTTTTTAAAGAACATGAACCCATCTGTACCCTCCATGCGAGTCCCTCTTCAACTGCAACTGAAAGGGCTTCCGTGGGATTCTCTATGACTCTGCTTTTCTGGCCTGAGAAGTCCATTGCTACCAGGGAATTCTCTGATATACTTCTCTGGGAAAAAAACACATTTTTTTTTTACCATGAGAATATATTTGAAGTTATATTGCAGTGCTTTGCTGGCAATATGTTTGCATTCTAGGATGTGGTTCCTAAGGTGGCTAGCAGGACATTAAAATGTTAACAATACATATTCAAGGTAAAATGGTGCTATAAAATAATTTAGTTAAATAAGTTACACAGTTATTAGTTAAGGTAAGTGAATTAAGTGTCCAATAAAGGGATTAAAACCTTTCAAGGTAAGCATGCCTTTCTCCTAAAACAACCCTCTCTTCACATTTTCTGGTAAAACAGAAAGACAACAAAGTAGAAAAGCTTTTTAGCCCTTCCTGTGGATAAAAAGATCCATTACTTCTGAACTTGGTTCTCTATTATACTTTGAGAATCATCAATTATCAATTAAATGTCAAATCTATCTAATTATGAAGCAGCTATTTATTAACATTCATGATACACTAAAGCGATAACAAACTGACTTCTATCACTTCTTTAGATAGAAATGGTATGCATTTTATAACAGAACTGCAGTATGCATTTTATAAGTTAACCACCTCAATTTTCATCTAACTTGGAAAGTCAAATTTAGTGAAATAATTTAGATAACTCCACATTCTTACATTTTTCTTTAATTTAATATATGAATATTTTTTCATCTTGTGAGAATAATCATGGCAAACTGAGGGCTGCAAAAATAAGTCAATGACAAAGAAAAACTGATAAAAAGGAAGACATCTTTAAACATAATTTCAAACAACTTTTTGCTAATAATTTTTGTCAGTTACTTTTTGTGTTCCTATTTTCTGAATGTGAAAATAAAATACCCAAAACCTGGACTTAATTTTATTTTTTATTTGTTTAGGGCTCTACTACACAGCAATCTGTTAAGAAGTATGCCACCCAAGTCATGCATCTTTAAAAAAGACAATTGTCAAAATCTCCAGTCAAGTGTGTCACTCAGTTTTTAAAAATTTAAAACTCTCCAAAGGAAAAAAATTCAAAAACTATGGACAATGGACAATGTTTATGTCCTTCTCTACTCGTTAATAGAGGAGCAAAACAAAAAATGGAAGGCTCATGGTAAATGAGGAACCAATGTGCATCGGGAGACTCACAGCTTAAGACCATTCTGCATCTCTCCACAAGGGTTCAGCCAAATTTTCTAACTCGGCCTAACAGTCTCCAGTCACATGGGTGCCTGAAACCTCATCCATGCACAAAGAATCGGGGCGGGGGCTCATTTATCACAACATCCCGCACTGTGCACTTTACTAGAATTTGTTATTTCCTCTTCAAATCATGCTACTGAAGTCTACAATTTTATTAAGGTTCATCTTTACTTCCAGAGATCTGACGTGCAATCCTTCATTTGTTACAGGAGCCTTTATAACTGACAGCTGCTGTCTCTATAATCTCTGTTTGCTGCCATACCTTACTTTGCCCTTCTCACCTGTGATCTTCTGTGCTGGGCTGTGTACCAGTTGGGTATACTTTTGTTTTTGCCAAGTTTAAAGAAAAGCCTCCACCTTCCCAAACCACAGAGTAACTAATCTCAGTCATAATGATGCCTTATCCTTATATCTCTGCCTCACATGTAACAATAGACTCTGTAATCTCGAATTCCTAATAACATCAAAGTACTATTAGGAAAAATAAATAAATAAATGTGACCTCTCTGTTTGTTTGTTTTGGCCTACAATATGATAGACTAGAATGTAAAACAAGGTCTCATGCTCCATAATTACTTGACATAAGTAGGGAATCTACAATACAATTAAGTACTTTCTTTTTTTTATTTTATATATTCATTTTTTTAGAGAGAGAGGAGGGAGGGAGAAAGAGAGGGAGAGAAACATTGATGTATGTATGAGAGAAACATCGACTGGTGGTCTCTTGCATGCCCCCAACTGAGGACCTGGCCTGCAACCCAGGCATGTGCCCTGCCTGGGAATCGAACCAGTGACCTTTTGGTTCATAGGCCAATGCTCAATCCACTAAGCCACACCAGTCAGGGCACAAATAAGTATTTTCATTTGCTACATTAACTACACTAAAGGGAAACACAGGAACATAGTAAATATTTTCTACTGAATGGCAGGTGGTGGATAAAAAATTAATAGTTTACCTTTGGTGGACAAAGAAACGAAAGTGAAGCAAAATCGGACTTGAACTCAAAAGGTCATTTTCAGCTCAATTTCTTTCACATAGAAAAACAATGTTGATAACATTCAGAATCAGTGTATTTTTCAAAACATTTGTCTATATTGCTAGTTCTTTCTTCTGGTGGTATAAGCAGGGCAAACCCTAAAAAAAATGGTCCATAATTTTAAGGGCATGCCTCTTTTTTTGAGAAAGAAAGGCCTGGGTACAGTCTGGATTATCCAAGCCAAACACACTGAGATCAGATCCAGTCACTCTGAGTGGACATAAAATGTTTTTCAGGCAGTTTAGCTGTGTGGCAACTAGTAGCCATTCACTCTCTGCCACCCCATTAAAAAAACATCTAGATAAAGCTGCAGTGTATTCCTTAGCAAGAGGGCATAAAATTTCCTCAGATGTTGTTCTCTCGTTGACTTCATATAGGGCAACCAGACATCAGAGATTAAATTGATTCTAGAAATTATTCAACTGCCCTCATAATTTACACTGCAGGACACCAGTGGCTCCATCAAGGTCACACAGTGCATGGTAAAAGCAGAGACAGGCAGGCTCTACCTGGAGTTCTTTTATGTACCACAGAGTGGGGGGGCATAGGGAAGAAACTGTGGTATGGAATGTTTAGGTCAGCGTCAAAAGTGAGGCGGAATAAGAATTTGTGTAGACTTTCTTCTCCCATCCCCTCACTCCATCCAGGACCATATTAACAGATGCTCCTTTTAATGAATCCTCCATTTCCCTTAAAAAGGACCAATTATATTTGGCTTCCTGAAATAGCTGCTGAAGATTTTCATTTCAAAGGCTGACAGTGGTGGCTGTTACATGTTATGTATAACTATCATGTTCATTATGGCATGAGACTGTGTTTTTCTCATTTCCTTTCTCAAAATTTATCTCTGAAGAAGATAGATAATAATTTTGCCCCTTTACACTAACACTTCCATGTTGCACTGAAAACAGTGCTTGGATGAAAACCAGCAAAGGCAGATGAAGGGGACTAATATCCATTATATAGGTCACTGATTCTTCCACAATAATCTAGAAAGTGGGATTAGGTATAGACACCAAAATAAAAACAAATACTTTCCCCACACTTCTTAGTTTCCTTCATGGAAATTAAGGAGGGCAGAGCTAAAATCTCAAGTGTTTTCTGATCATGACAACTGCCATACAGAACAGACAGGTCCCCATCACAGACACCCACAGCCCATCTCCTTCAATTCCTGTTTTCAACCGGATTCACCCAACAAGTGCATTTTCCTACACATGGTGTTGAACAAGGAAAGCTACACACTAGCCAAACTGTCATATGCATATTGATCAACAGTAGGATCACGTTCAATGGAAATAGTCAAGAATAATACCATACTTGTATGCTACTAACAGTGATGAGAATAGAAAGTTCTTTGTTTATGACAATTTTTCCCATGATGAAGAGGACACTAAACAATAATTGCCTTCAAATGCATGACTGCTATTAACATGTTCATCCTAATAACTTTAGATTCTAAAAGAAATGCAGAAGGGTTTAGCAAAGGATTAAGATAATAAAATTCATTACTATTCCTATATATATAGATTGAAAGATAAGGATAAGCTGACAAATTATAAAAATACCTTAAAGTGATTGCTTTTATAAAAATTCATTACATTCCTGTTTCTCATTTTAGAGCTTAAAAGTAATATGATACAAAGATGAGAAGTTACTCTTCCATAACTTAAAGCAGCAGAACTAAAGGATTGGAATTCTTTTTCCATATTAGTCTATCAGGCTTCACAATCAACATTATTTCATGCTCCATTCCTAGAATCCAGCCTCTCATCTGCTACATTACATGTGGGAAAATGCTCCTTCTTGGTCACAGGCTCGAGGAGCGTATTTTTAACCTAAGTGGAAGTGCAGCATGTTAGCTGATTTGTAACACAGGCACACACATCTGAATTCTTAATGTACTCAATACTAAAAAGCACAAGCAAATTGGCAGAACATAAAGTTTAATTTAAAAAATAAAGTTGTGTTAATGTACAGAAAGTTAAAATTAGGTCCTAAAGAAGAACGTGTCTGTGTGTGTCTGGTGACCAATACCCAAGTTGTGCACAGTATAAACCTGAGAAGTGGCACTACACTTAATACAACATTTGGCCTGTATTTTAGCTGGCAATTTTGGGGTTTTCTGGAGAGCAGTTTGCTTGTCAAGAAACTGGAAGTTTAAAATTTTTATTGTTAGAAATCCAGAATGCAAAAGAGCTTACATATGTATAGTACAGCTTTTAAAATTCCAAATCTGTACAGTAGACTATGACAATTCCAGAATTAATATTAAATTAAATAAACCCAATAATCAAAACCAATAATTAAGAAAACATCTACAACTCCAGGAAAAATATTCTATGTATTATCTTATTAAGATCTAATCTTCAAATGTTGTAATGACACAGAAGGACTCATGCAATTCTTTCAAATATTTGAAAAATTTCTTTAACATACAGCTATCTATTTTAATTAGGTATTTCATGTATACTGTACTGCTGTGATTTTAATACATAGGCTGCAATCATACAAACTCTAAGAAAAAATAATTCAATATAACATTAGGGTAAGATGATGCCAGAGTCACTTTATCTGATAGAAAGGAAAGAATGTAAATGTATTATAATGTACTATAACTGCAGATTAAGATAACATAAATATAAAATGAAATATAGGTTCAAAATATGGTCCTTACCATGGGCGATATACTCTGAGAACTGCAGCCACTTCTACCTTGATATGGATGCATGTAATTCTGGTACAGCTGCATGCCGTACTGCAGAACAAAGGAATAAAGACACAGTCCCACCACTTTTACTACACAGATAATTTACAAAAAGCAACACCTTCATTAATTATACACCATCAATATAAAAAATAAAAATTTTAAGCATTCCTTGAAACTAACAAGTTAAAGCAACAAAATTTTTGAAAGATGAACTTTTAGGGCCTTAAAATGATACATTTAAAAAATAGTGTTTTTATTTGTACCCACTATTTAAGGTCTACTTCACCAGTATAAAGATCTGGAGCTGACATTTCTATACACAATTTTTAGCACCAACAGCAAAATTGTTGGGAGGGGTACATTATCTAGTGATAGGAAAGCTCACTTGGGAAGGCTTTATGGTCCAAAGACTCTGCAAACACATCCTAAGCAAAACCAGGTAAAATTTACCAAAACTTTCAATGACTGGTTGATGAATTACATTGTCTCTTTGGTAAATCCATGCACTGGGCCCTATGTCAAAGATCTCTGGCTCTGTAACCTCCTCATAAATGTAACCTACATTACATTTATGACACTGTTTCATGTTTGGCTCTAAATTCAGGGAAATCAAAATGATGGGGAATTAGGCCGAGTTCCAACAAAGGGTCACAAAATATAACATAAATGGCAGTAGATAAGAACTGCAGCATCTTTACTTTCAGGAGGTAGCATCAAAAAACTTGGGCTGCCAGGCTACAAAGAGAAGAATGGGTCTAGACTCTAATACCAGATTATTAGTTTCAGAGACATTAAGAATGCCAACTTCTGTGACCCGACTTATCTTTCAGTGGTCCCCATTTGAAACTGGAAGATAACCCACTTTGATTTAAATCACTTTGGTACAGAGAAAGAAAGAAAATGAAAGAAAGAAAAGGAAGAAAAGAAAAAGGGAAAGAAAAAAGAAAAGAAAAGAAAAAAGAAAAAAGAAAAGAGAAACCGATGGGACAAAGAGGTTTTGTTTTTTGTTTGATTGTTATTGTTTGTTTGTTGTTTGGTTTTTTGTTTGTTTGTTTTGCTATACTCTACAATTCTCTCCATTTCATGGAGCCATAATGAACTTATTAAAAGTAGGTCCTATATATAAAAAAGACACACCATGGAAACTAATCTTACCCTTAGGGTATTCACCTATTTAAATATTCCAACAGAGCTATTTCTCTACTAAAGACTATTTCCTTAAAAATGATTTCAGCAAGCTGGATATATTTGGTAATTAGGCAGACAGTCAGAGTAGAGAAGGAAAGTCACTGTGTTTAAGACTGTGCTTTCAACCTGAATATCATTCAACCCACACTCATTTAAAATTCTGTGCTGACTTCTTTTATCTAATTATTTCCCAACTTTTAAAAATTATTTTTTTTACTTAAAGTTTGATTGACATTGATGAGATCTAATAAAATTTATTATAAATAAACTCTCAGTCTACAATAATTTTTAAAAGAAGACAGAGGAGCTCCATTCCTAGTGAAGTTCATTTTGGAGAATATACAATAACCTCCAGCCAATACTGTCACAAGGTCCATGCTGCTTGGCCACCTTTTATTTATCTGCAGTGAAAAGCCTGCTACCAACTAATAAGACTGTTTTCTTTAGAGATGTATTGTCCCTGGTACCTGTGGCGCTGGCTAGTTGCTTCTGTGCTTTTGGAGGTCTGTGGTAGGCATTTAACTCTGGCTGAGGGGTAGGGCATGGGCCGCTTTATCATTTCTCTGTCCCTATGGAGGGGCAGAGAAGGGACCAAAATACGTTCGAGTGAAGCTAGCAGAGTTTTAATTGAAGGAAAGGGAAGCAAACATGTAACTAGGACACTGTGGATGAGCAAATGCCTTTTCTAAGTCTCAGATTTTCTGATTCTGTATGTAACTGGGATTTCTCCAAAGAGAACAGGAGTATCTCCATCTGATGTTACATGAAAACAAAAGGGAAATGAAAATAAAACATGCCAAATTCTTGGGGGAGGCTGTCTAATAAGTAGTATATAATAAAAACTAAAGGGTACTTTCAGTCCAGCCAACATAACATAGACTACTTTGTCCCTGCTCCTCCCCACTAAGTACAGCAAGTCCTCATTTGATTAAAACATTGATGAGAGGAAAAGAAGAACTGACTCCTAGCTGGGGCCACTGTCTGTGTGGAGTTTGCACGTTTCTCCATGTGTGTGGGTTTTCTCTGAGGACTCCAGTTCCCTCCCACATCCCAAACATGTGCACATGAGGTGAACTGGCATGTCTATGCTGTCCCATCTGAGTGCACGCATGTGCGTGTGTGTGTGCCTGCGACGGAAGGGCATCTCTTCTAGGGTTGGTCCTGCCTTGAGCCCTGAACTGCCAGGATGGGCTCCACCACCTTCAACCCTGAACAGATGGGAAAATCATTTTCTCACTTATTTTTATACATCATTCTTAAGTGAATGTAAAACTCACATTTATTTCAATGTTTGAGGTCTGTATTTAGAAGTTTGGTGATATTCATTTGACCAGAAGTATACCATAGAAACTTAACTCTTGTTTTTATCAATTAGCCTTTGGTATACTGGTTTCATTACACATCATTTCTGCAGTTGCAGTTCTCAAGAACCTATCAAGGACATTAATTGAGGGCTTTCTGTGCAATGGTAAACCCTGGAAATAACACAATAGACAACCAAAGGTGGGGATCTAAAGATACCTCTAACACCAGGTGACCCAAGTCACACCAGCCACAGGGATCAAACAGGTACCCCATTGACAACCTGCCAGGAAAACCAACTCAGTCCCCTATTAGAGTGTCTCAGGTATGTCTGTGCTGACAAGCCCAGACTCATGAATCTGGATATTATGAAGTGTAAAACAGATCATATTACTTTCCTGTTTGAAATCCTTCATGGGTTTCTCACTGGCCCCAAGATAAAGGTCCTCACTGGTGCTTGCCTCCCTCCCTAGCCTCAGCTGGAAAAGCTTTACCACAAATGAAACAAATTTGTGGTAAACAATTACACCAATGGGACCAGAATGTGGTAGCAGAATAATGGCTCCCACAGATGCCCACGTTCTAATCTCTGGAACCTATGACTATGTTAGGCTACATGGAAAAGGAGAATTAAGTTGTATGTAGAATTAAGAGTGCTAATCAAGTGACCTTGAAATAAGGTGATTATCCTGGACTACCCAGCTGGATCCCATGTAACCACAGGGGTCCCTATAAGCACAAGGAGGAACCAGAAGGGAAAGAACCAGAGATATGGCAGTGCGAAAAGGACCCAGTCCATACTGCTAGCTGTGAGGGAGGATGAAGGGGCCATGAGCCAGGCAATCTAGGTGGCCACTAAGGCTGGAGAGGGCAAGGAAACAGGTTTCCCCTAGTAGCCCTCAGAATGTAGCCCTGCTGTCACCTTGTTTTCGGGCCGCTGAAGACCTCTTTCAGATTTCTGAATGACAGAGGGATAAGATAATAAATGTGTACTGTTTTAGGCCATCACTTTGGTGGTCATATGTTACAGCAGCTCTAGAAAACTAATGTAACAGAGCATGTTGAGACTAGACATTTATGACCTGCAAGTGGCTTTGAGGAGAGTCAGGTGAGAGAAAAATGTGAGAAGGGGACAATCTGACAGAAACTAAGCATTCTGTATATGAAATGATCACAAATTCTTAGACACACATTTCTTCTCAGATTTTAACATCTTTACATTTGACTTATAATCTGTGGCATCTTATATTCACCACGGATCAACCAACTTGTCACCACCCAAAACAGGTGGGATTGAGAAATCGTTAGCATCAAACCTTGCACAAGAGATGTCAGTGGATAGAGAGACAACCCCACAGAACAGAGCAGGGTGCCCATCTGAGAGGTTCAACTTTCCCAAACATTTTGAGAGCATACAGCTGGATAGTCTGTGGAAAATATGAATATCCTTGACTCTGAGGTGAACATTATTTAGAAAAGCCAGACTTAGAATATAAAAAAACTTAAGGATATCTCAACTAATTTATTTCACACATATATTTTCATATATTTGTATATATCTCTGTGTGCATACAGAAAACTAATAAATGATGAAAATCTAGGTCTGCATAAATCTAAGCTAAGTGAAAATAAATTTATAAGTAATTCATATTACTTATCGCATCATATCATAGCATCATATCATAATATTATTGGCATAATTCTTACTTTCTAGTTACACACAAAAATAATGGTGTATCCTAGTGAAGTCAGCGGTGTGTTAGATTCACTGAAAGACTAATCTGAGGACATGGGCTTACCACCTGCTTCTGTGTTGGGTCCTAATTTTGAGCCCAAGTTAGAAGGGAGGAAGACTTGACTAACAAGGTTGGAAAGCATGTCCTCTACTGGCTTTCCACAATTCTAATGGAAGGGGAGAGAAAATTAGAGACCTCAGGGTATTTTCTCTATCATATTCACAATAGTCAAAGAGTACAAATAATGAAAATATTCATCAACAAATAAACTGCTTATTTAACATACATAGACATACAGTGGAACATGACTCAGCCATAAAAAGAAATGAAGTACTACTGCTGTATGCTACAACGTGAATGAACCATAAAACATTATGGTAAGTGAAAGAAGCCAGACACAAAAAGTCACCTATTGTATGATTCTGTTCATATGAAATAGAGAAATTCATAGAGATAGAACAAAAGTTGGTGGATGCCAGGGGCTGAAAGTAACTGCTTAACAGGTATAGTTTCCTTTAGAGGTAAAGAAAATAGTTAAAAAGATTTTTTTTTCATTTATTGATTTTGTGAGAGAGAGAAACATCGACTTGTTGTTTACTTATTTATGCATCACTGGATGCTTCTAGCACGAGCAAAGACGGGAGACCAAACCTGCAACTCTGGCACATTGGGATGATGCTCTAACCAACTGAGCAAGGGCAAGAAAATGAGCAAGGGCCAGGGCAAGAAAATGTTTTGGAGTGAGACACAGTTGGTGTTTACACAACATTTTGAATATACTAAATGCCACTGAGTTGTTCACATTAATCTGATTAATTTTATATTATGTAAATTTCACTTCAATTAAAAAAATTAAAAGAATAAAAAAACAAACCCTCTTCCAAACCTGGTATGACAACTAATCTGATTCTGATTATTCTGCCCTTCCTCAAAAGTAAATGGTTAATAATTTTATAATTTTAAATTTAAAGTTCTGTTAAATTTACTAGCAGATAGGTTTCAAATACAAATGTTTTCTATACATTTTGGAAGAAATCAATTCTGTGTCTTCCCTATATACCTAACTTTAGAACATCCTTATTCCTTCCAAAATGTTTACCCACAAATTATACTTATGACAGTTGTAATTTCTATATAACACAAAGGTAGATGCTTTAATAATATATCTATCATAAACTTTATATAATAATTTGAGTTATACTTAAAATAGAAAGCAACTTATACAATACAAAAATGAAATACAAAACAACTACACTAAATATATATATCCAGGTGGGCACCTTTCAAAATGTACTTCATAATGAACGGATTGATGGCAATTTTTTAAAATACACACTAAGTCATGTACAGGAGAAGTTTCAGTCAGTTCTACTGGCTATAAATGTATATTCTTAGGCAAAATTAAAATCATAACATTTCTAAAAGTAGAATACTTCACACAAAAAAGATAAATGTATTAGGTTATTCCACTCTACTCTGCAAATGTTTATTATCTTTTAGAGAAAAATACAATATACACATTGGGTGGTGGTGATTTCACTTCTTACATTCCCACACAGACTCATGGCAAATCTTTGCATTTTGAAATACAGCTATTTTCAAACCTTGATGCTACTCCCAGCATTTAATAGAAACGCAAGATTGCAGTGAGATTACCTTAAGCAATCTAATCGCGGTCACCCAGCACGTCCTACTCTGCTCTTCTTCTGCACAGAGCATTTTCAGGTCTCGGGGCCCCCGCGCTTTGTTAGGCTAGAAGGCCACAGCACATTGTTTATCGTTAATGCATATCTTGAAGGTAACACCTGTTGAAATAAAAGCCACTAAAATTCTCCCATATGTGTAAGAGAAAGCTATCTCTTTTTAAAAGAAACTAAAAGAAACTCAAGCTTACCTAAAAGGCTGAGGCTTGCTTTATTCATCTATCAAAATATTAAGCCTGTACCTTAAAGCAGAATCCATAGTTAGTTGGTGCTCCATGTTTTTTTTTGCCTGCCAGGGACACATAAATATCACTATTGCCAAATTCGCTGAAAAACTGCAAATGCCGGGGTTCCTTTAAAAAAATATATACATGTGAGTGTTGACACAGGTACCTATTCGGCAGTATCTATTTTGTATTTCTATTATATTATGTAATTTATATCTTGGCAAAAATCATCTCAAATAATGTCCCTGAAACAAAAGGGAAGAAAAACTAAGACACTATATTCTTAAATAACCAGGAGCTTGAGACCATATCATTTAATTTGAGAAGTGGTAGCTTGTTTATAATTTAACTTCCAACATACAAAAAGAAAACCACTTTCCTATTCTAAAATTATCCCCTTTCACCACCATGTCAATGATTTTGAAGGCAAGAAGACAGAAAGAATGGCTTTTGAAAATGTTTTCCTTTCTGGGTTTCAAATAATGGCAGTTCTCTAAAAGGAAGAAGGATGGGTTAAGCTTCCACAGCAGTTAGAGAAGAAAAAGGCAACACAGACAACGATTCCTGCTTCGTTCAGAAATAACCATCCCTCACGTCTGTGTACTGCCTAACACGCCACAGCAAGCAACAAGATAGGAGACATGGCTATCTTACTTTATTGAAAGAAGGAAGTCTGTTCTGATGAGCTCAGGGAAATTACTTGGCAGTGGGATGTATCTGATTTTCAAGGCAAAGTGGAATCATGAAGTTATTTCTTCTCTGAGAAATCCATGAGATTTAGAACTGGTCATAGGAAATCCCTAGGCCATATTATTCTGTGATAGGTTAATAACTTGGAGAAGTGTTCAATTCTGGGGTTGAATATATAATCAAAACTGACCAAAATACGTCTGTTCTTTAAAACCTCGCTGCTGCTTGCTGCATGGTTCCCAACCACACCAGCATTACCTGGGAGTTTGTTAGAAATATAAAATCTCAGGGCCCACCCTGGACCCATTGAATCAAAATCTGAAGTTTACCAAGTCTCAGGTGATTCAAATGCACTGAAATTCAGTAATGCTCTCAAAGAAAGAAAGAGAAAGAAAGAGAGGAAGAAGAGAGAGAAAAAGAGCATTCAGCAATTTGAGCAGCCAATTCACATCTAAATCCAAAGAAGTTTCACTCATTTATTAGCAGGCTATATTGTCCCTGATGACCATTACAGTGAGAATTTCTATGTATGTCACTGTTTCTCTACATGTCACTGTTTTTAGGCATTTTGATCCAATGAATGACTATAGGTCCCAATTCCATGAAAATAACACAGAACAGAAAATTGCAAAAATAGACCCAGCCTAGAGCCTGTGGAACAAGGGAGGAGAAAGGAAAAAGATACTCTTATTGGCATGGCCTTTAAAGCTGAATTCCTAGGTAGAAACTGATTTATCAGGAAAAAAATGTCTGATTTCTATAAAGATGAAACAAGAACACCCCTGCCCACTGATACTGTACAAGTCAAAGTTACTGAGTCATTCAAATGTAAGAAAAAGGCAGCTCAAGAAACCCTGGAAGGCCATAGAGGCATGTGAGTTTCCTCTTTTGACTGATTTTTTTCCCCATTACATATGCCCCAAAGCATATCAGGGCTTATGGCATTTTAAGACTACAAGGCCGAGTTGGCATGGTTAGTAAAAGCTAAGCGTGCACTTGTATAACATCAGAGGGGTTGGAGAGGAGGGTGTTTCTCTATAGCTACTACATGTTTCTCTATAATATGAGCCACAATCACATCTTCAAGGCTTATAGCAGTGGTTATCTAATTCTTTCATAGCCTACATCTTTATAAAGTAAAATAAATTGAGGCCCTTCTTACAGAAAAAGGGCAAGATATTGACTACGTGCCAGGTGGAAATGTCAGTATTAGATACCAGATAATCTACATAATTTATATCAGTCATTATTGAGGTTATATTGTTTATATATATCATTTATATAATGTATGTATAAATTATTCAAGAATAATTTATATCATACTTGAGGTTACGTAATACCTCATAGTTCTTTATTGAGGGGACTTAAAATCATTTTCATGTATGGACCATTGAACATGAGATTATTAGGCAAGGCTAAAAAAAGTATTATGAACTGATGCACAGCAAAGTCAGACACCATTGAAAATAGCTAAGGTCCAGACCACAAATAGGGATTTGATGCTTAGGATTTTGCCTAGCCAGGGGGAAGACCATTGCAAGGATAAAAGCATGGATCAAGTGGAAGTAAGAAGAGCTGTGTTGTATAATGAGTAAGGAAGAAAGAAAGTGAAGGGTGAAGTTGATTTTAATGAGAAACCTGTTACAGGACTAAGAATTCAGGAACTCAAGAGACATTATCCCATCTTCCAGTGAAGAATCACTGGGAAAAAAAAAAACAAAAACACCACAGTGAGCCATGGCTGGTGTGGCTCAATGGATTGAGTGACCGCCCGCGAACCAAAAAGTCACCGGTTGGATTCCCCGTCAGGGCACATGCCTGGGTTGTGGGTCAGGTCCCCAGTAGCGGGTGAGCAAGAGGAAACTACACACTGATGTTTCTCTCCTCTCCTTTCTCCCTTCCTCCTCCCCTCTCTAAAAATAAATAAAAATCTTAAAATAAAACACAGTGAAATAAGCAAGATTACATTTAAAAAGTACTTTTCTCTGATTTTAAAAGCAAAAAGATGATCCACAATTGTTCAAAAGACATTCTCCTGTGCACTTTCATACACTAGGAACACTGGGAAAAGAGCAAGTTCATTAAAGTGGTAAAAATGAAAGTCTAAAACTTTAATTACAAAAATGGGTAATTATTCATCCTAACATTATTTATGATAGGAAAATGTGAAAACTAATTTAGATGGTCACGAAAAATTAGTTAAATGCATCTCTATGATAAAACATAAGCAGTCAAACGATATATACTTCAAAATAAAAGATTTCTGTAAGGGGAAGAGGTCTAAATTAGTAAAGCCCCATTCCATGAAGTATCCTACCACTAACACTCATACACACACATGCACACAAACAGCAACAAAGAAAACAGTATGTGAGGAAAAGGAGGAAACCATGTAAAAAACAGTTGGAGAAAACAGGGAAAAGAGTCAAGTATCACTCCTTTGAGGCTCCTGTTAGGTCCCGTGAGACCACTACCCAAATAATTCGTCTCCATTGTTAACCGTTAACCATGCTCTGGGATGCTGTACCCTCAGCACAGGGTATTTGGAGCTAAGATCATTAGCATATCACTTCTAAGATAATGACCTTTTAGCAAACCTCTTATTCTTGTTTGTTCTATTACAACACTTTCTATTTTTTTATTTTTCTCTAAGAATATTTTAATGCTTTCTCTTCTTTCATATCAATCAGTCACATAAACACAGCCATTTTCTATTTAATCTGGCATTTATCCCTTTCTTCCTCCACTGCTCTTCCTCAGTTAGATCCCATCACCTCCACTTTGAATTACCAAATTATCATCTAGTTAGCATCTCTGCTGCTCACTCCTCCCTCTCTTCCTCTCTCCCCCTCTCCTGCCTCTCTCCCTGGCTCCCTCCTCCTCTCTTTTTCTCTTTCTTCTTGATATTTTTAAGCTCAGTGTGGCCACACTAACATATTTTTTAAAAATTTCTCACCTGAGGCTAAGTCTTGTTTGTTTTTTTTTAAATTGATTTTAGAGAGCAAAGGGGTTGCTGGTGGGGGAGAGAGACATAGAGAAACATCAATTAGTTGCCTCCTTCATGTGCCCTCCCTGGTATCTAATCTACAACCTAGGTATGTGCCCTGGCTGGGGATCGAACTCACAACCTGTTTTTTGGTCTGGGATGACACTCCACCAAGCAAGCCACCCAGCCAGGTAAGCCATACTAATCTTACAACCTGATCATTTCATTCTCTTGCTGAAAAATTTTCTCTGGCTTCCTGTAGTGAGTTGAATGATAGCTTTCCCAAATATATGTCCATGTCCTAACCTCTGAGAAACTATGACTATGACATAATTTGGAAAAAGGGTCTTTGCAGATGTAATTAAATTAAGGGTCTCAAGATGAGATCATTTTAGATTATGCAGTTGGGACCTAAATCCAATGGCAAGTGTCTTTATAAGAGACACAGGAAGGCAGAGACAGAGACGAAAGTTAGGCAGCCACAAGCAAAGGGGCACATGGAGCCATGACTAGCCAAGACAGCTAATCCTAGCGAAAGTTTAAAGGACCAAATAATGGGAATGTGAAGTAAATAATGGATAAACATCTCCAGCATAAAAGAAAAATAGGAATTTAAAGATTGAATGCATACGTTGAGAATCAAGCAAGCGTTATCAAAATATATTTGAAGGCACCTAGAAATCTGGCAGGAAAATTACTGAACACCAATGATTATAATAATATTGGAAAACAGCCAGAGAAAAATGACCGTTACCATAAAGAATCAACAATGTTGTCGCTGACAATAGATGCATGAAAATACAATCAAAATAACCTCTTGTGAAAACTCTCAAAAGTAGTTTTACTTGAAAGATATCACTGCATTGCATTAAATGTGAATGCTTATACAACACAGACTACATGGCATAGGCTACATCTACTAGACTACATAGAAACACAGACTACACAATGCTGAGCACTGTGGGAATTACATGTATGAGTAGTTATGTATGCAAGTATAGGCATCTGCTGAAGAGTTAGTTTTTAAACGAATTATTACAAATGTTCAAATCCAAAGATTTTACCAACTCTTGAAATCAAGTAATAAAGTAATAAAAAAGGAAAACCCATTTTAACTTACAACTTATCTATGATTTATAATACATCATTGATATTTCCAATTACCTTGGATGTCCCTTTAGTAGAAAAATATAAACCAGATCTTCTTAAAAGGAAGTAAATCTTTTTCCAGGACTTCCTTCCCTGTTCTTTTGCATGTAAGAAGCCATGGATTTCAGGATATGTGCTTGAACTCAGAAACATCTGGAAAAAGAAAATCAGACACTCCCATATGGTTTTTGAATCAGTGATATTGTAACTTAATATTAATCATGTTAAGATTTTAAATATGAGCCCTGGCTGGTGTAGCTCAGTGGATTGAGTGCGGGCTGCGAACCAGTCATCGCAGGTTCGATTCCCAGCCAGGGCACATTCCTGGGTTTCAGGCCATAACCCCCAGCAACCGCACATTGATATTTCTTTCTCTCTTTCTCTCTCTCTCTTTCTCCCTCCCTTCCCTCTCTAAAAATAAATAATAAATAAAATCTTTATTTGAGTGAAAAGGAACAGCTCCGTCTGCGTGGCTGTGCTGAGCACCTTTAATAAAACAATGAAAATGCACTGGCATCTCATAAAAAAAGAAAATAAACATGCCTGTGAGTAAACAAATGCAAAAAGGTAAAACTGAGAGTGAGAAAAATTATTAGCTAAAACACTGTAACATTACAAAATGCTACTCAAGGAAATGCTGCTAGTAGATATTTATGTTTTTTAAGTAAATTACTAAAAACAATTTCAATGTAATGAGCCACAGATATCAATTAATTGACATGCAAAGCAGGCAACTACTTTTTTTAGTTTGAGTGCTTTCCAAGTTATTAAAGCAAACCAATTAAATTTTAAAAAGGGAGTCACAGAGGTCACACTAGAAAAAGAAGAAACGCTTTAAAAACTGGAAACATTGCCTCAGTGGACAGAAGAGGTCAGAGCCACATGCACGACTATCTGATTCCAAGGCTGTGATTTTCTTGTTTTTATAATGTAGCATTAAAGTAATATAACTCCATTATCGAAGAATTTGGGAACGAAGGCAGAAGGAAAACTCCCACCCGCATCCTGTTACATCCTGCTGATGAGGTGCTAAGAAGGCTTGGGAGCTGGGGTGCCAGGGGCCACCACTGCATTCACCCTAATAGTCTGACGGGGTATCTGTGAAACCCGGTAGCATATAAATAGCTTTGAAAAAAAATCTCTTGAGGTTAATCATGTTTTTATTATATTTTGAAGTGTAAAAATGAAATGCCACATATTAAAAATCTCACAGAAAACAAATCAATCATATCCAGTATTTGTATTAATATATTTACTAGTATATTTAAATATCAACATATTTAAAGTAGTATCTATATTGAAAATATTAAATGAAGAATATTAAAAGTTTCCTTCACTTAAGATCAGTGGGCACTGAGTGTGCTTGGGGATGCCCAGGGCCTAGATCAAACAGCAATATCTTTATAAAGATATTGCTCAGTACGAACCTGCTAACAACTATAGACCTTCTGGTATAAAATCTACTGATTTATCAAAAATAAAATAACTGAAATCATTCTTTTACTGTAATGAAAATAACTTGGAAAATGACCCCCTAACATTACTGACAGTTTGAAAGAAATGAGCCCAATAAATGCAAAACCAATGAGATTTTTCATTAAATAGCCAGTACTCTTATTTCAGCTGTAATATTTCACAATTCTACTCAAGTATTTCTGTCTTAGGTAGTACAAATATTGATGTATAAAATAGACATATTTTATACCTTTTTTCTCCTTTGATTTAATTGCTAAGTATTTTATAACAGATAGGATTGAGGGCATTTCTTATAAAACTTAATATTAGTAAATATATTAGTTAATATTAGTTATTATTAGTTATATTAGTTATATTAGTTAATATTAGTAAATTAGTAAAATATCTACTATTTAATGGATATTTTAATTTTTCAAAAGACTAAGAATCTTTAATCACATCACAAAACAAAACTGCAAGTTTCCTTTCATGATACGCATTTTTAAACATTTACAAACCTTTGACAATTAGCCAAACCTGGGAAGAAGAAGAATATTGTTACAGGGTCCTATTGATTTAAAGGAATTCTTTACCCAGATTGTGCTCTTGTCTTTTTCTTCTTATTCTTTTCCGTTTTACCTCCAGCAAAATTTAATCATTCAAGACGTAACATTTCAAATTTGAGACATTTATATATATGGACCTTAAAGTTTCCCTTTATTATTACTTAACACATTTTAATGGAAGTATATTTTACCTGCAAAATCTGTGTGGGGGATATTTCACCGTTGGTTTCAGTTGCAAAAGACACCATATGCTCTGGAAAAAAATACTGACAAAAAGATACAGGTTACATTATCCCAAAACCTGTGCTAGAAAAGCTTCAGTTATGACCATTGTAATCTAAAGTGAAAGTTCTTCAAATCAGTGTGCTGAAAATTCACTCAAAGTGCTTTTTAAAATGACACTCCGTGGACTTCACCTTGAGGTATGTTAATGGAAAGGTCAGAGCTGGGCCCAGGCTAGCAAGCACCCTCAGAGGACGCCCACAAAGAGATTCACATACCTCGAGTTGCACAAAACTCTGCCCTCAGGATAACAGTGTGCTTGCTCCTGTTTCTCTTCCCTGAGCCCTGCAACCACTCTAGCAGTGCTAAAGGACCATCAACTCCATTTTAGAAAGGCAAAGCTCATAGACATAAAGGGTGTACTCAGGGTCGCAGCCCACACTGTAGAGGAGCCAGAGCATAAACTAGGACCAGGGATTGAAAAGTCCCATCTTTTCCACTCACTGCTTTTCCAAACTTGTTTCATTATAAAATTCACCCAGAGCAGTTGCTTGACAGGAATTCCTAGGCCTCATTCCTGAATGATCCTGTAGTTCCGGTACCTCCTGGATCCTGTGTTTTTTTTACAAACACTCTCCCCTTCCCCCGGTAATTTTTATGACCAGACAAGTTTGGGAAAATATATTACACTACTTCCTTTAGGGCAGGCTTTTCAACAGAAGTTCCATTAACATTCAGTCTAATAATAATCCTGTGTGGCGGGGGCAGGGAGAGCTGCCCTGCACCTTGTAAGCAGTTTAGCAGCATTCCTGGCCTCTGGTCACCAGCAGCCCACCCCACCCCCAGTTGTGACAACCACAAACATCACCAGACACCAGCAAACCGCCACCCCAGGTGAGAACTACTGTCCTAGGTCTACAAAATGGATGCACATACAGCCGCCTGTTTAAATTTTCAAAAAATAGACAGAAACTAAAATGAACACTAAGTCATTTTTCTATAATGATGATTTTTAAATTCTTGATTTTTATAAAGATTCACATGAAAACAATCTCCCTTCAAATTCTAATTCTACTTAATTTTTATTAGAACTCTTATTTTCTTTAGCATAGATCATCCATTATGTTTCTATTAATAGGTTCAAATAAAAGAGAACATAAGAGGTTTTTTGGGGTTTGAAAATATTCTGTTACAGTGAGTATCATATATTTTCCATAAAGGATCATTTCAATTCAATTATCCAAAACATAGTATAAAAAATGCTATAGCTGCAAAGACCAAAACAATTTAAAATAATGATTTCAAAGACTATTCTGACTTCTAAAGATCTCTAGTCTTCATTACAATGTGAAACATTTATTTTCTTTTAATGAGACTACAATGAAAGTAGATTTACTAGAAAATAAACTGCCCTGTACCTGATTTCTACCTTGCTCACTGATCACTGCACTAAAAACAAAATAAATGGCAACAGCAAGATTCATGTCAACCGTAAATTTCAAGATTAAGTTACAACAACCCCAACGATCATCAATCTGTTTTCACCTTAACATTTTATATTTTAAGTATCCTAAATTCTCTGAAAAGTGCTAAAATAAAATTTTGGAACCTGCTTGAGGATATCTAATAATTAATTCCCTAAATGAAATGTAGAGATTTGTTTTTCTTAAAAAGCAAAAGCAAGAAGCAAGCATTCTTGAAAAGCATGTAACTGAACTTCTGTGCTGATTCTGACTAATCAACTGTAGGGTAAGAAGAAATGTGACTATAAAGGACCAGAATTCTTACCCACATATTACCAAATAAGGAATTATATTTTATTTATAGTGATACTTCACATGAACTAAAACAAAATGTAACTAGTTCATTTATTTTTCATAACCATTAATAGGGATTTCACTTACCACTGGATTTTTAAAGAATTCATATTTGGCATAATTTTTTCTAAAGTACAGCTTATTTTCTTCTTCCATTCCCCAGTTAGATAGCACTTCAGTCACCAGCTCATGGTCTTCTACTGTTCTTTCTGTAAACAATGTTTCAGTGAGTATGTCAATGGATGGATGGATGGATGGATGGATAAGTGGATAAAAAGGTAGGCAGACAAATATATATATATGGATATATAGATATCCATACAAATACACAAAATATATTATCTATGTATATTTATTCAAAATAGAAAATTTCAACTCCATTGTGAAAAAGTCAGACTGACAAAACTTCCTTCAATTTTGAATTAGTAACAACTGATTTTTATACCAAGGCAGACTATAACCTGAAAAGAAAAATGACAAAATATTACAATGCACTTTTTGCTAATTCTGAATATGTTTTTATTGACATGTAAATTATAAGTTTGATAATAAATCTGCATTAAGAATATGGGAGCTATTCTTTTTCTCCAACTCATCATGATATCAAAATTAAAATTATTGCCTTTGGGTTAAACAATTCAGCCCATAAAAAGAAGAAAAATTTTGACAGGTTCAATATGCACTTAAGACCTATAATCTGGATAGTTAAGAAAAACTAAAATAAATGCTTTAAAAGGAAAACATTAATGCAGGTACATAAAATTTTTTAAGAAAACTAATTTCTTCAGGCACATTATACTTTTAAACCAACGTTCAGGGAAACATACTTTGTATTAACAATGAAGACAACTAGGTAGGGTGGGAAGGCACTAAGGAGGAAAGTCACTAAAATGGAGTAAGCAGACAACTTTAAGGGGGTGACCATAACATGCAATATACCTATTTAATAAGAAACTGAGTATCTTAGCAGCAATATTCCTAATAGCCCCAAACTAGAAACTACCCAAATGCTTATCAACATGAGAATAAATAAATAAATTTTATAAAAGCACACAGTGGAATATATACTACAACAACAAGCAGTTTTATGGATGAATTTCACTAACATAATGTTAAATAAAATAAGTCAGACACAGAGAGTACATACTATATGATTCCACTTATAGAAGGTTCAACATAGGTAAAATAAATCTATGGTGTCAGAAATCAAGATAAAGAGGATGGTGGGTGAGTAAGTGGGGTCTGGTGGGAACCACTGAGTATGGAAAATATCCCATAGATCTGGGTGTTGAACACTCAGGCATATGCAATATCTGAGAATTCATCGAGTTGTCCAATATGGTTTGTTCACATTTTTTAAGATAAGTGATACTGCAATAAAAAGTTAAAGTAGCTGTGAAATTACTAATGTAAAACAGGGAATAGAGAAAAGCCAAATAAGAAATATAGAAATCCTCTGCTTTTCCTAGGACCTTTGTGAAAAGTACCTGTGTCTCAGAAATTCAACACTCGGTAGTGATCTGTGACCTATAACACCCAAACCCTTGAAAGTAATGTCACACTTAAATAGAAGCTTATTCTCTGAAAGGAAGTTCTTGTGAGAGTGCTCAATGAATATGGATGAGTTTGAGCTAAGTGTGCATCAGCACTCTGGGTTCTGTCCCTAACTCTGACTGCCTCTTCTGTCTCACTATCTCTCGCAGCTCCTTCTCCCTCCCAAGATGCAAGCCTTGGCTCAACTCTCTTCTTTTCCTTTCTCTAAATTAATTCATGCTCTCCTCTTTATCCATCACATCTGTGAAGTTCCCTGAAGTGAAATCTCCAGCTACAGCTGCTTTTACTCATACTGCTAGAGTGCTGACTGCTAGACTTTCGACCACCTCAGAGAGTTTGTCTACAACCAAAATCAGTAAGGCAGTTCCTAAAAATACTAAGCAATTTCATCAATTCCCCTTCTGGGTAAATAAACAAAAGAAGTGACAGTAGGGACTGGAACAAATATCTATACACCAATGTTCATAGTAGCAACATTCACAATAGCCAAAAGGTGGAAACACCTTAATGTCCACCAACAAATGAATAGACAACGAAAAACAATACAGACATACAATGGAAAAATTAGCCTTAAAAAAGAATAAAGTTGTAACAGATACTACAACATGGATGAACCTTAAAAATATTTGTTTTGCAAAATAGGACACAAAAGAACAAATACTGTGTAATTCCATTTACATAAGGTACTTAGAATAAAAAATTAATGGACACAAAAAGTAGAATGGTGGCCGTCAGAGACTGGGAAAAGGAAGAAGTGAGGAGTTATTGTTTAATGGGTTGAGTACGGAGAGATAAAAATGTTCTAGAGATGAATGTTGGTGGCTCTACAACATGAATATACATAATTCCAATGAACTGTACTCTTAAAATGCATAAAATGATAAATTTTGTTATGTGTATTTTACCAAAATTTAAAAAAGAAACAAAGTCCTCTTCCTTTTTCCTTCTCAAACTGCTTTTTCCTAAATTTTCCTATCTCCATTACATCTCTCCACATATACTTCCATATCCTCTACTCTTGCTATCCCCAATGCCAGGGATTCTTCCTCTGAGTGTCTCTCACACAATCAACTCCCTACCCATTCCCACTATCACCATTCCTTTTCAGACCTTCACCTTTTCTTAACTGATCTCCAAACCTCTACTTTCTTGGTCTTTCAATCCTACCTGAACACTAATATCACAACAAACCTTGTGAGCAGTTTGTATCAATGTGATCCCTGCTCAAAACACTTGTGGACTTCCCAGCTTGTTATGAGACAAACCCATGTAGTCTGGCAGTTATAACTCACTTATTTATCCATCCACTAGACAAATATTTATCAAAAGCCTACCAAGTGTCTGACAATCGTCTTGGGGCTTGAAACTTTGTGGTAAAAAGACAAAAATCACTGCCTTATGGAGCTTTCATTCTGATGGAAAGATATGGACAATGAATAAAATGTTAAGTTTTAAAATGTTGTTATAAATACTACTTAGAAAAATAGAACAGGGAAGAGGGAGAGAGGCGGGCACAAGGGAAAGGAGGCCATTTTCAACAGCTTGCCAAGGAAGATCTCTTATGGAAGGTAATATGCGAACAAAGACCCAAAGAAGAAGAGGATATAAGTCAAGCAGGTATCTAGGGGAAGAACAAGAACAAAGCTCCTGAGGCAAGAGCAAGGATGATGTGTTTGAAATACAGCATGAGGTTAATGCGGCTTAAGCTGAGTGAACAAAAGAGAGAGTGCCCGAATAGGTTAGAGAAGTAATGGCATGGGTAGCCTGGATAAAGCCGTGCAGTTCATAGTATGGATCTGGCTTTTCCTCTGAGTTAGATAAGAAGTCATTTCAAAGAGAAGGAATATCGTGAACCAAGATGTTTTCATTGGATTACATTGGCTGCTAAGTGTAGAACAGATCCTAAGAAGCTTAAAGACAGAAGTAGAACATTGTAATTAGGGGATGGTAGATGATGTGGCTTGGATTAGAGTAGTATCACCAGTCCACATGTAAGAAGTAGGAAAAATCTAGATATGTTCTTAAGATAGAGCCAACGGGGTTTGCTGACAAGTTGGACATGGAATGAAAGAGAGAAGACAGTTAAGGAAGACACCGAAAATCTTTGTCTAAGCTCTTGGAAGAACTGCATTGCCATGAATGAGTTTAGAAAACTGTAAAAGAAGTGGGTTGGGGGATGAGGGGTGGTAGATCCAGGAGTCACTGAGATATTGAGTGGAAGTTGCCTCCCTAACAACCTTTTGTGTGACACAAACCCAGCTGTTTGTGACACAAACAAGCTTACAAAACACAGTCCACATTATTAAACATAGTATGTGCTAAGCACTATATATTCTTTGCAACTACAGTAAGAGAAAATTTCAAGGTATTATGAAAGATAGTTGTTTGTTTCTCTGTACCAAATACTTCTCTCTGCCACTAAGAAAACAGCATCTGTTCTGCTCTCAGGATACATATACAGAGAGGAAAATAATGACCGAGATGCATTTTCTTTCCTTTTGAGCTTCAAAGTAGACTTTATCAATCTTTGACAGATATAACTGCTTGATTGCCTCATACAGAGATCCACCCTTTGTCTTCTGGGAAAGGAGCTGGAATCAAGGGGTTAGTGGAAGAGTGGGTGGGGTAAAGACTGAGATGGAGCTAGACTGTAAGCAGATGATGTAGGTCCCAAGTGACCCTGCATCTTTCACCCTTCCAGAACTAGAACCCCAGGATAGGGAGTTGATGGAGATATAATGCCACGTAAGTTTTTGTGTGGCTCAAACCATTGTAGCCTTAGGAGACCTGTAGTCTTAAGTAGATCCCTTGAGTCTAGTATGGTAGAAAAGCAATAGCTGAGTCTAACATCAAGGCAGAGGAGTCCATAGCATCCCGGCATGGGGAAAGAGCACTGAAGTGGAACCAAGTGCCCCAGGAGAAGCGTAGAAGGGCCAAGAGAAAACCATGAACTTAAGGGACTTTTTGATAGAGTCAACAATTTGAGAGAAACAAGAGTTTTCAGAACATGAAGAGTTGGACAAGAGTTAGACAAATAGCCTCTGGGGCTTAAATGTCCCACCAGAGTATTAGAGGAGTGAAAGTAGGCCTGATCCTTCAACTGAGAATATTTTAATCTTAAATTGAACTCCTTTATAGAACATGAATGTATTATTTACCATAAGACTGAGAACAATCCAAGAAGCAAACAAATAAAGATTAAACTATCTGCCATTGGGAAGCCAGGAGACTGAAGGTCAAAAATTAATTCAGTTATAGAAATAAAGTAAGTTACATCTCTGCAAGTCTCAATCTGAGACCTTTTTCATTACTGTATTTAATTCCTGTAATATCTGCAGTAGGCTGAATAATGGCCCCAATATTGGTTCCTAATATCTTGAACCTGTAAATGTTACCTCATATAGCAAAGTCTTTGTAGATGTCATTAACTTAAATATAATGAGATGAGGAAATTATCCTGAATTATCCAGGTAGGCCTTAAACCCAAACACAAATATCTTTATAAGAGACAGACAGAAAGAGATATGACACAGACAGAAGAGGAAAAGGGCAATGTGACCACAGAGTATAGTTTCAGGTGATGTGGCCACAAGCCAAGGAATGATGACAGCCACCAGCAGCTGAATGAGGCAAGGAATTCCCCCTAATTGGATTGCCCCTAATGCCCTCGGAAAGAGAGTGGCCCTGCTAACACCTTGATTTCAGCCCAGTAAAATTAGTTTTGAACTTTACCTCTAGAACTCTTAAAGATTATATTTCTGTTTTTTTTTTAAGCCACAAAGTTTTTGGTAATGTGTTACAGAGGTCTTAGGAAACAAATACAATAATCTAATGAGCAAGTTATATCTCCACTTTATAGCAAATGAAACTAAAGTTCAGAATGGTAAAATCTTAGGATTTAAATGGCAGTCCCATCCTGGATCCAAGTTGATGCTCTTTGCAAAGCATTGCAATGGGTCTTCACTACACTTCCCACCAGAGAGGCATCTCCTGCCACTTCTGCTGGTCTGTTTGTATCCTGCTCATTCTTCCCGTTTACTAGCTAAAATCTCACATGTTCCTGCAGTTTTCATGTTTCAATTGCCTCATTTTTTTTTATTTTGAAATGAATCAAAATGTTTGTTTCCATAAACATTTGCTAATTAAGTGAAAATAAGCAACCACATTCTGAGTGGAAGGAGAAAGAAAATAACGGGCATTATTTCCAATTTTATGAATCTCAACCTTACATGACAGTAACATAAATCATTTGAATCTTGATAGCATCAAAAAAGAAAAAGAAGGAAAGAAAGAAATAAGCTCTGGCCAGTGTAGCTCAGCTGGAGCACTGTCTTGGAACGCAAAAGGTCACAGGTGCAATTCTTAGGGCATGTGTCTAGGTTGTGGGTTTGATCCCTGGCTGGCGTGCATGCGAGAGGCAACCAATAGAGGTTTCTCTCTCTCACATAGATGTCCTCTCCATCTCTTCTCCCTCCCTTCCCTCTCTCTAAAATCACAAACATGTCCTCAGGTGAGAATTTAAAAAAGAAAAGAAAGAGAGTAGAAAAACCAAGCACATTTGAATGGTTATGACAAAAGAACAACTAGAGAAATATATGTGACCACAAAAGAAGTGGCAGTCTAGCCAGGGTTTTGTTTACATGAAATAAAACCCAGCATATCAATCTAGAAAGAAAAAATAAGGGATATAATATCTGCAGAAAACTTCACAGAACTGTAATACCAAATTTTTAAATAATGCATGTACTACCATCAGGAAAACATACTGGTAATCTTAAAAAAAATTTTCTTCAAAAAGAGCTAGCAAAACCTGGAGTATGTGAGAAAGCAAAATACATACTTTTAATTCTTTCAAAGAAAATTTCTGATACTATTCTATTAAAAATTCAGATAATGTATAAAAAAGCAAATAAAGTCCAGAGGATCAAATACAGCTAGCTCCTAGTTCTTGTCTCATATAGTCATTTGGTAACGGAGATAAAACTTTATTTTAGAATCAGCTTTTTAAAAATTATATCATGTTACATTAAAACAATCTTTTTAGGTTTATATATCCCCACCCCAATTTGAATGCATGGTCATATACTATCCTCCTACTAAGTCTTCTTATGTTAAAGAACCAATGCCACAATAATCCAAATAACACCAAGAGGCATAACTGATGATCAGGTGAACATCTTACAGAAAATTAGTGGGTTTTTTAAAAGGCAGATATCTGACTAAATACACACCTTAATAGGGAGTAAGTTCAACAAGGAAATGCAGGATGAGTAAATGGATTCCTTTCAGAGAAAAAGAAAAATTCTTAATGGTGAGGTAAAAAGTTACCGAAGACCAGCATTGTTTGACCTAGGCCCAAGGCATCCGACCTCATCACCAGGACCCGAGAAAAGGAAGGGAAAATTCAAAACACCACAAAATACTAGTCTAGATGGCTTACAATACACTTTCTTTTTGCTCTTCTTTAGCCCTATTCTAAAACCAAGCAGATTTTAACCAACTAAGTAACCCTAAGTAATTTATTGCATTTGTAAAATATCTAAACAAAACAAATTTTGTAATCAGAGGCTCCTTGCTACAACATCAGAAAATACTGATATTAGAGACTACCACCCAGAACAAACTCAGATTTTGAGTTACCATTTGAAAAGCGACCCCAGGCAGCTTCTACATACACTCACCATAATTATTTTAAAGACCTTATTTTTAAAGCATCATAAATGCATCTAAAAAACTACAGTAAAACATATTAGTATATCTTCAAAGTTGTATCTATCTTTTTAACTTTTTTAATTTTAAAAAGTAAAGAAAGTATTTTTCAGGCATTGGAAAGTAAATTACAATAATCAAATACCACTCCTATAGAAGCAGAAAAATGGAAGAGAAGCCAGTTTAAATCACTTCAATACAGAAACCAAACAGGAGGAAAACAGGAAAGCAAGCCTCCAAAGAAGGGGAAAAAATCTTTTTTTAAACAAAAACAAAAGCTTCATATTGCTTTAAATTTAATTTTTGTTCCTAACAGATCAGTGAAGTATTATCATAATACAATATTAACAAATAATGATAACTACATATAATTGTTTTCTATTTAATTTTCAGAAACTGTTCCTTTAAAAAAAAAGAATAGAAGAAAAAATGTTTCTTCTGAAACTGTTGATTTAACTTGAAAGCCCTTTTAAAAAAACTCAAACCTCCCAGTATGGAAAGTGTTCACCTGTGACCTTCTGCCTGGATTTCTTCGCTGAATCTACTACAAGTACAGCGTGGGGCTCAGATGAAACCTGAGTCCCTACTCTTCTCATCACTTGATAAGAGAAGAAACAAGAGTGGCTTTCACCTCTAATTCACTGAGAAAACAATTCTCTATATACCTTTGTTACAAGAAACTCCAGGAGACAAATGGTCCTTGTACTTCTCTGTGCTGAGCAGAAACTACACACATTTTGTCAATCTTATTTTCAGATAAAAATGAACAGCTTCTGACCAAGCAAAACAAAAACTGGAGAAGCAAAGAATAAAACAGGGCTCAATTTCTAAAAGATCCCTTCACCTAAGAAAACTACTTAATACCAACAAGATCCCTCAGAAAATTGCCACCACCAAATTCAGCTTCCCAAGGGCAATAAGAGGAAAATCTCGACACTTCAGCTCATGAGTAGAAAGTCCTTTTGGATCATTCTTTAGCAAATCTAAATAGTTCTCACATTAACTCAGACTCGACAATCACAACCTGTATTCATAGAAAGCCTTATTTCTCTACAGTGTTTGCATACATATTATCTCAAGCTCACTGGTAAGTTCCTCAAGAGCTAAGAAACAAATTCCATAAATTCTAAGTTACCTAATGCATGCTTTAAGGACTTGGAGTAAATTTCCACGTGGGCATGAGGTGTGATTGCTTAGGTTTCTTTTCCAAGTCTCTGCCTGCTACGTACAATATGCTACAATCCATTCTTTGAACTGTTTGATATAAATACCTTACAGTTTGGTACAGCTGAGTTAAAAAAAACACTTATTTGTCCTAAATCCTGGGTTACAAAGATGTATGTATACACAGAGCTCCAGCTCTCATGGAATTACTGTCTAGTTGTAATAATACGATCACTATGGAGATAGTTGCAAAAATGTTCCAATAGCACAGAAGATGGGTACTTGACCCAACTTGGAACTTCAGGAAGATGTCTGAGTTAAGTCTTTAACTTATGTATTTAACTAATGTCTTTCAAAGTTTGTGTTTATGCCTTTCAAAAATTGTGTTTATGCCTTTTGTCCAATTACAGAAAATTTGAAAACACAGCTAATAATCCCAATCCATCTTTAAACCTGTCAATCAGGCACAAGCACTTAAAATTTCAGTATATTCCCTTCTTGCTTTTTCTCTAGCACATATATAAGTAGCTGTGTATATATTTTTCACAAAATTTAGAAAACATTTTTTACATTGAAACATATAAATAAAATATAAATACGGTTTCTAAATTTGGTAAAATATACATACTGTTTTCAATCTATCATTATAATCTTACATCAGCCCACATCAGTCATCACAGGAAGAACTCCAAGAACATAAACCAAAGCTGTATAACTTACATCCTATGGATATACAGTAATTTATAATACCCTCCTATTATGGTAGCACTAGGTTTTATTGTTCAAATTAATATTATAAAAGTAATCCTGCTTAAATAGCCCTGCGATACCTATTCCTTGTCCAAATCTGCTTGTTGCCCACACCCATCCACAGCATGCACTTGCGGGAGCGTCACTTCCCAGGACACAATTCATCATTATCGCCCCTAGTGCTTCTGGCACTGATCCGTTATTTTGGGAGCTGGAATTTCCTAGTGGACGCTTGAGAAGGAGTGGTGCCAGCATGTATCCTGATTGTCTCCCTGGAACAGCTTTTGACCAGCAAATGTCTGTTCCCAGGGGCTGGGCACCTGGAGGAGGTGGATGTGTCTCCCTACCCACTCTCAGGTGGAAAGGGTGACTGTGCTTCTGAACTCTGAGCATGGGATGACCCCAGCTACTTTTCACTCTCTTCGCCCTAGAGGATAGCACTAGGTAGCTTTCAGTAAGCTCGGACAGGGATTTCATCTTATCATGTCTTCGTACATATTTTTAGGACACAGCTGTCATGACCACCGACCAGCATTGACTGCGGAATGCTGCAGATGGCTCATCAAAACACGAGAAAAACATACACAGAGACAACCAAGTCCTGTGGAGAAATAGGGACGAAATGGCCACTCTCCCTAGTGGAGAGCGCCTCGGCCACCTTCCCCAGGGGAGAGTGCCTTGTTCTCCCACCCAAGCAGGCTTTTATTGGGTTCGTTCACACAGTATTTAAGGTAAAGCTCATTAATCATTACTAGGCAGTAAGGATCAAACAATACATAACAAAGAACTCTGAGGGTCTATTTTGAGTCAGGGTCAGATAGCTAAAGAGCTGTAAAACTTTGAGGAACAAACTTACTTCTTGCTGGGGCCTTTATCAGTTAATTAAGAGCATTCTAAACAAAGCAGGTTTCACAGGATTTCACATATTCTTTCTTAGGCCTGATCACCCGGGGAACCCGCCCTTTCCAGCACAGGGCTACACCACCCTGTCACTGTTTCAGGCTTAGGTGGAGCGAGGGAACTAAGGCAGCCAAGAGATTAGGAGATTTTCTCGCAGACAATGAGGACTCAGGTTTTGTCAAAGCCCAGGGGCAAGGGTCCATCACCCCCTTTTGCTGTAGCCCCCAAAGTCCTTCCTTGGGGGCCTCCCACATGATTGCGCCTGTCTTAGGTCATTCCCCCCTTGGAGAATCTTACCCATCATTGGCTAATCAACCAAGCATTGGGGGCCAGGCAGGGTGAAGTAAAAGGAGCAGAAGCAGTGCTCCTGCAAGGGAGATAAGCTTTTGTCTCCTTTCTGGCTTATGGTCCAAGGTCATTGCCTCAGCCTTAGCCTTGGCGGGGGTTACAGCTTCTGATACCAGGCAGGGTGGTTCCCAACACACAGCTAGTGGTTATATTTTACTGCCATTTTAACTAAAATTCCGAGTAAGCCTTGGAAGAGGCACAGCACTTAGCCAGGTAAAGATGGGTGAGAAAGGACTTCCTCAGAATCTCAACAGCAGGAGCAAACAAACCAAGGAGCAGAATCCATAGTGTATGGGGGCGACTAGAGGTAGTTCTCAATGAAGAAACTAGAGGAAGGAGGGGTGAGACACATGGCTGGAGAGAGGAGGGCGAGTCCGGGTGCAGTTGCTACAATTCTGCAAAGGAACTTGGACCCTAATGCAAGGAGAATCAGACCGGCATGCAGATGGGTAACTGGTATAACCAAAGGTAAGGGGAAGGGCTTTAAAACAGAGTAACAGAAGAGAGACGATGAGATCTGAACTCAGACTATAAGGATAAGGGTACTGAGAAGGAAAAACCAGCTGGACCAGGAGGCAAGTTTGGTTACAAGCACTCTTTGCTGATTTCATATTTTCCACCTCTAACCTTAGTGTGCTATTGGGATACCATATTTCCTGAAAGCTCAGGTCAGGGCTCCAGCGGCCTCCATAGGGGAGGAAGAACAGGGTTCCATGTCCCAAAAGCTTCACAGTTACTTCTGCCGGTGATGAAGGGACTCACAATGCTGAGGGCTGGTAGATTCCAAACAGCACAGAAAGAACAACAACATATGAACTCCAGAAAACAGAAAAAAAAACACACTTGAGCTACTTTTGTTTAAAAAAAAAGTGAAGGAGCAGCTTGAAAGCAGGTGCTTGTGAGGCATTCCCTCACTGCAACTGTGCACTGCTTCTGTCTTACAGAGATCACGTGGGGATAGCTGCACACATAAAAGTGGTATCATTAAAAGCCTCCAGTCATTCACTTTGCTTATTAAAGCCACTCCACAATGAAAATCATAATGGAAATCTCAGCTGTCCCTAGCAATGACACTAAAATACAATTAGTTCTTCTTCCCAAGGAGTATAGAGGTATGAGCTTGAGGTATTGTGTTAATTGCCACTGCTTCATACCATAGCTTCAATCAGGAATCAGAATGGGAGCAAGACAAGCATGGATGTCACTAAGTTCCTAAGGACTGAAAACTGGAGTTTTCCTCCCGTCATCCTCTCAACAATGAGGACTCCATCTGGGGAACTACAGTGACACCCAGTGGCTGTGAAGTATTATAAGACACCAATTACAAAACTTCAGTTTATTACATGATGAGGAGGGGAAATACTTGTTGGTATGCTGAAATTTTCAACTCAATGCCTATAAAAATGTGCATACAAACAGAAACTCATCACAATATGATCCAAAATCAGGCAAATCAGTGATTTAGAATGAAATCAGCATGTTCAGCTACCTTCAATAATTTACTCCACCTATTAAAATTCTCAGTGGTGTTTATTAACAATGATGGGCAGAGGATATGAAGTACTGATATTGTATTCAAAGTTCCAAACAGCCTATTGCCTCATGCTGTGTGCAAATGTGAGAACAAGTCACGGCCAGCCCTCTCACTCAGTCATACAAACAGCTGATACAAAGTGAGCCAGGTTCGACCACTTTGACCCCAATAGTTTTGACACTATCTCTGTAAAGATGTATTTGAAAATGTTCTGGAGGGTTCAAAATTTCAAATTTCAATTTATATTTATAGCATGTGTGAGAAACACAGATGGAGAGTGTGACAGAGACAAACCAACAGCAGAATCCCAGGAATATCTGCCTAACCTACTAGGGTGAGGATAAACCAACCTGCTTCCACAGAAAACACATACACTTTAGAATCTGACAGAATGTAGGTTTGTGCAATATTTGACTCTAGGCAAGGTGTTTCATCAGTAGTCTTTATATTCCTATACGTAAAATGGAGATTAAGAAACATCATACAGGGTTGCTATGAAGCAAAGTATTAAGAGTATCTATCAAGATTAATGTAACACCTCTCACTCAGTGCTTTGCATGTATAAGATGCACATTAATAGTAGCTATCATGTATATGCATTCATATTAAAAACACTAAGAAGACTGAAGTTTCCTTTGTCACAGAAAATACTCTGAAAACAGACTTTAGATTCCATAAACCTGCCATATTTTGAATGTCAGGTGCTCCTTTTGCTCCTTTTCCTGACTCTAGTCATTTGGAGCAAGCTTTAGCAAATCAGAAGCAATACCTATTAGCAACAGAGAATGTCTCTGAAATTCTCCTAAGTTTATCTTGGACATTAAAATGAATGAAAGTGCAGGAAACCCTCAACTCTCATGTATCCCCTAAGTCAAAATGCTCTTGCATAAAAGGTTTCAGCACCTCACAAACACTGAACATCAAGTGTGCAGATCACAATGTGCAGATGGTACAACGGGGCACGCATGACTAGCAAGTGAGAAAGGGGCAAAGACCAATCCAGGAAGCCACAAGTAGTTTGCTGTAAAAGAAAAACAACATTGCTCAGCCTCCAAAAGGTCAAAACCTGCATTCTGGCCTTCCTAGCAGCATACTTTAAAAACGACATCAGCTCATTCTGCTGTCTGACTCAAAGACCTCCAATTCTTTTCCTCTCACTTGATGTAAAAGTCAAGTCCCCTCCATGGCCTATGAGACCCTCCATGAGCTTGCTCCGCAACAGGTCCACGAAGTCCTCTCCCATTACTTCCCACTTTACTGACTCCACTCCAGACATACCAGCCTCTTGGCTGCTTCCTGAACACAGCACATTGCATGGTCCAGGCCTTTTCACGTGCTGTTCCTTCTGTCTAGAACAATCTTCTTCCAATTGTAACTGTGAGGGTTGCTGCTGTTGGCTTCACGTCTCCACTCAAATGTCTCACTGTCAGAGAGAACGTCCCTGGTCCCTTTATTTAAAGTGCATCTCTCCCCTCCCCCAGCTCTCTGTCCCTCTTCCCTGCCTCCCTTTTCTCCCTAGCACTTCCATCACCTAAGGGACTACACATTTTTATCATGTGTCTTTCTTTCCCTGCTAGAACGCAAATTCATAAGGGCAGTGCTTCTTGTCTATTTTGTTCACATGACACCCCTAGGACCCACACACAGAAAGGGCTTGGTACAAAACAGTCAATAAATATTTGCTAAATTGTTTGAGGAAGGCAACAGGGGAAGCGAAGTTAGGGAGAGTTCCTAGTTTTTGTGGAACTAGGAAAATAAAAATGCTCAAGATGCTTTTTTCAGTACACACATATACCAAAAAAAGTATAGTTTAGAGACTATGTTAAAACAGAGGCACTAATCAATGCCATCTTGGTGCTGTAAAATCACGGATAATGTTGCTTCTTCCTTGATATCTTTGTTTCTCAGTTACGTACAATGAGCTGAATTATTTTTGTATTGAAAATATTTTTAAAATAATAGATACTACTGCCTCTCTTTCAGAATTCCACTCATTGAAAATTCTTTATGTCAAGTCTAAGAGCGGTCAAGAGTATCTCCTGAGCAGTATACAGATCTGAATAGCTGGTCACCAAGTTTTGAAAACCATTTATTATCCTTTGGTTCTTGATTATATCAATAGCACTCAAAAAAGATTTACAGGTGAAGGTGCTAGTGGTTCATTCTATTGACAAAGAGCATCTGCAACTTCATGTCATATTTAGGGTAGGGGGGAACCTGCTCTAGTTCTTTTCATTCATTTTAATATGCAAATGGAGAAAAAGTTACTTAATATCACTACTAGATTCAATTAATATTGCAAGAGTATTTATAACCTACACACACAAATTAAATGTGTGTAAATAAATACATCAGTTTTATACTTTATGCTGAAGAAGGCCAACAGTGGTTAATTGTTATAATGTTAAAGAAATGGAAGCTGGTAAATCAGTCACACATTAGTATTCCAGTAGCATTAGCATCTACAAGTTTTCTACTGCTTCAAAGTACAATCAGAGGGAAAAAAGAATACCAGGAAGCTCCAGAACTACATTTCTTTCTCATAGGCTTTGGTCTAAGGCATGGTTGATGAAGCCATGAGACACTAGCCTCACATCTTTGATTTTATTTCAGTACTGTTTCCAGAAAATATAGTAATGAAAAAATTTATTTCTATATGATATCTAAAAGTTTAATTTAGTATATAGCTCAAATTGATTCTCAATGTTCCATCTTAAATTTTAAAGACTTGTACATTATATTCCTTAATATAACTCACAGTGATCTCAGTGAAAACTGCTGTTTGATTTAGAGTAGCTTTTTTATTACTTCAAGCTGTTTGTTAAGGATACAGTAGAGTGACCATAACCAAAAAATATGTTTTAAAGGCTCCCCAAAAGAAAGATTTGTAAGTATAAAATACTGTGATTATATATTATTCTAATTAAGACCTATGTTCCAAGAAGCATAAGTAAGTGAAAGAGTTTGGAACATGGCAGATATCTACTGAGAGTTAACACTGCATTTCTAGGAGATGAATACCACAAATAGAAGTTAAATTAGTCACATATGGCACTGAAGAAAGTATAGGTGGAGCTTTTTCTGCCCTAGGGAGGTGAGGCTATTTTGCACAGACTAATATAGCATACCTTCAGAATTCAGGTTTTCTTGGCAGCAATATGCTCAGCTGCCAAGATCAGCTGACATACTGTAGTTCATCAACTATCAGCTGGGGCTGGGGAACATGGGCTGGGGTTCAGAATCAATGTGGAGACTGTTGGACTACAGGTTTCTTTTCCACAGCTTTCACTCTCTCGATTCCCTGAGGTTCTGACATACCCTAGGACAAGAGTCTTCAATCGGAAGTACACAAACACTTTCCAAAGGGTTCAGAGGTTGCAGGTAGTTTTAAATGAACCACTTTCCAGAATCTTTTAAAAGAATACAACTTTTCTGTCAACATTGTCTTTATTTCATTTCATAAAACAGAGGCAAACCTCTCATCTGAACTGAACCTTGCGTTGGCTATTGCTCTGTGGAATACACCTTCTATGAACCAAAGGGAACATTTAAATACTGGTAGTTAGCTTTGTAAGAAAGTGAATGACTCATGTCTAGGTATACAATTCTCAATTCTTTGAACAAATTGAAGAAAATACTTCAGCTGTCACTGCCAAATTATTTAAAATAACTTTGATGGTTTACTACTAAAAGTTTTTAACAAATAATTCAAAGGGGCTTACAGTAGGCTAAATAACAGATTCCCACGCCCCCCCCCAAAAAAAATCCACACCTTAATCTCTGCAACCTGTGAATGTTCTCTTAGATAGCAAAAAGGAGGAGGAGGAGGAGGAAAAGAAAGAAGAAAGTAGTAGTAGTAGTAGTAGTAGTAGTAGAAGAAGAAGAAAGGAAGGGAGGGAGGGAGGGAGGGAGGGAAGGAGGGAGGGAAAGAAAAAGACTTTGCAGATATGATTGTGTTAGGATCTTGAAATGAGAACATTTTCCTGAATGATCTAAGAAGAGCCTAAATGCTCCTGTTCTTGTAGGAGAGAGGCACCAGGAGATCTGACAGACAGGAGAGGAGAAAGCAACACGACCCAGAGGTAGGGACCTAAGTGATACAGACATAAGCCAAGGAATGGCAGCTGCCTCCAGAAGCTGGAAAAGGCAAGGAGCAGATTTTCTCCTAGAGCCTATGGAGAAAGTGCATTCCTGACAATAACTTCACTTTAATCCCAGAATCAGCAACCTTGATTTCAGACTCTGGGCCTCCAAAACTGTAAGAGACTAAATATTTGGTTGTTTTGCACCACTTGTTACAATGGCCACAGGAAACTAATACAGAATTCAAAGCACTGAATGGCACTGCTATAACTTCTTCCTTTCTCATCTACTTATCATGGGAACGTTTTTTAAAACTGATATGTGTTAAAATAAGAAAGGAGAGAGAAAATTGTTGCCAATCCTGTCTCACTCTAGCAGAAGAATGAAAATTCTTTATAACTTATTAAAAGATTGGGAAAAAATACATTAAAAGCCTCTACAATTTACAATATAAATGTATTTTCAATATAAAAATTTTTTAAAGGTTACTCTTTTATGTTTATAATTTTAAAATGTGAACAAGTTACTTATTTCTTCGAGAAAAATTCAGAGTATATGCTCCCATAAAGAGTATTAGTGTGGATACTCCCCATGTTTACCCTATAATCGATTAAAAAAATAATCCAAATAACAGCTTATTTTAACTTCTTAAAAAATGTTTACTATGCTACTAAACATTATTGTGAAATTTGTCTTTCCATCAGTTTGGACTCTACACTCTAACTCTAAAATCCCCATAAATCATTATTTAAACGGGGGCGGGGGGAATGTGTAATATTTTTATTCTTCCACTTTGTTCCACTATTTTTTAATCCTTACCCAAAGACATTTTTTTCATTACTTTAAAAGAGAGGAAGGGAAAGAGATAGAGAGATGGAGAGAGGGAAAAAGAGGGAGAGACATCCATGTAAGAGAGAGACATCTGTTGGTTGCCTTCTTGCACACATCCCAGCTAGGGATCAAACCGGCAACCTGGGTATGTGCCCTGATTGGGAATGGAACCCACAACCTTTTGGTCTATGACATGATGCTCCAACCAACTGAGCTGCACTGGCCAAGGTTTGCTCTACTATTTTAATCTCTCAACCTCCAATACCAAAAATAAAAATAAAGAATTATTCACTGTTTTATTTTCCTCTATCTGAAGAAAATTTTTGCCACTTAAAACTGGAAGGGACAGAAAAGCAATAATGTCAGTGTGATTCTATGTCCTTACCCAGGCCAATTTGAGGCAGGTGCTCAAAAAGGGTCCAGCTGTGGTCATCAATGTAGTGGTTCTTCAGGATCAACAGCTGGCACACATCTCGGGCAGTTATGTCACTGGGAACCTCTAAGGCCCTGCTGGTTTCATCTTCACTGTACACTTTAATTACCTGCATATGTAGAAATAAGAAAATGAGCTAAAATATGGTATTAAAAACATTACATTAGTGTAAATCATCAAACTTATTGGTTGAACTGGTCACAAATTGTTTATAGAGTTTCCTCTACAACTAATTTATATATACATTAAGTGAATGTTAGTTATCCCAAGATTTGTTTATACCATGTGTCCAAGTCACTTTGTCCAACAACTTCCACTCTCTCATCTAGAGTCCAATGACTATTTAACATCATTGGCCATTATTAATGATGGAATTTTATATATTAATTAAATTAATTATAAGAACATATTCTTTCCCTACCTACCACTCTGATCTACTCAAAAGCTCTGTTATCTCTTATCAATAGTTTAACATTTCCATGGCATATTTAAATTCTGTAACTAACCCAAGTAACATGGGTGATTTATTACCAGATATACTCAAACAGTAAAACCAGTAAAGAGAATCAGACTTTTTGAAAAGATTTCTCCATTTCAGGCATAAAAGTTTTGCCAAAGTCTTGCTAGACATTCACCCAATCCTTCTCTTTCCTCCCCAGCAATGAACTGTGGCCACGAGATTGTGCTGCAGTCCCTGCAACGTAAGCCCATGCAGTGTCTGCACTTCCCAGCCCAGCCCATAAATGTCTCCCACAAATTGTCCTCCAGTTCTCTTTCACCCCCTCCATCAGATGGAAATGACTACAAGGACCTAAAGGAGAGGAAAGGCAGGGAATAGAAGGAAACTTTGTCCCCAAATGACCACGCCACAGGTGCCCAACTCGGTAGACTCGTATGATGCTTTGATGTGAACGAGAAATAAACTTTTATCATGTTAGCTCACTGTGCATTTGTACTTACCTAGTAGAACAGTTATGTTTCCCTAAATTATATAGAATTCAAGTTTCATATACAACACTCCTTTCAAGCTATGCTCAATGCTAGAATTTCCCATATTAATGTTATGTTACGTATTAATTAAATTAATCATAAGAAGGCAAATGGCCATGACAATAGTACAGTAAGGTAAACACACACCCAAAGGTGGGAAATGGTAAGAAAATTCAATATAATACACCTGTTACAAAACAAAGATGTGAATATTTTTAATAATGCAAACAAATGCAAATTAAAATGATGTGTCAATTCTGTCTTAATCCATTTTTTTTCATCACACCTAATCACAGTGCAATGGAATAGTTGCTATCTCACAATGATAGTAGTGATATAAACTGGGAAACTATTATGTACACCTATTGGAAAATATTTACCAAAGGCATGAAAGGTTCATTCCTTTGGCTCACTAATTTCACTTAAGCAAACTATTTCAATGGGTTTGTCCTAAATATGGAAAACAGTTTTAGGCTTGACATGTCCAGCAAAGTGTTATTTATAATTCTACCAACCAAAATATTCAACAGTGAAAGAATGGTACACACATTACTTTCACAGAATGGAATTATTATGTAGTCCTTACAAAGGTTATCAAGAAAATGATACAAAACTTAAAATAAGGAAAATAAAGTTACGACACCAAAGTATATGTTATGTGATACAGTGCAAACTTACTTGTCATGTCATGTGATACAGTGCAAACTTACTTGTCAGACTTGGCTCTGCAGCACCTACCCCTCTTATAACAGTGTTCCGATTGCCTTTTAGGGCACCACTCCCTCCCTCATCATCAGTCTCTGTGATTCCGACAGCTCCAACTTCTGCTAGCGATGGTGTGCTGGAGCTGATGGAGCTGCTGGAGCTGGCTTGTGAGAACTGATTATTCCACATTCAAGAACTTTGCAAGCCAGGCTTCTTGAAAACAGCCACAGTAGGAGTACATACACCAAATAAATTGACAAATGTTACAAATTAAGACTTTTCATTTCTTTTTAGAGCCAGTTTACCAGTGTACCACTACCTCGGCTCCAGATGGGAAGATACACAGGTTGATCTATCAGCATCCAGTATCCCCCTCACAACGATCACTTCAGAAATGGGGACATGCCCTAATCAGAGCCAGTCAGAGCCAGTGTGGTATTTGTTCACATAACCACAGAAGGGACCCTCTTTTCTGGGGCAGATGTAGGGCGAAGATGCTACTATTCGTGAAGAGAAGATTATCAGAAGATGGCAAGAAATGCAGATCCATGCCTAGAAATGCAGAGTCCTGAGAATATCACTGAGCTTCTGGATCAAGGAGCACCTTAATTCTTTGTGTTTTTATCCTATGTATGCCAGGAGGCTAAAAGCTTCTAGTGGTAACACCCACCAACTTATCTCCCTTGTTCCTGCTGTGAACCCCTCCAATCCATTCTCTATATTGCTAGCAGAATAAACTGTCTAATAGCCAATCCAATCAGGGCATTCTGCAACTAAAATTCACCTAACTCAAGCGCTCACTTGTTTATTAAGATCCCATGGAAGGTACGTGTCCTTTGCTAAGTGTTTTATTATTATAAAGCTGTCACAGAAAGAGATGGTTGTTATACTCAGAGAGCGTCAAGTCTATCAGGGAAAGCAGCACTGAAAACAGTAATTACAGCCCTGGCCATATGGCTTAGTTGATCGGAGTATCATCCCATACATCAAATGGTTGTGGGTTCAATCCCCAGTAGGGGCACATACAGGAGGCAACCAATCGATGTTTCTTTCACATCGACGCCCCCCCCCCACCTCTAAGAGCAATAAACATATCCTTGGGTGAGGATTTTAAAAAAAAACAAACAGTAATTACAAAGTAGAGCATAAAAGTACAGCATGGTACTAATTTATAAAACAAGGGTTAGAAAAGGCCCAAAATATATCTGTGAAAAGGTAAATATTTAAGCCAAGACCTGAAAGAGGAATGGGCAGTAGCTAGCTAGGCAAAGAGCATTTCAAGCTAAGGGAATACAAGCTGTGCAAAGCCCCTCAGCAAGAAGAAATGGCAGGTTCTACGGATTTAGAGCAGGCAGGGATGGCAGGAGCAGCAAACAAGGAGCACAGCCCTAAGGAAACTGAGGGGTAGGTATGATGGTGGTGAAAGGATGTTTAAGTTTAAGGTCAGAACTGACTTGAGAATCATGGAGCTTAGAGATGCTAAGCAAACACTTGGACATGAATGGGTTGGATAAGGCAGGGGAAAAAAAAAACAAAGAAGAAAGAGAACCTAGGACTGAACCCTAAGAAATTCCAAAATTTAACAGTGAATTAGAGTCAATAAAGCCTCAAAGATAAAATGAGACGGAGAGATGACCAGGGAAGTGGAACCTCATAGAAGAAAGTCTGAACCCTTCCCAGCATAGCAGCCCACAGAACAGGTCGAGCTGTGATCCTAGTCAGATGGGACAAAACATTGCAACGTGTTCTCTTTTAGTTGCATGTAAGGTATCCTCTATGAGAAACCAATGCTCCCAATACCAGCATACGTGCTTTATTCGTCAAACTCCTACTTACCATTTGGCCCCAGCTTCCATGGTACTTTGCTCTGGAAAGTCTTCCCTGAAGGCCCATGACTGTTTTTTTTAATTTATTTTAATTGTTGCAGTACAATTTTCTATCTTTTACTCCCATCCCAACCTACCCGCCCAGCCCTCCCCTCCTCCCTCCCATTTCCACCTGCCCCTAGTTTTTATCCATGTGTCCTTTACACTTGTTCCTGTAAACCCTTCCCCTTTTCCCTTGAAATTCCCTCTCCTCTCCCCTCTGAACTCTGTCAATCTGTTCTTTATTTCAGTGTCTTTGGTTATATTTTGCTTGTTTCTTTGTTTTGTTGTTTAGGTTCCTATTAAAGGTGAGATCATATGGTATTCGTCTTTCACCACCTGGCTTATTTCGCTTAGCATAGTGCTTTCTAGTTGCATCCATACTGGTGCAAAGGGTGCAAAGGGTAGGAGCTCCTTCTTTCTTTCTGCTGCATAGAATTCTATTGTGTAAATGTACCATAGCTTTTTGATCCATTCATTTACTCATGGGCATCTAGGTTGTTTCTAATACTTGGCTATTGTAAATTGTGCTGCTATGAACATTGGGGTGCATAGGTTCTTTTGGATTAGTGTTTCAGGGTTCTTAGGATATAATCCTAGCAGTGGAATTGCTGGGTCAAAAGGCAGATCCATTTTTAGTTTTCTGAGAAAATTCCATACTGTTTTCCATAATGGTTGTACCAGTCTGTAATCCCAACAGTAATGCCCATGACTTTGTAACGTGCCCTCTAATGTGCTCTCATTTTGTATTTCTATATGATGCCTTTCTCTTGAGCTGTAATAGTAAGTTCTTATAAGAAAAACCACTGTTTGTTTACTATTTGTTATCACATCCTAGGGACCTAGCCCAAGGCAAGACATGGCTTAATAAAGATCTTAGGAATGAAATATTTTTGTACCCTTGCAAAGCTTAGCAAAGTGTTTTGTACACAGTAGGTACTCAATGCATATTTGTAAATTTTAACTTAAAAATATTTTGTCACAAAGTATACCACTGGTTAAATTTTGTGCTCAGGAAATTAAAATTTTTCCCAATGAGCAACAGTTACGCAATTCTTCATATCAATAATCCTAGGTAAGAACTGACTCAATATTGCCGTTAGCGGACAATTCTGACCTTTAGTCATTGAGGCGGCCATAAAGTTATATGAAAAGGGTCATGAAAATATACTGTCAAAATCAGATGTGATTGTTTGAACTTTCATTTCAGTTCATTTATTTCATGGTTAATACACGTGGTTCACTAAGACCCCAAGACCTGTTTGGAATCTCAGTGCCTCCCATGACTGCATCTGGGGGAGCTACTGTTCTTAAGTGTGCACCTTCAGTATTTGCTTGCCACTTCTAAAGGATTCTAGAGGATGCTGTTCACTGTATCTCTGTGCTTCTGTGATTAATGACTGGATTGAGCCCTGGAGGGTGCCCCTGCCAAAAACAATGTGAAGATGACCACTCCTGAGAGGACAGAAAGGTTCAACCCTGGGGCTGCTCCAGCGGGGAGGCAATGATGAGCTGTTGTTTCAGTTCCATTGGAGACGGGCTGCACATTCCATGCCAGGGAAGTGGGGACTGGCAATGAACTGGGGGCTGGTAAAAAGCGCTCCTTGTGCTCCCTAACTACCCTGTGTTTTCTTTCAGTGAACTTCCATCACCTGGGGTAACAGAAGCATGCCTCTTATTTTTCATGCTCTATTTTTTATATCAGAGGGGCTAAGAAAGTGAAAAATTGAAAACTCTCTGAAGCTTAAGCCAAATTCATAAAGATGGCAAGAATAGAGCGAGAGGTAAAGATGGGGAAAATGAAAAAGATATCTAACCAATCAGGAAAGCCATTATTTCTTCAAATTATGTTGCTGCAAATTTGAAAGAAACAAATTGCTAAGAATCAAGACATAAATTTAGAAGAGCTAGGCCAACATAAATTTCTAGAAGAGGTTCAGGTACTCATTTTTTAAATAACACCTGCTGAGACAAGAATGCAATACTTTTGTGGGAGCTCCATTTCAAACCCTTATTTTTTTAATCCTATTTAATTCTGACATTTGTCCAAAATACATATACATATTCTTAGATCTATTCAGTAATTATGAAAAATCCCTTATACTTCCAGCGGGATGCCCTGTATTAAAAGTCTCATTTTACATCTATGTATTTCTCCTTAAAATATGCCTCTTGCCGAAAGTATTACTACACTAAAACTTCCTGTGTAAGAAAAAAATTCAAGTCATCAGAAAAGCTACATGACTAGTGTGGATTAAAACTAAGTTAACCGGGGCTGCTGTGGCTCAGTTGGTTGGGTGTCATCCTACAAACCTAAAGACTGCCAGGTCAGTTCCCACTCAGGACACACACCTGGACTGTGGTTTCAGGTGTGTGCAGAAGGCAGCCCATTGATGTTTCTCTCTCTCTCTCTCTCCCCCGCACACCCTCTCTCTCTCGACTCAAAAACAAACAAAATAAATAACAAAATTTATTTTAAAAAACTAAGTTAAAAACTTTTATGATCATGTAAAAACCAAATAGCTGAGATGTTCTTAAAAATCATTAAAGTACTGGTCTTCTGTTTCCTTTATATCCTGAGGAGTAAAACAGAGATTGGAAGATCATATGATCATGCTATTTAATAAAGGGATACTATATATTTCCAGTTCAGTGGCCCAAATTCGCAGCTTAAACAAAAGGGTGAGGGTGAAAAGAATATATTAATCATATATCAACTTATCTACAAAATCATTTGAAATGGCACACCAGCAGGATGAAATCCTCTCTGGACCTAAAGAAGAAGTGGACGTTCCTTTGTTTCATCAGTGGACAAACACTTCACTAGCAAAGAGACATGCACTGACAGGGTCTGTCTATACATCCCACCAGTGTAAACAGAGAGCACCCAAGGACAGCCCGCAGGGCAGACACCAGCTGTGTTTAGAAAGCCCTTCCACGTAGCTGCAATCCTGACCATCAGAGTAACCTTGGCCTTTGGAGTGGTTTACAGAGTCAAAAACAGCTCTGGGAGCATCTGGCATGGAGCAATGAAATCGCTCCATACACAGACCGAGTAACCCCTGCAGGGGGAATGCAGATCTCTGTCGTGGCTGACATCCTTATCAAGTCTGTTTATACACTTTATACCTCGACTCCCCTAGACTGCCCTCCATAAAAAGTAAGTGGAGGCAAGAGATTAAAAAAAATAACATAAACCCATTTTTAAAAGAGTAGACACAATAATGTTCAAATATAAAGACAGCAAGACATGGTTAACTTTTCAGGAAAAGGCTTCAGGCCTCTGACGTCTTGAGACTAACAGAAGAATACTTAAAGAATAAGAAAGACAAAGACTTTCTGAAAAAATGAAGAGATCAAGTTTGAAAGTCAATTATGTATCACTCTGCTCCCAAAGCACACCAAGTGTTTATCTCTACAATCACTGGAAATTCTGATTCTCAGAACAGAAGATACGGAATGCCTTAGGAAAGCAATGGCAAGGCTAAAGAGTCAGCCTCTATCCTGTAGGTCCCGGGAATGTGACGGCAAGGGACAGCCACATCCTTTTCTAACCTGGTTCACACAAGAATGTTTGAAAGACACTCAGGGCTGTGATCTGGTCATTTGGCAATGCCACCAAGAAGAAAGGGGCGTTTGAAACCCTTGGTAAGTAGCTACTGAAGAGCTTTTCCCCATTTATCCCTCATTTCTCCTGGGAGGGAAGAAAGAAGAGGGGTAATCATTAATCAGGTTGAAAAACATAGCTAAACAAACAAAAACTCATAGATATAGACAACACTATAGTAATTACCAGAGGGAAGGAAGATTGGGGGTAGTAAAAAGCAAAGGGGGTCAAATACATGATGGTGGAAGAAGGTTGACTTTGGGTGGTGGGCACATAATGCAATATACAGATGATGTATGACAGAATTAATTGTACACTTGAAACCTATATAATTTTATTAACCAATGTCACCCCAATAAACTTAATATTGAAAGAACATTGATTAAACATAAATATATGAGCAAGGATCCATATGATAAAAAGTAAGGGAAAGAAAAGGAAGGAAGGAAGGAAGGAGGGAGGGAGAGAGGGAGGGAGGAAAGAGGAGGGGAAAAAGGCTTTTGCAGCATGGAGCATGGTTATCTTCTAGCCAAAGTTTCTATTTTAGGATCACAAATTTAGTTTTTAAATTAACTACATTTAAAGATCACGTTTAACTCTTTTTAATTAGTACTAATTCAAAATAATTTAAACACCATATTTAATACCAAGATCTTATGATGAAAAGTATACAACTTTTAAACAGAAAATGTTCATTTATTTATTATATCTATTAATATTATTTATTGTATCATATATTGTTTTTATGTAACAGAAGGTAAGAAACACAGCCCATAGAAATTTGCTCCCAACCTGGTCCCAAAGCAAAGCTTATTTCTACAGCTCTTCAAGAGTTTACCGTCAAAGTATAGTATAAAGTCATCTTTTAATGTTTAAGGTTTTTTCCTCTATTATTTTTAATAGATACGTGATGTCCCTAAGTCATGTGAAATATTTTTACATCAAGGTCACAGTAGCCCTGGCTTTTCTAAATAAGGAACACAGTGTCCTAAGATAAGAGAAGACAGCTCAAATATTTTGAATTAAGCAACTTAATATGTTCTCTTGAAGAGAATGGAAAATAATGCATTCATTATTACTTATTCCAAATCTCTAACAAAATGTTATGTTAAAAAAAAAGATTGTTCCAAAAGATCCCGATTGCTCAAGAAAAGCTGCTGCTTTCTACTACCATCCTGTATTATTTTGCTAGCTGTCAAATACTTAGTTTGAGCCAAACAGTACAGTTCAGAGAAATCAGGTAATACAAAGTCTTAAATTCTTTCTATCAAAAGAGACAGTCAACAAAACATTTTACTTGAGCATGAGCAATAAATGTTTGATTAGTTATGATATTAACTTAAAACAGATTATTATCATCAATATAAATACTACAGGAATTGATTGACAAACAGATCCATTCCATACTCCTATGGCTCTTTCCAACTTTATTTCCTATCATCTCTTTGTTATTCTTGATCTCTGGCCATACTTTTTTTTTCTCAGTTTCTTCAAATAGCCATGCTCTTTCCTATCACAGGACATTTGCGCATACTGTTTCTGCTGCCCAGAATTCTGAGGTCTTCCTACCTTCAACACGCATCCATCCGATTAACCATCATTTGTGATGGGAAGCTTTCAGTGACGCTCCCAGTTTAGGGCCAGGCCCTTTGTTCCATGTATGTAATTACTGTGAACTGGCATCCATGACTCAAAGGGCTGAAAATGCAGGGGGAACATCAATGTTTTCTCCCTGTTATGTCCCCAGCAGTTAGCACAGTGCTGGGCACACAGTGAACAGAGATATTCTTTTAGTGATGAGAGAAGCCATCATGGATAGCCCTATGGAAGACAATACTAGGAATTCCCAAAATAGCAGCTTTGAAACCTCAGGACGTCTGAAAAACCTCTAAAAAAAGAAGAGAAACACATGGACCAAACAGAAAATACAGGGAAGTTTTCATGCAACATGTGAATTAAACAAGGATGAATCAGGTAACTTCTATAGTCCATTTCAAGTTTGGAATTCTGTAGAAATTTTAAAAAAGAAGGGAGGAGGTTATCTGAGTGGGACAATATTATGAGAAAAGATACTGAGGACTGAAGAAGCAAAAATATGTACAGAACACTACCCAGAATATTCTGCCAAGATCAGAGGGACAAAGTTACAAGGACCAGATGAGGAATCACAGGTGCCTGCGGAAGAAAGATCTTTGCCCAGCACAGCTGAACAGTGCTCCCCATCACTGCAAACTACAGAGGGAGCCAACAATAAGGGGTTATTGTAAGATATATAAATGATAGGGTACCTTTTCTCAATGGATGAAAATATAGAATAAAGTTGTTTTTTTTTAAAGATTTTATTTATTTATTTCTACAGAGGGAAGGGAGGGAGATAGAGAGAGAGAAACATCAGTGTGCGGTTTCTGGGGGTTATGGCCTGCAACCCAGGCATGTACCCTGGCTGGGAATCGAACCTGCGACACTTTGGTTTGCAGCCCACGCTCAATCCACTGAGCTACGCCAGCCAGGCCTAGAATTAAGTTTTAAAGGAGTTTTTACAAGAATGTGATTACAAGGATGTGAAAAATAGGGATAAATAATCACATGATGATATAATCATTCAAGAACAGATTCAGCTAAAAGTAACAGAAAAGACACCCTCCAAAATTGAGGTTTATGTTTTTCCTCACATTCAAAAACAGAGGCAGACAGGCCAGGACTTTGGTGGGGAGATTTCATCAAGTCACCACTAACCCAGGCTCTTTCCATTAGTCTACAATCTTCAAGGTCACAAGACGGATCACCCCCATCCCACCTCTGTACAAACTGAACTGTGTACATTTGCACATTACTGCATTTCAACAGGAAAATCATAGGGCATGACTGATAAAGATAAGAACTAATTCAGAGTTAAAGGACCTGTGTTACTGAGATCCCTACAGATTTTCCAGGAGTTCTGGATATGAATTCAAAGGCAAGGATGATATGAACTGGTTTCCCAGCCAGCATCAGGCCAGGCCAAAGAGGCCCAGTATGGCTCACCAGTGGAAATGAGCCACACTTGGCGGACCAGAGGATTTAGCACTGCTACACCTGGCAGCTCAGATTAGTGACACTGCCGAATCATGCCATGTCTAGGCTTCCAACCAAGAGAAGACAGTCTGCAGCCAAAGGGAGGCCCAGAAAGTCTCCTTAAAGTCCCTCTGCTCTACTCTGTGCTTCTACTCTGTTCTTTACCTTTCTGCTCACCTTGCCTCAGGCCAAGAGCCTTGCAGACTCCCCTTCATTGGGCTTCCTTTTTCCTTAAAGGACAGAAGGACCCTAGTTCAGTTCAAGTGGGTGGTGCAATGTTACAAAGAGAAATTGGAAGCTCTTTCAGTTTGCTGTTATGTGGTTTTTAAAAAGGCAAAACAAACAAACAAAAAAAGCTCCAATTTCATTACAAAAGAAGGCAAACTTTAAAAACTACATCCAAAAATATCTTGACCCATGATGCACAAATGCACACACATATACATATGTATGTATAAATGTTCTAGGACCTGAATCCAGTATGAATGGTAAAGGGGGTCAGATCACAAATCCCACACTGGTGTTTCCAATGACTTCATCCAAGGGGTGTTCTCTGAAACCTCAGTACGTTTAACACTCATGCAATTCCTGTGAAGATGCCAGTGCTGACTAATTCATCTTTGAAGTGAAAGAAACCTTCACAAGTGCTAATGCTTATTCATATTTAAAGCAAAAAAAAAAAAAAAAGCCTCTGGTCAAGCTTATGTTGGACACAGTGTTATTCCAGTATCTCATTTCAGTTTTTAAGCAATTCTTTATTCCCAGAATAACCATCAGACATGTCTAAGCAGAAAAGTTAAAACCGTTTCATACAGTGAGAAAGGACACGTTGAGGAGGGGAGGAAGAAATGTTTATAAGACAGAAAGGGAAAACGAGAGGGCAGGAAAGACACTGATTAAAACCCAGGGCATATAGGACTTTATTCCAGTTCTTGAGCTGGCTGGCATCAGCTGAAGCACTGTTAGGAACTACCTTATTTCACTGATTCTTAAAAGCACATTTTCTCACATTTAACTTCACTGAAAGTTGGATGTAATTTACCATCAGTGGTATGCCATAGTTTGTTTAATGGGAAGCGTAGAAAATAATGATGCATCTTATAATTTAAGGTGCCACAGAATCAATGAAATACGCTGTGTTCAGTCTTTCTGGGGTATTTGAGGTAAACTTATAATAACACCAAACAAAATACCACTTTCTAGACCTAACGTTCCCATGATGGGAGAGCACTAGGAGCAAATGATTTATATCCATCTTTGTAATTTTACCTTTGCTTCATTTTTCTAAATATTTACTGTGTATCACTGAACAACACATGTAGACCACACTCCTACAAAAGAAAAGGTATTAATACTGTTAGAATCATAAAATACTAATGATTAGAAGGGCTCTTGGAGAATATTCAGTAAAACCCTTTCACTTTACAAATGAAGTTGCTGAGGCTGGAGAGTGTGTGACTTGCCAGGGGGTCTGTGGCTGGTTTTGGGCAGAGCCAGCCATGGGACCTTGCCCCTGGGCTCTGAGCTGATCCTGCTCTTTCCACTCAGCTGGTCCAATTTCCAGGCAGCCTTAACCTGCTGCTTCTACACAACAACTTAGAGACAAGTACTATATAATTATACACAAGGACATAAAAATGCTTTTATGTCCCAAAGATCTACCTTTCTAAATGTCAAAAAAAAAGTTGTTTTTCTTTGTATTTTCACTTTCCTTAGCATAATTTGCCAGGAAAATTGAATATAGTGCAACAGCCAGCAGAGGGAGCCTTGATTTGTTAGTGGGTGCAAGGAGAAAAAGAAATGCGATGTTTTGGAAATTAGAACTTTAACACTATTAACCCTATGGAGTTCTTGCTTAATGTCGTTACAAGCTTTGTAGTGAAGTTTAAGTCTATTTTTAAATAGTCTTAATTCTTTGAATTTTTAATGTAAATCATGCCTACATCTTAAACTTCAGTAAGAAGAATTGGTTGGCGTGCGTGTGTGTGTGTGTGTGTGTGTGTGTGTGTGTGTGGTCACCTCACCAGAAATCTAAGTGAAGTTCTCTCTGGCATTCAGAATGGTAATATCAAAATTTTTCTTCAAATTTTGACAGAACTATTCAAACTAATTTGACTTCTGAAACTAAGAAATAATACTCCTGACCTTTTTCCAAGAACAAATAAATGTGCATGTCCAAATACGCATGTCCAATTAGGAAGCTATAATCACTTACCAACAATGCCATTTTTGGTTTAATTTCCCTTTTGGAACTGTCTTAAGAGAAAATATTTTAAATATCCTACAGGGGTAAAATATCTTTATTCTCTCAGAGGGCTTAATATCTGAAATTACCAAAGGTCTTGCTTCCCTTTTCTGCCAAAGAGAGAGTCTTATTCTCTAGTTTGGGCTTAGGGTGCTGGGGCACGGCCAGGAGAGCCAACCCTCAGGCTGGCCCGAGCCAAAAGTCTGAGACTGTTAATCAGCTGGCTATTTTTAACCCACCTTCACTGCCCAACGTGGATTGGGCACTGTGGTTTACACAATGCTATGGGGCATGGGCCCTGTTCCCATGCAGGTTCAGTCCAGGCGCTCACGGCAATGACAGACTCCTGAGCTGGCTCTGTGAGCAGGTCCTAGATGGCCAGCTAACCGGTCTTGAGTCTTAGATTCCTCAACTATAAAATGGACCAGATGCTGGCAAACTGGTAGCACTCAGTTGATATTAGAGGTTATTATTATAAATTTTTGAAAGCAAGTAATGCATTTCTGAGGAAATTCTAAACACTCCTACAGTCCTGTCTCTAACATACAATTTAGTCACTATGTCTTTATGCAAGTAAGTTACCCCCTATAAAAAATTTAAAGGGCAGCAGAAGGGTCAAGGTTTGGCAAGAATGAGAACTCTGGGTAAACAGCAATAACGATACTCACTACCCCATCATGGCCTCGTTCCAAACGAGCCATCCATCTGAACTTAGGGCACCATCTGTGGACTTCCATGAACCTCCCCTCCTCAGGAAACCTGCTCTCTCCCCATTCAGCACATCTTTTACTCTCTGCATACAAGTAATAGAAACAGATGTGTTCAAGAACCACAACCATATTTTGTACTTGTCATGACAATAATAAAAATCCGAGGGACAAATATATCCTGAATGCCTAATATGTCTAATCTACTTGTAGTGGAGATGGCCAGTTGCCACCAGGGGCCACCCTTCCTAATGAATCCTGATTCTGATGAGGGTCATGTATTAAGTTCAAGGCCTACATTTCCTGGCCTCCCTTGAGTCCAAGGTTGACCATGTGACACAATCCTGGCCAGTAAGATGTAAGCAGAAGCTCCTGGTTATTTCAGAGTAGCACATTAACATCTAACACAACTGGCTGGCAGGCCCTGTGTCCTTCCCATTTTACATGTGAGGAATGTGAACAGGATGTCTGCAGATCTGCATTTATCTTCCCATAAAAGGAAAAGGGACCCACACTAAGGAAGATATAATAGAAAGCAAGAAGGAGCTTAGCTGCCTGAGGACATTGTGAGGCTGCTACATTACTTGAGACCCATTCTTTTTATACATGGAAAGTAAAAGAAAAATAAATCTCTCCCCTGTTTAATATACTTCTTTTGAGTTTTATTGATTACATGAAATTATATTCAGCCTGTAACTGACAAAGCACTGTATTTAAAGAAACTTTCTCTTAAATTTTAAAAATCTAGTTGTAAGACAAAAAAAGACAAATTGTAAAAACTGAATAGCGTAAGATATACAAAAATATACAAGATCCATAGAGAAGACTTAAAGTCAAATTTTAAAAGCCAGAAAGCATAAGATATACACCTAGGCATAGCTAACAAAACTTAAATATTGTACAAGATAACAATAAAATTGATGGTGCATGACAATAGTTACTGAATTGAGAAATGAGTAACAAAGTTATGTTCACTGAGACTGAATCAAGATACCATGAAGGTAGATGCGAAAGACTATTAGAAGGCTTCAAGATGGTACCACGGCCTGAGTTGGGACAGAGGCAATAAACAACCTTTGGAAAAGCAAACAGGAGCCTAGAGTTATCTGTAGGCCACTGAGCACAAAGCTGGGACCAGAAGAGCAGAGGGACAAACAGCAAACACTGTTATGAGCACGAGGAGAAAACAATGTGCTGGAGTGGAGGCTTCGCATGGAGCTGGGAAACTGCAGGGTCCAGGCCCTGACGCAGACTGAATGCTGCATACATGGGGACTGATTCTGTATGTATTTTAAAGGTTCTGGACAAAAGAGTGATATGATCTGTTTCATTATTTACAAAATCATTTTTTTAATTATAGCAATGATTTGTATTGTATGAAGAAAGAAATGAATGTAATATAAACTATTGTCATATAGATGGGGAATTGAATCTTCTGGTAAATGATATTATTCCCCATTATACGCATGAATTTCATATTTTAAAAGGATATAAATTTTAAGAAAAATATATTCTAAACATTAGCCCTTTTCCCTGAGATTTCAGAAGACCTCAGGATCATGTGTTTTTATCAACACCTCTGTAACGACAGTATTAATAAAGAATGCAGAAATGTTTGTATGTGTAATTTGCAAAACAACATTAATCTGATAGAGGCATGAAATATTCCTACCCCATATGGACATCTTGCCTTATGACCCTGCAGCCTTTCTATAAAAAATGTGATTTGAAAAAAATATTTAAAAATATTTTATATTGTATTTCATTTATACCTTACAATGCTTGAGTCTTTTGTTAACTTTTTGAGACCTTAAAATGTTTTTTTGATGCAATGTACCAATCTAGAGCTCTGAATTAAAATTGTCTGTTCTCTCTCTCTTTCTCTCTCACACGCACACAAAATCACTCACACTCACTTTGTTGCTTACAATTGCTTTCTAAATAAAATGTTTTCTATACTAGAGCATATGGGAGTTGGTGGAGGTACAAAGAAAGATGAAAGAATTTGACTAAGCTAATTCTAGACTAGAAGATGAATGGCAATTATATACACACCATGAGGCAATTTCATTAACATATTAATTTCAAGAGGTAACACGTATCTAGGAGGAACACACTTGAAGTCACAAGACCTAGATTCTATTTCTAGCTTTGCCATTGACCTTCTGGGTGACCTTGCATAAGTCACTCAACACCCATGAGACTCAGTCTTCTCCTCTTAAAAAATACATAACTTAGTAGTTAGCTAATAAAAATGCTATAAAGTAAAGGATTCATTCAAAACCGTTGTAGGTTACAATAATTTGTGAAGGATATGATAAAGCCATCTTCACTAGAATCTTGATTCACTAGAATAAAGGAAATCAGTTCTAAATACAATTAGAGGAGGCCAAAAATTTATTTACAATTTGCTTGATAGGGGCTCTACCAAAATACTCTGTTCTTCAAAGACCAAACTGTATCTTTTCTGCTATAAAAAAAGGACCCATACAATGTTAAGGACCATATTTAAAATTCAAGTCCCTAACCATTCTCAGGAGGATCTTTTGGCCACATACATGAGCTGATTAGAAATTTACTCCCTAGTGCTACTAAGCATTTTCAGAAATGCACTCAGCTTTTCAAATGATTAGGATTGCAACTGGCAAATTATTTTGTGAGAACTACTCATTAAGGATGAGCAAACTTTATTACAACCTGTGGCAAAAGTACCTGCCTTTTGGGGAAAATGAGAAGCTCCTCTCAGAATACTATGAGAAATGCTTGTACTGATTTGTAAGGTCATCTTATGGTGCATATAAAAAATGACAAGTTAATCACAAGTGTAGAAAAATTTTCTATGTTGGAAAAAAAGTCATGGTGTAACCAGAGCAGATGGATGTTTTTTAGTCAGAAAAAATATCCAATTCCTACAATAAGATACATTAACATTTTCAGAACAATTTTATAGGCAATGGGTCTTTTGGAGGTTAAAATGTCAGGTGAAAGAAAGAGTGTAAGTACTTTCTTCAAATGATAATGTGCTAAATTATATGAACATTTAATATGCATACTCAATGGAAAAGATTAAGATAGATTTGTGCTTAGGGAATTTTGACTTATGTAATTATTATAATAGAAATCCAGCAAGAAGCTTATTATAAATAGACCAAGAGAAATCACAATGATGTGTCCAGTGGCAGCTCAGAACTAACAGCAATTACAATCAGCTTTCCAGGGTCCCCTTCATTTGCTACCTACCAGTCAGAGCCAAGCTGTACTCACACCAATTTCCCCAGACTAACTAGCTGCTCAAAGTCTTTAAAAATGATAGCATCTTTGTCTAATGTTTAATACTATAAGAAAATAAAAAAATGGCTTAAATACTTACTATAACTATGAAAGTACAAAATATAATATACGATTCACAGAATTAGATGCAAACAAGACTTAGAGCATTTAATGAAAACTCTCTAAGCCATTATCTTACAAGTGAGGAAAGAACGGCTCTCAGAGCGTCAGTGACTTGCCCAAGGTCACACAGCTCATGAACGGAGAGTCCAGGTGGCATGCTTGCCACCCCCCCAACAGTGTCCAAAAAGACCGCCTGGTGAACACTTCGTGGTCAATCTAAACTGCAGTGTTAACTGGATAAAGAAGAAAAACATGACAACACAGATTTGATATACATTAATAAGCCTTTTCACATTCCCAACCCCTCAGGAAACTATGGTCATTATCAGTGCATTGCCCAGGAATAATCGGAATAAAGACTCAAGCTCAAAGCAAAATATTTTTAATTAAATTTGCTAAAAATGAGAGAAAGGAATCAAGAAATATTAAGAGCAAATGTTGGCAAAATTACTACATACTATTCCAGTTCCAAATAAAATGTCCCTACTGAGTAAATGGTAGGATAAGAAAGTAAGTTGAAAAGTTGAACATTTAAAACAAAAAAGAAGAAACACTTCTGTTTTTAAAGTCCACCTTAATTGTTAGAGCTGTCATTTTCAAATAAATTAAACCATGACCTTTGACTAAATGGAATACACTAATAGTTAACTAACAGTTAACTATTAAAAGTCAAGTATGAATATAAACATTGCAGTTTCTAGTAGCACCGAAATCATTCAGAGAAAATATTGCTAAAAATGTGTTTTTGGTGCTTTCTTTTTCTACACAAGAGATTTGATTCTTTAAAGAATTCAATACAATATTATTAGGTATATTTTCAAGAGAAGCCAGGTATATTCAGTATCACTTAAATAGTACATTATGCCATGTATTTATTACTTTATAAAATACACTGCTAACAAGTAAGACATGAAAATAATCTTTACAAAAAACTAACAGAAAAACTATTTTCATGCACAGGCTTGATTGCATTAATAATTAATGGAAAGCACTTTCACAGGGATATTTAATGGAAAGTTTTTCTTAAGTAAACAGGGAGAAACTCAATAGAAATTGGTAGAAACCAGAGAAAAATAAACTGGTGCCACATGTGTAAACAGTAGAACAATTATATAGTACATTCAACAATGAAAATGGATGTACTATAAATTACAGTAAAACAAATAAACTGTTCCTCAGTAAACAAATATAAAACATAATAGCTAGCAGATTTCCTAGTGTACTAAAGGCAAAGAGGCCTGAAGTTACAGTGGAAGGCGGGAAAAAAAGCTTCAATATAGTCCCTAAACCACAATTCCCTGAAACTGAGACCAAGCTGCGTTTACATGGAGCTCTGACCACAGAGATGTTCCAGTGCAGCGTGTTTCCAGTATAATTTCAATAATACATTCTTTAATTGCCTGTAGCCTCAATGAAACATAACTCACTCAGGATATGTAAGTAAAGTTTCCTACACATTAATAAACACAAAGTAATGGGGGGAAAACAACAAGAAAACATGGCTATAGAAGCCACATACCCTCTTCTGCAGAACTATTGGCGTTATTGCAGGCAGAGTGACTCTTCTCGCACTCAAACTCATGCCTGCTCTTCTTAGAATGATCTCCTCTCGTAGAACAGGGACAAAATGAAAGAAATCTTCTATAGTTACTCCTTGGGAATCTCAGGGCTCGGTGCAAAGAAACAACTAGGAAAGCAATAAATGTCACCCTGCGTATGTGATTCCAATCCACCCAAAGCCAATTAAGGATGGCTGTGGGACAGGACAAGGCAGCAACCAATGAAAGCCCGGAAAACTCTGCCTTTGTCCTTGGAAACACATTCTGATACTTTTGTTTATGATATTTAAAGAACCAGATTAACAGGCATTTAGTTCACTTAACTTTTTTTTCCAAAACACTGCAATTCAATGCCATCTTTGTTGACTAGAAAGTTTTGTCTTTAGTAAAACATTCCAACATATGGCAGATAAGAAGTGTTTACATTGGTCTATTTAAAGTATATAAATAGGCAGATGAACTAAATTTACGTATGCTACTCATAAAATTGATAAATGAGCCCACTGGAATGTATTACAGAGGCACAAAAAAATAATCCTAAAGTTAGAATTGATTAAAAAATCTTAATTTACATGGTTTAATAAAAGATTATCAATATACAAATATGCATGTCATCTCCTAAATGGCTAGAATTTTGTACTTTTTGTTTTTCATCTCCCAAACAACTAAATTTATTGTATTTTGCATTTCATCTCATAAACAACTAAAATTTTTGTACTGAAGCTACATATTTAAATATTCCTGTTTATTACTTAACTAATCAACCTAAAAATAATGTTAAATATAAAAGGGGCATAAGGTATGTATAAATCTAAAATGCTTACTTTTTTAAAAAGTACAGATCTATGTAACTTAGCACATTTCGTTCAATTAAAAGCACTCAAACAATAATCACTGCTCAAAGTAATATCAAAATTTTAATGACAATTTTGCCCTTTTTTTACAATAACTAAAAATTGTATTCTATGTTTAGGGGAGTTGGAGGAGCATCACAACTAAAACACTGCTAGCTAACAAAAAAACTTTCAATAAGGTCTAAATAAAAGGTAAGAGAAACATTTAAAAATGATAAAAAGGTATTGCAATATTAAAGCTAAACTGACTTTTTATAATTAAAAAATCCCTCTTGAACTGACACTTTAATAAGCACCTACTCAGTGCTCCTCAACCATGACACACGGAAGGACCTCCTGACTGCAGCATAGGGCAAACTCCCTGTAATTTCTAGATTACCACACGACTGTTGCAGTCACAAGGCAAAACGGAAAATTCTTGGCAACTCAGACACAAACCTTCCACTTAATTATCTAGAGTGCTATTAGGCAGGATTCAGTTTACTACCTTACACTTGAGGGTGTTTTATATGCATTATGACCTCATATTAGGAAGGAAGGAAGGAAGGGAGGGAGGGAGGGAGGGAGGGAGGGAGGCTGGCTACACACTTTACAAACTCTAGAGTTTCCTACTTTGAATTTCAAAACCTACAATCCCTCATAGCTAAGGGTTACAAAATTCACTTAATATAAAAAAGTCAAAGACACATACCAATAATGAACTACCAGAAAAACTAAGAAAACAACCCCACCCTGACTAGCTGGCTCAGTTACTTCAACACCAACCTCAAAAGCAAAAGGTTACCAGTTTGATTTCTGGTCAGGGCACATGCCTATGTTGCAGGTCAGGTCCCCAGTCGGGGCATATATGAGATTGATGCTTCTCTCTCACACTGAGGTTTCTCTCCTTCTTTCTCTTTCCCTTACCCCCCTCTCTAAAATAAATAAACAAATAAAATCTTTTTAAAAAAGATCTAATTTACAACTGCATCAAAAATAAATAAAATACCTGGAAATAAATTTAACCAAGAAGGTAAAAGACCTGTACTTGGAAATTGATAGGACCTTGAAGAAAGAAATTAAGATGATACAAATAAATGGAAGTATATACCACGCTCATGGATAGGAAGAATTAACATTAAAATGGCCATACTACCAAAAGCAATCTATAGATTCAGTGCAATTCCTATCAAAATACCAAAAGCATATTTCACAAAACTAGAACTAATAACCCAAAAATTTATATGAAACTACAACAAACACTGAGTAGCTACAACAATAATGAGGAAAAAAAGAACAAAACTGGAGAAATCATGCTACTTGATACCAAACTATACCAAAAGGATATAGTACTTAAAACAGCATGGTATGGGCATAAGAACAGACACATAGCACAATGGAACAAAACAGACAGCACAGAAATAAAACCATGTCTCTATGGTCAATTAATATTTGACAAAGGAGGCAAGAACATATAATGAGGTAAAGACAGTCTCTTCAATAAACGATGCTTGGAAAACAACAAATAGATGTAAAAAAATGAAATTAAACCACCTTCTTACACTACATACAAGAATAAACTCCAGTGAATTAAAGACTTAAATGGAAGATTTGAAATCATAAAATTCCTAGAAGAAAATATAAGCAATAAAATCTCAGACATTTCTCTTAGTAATTTTTTTTCTGATATATCTCTTCAGACAAGGGAAAGAAGCAAAAAAGTAAATAAACAAATCAGACTACATAGAACTAAAATGTTTTTGCACAGCAAAGAAATGATGAACAAAATAAAAAGACAACCCACTGAATGGGAGGACATACTTGCCAATAGCACATCTGATAAGAAGTTAATATCCAAAATTTATAAAGAACTCATAGAACTCAACACCAAACAAGCAATTCAATTAAAAAATGGGCAAAACACCTGAATAGACATTTCTTGAAAGACAGACAGATGGCCAGTAGACATGAAAAGATGGTCAACGTCAATAATCATCAGAGAGATGTAAATTAAAACCATAGTGAAATATCACCACAGAATGACTGTCATCAATAAGTCAGCAAACAATGTGTTAGCAAGGATGTGGAGAAAGGGGAACCCTCACGCACTGTTGGTGGAATGCAGACTGGTGGAGCCAGTATGGAAAACAGTATGGAGGTTCCTCAAAAAATTAAAAATGGAACTGCTTTATGACCCAGCAATTCCACTTCTGGGGATTTATCTGAAAAAACCCAAAACACTAATTTGAAAAAATATATGCACCCCCATGTTCAAAGCAGTGTTGTTTACAAATAGCCACTGCTATGGAAGCAACACAACCTAAGCATCCATCAACAGAAAGTGGATAAAAGATATATAATGGAATATTATTTGTTCACAATAAAGAATGAAATTTTACCATTTGCAACAACATGGATGGACCTAGAGGGTATTATGCTAAGTGAAATAAGTCAATCAGGGAAAGATAATTACCATATGATTTCACTTACCTGTAGAATTTTAAGAACAATATAAACAAATAAAACAGAAATGGACATAGATACAGAGAATAGACCGATTGCTGTCAGAGGGGAGGAGGGTTTGGAGACTGGAAAAATGCTGAAGGGATTGAGAAGTATAGATTGGTAGTTATAAAATAGTCACAGGGATGTAAAGTACAGCATAGGGAATATAGCCAGTAATATTGTAATAACTATGTATAGTGTCAGATATGTGCTGAAAATATCAGAGGAACACTTTGTAAAGTATATGATTATCTAACCACTATGTGTACACTATGTTGAAACTAATACAAATTAATATTGAATGTAAACTGTGATTTAAAAAACTTGAATGTGAAACAAAGTTAAAAAAAAGTCACATCTAGTTTGGAGTCATTCATTTGATCTTTATCCGGTTAGATTTGTTATTGTCTTTAAAAATGAGATGCAAATTAAAACTAGAATGAGATATCACCTTACACCTGTCAGAATAGCTACCATCAATAAATCAACAAACAACTAGCGCTGGTGAGGACATGGAGAACAGAGAACCCCAGTGTACTGCTGTTAGTAATGGAGATTGGTATAACCACTGTGGAAAACAGTATAGAGTTTCCTCAAAAAATTAAAATGTAACTGCTTTTTGACCCATTGACCCCACTTCTGGGAATATACCCTAAGAATCCCGAAACACCAATGAGAAAGAATCTATGCACCTTCATATTCGTAGCAGCATTATTTACAATATACAATAGCCAAGATCTGGAAACAGCCCAAGTTCCCATCAGTAGAAGAGTGAATAAAAAAGCTTTTGTGCATCTGTACAATGAAATACTACCTGGCTGTATAAAAGAACTAAATCTTACCCTTTGCAACAGCATGGATGGACCTGCACATCATTATGCTATGTGCAATAAGCTAGTCAGAGAAAGACAAATACCATATGATCTCACTTATATGTGGAATCTAATCAATAAAATAAACTGATGAACAAAACAGAACCAGAGGCATGGATACATGGAACAGACTGGTAGCTGTAAGATGGGAGGGTGTTGGTAGGGGACGGACTAAATAAAAGATGAAGAGTTCGCCAAAGAATATATACATGCATAGCCCATGGACACAGACAGTAGAGTGTGGAGAAGGCATTTGGGGTGGGGGCAGGAAAGGGACCTGGGTAGAGGTAGGCAAAGGGCGGGAGATGGGGGACATTACTAATAGTGTCAACAATAAAAATAAATAAATAAACCGAGAAATAGATAGATAGATAGATAAATAAATAAATAAATTGATTAATTAATTAATTAATTAAAACTTCCAACAAAAATCTACTAATACTGGGAAAGGAGTCACCATTTGTGAACTAAAGAGCTGGTTTAACCATTTTGGCAGAGTAACAATAACAAAGCCCATAGTAATTATGTATTTTCAAGATTGTTACCTGTATTTACTTTTTCTTTCCTCTTTTCTCCATTTAGTATTAGAATATCACAATGAAATGTAATCTCTAGTCTCAAAATATGTGTTTTCATCAAGATCAAAGAAATTTATCCACTAAATCATGAAGCAAAGTACCCACCAAGTGCCAGGCACTGAGTTAGATGGTAAAAACATATTGATGAATAAGGTGTGTTTGCTGATTCATAGTGGAATAGAGATATCTGTTTATAGTTGTTTATTTTTTCTTTTTATAATTTTTTATTTTTAAATATTTTAAAATATATTTTAAATAAAATATTTTTAAATATATTTTATTGATTATGCTATTACAGTTGTCCCATTTCACCCCTTTATTCCCCATACTATTCCCAATCTCCCCCTGTCTATTTTGTACCTACCATTTATGTATCTTATTCCCTGTACCTTTTCCCCCATTCTCACTCCTCTCCCCCGCCCCACTGATAATCCCCCATGAGATCTCCATTTCTGTGACTCTGTTCTAGTTGTTTGCTTAGTTTGTTGTTTTTAGTTTCAGTTGTTAATAGTTGTGAGTTTTTGTCATTTTACTGTTTGTATTTTTGATCATCTTCTTTGTCTTAAATAAGTCCCTTTAACATTTCATACAATAAGGGCTTGGTGATGATGAACTCCTTAACTTGACTTTATCTGGGAAGTAGTTTATCTACTGTTCCATTCTAAATGATAGGTTTGCAGGATAGAGTAATCTTGGATGTAGGTCTTTCCCTTTCATGATTTGAAATACTTCTTTCCAGCCCTTTCTTGCCTACAAGGTTTCTTTTGAGAAATCAGCTGATAGCCTTATGGGCATTCCTTTGTAGGTAAGTGTCTCCTTTTCTCTTTCTGCTTTTAAGATTCTCTCCTTATCTTTCATCTTGGGTAATGTAATTATGATGTGCCTTGAAGTGTTCCTCCTTGGATCCAACTTCTTTGGGGCTCTCTGAGCTTCCTGGACTTCCTGGAAGTCTATTTCTTTTGTCAGATTGGAAAAGTTTCCCTTCATTATTTTTCCAAGTAAGTTTTCTATTTCTTGCTCTTCCTCTTCTCCTTATGGCACCCCTATGATGACTCATAGGGGTTGTCCCAGAGGTTCCCAAGACTTTCCTCATTTTTTCTGAAATCTTATTTCTTCATTCTGTTCTGGTTGAATGTTTATTTCTTCCTTCTGCTCCAAATTGTTGATTTGAGTCCCAGTTTCCCTCTCTTCACTGTTGGTTCTCTGTACATTTCTCTTCATTTCACTTGGCATAGCCTTCACTTTTTTCCCCACTTTGCAACCATACTCAACCATTTCTGTGATTTCACATACTCAACCATTTCACTGATTACCAGTGTTTTGAACTCTGTATCTGATCGGCTGGCTATCTCTTCATCACTTAGTTCTATTTTGGGAGCTTTGATCTTTCATATTTGGGTCATATATTTTTTTTTTTGTCTCAGCATACCTGTCACATAGTAAGGGGCAGAGCCTTAGGTATTCACAAGGGCAGGGCAACTCATGTCAATGCATTGTAGTGGTGTATGTAGGGGAGGGGTCCAAGAGGGAACAGTGGTGCTTGCTTGCCTCTCTGCCAGTTTTTAGTCACTTCCCATATAACCCACAAGCACCCTGGGCCCTGCTGGTGCCAATTCCCAGGTGGGTGGCTTTATGTACATTCTAGGACATCTCTCCAGTGAACTCTCTTGTGAGGCTGGGAGTTTCTCCCACCCCACAAACACCACAGGATTTTACAGTCAGAGATTTTGAGGCTTTATTTCCCCACGCTGGAACCCTGGGTTGTGTGGTCTGTCTCGTTCCCCAGTTGTTCATCCTGGTTTATCCACACACAAATGTGGTACCACCAGGTTTGCCAGCCACCGCCTCACCCACCCTGGTCCTCTAGCCACTGCCTTGCTGTGTGTCCTCTCAACCCCATCTGCCTGTCTCTGCCACTCCTACCAGTCTGAATGAATATATCTTCTTTAACTCCTTGGTTCTTGGACTTCCATACAGTTTGCTTTACTAGCAGTTGTGGTTATTTTTGTTTTTAAATTTCTTGTTGTCCTTCGTTTGGTTGTGCAAGGAGCAATGTGTATGTACCTACACTTCCAACTTGGCCCAAAGTGTTTATACTTGTTTTTTAAAATCATACTCAGGAGTGGGCTAAGTAAGTCTAACAGTAATTAAATGACAAATAGCAGGGATGTGCCAAGGCTGGAGAAACTACACATCAGAGGTGAGATCACGGCAGGCTTCACAAAAGAAATGGTGTCTGTTTGAAATGTGAAAAGGGGAAAAGAATATGCAGAATTTGATAACTGATGTGATATTGACTGATGTTCTCAAAGCCAACTCCAAGGTTTGAATCTAGGTATACGGAAATCAAAGATGCTATTTTATATCACACTATGGAGCTTTTTAAACACTACACTGAATCTTTTAAGTCAAAATGATGTCCATAATTTTGTCTGTACTTATTATGCAGCCTGCCTGCTCTATAATGGCTTCATAATATTTGACAGACAACTAACTGCTGACTTGTGATATGTCATCTCTTTGAAACACTAGAAAACTGAAGTTCATTATGTTTTCAGTGCAAACCACAAAGAGTCAGGCATTCTTTGACTCTGTGACCAAAAAGGTATCTGTCTTTGAGAATGAAATTTACATACACTTTTCATAGTCAACGGGCTGAAAGACTGTGATGACATCCAAACTTAATACAGACAGTCTCATTTTCCCATAAGCCTTCTTCAGTGTTCATATCAACCCTGCCTTTAGCTCACTTCCTACTTACTGCAGGCCCTGACTCAAAACTTAACTTTTTTCTCATTACTATAAATGACTTTCACACTCACTAGCCTTGTCACCTGAGCCTTAATTTCCTCAGCTGCTGCAAAAAGAGGATAAAAAGATATGGCCAACAATTTTGGAACTGCTGTGAGGATTAAGGAAATCAAGTTTGTGTAAGGACTAGAAGAGCCCAAGCAGGTGCTTAAAAAACACCCCTTGAACTCCTACTGCAAAGTACTAGACCTAAAATGTGTTCTCCTTATACAATCACAAGTCTTTATTTTGAAAAATGAAATTTTGACGTAACAGCATTTTGAACTTAATATAGCATGGTGAGTAATGGAGTACTATAGAATAGTACTGCCCATTATTTTGTTTTTGCTCAATATTTTGAGAGAATGAGTGAATTTTGCCTCTCAACATGTGCATATCAAGGGTTCAATGTGAATTAAAGAATAACAAAAATAACTATTATGATGATTATTAACAATATATATGTGAGCAACCAATGAGCCAGGCACTGAGCTAGTTTTCATGTAATCTTCACGGGTCTGAGGAAGGCACTAGCTATTCAACAGATGATGAAACTAAGGTCAAATGAGCAAAATGGTCTCAGACAGAAGTACACATTGAACAAGAATTGTTCAAGTTCACAAAATATATAAGCCAATAAGCCAACATGAAAACTGCATCTGGCCATCTCTAAGACACTCTACCCTTCTAAGCCAACAATATTTTCTCCCATACTGTACTACATAATTTGATATATTATTAGAATTATCTGTCATCCTCAATAGCTCTCGTTTCTGATGTATCTAAGTGTTTGTTTCACTAACTCAATAAATATGTATTGAGGGCCTTACTATATGTAAAATACTATGCCATTTGCTATGAGAAATTAAAAAGTGATCAATTTCTGATTTCTAATTACCAAAGGGGTTGATGCATGGTGACAAACTAGTCACAGTGGTGTACAAGTTGGGATATGGGCATGAGGACAGCCAACTTCTAAGTTCCAGGAGCGCCTTCCAAACTACTTCTCCCATTCAACAAAAGCTTGCTGGAGTTCCCAAAAGCAGATTCTGTATTCCCATCTCTTTGTAATGTTCACGCACTAAAACCCACAAATCTTTCAAAGCCCAAGACAAGCCACATCTCTTCCGACAGTTTCAATGATAACACATCCTTCAAACATCTCTATTTTTTTTCCAGAAGTAACGTTAGAATTAAGAAGCAGAATAGGAAAGACAATTAGCACATTAATTGTCTAGTAAGTGTGAGACACTTAATGTGTTATTTCATTTTATTCTAACACACCTGTCAAGCAGGTATTATTTAATCCCATTTTACAGATTCAAACCACATGCATCTTTTCCACATTGTCTCTTTACCATTTATCATATACTAGTTCAGTCAAGCTTCAGCTACCGTTGCTTATGTGTATGCACTTTATTATCATTTGAAATGTAGGGTATGGACATGTCTAACTTCTCTTTAACCAAAACACTGTAAATTTAGTGGATTTCTAATAGAAAAAAAAACATGCTATAAGGCAGAAAAATGCTTTTTGATTGCTAAGTGCTAAAAATACTTCTTTAGCCAACCAATCAACCAATCTCCTGCTATACACAAAACATACCTGCTCTGCCTCTTCACTTTCCCCCGTACAGGGTGCTATCCTGCTACCCATTTGGGGTAACTCATTGTCTATCCAGGACCATTATCTCCCTCAAAGATGTAGATGAAAATTCACTGCTCTACTGCCTTTAGATAGAGGAAGAGGTCATTCCTCTAGCTAAATTACATCATTCCTTGTTTTGGACTTTTTTAGGACTTAAATCTTTGCCATTTTTCATGCCTTGCTCTGTACTTACTAACACTCTGCTTTGATAACTAATAAATCCTTTAATTGGCCTTATTTTGGGCCTAACAAAAAATAAAATCCTTAAGGGTTGGACCCATGCTCTAATCTCTGCTGCTCCCAGAATATCTGGCTGAGTGCTCTCCCTGTACACAGTAGGCATTATGTTCACGCACAATCAATGTGGAAAGATTAGTCACTCCGGTTACATAGAGAACAAGTCTCCTTTTTATCATAACAATTACTAGCCTTATGATTTATTCTGAACAAAAGCACACAGTATTCTTCACAAAAACATCTGGATATGTTTTTGCTATGTGACATAGTTCTGTTAGTAGTTAGTAGTGTGAAAACTAAATTTAACTGTTGTTCTGAGGACACCAGTTTCATTAAAATCTTAAAATATTTTGTCATAGTAATTAGTCTAAATCTTTAGACCTAAACTGAGTACGTCTAGTTTTACCTGCTCAACTAACTTCTCCTAAGACCCTTTGCTACCCTGGCCATATGACATGGCATCAGTCTTCATACTCAATGAGCCTGATCTAACCTACTTCTATCTTATTTTTCCCCTCTCTTCTAACAGCTATTTCCTTCTGACAGGATTTCTCATTGATATGAACTCTTAACAGAAAACTTCTTCTTTCAAAGAAATCACTAAATGACTTATAATCTCAAGTGATGGTAAATATTAGCAACCCACCATTCATTCAAGTATTTAAAAAGTGCCCATTTTTCTACACCTGACAGTTTTCTAGAAGCATTATGACTACCTATCGAAGAATTACTATCAGCAGGAGAGCAGAAGGACAGTTATAAAAATAATTACAAAATGCATTAAGTTCCATAAGCAAGTATAAATAAAGTGCTGGAACCACAAAAGAGAAAGAGTAGAACTTCACCATGAGGTAGCAGACGTGTTCCCCAAATAGACACAGGATTCAAGAATGAAGGCAATCCCAGATAAAGGAAACATATACAAAGATGAGTCTGGAAAAACATCAAGGGAGTGACCAGCAAGAAGAGTCATACTGAAGAATTTAGCTTTTGTTCCCGAAGGTAGTAATATTGCATAAATTGTGAATATTTTTCAATCCTTACCCAAGGATATGCTTATTGATTTTAGAGTGAGAGGAAGGGAGAGAAAGAAAGAGAAACACACAGATTGGTTGCTCCCTATATGCACCTTGACCAGGGAGAATACCCACAACATAGGTATGTGATCTGACTGAGAATTGAACCTACAACCATTTGGTGTATGTGATGATGCTCCAGGCTAGGGCTGATAAGCTGTAAATTTTATCTCAGTTTTAAAGATGAATTGCATTGTTTAGAATTGCATTCTAGTTACAGAATAGTAACTAGAAGCAAGGAAAATAGAAAGACCTAAACAAACCAAATGAAAAAAATCATACTACCAGATTAGAAAGAAGTCAAGATTTCAGAGCTAACAAAGAGGTAGAAACAGCAGGATCAGGTAACCATTTGATCAGGTATGAACAAATACATACAAAAAGCATTAATTTGTTCCTGTATATGAGCTTACAAAGTAAGTTATAAATTTAAAAAGTATAGGCTATAAAACATAAACATCTTGTCTAAACTCTTCGGATTTTAGATACTTAAAGACATTCTTAAGGAAAAAAGTCATTGATATTTTAGAGAGATGACATCAGGAGAACAATCTAAAACAACTTCCTTCAAAACTTTCTTCATATCCCCTAAGCCTAAAGACAATGAGAAAAAGAAGAGGAAAAGAAAAAGAAAAATTATGTTCTTGCTAAGAAAGGAAACCTTTTTTTTTTTCAAATAAACTGTGATGGGATATAAGAAAGTTACCTTCAGTAAACCATTAACTTAAAAAATTTTCTAGAAGTTGAAAAATTATTGGGACTAAATTGATAAGACTATAGGAAATTATAGCAAGAATTTATATATCAGAGAAGTGAGATGAAGACAGATACAAGAAATTAGAGTATACATCGAAAGAATCTAAGCTCATTATAAATATTATGTAAGTATTTACTTAAAAGAAAGGATCGCAGAGGCAAAGGCAACCCAGAACTTCCAAGACAAAAAAAAAAAAGGAGAAGACATGAAAAAGGACATAAATGTGAACCCCCTCAAAAAATGAGAGTCATTTCAGACAAAAAATTAGAATTTTTTAGAGATCTAACTAACTGAACTCCTCAGATGGGGTCAAGATTTAAGGTGCTATAGTACTGAAAAATAGAAGGCTCTGCTATGTAACAGTAGCAATTAAAGAACCATATCAATCTCGGATATTACAAATAGTATGGAAATATAAAAACATAAAATATTATTATATAATAAACAAAGTTAAAAACTAATAAGGAGTATGGGAGATAAAGTTCAGTGTCTCATATAATATGAAGAAAAAAATCAAAGAAATGAAAAAAAGGAAATAAACCATGTAGGCACAATCCCAAAAGATTAATACATACAGAATATGAATTAAAGAAAGAGTAAAAAAAAAGTGGAAATTTTTTTTAAAAAAGAGGTGGGAGGAAAGTTACATGAGCTGATGAAAGTTACAAATCTTTAAATTAAAATTAATTTGAATGAAAAAATAGTAGAAATGTGACAACTTCAAAGAAAAAAAATTGATAACCACTCCTGAAAGAAGAATTAATGTTAACTGTAGGGTATGAGAATTAGACTGGTATCAGAATATTATCTGATTTCTCACCAATACCCCTCATTAACACAAACACACAAAAAAATAGAAACCACAGGAAACCAGAAATCCATCCTTGCAGGGAACACTGCAACTCTGTAGCAGCGAAAAGTCATCATGTTAAGAAAAACTTCATACCTTCTTATTTCCATTAGCTTAGAAGAAATAGATACAAAAACATTCAAACACAAATGAGGAATATCGTTTTTACTTAGTACAATGACCATGGCTGTCTCCTCATAACCTCCCAGAAACATGTTCCAAAAAAACACACCCACTTTAAAGATGAAAAATAAAGTGGAACCATCATGGATCGAATCTATGCAAACATAGCATGAATAAGAAAGAAAGGAGAAAAAGTAGAGGAAAAACAAATGAAAAAAGAAGAGGGCTATTACAAGAAAAGCTCGGCCAAAGATCCAATTAAAATTAAGATCACTTCCAGTAAAGATGGTAGCCTACTAGGTAAACATGGCCTGCCTTCTCACATAACCACACCAAAATTACAACTAAATTATAGAACAACCATCACACAGAATCGGCAGAAATTGAGTTGAATGGAAGTCTGACAACTAGGGAATTAAAGAAACCACATCCACCCAGACAGGAAGGAGGGGGTAGAGACTTGGAACTAGCTGCTCCTACACCCACATGCAGTAGATAAAAATCAGGAGAGATATCTCAGCAGCAAGAAGTCTCAGCTACATGCCAAGCCCCCCAGCCAGAGTTCCAGTGTTAGAAGATAAGTGCCAATAACTTCTGGCTCCAGAACATAGCATGTACTGAGTTCGTAGAAGAAAATTCTGGAGTCCCAAGCAGTTCCTCTTAAAGAACCCACACATGGACTCACCTACTCAGACTCATTACCTTTGAGTTCCAGCACTGGGGTAGCAACTTGAAAGTCAGCAGTGGCATACAGGGATAAACTGAGTGGCTCACATCAAGGCAGGAGGTAGGGGACATCTTTCTACTGGATATAAAGGTGGGCACAGCCACAGAGCTGGGTGCCATATCTGAGATTCCATCAACCTGGCTAACACTGTTTGCTCCCCCTTGGAAATCCCCTGAGGCTCCATCCCACCCAACTGACAGCTGTTAATAGTAGCTTTTCCATATGAATGGCTGGTCTTGGCACAAGTTTCAGAACTTCCTAAATCCTGTCAAGCAAGCCATAGCTGGCCTCAGTGAGCGCCCAGGCCCCTCACCTCTTGCTAAGTGGCCCTAAGCACAGCACTAGCAGCAGTGAGCCTAGATTCACAATTAGACTTCTCCTGGGATTCTCCAAGTCCATCACAAGTAACAACCATCTCAGATTCCTCTGTACCTCAGGCAGGACAGTCCCAGGCAAAACACAGGTGGGGGTTGATTGTGGCCTACACCACCCAGGAAACCTCAGTGCCAGCACAACCAGTGGACAGCTACAGACCATGTTGGAGCACCACCACTCTGACCCTGCATGGCTCATCCTCCAGAGAGGGTGGAGGCTGGTTGTCAGTGGGCACAGCCAGCCCTTGCAACTGACTGGCCTTGGTAAATCCCTTCCAATGACCTGCCAACAGCAACCAATGCTCAACTATAAAATGAGGTTATACTCAGGCCACATGAAGGACACACCGTAAGTATCCAGCTTGGGTGATAGGGGAGGCTGTGCCAGGGGACCCTACAGGACACCTACATAAGGTCACAATACCAAGACAGGGAGTCATAGCAGCTCAGCCTAATACATAAAAACAAACACAGGGAAGCTGACAAAATGGAGAGACAAAGCAACATAGCCCAAAAGAAAGAACAGATCAAAAGTCCAGAAAAAAGAACTAAACAAAATGGAAATAAGCAATCTATTGTGTGCAGAGTTCTACACACTGGTTATAAGGAAGGTCAAGGAACTTAGCGAGAACTTCAACAGCATAAAAAAGATCCAGTCAGAAAAGGATACACTATTAATATAAAGAACAATTTACAGTGAAACAACAGGAAAGTAAATAAAGCTGAGAATCAAATCAATGAATTGGAACATAAGGAAGAAAAAACAACCAATCAGACCACCAAGAAAAAAGAATGCAGAAAAATAAACCTAGTATAAACAGCCTCTGGGACAACTTCAAGTGTTCCAACATTTGCATTACAGGGGTACTAGAAGGAAAAGTGGAGGAGGGAGAAATTGGAAATCTATTTGAAAAAAATAATGAAAGAAAACCTCCCTAGTTTGGTGACGGAAATAGACATGCAAGTGCAGGATGCACAGAGAGTCCCAAGCAAGATGGACAAAAAGAGGCTTACTCCAAGATACATCATAATTAAAATGCCAAAGGTATAGATAGAGAGAGAATCTTAAAAGCAGCAAGAGTAAAGCATTTAGTTACCTACAAAGGAGTTCCCATAAGACAGTCAACTGATTTCTCAAAAGAAAACTTTACAGGCTAGAAGGGATTGGCAAGAAATATTCAAAAGTCATGAAAAGCAGGGACCTACAGCCAAGATTGCTCTACCCAACAAAGATATCATTCAGAATTAAAGAGCTTCCCAGACAAGATAAAAACAAAGGAGTTCTTCACCACCAAACCATTATTATATGAAATGTTAAAGGGACTCATTTGAGAAAAGACGATCAAAACTATAAGCAATAAAATGGTGATAAATACATACATGTCAACAATTGGATCTATAAAGAAAACTAAGCAAACTAGAAAAACAGATAGAATCATGGATATGGAGAGCATTTTGATGGCTGCCAGATGGGAGGCAGTGTAGAGGAATGGGTAAGGAGGTGAGGGGATTAAGAGGGAATTAAGAATAGCCATAGGGATGTAAAGTACAGTATAGGAAATGGAGTAGCCAAAGAATTTATTCACATGAGCCACGGACATGAACAACAGTGAACAACAGTGTGGGGTGCCTGAAGGAGTGGGGGTGGTGGTATGTGGAGGGGGCAAATGGGGAAAAACTGGGACAACTGTAATTGCATAACCAATCAAGTATCATTTAAAAACTTAAGGTCATATGTTAAACCAAGAATAGTAATAATAAACAAAATCATATCTGCTCACACACAAGGCAGAAAACTGAAAGCATAAGAAATACCAAGAAAGTAAGAGGACATGAAACATCAGATTGCAGAGCTCAAGAGACATAACTGCTATGTATTGAAATCCATAATGAAATCAGAGTTCAGCTAAATAGATGACAGATACAAGAACAGCAGCCAAAGAAAGAGAAAAACCACTATAAATTAAAGAAGTTTTAGAAACAGAGATCTAAAGAAAAAGAGATCTAAAGGATATCTATATGATACATGTAACTGGAATTTCCACAGAAGAAAACCAAAATATTGGAAAACAATAAATATGTAAAGATAAAACATATGAAAAGTTTTTGTAATAAAATATTTATTTAAAGGGCAACCAGTCCCCTAGAAAAACTTGTTCTAATAGTCAACAGTAAGCTACCTAGTAAAGTTAAAGTTAAAAAATCCTTTGGAATACAAGACAAGAAAGCTCTGGTATCTTATAAATAGTGGTGGTTGTGGGGGATGGGGGAGGATTGTCTCTGTTATTGTATTTCTCCAAGAATATTGAAATACAGGTTTCAGTAGACTCCTCTAGTTACTCTACTGGATGGAATAATGATTGTAAAATTCTTGGGATAAGAAAATTTATATGAGATTTTTAAATTCAGCCAAGCTCATTAATTATAAAGGCAACAAACAATGTGCAAAAGTTCTAAACATGTGCAAACACACAATATCTTGGTCCCATGGGATCTTCTTCAGGAATCTACTAAAAGGTTAAACTGCAGTCATCTAAGAGATGGTTGGAAAAATCGGAGGAAAAAGACTAGAATAAACATTGAAACTAATTATGGAACTAAATTCCTATGCAATTGTGTTCCTATAATAAAATATAAGTAATATATGCCTTAATAATGCAGAAATGATACCTGCCCCCACAAAAGATAAAAGCTGAAGGAGGAAGAACATGGAATGTTACTGAGATCAAAAGACATTATTTCAAACTGACAAATCACAGGAGAATTTAAGTAAATGATTTTACAATTCTAAAATTAACTAGTAGAAGAGGGGAGAGAAGTAGGAAAAATATTAATTTTATCATTACTCCTCAGAGGGAGATTGAGAGTTTTAAAAAATAAAAGGATTAAGGGTCTTCATACAGTTATAGTCATAATGACAATAGAGATATCAACCTTTCTAATTAAAAGCGCATAAAGCTAAGAAAGAACAAATTGTAAAATTTCTTCAAAACTCATATTTAAAAACATACTGTGAAATAATGTAACAGTATTAATACCAAACTTTTATTTATCTCTGTAACTATGAGAGAGCTAAAGTTTCCACATAAATCATAAAGGAGATTCCATTCTATTGGTGGGAAAGAGACCCCAATGCCCAAGTGATTCAGTGTGAAAGCAAAGGAATGGGTTGGGGTAAGAAAAGAAAGAAGGAAGGATAGAGAATGAGAAGAGGAAGGGAGGGAGGAGGGAAGAAAATAACCACAGTCCATTATCTTGCAAGGTTGAACTCAGAACAGAAAAGCATTAAGCAACCAATCAAAAGAACTTTGTAAAGTTGAATGGTGGGATTCACAATAAAAAGTATTATGAATACTTAAGCCTCATGGAATACATGTGTATAAAACACAGTACAGGGAATATGAGGAAAAATATAGAAACATTATTAATAGGCTATTATCCAATCCCCACAAACCATGAAGCAACAGTGGATTAAAAAGTAAGTATATGAAAATTTAAATAGGTTAATATAATTAATAACAGATTTAACTGTCATGTATTAAACTGCAAGGTTAAATCAAAGAATATAACTTCTTTTTGAGAGAGTGGATTAAAAACGAAAAACTTGGTCAAAATAAAATCCCATCATAGTATAAACACATCTTATCCTTAAACACATCCTTAAATACATCTACTAATAAACAAGAGTGAAAATAAATTCGTTAACATCCAAAAATTAGAAAATATTATTAAAATAAGTAAAGAAATAGCTACTGAAAAATCTAGGGAGAGAAAAGAAAAACATACTAATAAACAAAATGAGAACACACACCAGAAAAATGAATAAGCAATTAAAAGAAAGTTAAGAAAATGATTCTGGTCTAGAAGGAGGCATAGGTAGAAATCCTTTGCTTCCTCGCAAAACCGAAAGGACAATAAACAACCAGAACTGCCAGAAAACTGACCTGTATGTAAGTCTGACAACCAAGAAGTTAAAGAAGATACGTTCGTCCAGACAGGGAGAAGAGGAGGAGACAAGCAGTGTGGGCAGAGAGGATGAGCGGGAAGGTGGTAGCTGGTGGGCAGAACCACATTTGCATGTGCATAAACCAGGAGGAACTAGGGAGTGAGACAGACTGTGCAACTCAGGGTTCTAGCACCAGGAAATGAAGTCTCAAAACTTCTGGCTATAAAAACCTTTGGGGCAGGAGAAATTCCCAGTCTCGCAGGAGAGTCCACCAGAGGGACCCAGGGGTCCTAGAATGTACATAAACCCACCCACTCAGAATCAGCACCCGGAAGGCACAATTCGCTTGTGGGTAGCAGGAGAAGTACTGAAAGTGGGGTGAGAGCTGAGCAAGTAGCATTGTTCCCTCTCGGACCCCTCCCCTATATACAGTGTCATAATGCAGTGACATGGGTTGCCCTGCCCTGGTAAATACCTAAGGCTCCACCCCTAAAATGTAATAGGTGCACTGAGAAAAAGAAATATGGCCCAAATGAAAGAACAGATCAAAAGTCCAGAAAAAGAGCTAAGTGATGAGGAAATAGACAACCTATCAGATGCAGAGTTCAAAACACTGGTAATCAGGATGCTCACAGAAATGGCTGAATATGGTCCCAAAATAAAGGAAGAAGTGAAGGCTATACAAAGTGAATTAAATACATAATTTATCAACAGTGAAGGGAAGAAAACAGGGACTCGAATCAACGATTTGGAACAGAAGGAAGAAATTAAACATCCAACCACAACAGAACGAAGAAACAAGAATTCAAAAAAAATGGAGAGAGACCTGGGAACCTCTGGGACAACTTTAAATGTTCCAACATCCGAATCATATGGTGCCTGAAGGAGAAGGCGAAAAGCAAGAAATTGAAAACTTAGTTGAACATATAATGCAGGAAAACTTCCCCAATTTGGCAAAGGAAATAAACTTCCAGGAAGTCCAGGAAGCTCAGAGAGTCTCAAACAAGTTGGATTCAAGAAGAAACACACCAAGACACATCATAATTAAGTTATCCAATATTAAAGACAAGGAGAGAATCTTAAAAGCAATAAGAAAAAAGGAGACAGATACCTACAAAGGAGTTCCAAGGAGACAGATACCTACAAAGGAGTTCCTATCAGACTATCAGCTGATTTCTCAAAAGAAGCCTTGCAGGCAAGAAGGGGCTGGAAAGAAGTATTCAAAGTCATGAAAGGCAAGGACCTACATTCAAGATTACTCTATCTAGCAAAGCTATCATTTAGAATGGAAGTACGGATAAAGTGCTTCCCAAGTAAGGTCAAGTTAAACGAGTTCATCATCATCAATCCTTTATTATACTAAATGTTAGAGGGACCTATCTAAGAAAAAAAGATCAAAACTATGAACAGTAAAATGATAACAAACTCACAACTATCAACAACTGAACCTAAAAAACAAAAACAAAATCAAAGCAAACAACTAGAATGGGAAGAGAATCACAGAAATGGAGATCACATGGAGGGTTATCAGTGGGGAGTGGGAGGCAGAGAATGGGGGAAAGGGTACGGGAATAAGAAGCATAAATAGTAGGTATAAAATTGACAGGGAAAGTTAAGAATAGTACGGGAAATAACAAAACTAAAGAACTTGTATGTATGACCCATGGTCATGAACTAATGTGGGGGAATGCTGGAGGCAGGGGTATGCAAGGTGAAGGGAGAGACAGAGGAGAAAAATAAACAGGATAACTGTAATAGCATAATCAATAAAATATACTTAAAAATAAGAATTAAAAAAGAAACTACTTCCCTCAATTGTATGCAAATAAAATCTAGATGAAAAGGAACATACTCTAGAATAATACTATTTACAAGAATTAAATAAATTCTTGTAATTTATTTAAAAAAGAAAAAAAGAAAAAAAGAAAATTCAAAGACAACAGTTACCATAGAAGAAAGTAAGTGGTCAACCTGGCCAGGGGCTCAGTTGTTTGGAACATCGTCCTGTGCACCAAAGGGCTGCATTTTTGATCCCCAGTCAAGGCACATACCTAGGTTACAGGTTGGACCTCCAGCCAGGGCACACACAGGAAGCAACTGACCAATCTTTCTCTCTCACATCAATGTTTCTTTCTCTCTCTCTTCCCTCCCCAACCCCTAAAAATCAATAAATATATTCTCAGGTGAGGATTTAAAAAGACAAGAAAGAGAAAACAATACTTTTTTTTATTATTTTATTAATCATTGTTCATATACAGTTTTCTCCTTTTTACTCCCAATACAGTCCCCCCTCCCACCCTCCCCACTTCCCTCCCATTACCACCCTCCCCTTAGTCTATGACCATGTGTCCTTTAAGTTTGTTCCTGTGAACCCTTCCCACTGTCCCCTTAAATTCCCTCTTCTCTCCCCTGTGGACACTGTCAGTCTATCCTCTATTTCAGTGTCTTTGGTTACATTTTGCTTGTTTCTTTGTTTTGTTATTTAGGTTCCTGTTAAAGGTGAGATCATATGGTATTTGTCTTTCACTGCCTGGCTTGTTTCACTTAGCATAATGTTTTCCAGCTCCATCCAAGCTGTTGCAAAGGGTAGGAGCTCCTTCTTTCTTTCTGCTGCATAGAATTCCATTGTGTAAATGTACCATAGTTTTTTTGATCCATTCATTTACTGATGGGCATCTTGGTTGCTTCCAGCATCTAGCTATTATAAATTGTGCTGCTATGAACATTGGGATGCATAGGTTCTTTTGAATTGGTGTTTTAGTATTCTTAGGGTAGAGTCCCAGCAGTGGAACTGCTGGGTCAAAAGGCAGATCCATTTTTAGTTTTCTGAGGAAGTTCCATATTGCTTTCCATAGTGGTTGTACCAGTCTGCAGTCCCACCAACAGTGCACTAGGGTCCCCTTTTCTCCACAACCTCTCCAACACTTGTTGTTTGTTGCTTTGTTTATGATGGCCATTCTGTCTGGTGTGAAGTGGTATCTCATTGTGGTTTTAATTTGCACCTCTCTGATAGCTAGCGATATTGAACATCGTTTCATGTGTCTTTGGATTTTCTGTATGTCCTCCTTGGAGAAGTGTCTGTTCAAGTCCTTTGCCCACTTTTTAATTGGATTCCTTGTCTTCTTAGAGTGCAGTCGTGTAGTGTAAGTTCTCTATATATTTTGGAGATTAGACCCTTGTCTGAGGTGTCATTGGCAAATATGTTTTCCCATACAGTTGGTTCTCTTTTAATTTTCATAGTGAGAAAACAATACTTTTAAATAAAAAGCTAGAAAACAATGCTACAACTTTGTTTTAAAAAAAAAATAAAGAAAAAAGAAATCCGTGAAAGAGCTACTCCAAAAAAAAAGTAGCCCAGTCCTAAATATTTTTTTTTGTAACAGAGAAATGTTTTATAACCTTTAAGGAACAAATAATTTCTATGCTATTTGAACTATTTCAGAGTAAAGAAAATGTACAATTATAGCCAAGGAAGTTAGAATAACAGAGGGTTTTGCATAGCTGATGTACTATAAAACTGTAGTCATTCAAGTTCTAAAAGGTACTCACAAATCTATGTGTATATACAACAGCTGAAATGAATGGAAAAAAAAAGATGACACACCCAAAAAGGCTAACTATATCCATATTTGTAAACAAAAGATGTAGATGCTTTACTGTTAAGAAAAACCACAGACTCAAAATGGCATCACAGACTTATCTGACTTTATCTCAGTTGTGACCTTCACCAGAAATGTAATCTTAATTACCAAGTATTAAATTTTCTGGTCAACACCAATGATGTAATCCCTCTCTACCCAACAACCACCAAAAAGAAGCAATCTATCTACCTGATAAAACCCTGGACCTCCCCACAAAAAAGAAAAAGAAAAGAGTTCCTAACCTAAAAATTATCTTTCCTTTTCTTTTGCTAAAAATTCCCTGTTACACCCTTCTTTCTATAAATCTTCCACCTTGTACAACCCCTTGGCTCACTCATCTAGATGTTTGATGAGATGATCACTTAATAAAACTCATTAGATCTTCAAATTCACTCCATGGAATTTTGTTTTTAACATGACCCAACATGACACAGTAAAAAAAGGACTCCAAAATTAGAAAGCTAAAGAGAAATTTCTAACAATTAACTAATTTATAAACACATTAGAAGAAACAATCAAAGAATAATTGAATAATCTTAGGGTAGGAAACACCCCCCTAAATCAGAGCTAGAAGCCATAAAAAAAATCAACAAATTTAACTCATAAATATTTTGATGTTTACAGTACAAAGACATACATACAATGAAAATGCAAGACACAGATTGCAAAAATATATGTGCAACTTATTTAATATCCAGGATATGCAGAGTTCCTAAAAATTAACAGAAAAAAATAAATAACATCCTAAGAGAAATATGAATAAAGTGCAGATATGAACACACAGTTCATATGCACACACCAACCTATTATACCACTGAATACAGAAACTGGAAAAGACAGTCAGTCTCACTAGTAGTAAGACAAATGCATATTAAACAAGACATTTTCACTACTAGACAAAAATTGAAAAGATTGAAAATGTCAAATGGTGGCACAAGTGTTGGGAAGACACTGATACTCTCAGATGCTGACCTAAGTAGAGTAACTGGGAACCAAGTCTGGAAGGGCATTTGGCAGCATTTATAAAAATGTTGAGAAGCCACACCCTTTGATATATAACTACTGCTTTCCCATTTCTCTACTCTGTAGACTAATTAGAATAAATATTTAAACATTCATCTGGAAGAATGTTTACTACATTGTTGTTTACAAGAGGAAAAATTTGAAAATAGGTGAGATGTTGAAAATGGTTACCGATTAGTAACATTAGTCAGACTGCAGAATGCTAGGGAGCAAGTGACAGAACTAAGATATGAATTAATAATAAAGATTGCCACACACACTGGTGAATTTTTCACTACAAAACAGTAATTTAGTGTGACACAAATTGTATAAAATCAAATAAAATATCTATAATTTTATATATATATCATAAGCATAGGTAAGCCCATAGGAAAAATACTAGAATAATACATGCCAATTTTTTAATTATATTGATCTCCAGGCAGGAAAGTGAGATTGAGATGACATGTGATCATGAAGTGGTTATTTGAAGGTATTTCTTTTTATAATTAATGTAATATTCATATAGAAATTAAAACATAAAAAACTGTAAGATTCCTCAAGTTAAAAGTCAAATACTTAATGAAAGTGGAGTTGCCATGAGCTCTGACTGCTTAAATATTGACAATGGCTCCTTAAAAATTCTTATTGTTGCTTACAGCACTTGGCTATTATATTGTGCTGCTATGAACATTGGGGTGCATAGATTCTTTTGGATTGGTGTTTCAGGGTTCTTAGGATATAACCCCGGCAGTGGAATTGCCAGGTCAAAAGGCAGTTCCACTTTTAGTTTTCCGAGGAAATTCCACACTGTTTTCCACAGTGGCTGCACCAGTCTACATTCCCACCAACAGTGCACTAGGGTTCCCTTTTCTCCACATCCTCTCCAACTCTTGTTGTTTGTTGATGTGTTTATTATGGCCATTCTGACTGGTGTGAAGTGGTATCTCATTGTGGTTTTAATTTTCATCTCTCTGATGGCCATCAGTAAATGACTAGATCAAAAAACTATGGTACATTTACACGATGGAATACTAGGCAGCAAAAAAGAGGAACTCCCACCCTTCGCAACAGCATGGATGGAACTGGAGAGCATTATGTTAAGTGAAATAAGCCAGGTGGTTCAAGACAAATACAATATGATCTCACCTTTAAGTGGAACCTAATCAACAAAACAAACAAGCAAACAAAATATAAGCTGACACATTGAAATTAAGAACAAACTGACAGTAACCCAAGGGGAAGTGGGAGGAGATAATGGAGGGAAAAGGGTGAAGGGTTTTCAGGGACAACTATAAAGGACACATGGACAGAGCCAAGGGCGGGAGTGGAATCAGGGGAGGGAAGTGGGGATGGCTGGGGTGGGGGAAAGAGGTGGGGGGAAAAGGCAGACAACTGTACTTGAACAACAATAAAATTTTTCAAAATGAAAAAAAAAATTCTTACTGTATTTTTTATTTGTGAGCAATTATCTCTGGCATTTGCATTTAATACATTCCAATGGATAAATACATTATCATTTCTTTAAAATATATTGGATTTAGGAAGCCCATATTACTTATTCAATGAGCAAATATTTGACTTGTCTATGAAGTCATCTCATGTCACTTAGTACCTAGGAATCCTTTCTGAACACCTCTGGTCAAATGGTTATTCAAATGCCCTGAAAACCTCCAGCTACAGGAAAGTAATAAACACCATGTGTTGATATCTTTGCACCCCTGAGCACATTAGGTTCCCAGCAGGCTCTTACTATCAGCTAAAGGCAGGAGTGCTGTATTTGGTAAGGCAGGACTTTTGTCTCTGGCTCTCCTATCTGTGCCTCTCCCTTCAAGCAAGTGAAATATACTACATTTTAAGAGGAAACAAGAAACATTGGCCACAAAATACATCTCCACTAAGAGACAAACAATATATTTCCAAGTAAATTAGAAAATGTTCCCTTCTTTCCTCTAGAGCCTATCCCTTCAGCTATGTGTTATTCCATGAGGCAGGCTGAATGATGGTTCTCCCCACAGCGTCTATGCCCGAGCCCCTGGAAGCTATGAATACATTATTGTACAAGCCACAAGATTCTGAGTTTTGGTCCTCGGTCCTCTACCAGCTCTGAGAGCACCAATCTTCATCTGCAAAATGAATTATTTGTACAAAATGGTCTTTAAGGATTTTCCATTTATAAAAGGAAAAAAATTAATATAAATTTAAAAACACGTTTATACCCTTAAAGAAACTAATGTGTATTTTTCCAACTAGGAGTAAATCCTTACAATTTAAATGTCCTTTTCAGGAAATTTAATACTATTCTCTTAAATATCATCCATGTTGCAAAAACATATAGGGATACATTGACTTGCCACAAATCAATGTCACCCTACTGACTAAAGACAAAATTCTGGCTACTCTTCTCCCAAATATTATCAATCACACATAATAAACTCCCATGGAATGTTTTGCCCTACTCCTGTTCTTTAGATCGATCAAGAACCTGCTGGTGCCTTTATAACAGTTGTACACTTCTTTACAGGAAATGCTGTCACTTTAAGAATGAAATTGTGCAGTATCTTCAACTTCATCAGTGGAGAAGAAGACAGAATACATTCTGAAACAGACCTCAACTCTCGGCAGATTTATTACCATCAATCTCAAGTAACAAGTTGGTCTATTTTTTCACAAGCACACAAGTTAGATGACACAAGAAATTTCATTAAAATGCATACAATATTTTCAGTCACCAGAAGTATTGCATTTGGTTTTCATTTTTCTTCATATAAACTCTTGAAGGGAAAAGGACTGAAAGCTAAGTAACTATTTCTCAAGTATCTGACAGTATTCTGTATCATTAGCAAGTGCTTATAATTATCCATAAAAAATAAGAAATGATCATACTGACAATATAAAAAACCTCTATTCAAAATAGTCAAAAAAGCCCAATTTTAGTCACCAGTCAGCTCCATTAAAAAAAAAAAAACTCCAATCTGGCTGGCATAGCTCAGTGGATTGAGCTCGGACTGCGAACCAAAGTGTTGCAGGTTCGATTCCCAGACAGGGCACATTCCTGGGTTGCAGTCCATGGCCCCCAGCAACTGCACATTGATGTTTCTCTCTCCCTCTCTCTCTTTCTCCCTCCCTTCTCTCCCTAAAAATAAATAAAATCTTTAAAAGAAAACTCCAAATTTACTTTTCTCCATGTAAAACATTACTATGCAGTGTGACTAATACATGCATGCATCCATTTTTTCATTCAACCACATCTACTGACAACAGATTACTTACACATGAAGCACTGTTAGACGTTATTAAATCACAGATGAGCATGACATAGTTCCTACCTAAAGTCACTTCCACACAGTATGTTAGGTGCTAGAAGAGATGCATAAATCATGTGCTGTGGGCCATACAGAGAAAAAGTTACAGAGATTGATGGAGGCTTCATAAAGGAAGAGGCCATGGACCTTAAAAGGGAAGGATTTCACTGGTGTGAACCAGAGGCAGGGAGAATTCCAGGCATGGGAAGGGAACATGAAATAAATTTGGAAACAGAGTAATATATTTTGATTAGACTGAAGGAATATGTAGAGAATAGCAGGATGCAAGATTGGAATGCTTCATTGTAGCCAATCTTTTGGACAACTTCAAAATTAAGTTGAAGAATCTGATGATAACTTGGTAAGCAATGGGGGTCCAGTGCAGATTTTTAGGCAGAGATCTGTGAATAAAGCTGTCCTTCTGAGAATGTTAATTTGGCAGCCATGTATCAGATGAACCCATATGGGAATTCTGTAGATCCCACTGTTTTCTTTCATAGAATTCTACCTCATAACAAATGGTTAAGTACCTCCTTGTTATTTAACATTTTATCTCCCATTTCCACAAATGCTTTGACTCCTCTTGGGCTGATCTCTGAGTAAGTCACATAACACAGGCCACAGTATTCAAAGAGCCTTCAGGAATGAGCCAGTGCTACCTTGAAGAAGACCAGAGGAGGGCCAATAACCTTCATGCTAAAAACAGCCCAGACATCACTTTAAGAGCCAGAAGTCTATATTTAGATCCAAGTGCCTTGATCAAAACGATAAGCTTAGAGGAGCAAGACATGTGAAGGAGAAAGAATAATTACCATATTGGGTACTGGCCTCCTGGGGATTATTATTTCCACTTTATAATAATGCAAATGATGATCAAAGATGTTAGAGGTTAACTTGCTCAAAACCACAATGCTGTAATGCTTGGCAAAATTTTGACCCAGAAGGGGAAAACAGCAAAGGGAAAATAATGAAACACATACTATTCTCTTAGCTGAATAAAAGACTGTAGGTTTGAGATTAAATGAGTTTACCAAGTACAGAGCGGAAACAGTGAATGTTTTGATATAATATTTTAAACTTATTTTAGTGAAATATCATAACTCCAATAATAAGAAAAAACTGCAAAGAGAAGATTAAGAACCAATAAACAAATCAAAACAAAGTCTTACAAATAAACAGGAATCAGATTGGCAACAAACTTTTTGTCTTTAAAACCGGATGCTGAAAGACAATGGATTAATAGCTTTAAAGTTCTGAGAGGAAATTTATTTTGAACCTGGAATTCTATACCTAGACAAATTATTAAAAAGAGTGAGGGTCAGTAAAGACATCCATAAAAACAGAGCTTTGGATGCAGGACTTCCAGTCAAGATGGAGGCGTAGGTAAATGTGGCTTGCCTTCTCATACAACCACAGCAAACCACTAGACTACAAAACAAATTATCCCCCAGAATAATCAGAAAATTGAGCTGTATGGAAGTCCAACAACCAAGGAATTAAATAAACCACATCCATCCAGACTGGCAGGAAGGACAGAGACATGGAGAGATGTGCAGACACTGAACGGGTGGTCCCACACGCAAGGGTGGTAGACAAAAATCGGGAGGGATACCTCAGGAGTGAGGGATCCCAGCCTCACACCAGACTGCCCAGCCTAGGGTTCCAGCACCAGGAAGACAAGTCCCCATAACTTCTGGCTGTAAAATCCAGTGGGGGTTGGGGGCAACAGAAGAAACTGCAGGATTCTCAGGAATCTCCTCTTAAAGGGCCTGCAACAAACTCAGAACTTATGCAGACTCACTCCCTCTGGGCTTCAGCACCAGTGGTATATGGGGAGAAATTGAAGTGTCTGGGAGCAAGGCAAGTGCTGGGAGACAGCTTCATCCCAGACAAAACTCCAGAGGCCAGGCTGACGCATAGTCTCCTCTCCAAGCCCTCCCCCACACAGTGCCACAGAGCAGTGGTTTGGGTTGCCCGGCCCTGGTGATTACCTAAGGCTCAGCCCCATCCAACTTACCAGTGCACTTTTCTACAATAGGCCACACTACTAAGACAAGCAGTCAACGCAGCTCTACCTAACACACAGAAACAAACACAGGGAGGCTGACAAAAGAGAAGACAAAGAAATATGGCCCAAATGAGAGAACAGAACAAAACTCCAGAAAAAGAATGAAACAAAACAGATATAAGCAATCCATCAGATACTGAGTTCAAAACACTGGTTATTAGGATGTTCAAGGAACTCATTGGGTACTTGAACAGAATCATAGGGGTGCCTGAGGAGAATAGAAAGAGCAAGAAATTGAAGACCTATTTGAAAAAATAATGAAAGAACACTTCCCTAATTTGGTAAAGGAAATAGACATACAAGTCTAGGAACCACAGGGAATCCCAAACAAAATGGATGCAAAGAGGACCACACCAAGACACATAATTAAAATGCCAAAAGTTAAACATAAAGAAAGAATGTTAAAAGCAGTAAGAGAAAAGCAGAGAGTTACCTACAAAGGAGTTCCCATGTGACTGACAGCTGATTTCTCAAAAGAAACTTTGCAGGCTAGAAGGGACTGGCAGGAAAAATTCAAAGTGATGGAAAGCAAAGACTTACAACCTAGATTACTCTATCCAACAAAGCTACCATTTAGAATTGAAAGGCAGATGAAGTGCTTCCCAGACAAGATAAAGCTAAAGAAATTCATCATCACCAAACCATTATTATATGAAATGTTAGAAGGACTTATTTAAGAACAAGATCAAAACTATGAATATTAAAATGGCAATAAATTCACAACCATCAACAACTGAATTTGAAAAGCAAACTAAGCAAACAAGAACAGAAAGAGAACCATAGATACGGAGATCATTTGGAAGGTTATCAGTTGGGAGGGGGAAGGAAGAGATTGGGGGAAAAGTTGCAGGGATTAAGAAGTACATATTGGTAGGTGCAAAATAGACAGGGGGATGTTAGGAACAGTATAGGAAATGGAGTAGCCAAAGAACTTATATACATGACCCCTGGACATGAATAAAGGGGGCAACTGCCAGGGGGAATGGCAGTTACTGCTTGAAGGGGGCAAAGGGGAACAAGCATAATCAATAAAATATATTTTAAAATAGAGCTTTTTCTCTATTAATTATAAACAAATACTCCATGTGTTTCAGGCATGGTGCTAGGCATTCATTATTTCAGGAGAAGTATGCTGGCCGAGACAGTTTTTCTGCATAAAACATTGTCTTCTACTTATTTTTTTAAATTTCAGTTGATTGGAATGTTGTATTCCTCAAACATTCTCATCTCCAAAGTTTTTATAAATAGATATTTTTTGTACTGCAATAGACACAATGATATATTATTGTGTGTACCTATTAACTCTCATACCATAAACAAGTAACTTTACTGACAATAAAGGACAGAAAGAAAAGAGGGAGTCTGTCAAGCAGTCACTAAGTTGAAACTGTAATAAATAATTCAAAGCAAAGATATTTACTCACTTTTATTTTCCCCAGTTCTGAGTCTGCTGATCTTACCAACAGAAACTGACATTTAGGATTGTCTCCAAATCAAAGTTTTATTCCAGATATTAAGACCAACTGTAAAGAAAACTGCACCTGCCATAAAAATTCTCTCACAGCAGTAAAAACACCACATCAGACAGGGGGTAACATGGAATCACTGCAGACAGCACTAGAGGGGTCTCTGCAAAGATGGTGTTGGTCATGCCACCCTCTGATATGAGACATAGAGCACGAGTCCCAGAGAGTCCCTGCACTGTTCAGGACCTCGCGCCCACTCGTTCCAGTCTCTCCACGTTAGAATCACAGAGGCCACCAAAATATTTCTTAAGCCAAATGAGGCGGTCAGCTTGTCAATTGTGAACAGACAGATCTGTCTTTCCAGTCTTCACAATAGCTCTATAGTTAGAAGGATTTAAGCCTAGAGTAATCTTTTAAAAATATTATACCACATGGAAAATGCATTTAATATTTAAATGATTCATTTAATGGTTTTATAAGGATAAGAAAACTTCCGACAATGCCCAGCCAAGGGTAGGCAAGAAATGCAGAAATGCTGCCAATGTACCTAATCTTAACAGCAGCATCCTTATGTTCTCTCATTAGACTCTCCTGAGCAGATTGAGTAGAACTACTGAATTAAATAACGGCCAAGAATTTCTCTACTCAATTCCACAGACCATCTGGTCTGCTATGCTGTTTCTGCCAGTGGTCACAGCAGAAACTTCAAGAAAGCAAATGTGGACATCATTATAAAGCTGTATGTAGGTGGAGAGAGAAAAATATTCTTAACTGTACTTGTGGAAGAATATGCATTTTTTGACCACAAATTCAAATATTTATGAGGTGTGACTATGTGATAATGATACTGATTTAACAAATATACCAGAATATATAGATGCGGCAAAGAGCGAACCTTCAAAAGTGACTGTCTCAGAAGTTATCCAGGTAGATCTCATCACGTGGCACTTCATTCCAAATTGTTTAAAAAATAAACCTATGGCCCTGGCTGGTGTGGCTCAGTAGGCTGAGTGCTGGTCTGTGAACTGAAGGGTTGCCGGTTCAATTCCTAGTCAGGGTACATACCTGGGTTGCAGGCCAGGTCCCCAGTAGGGAGCACATGAAAGGTAACCACACACTGATGTTTCTCTCCCTCTCTTTCTCCTTCCCTTTCCCCCTTGTTTAAAATAAATAAATAAAGCCTTTAAAATAACCCTATGTTTTTACTTTCAGCCACCTTTATCCAATTGACTTTATTAACAAAGAAGACACCCTCATTTTCTGGCATAAAGGGGAAGGAGTAGTAAGCTATTTTACTAACATGTTGCTAAAGTCAATGCAGTAGTTTTGAATGTTCAGCTTACTTCAGGGAAAGCTATTTTGAGAACCGTGCAGACCTTTATTAAAATTCCCAATTCAGATAAATCATTCCAAAAATTTCCTTTAGATGACATTCATATAGTGAAACATATTAGTTGCACAACAAAATTAAGATAGAAGTACACTTTTTATATGTTGAATGTACACATAGTACATAGAGGTCTCCCCTAAGTCAATGTACACATTTACAGACATTTTATAGGAGCTGAAATATAAGACTGTCTTCAACTAGTATTCACAGGGATTCATGGTTATTGTGCTTTTGCTTTCATGATGTTGTCCCAGTAGGATGTATTTAGTAGAAATTACAACTATAATAATATCATGCCTTTGGAAAAAATACTATCTTAGTTAAAATACTCTACTTTGCAATTCTACAGAAAATGTCACCAAAAAAAAAGTTTGACATCTTATATCTTTATTCTAACAATGTACCTCTCCACAAGCAGTTTTTACATTTCTCATGGGGAATGCCAACATGTTCAAGTCAAGGAAGAAAGAGTCTCATTAACTTCTTCATATGCGTCCTAGTTTGAATGCTCATGTCATTCTTCAGAATTGGCTCTAAACAAATTTTTGCTCTTCTTCAAAATCAGATAGTCACAAGCAATTAAGAGCAGTGGGAATGTTTATTAAAAGACTGCTATCACTTTCTAAAAACGAGTCAATTTTTCCAAAACTACTGCGTAGTAACACCAGCCCTAAAATCAAAGTCATCTCCCAGTGACTACCTTGAACGAGACTAAACTCATTCAGATGTATCAATTACAGAATAAAGATAAATAAATCTCATGACGTTAAGCCACATTCAGATGAAAGTGAATTCAACAGTTTGGAAGGGGGAAAAAACAGAACTATCATTTATATTGCAATCTAGTGCAAATTGACATTTAATCTGTACTCTATGTACAGCACCTGGCACCCTGACCCTGGATGGATCCTGCAAGAGTGAATGTGTCTCTTCTACAGCATTGTTTCATCTGATTCTATGACTGAAGTCACTTTGGTAGTACTTTATAGAAGTAGTTGCACTTTAAAAAAATTTTTACAAACCAGACACAATCACATTCTTCATTATATGAAAATATTAACTCCATTATTTCACTATTATAATATTCTATTAAGATCAGTCATGGTGATCTGATCTATTCTGACGGTGATCAGATCAACGGTGACTGATCTAATCCATATTTGCAAAACTGTCACTTGATTTATTTTGCAAACATCTACATCACATGTGTAATAATAACATGGCAATATCTGACTATAATCCTAATCAATTATGCAGTTAGTTAATTAAGTAAAATTATTTGACCTAATGAATTTCAATCAACCCTAAGAAACTGCTTTCAGTTCTAATATTAAGCCAATTGAAATAATACATGGAGCCCTGGTTGGTGTCGATCAGTGGACTGAGCACCAGTCTGCAGACTAAATAGTTGCTAGTTCGATTCCCAGTCAGGGCACATGCCTGGGTTGTAGGCCAGGCTCCCCAGTTGGAAGCGTGTGAGAAGCAACCAATCAATGTCTCTCTTACACACAATGTTTCTCTCCCTCTTTCTCTCTCCCTTCTCCTCTCTTTAAAAGTAAATAAATAAAATATTTTTTAAAAAGCGGAAAGAGAGAGAATACATGGAAATTTCTGTATATGTCAATGAGAATTCTCAAACCTAGCCGTGAATGAGATAAACTGACACAAAGATACTCTTCCAAGTCAGTCTTCTGTGTAGAATGGTAAACTTTCTAAGACTAGGGATGGGAAAAGTGGCAGATTACACTAGCATTTGCTTCTATTGTCAGCATCTCACTGAGGTGGCCTTCCAGCCCAGTCCATTAAATAAGGGGTTTTAACCAAAGCTTGCATTGAAAGTGTCAATATACTGAGTAACAAAAGTCTTGGGATGTTTCAAGAATAAAAAAATAATAATAATAATTGTTCCCTCATTCTCTTACCTCCTCCCTCCCCACACTGGTAACACCTCAAGCAGAGCCTTGAGTCCAGGATGTCTTCTGAAGGCAATTAACTTCTTTAATAAACAAGAAAAAGGGAAAAGCTATTCTGCCCATGTCTGACTGGATCCTGCAGCACCACTCATTAATTTGCTAATTCTCAGAGAACTAGAGGACTGATGTAAGAAGGACTGGAAGTTGGTCTGGAGGCTGAAGTTTCTGAAGGTCTCAGACCAGTTTATTTCCCTATCATTCTCTCTAGTCCTCTGAAACCATTCCCTGGCCCCGCTACCTTCTTGAAAGCAGTATCTACTGTTCTGGGCAGCTGGGCCACATGCTTGACAAATTTGGTCCAGAGCCCCTGCGTCATAGGCTACTACTGATCTCAGTGAGGCCTTTGAGACCTAACCCTGAACGAGCCAATTCTGACTTGGAGGCCCTGCCTCTTGGGCACCACCAGGTGCCCGCTGGGATCCAAGCAGGTGGCTGGCATCAGCCACTGGGCACACTGTGTTCACAGAGCCTTCACCTTTGCAGCCTGGCATCTGTGTGCATGGCAACTTGCTAGCAATCTGAGACACCAAGGAAAGAGTGGGACCTGCATTTAGTGACACTGCACAAAGATTAACTCAAGCTCTCCTCTTGCCTACACTCTGCTTGATAAAGGATTACAGCTAAGTCCTGGCAAGTAATTTAATGCATTTGGGTCTCAGTCTCCACAATTGTAAAACAAGAAAACAAATCATTAACAGAGCCCCTTTTTGCTAAAAGCTTATGATTCTAGATCAATATACAATATTTGGTCAAAAAAATTTTAATGACGTTAAGACACATTAAAAAGATAGGAAGGATGAGTACCCAAGACATCAGCAAGAATTATTTCTAAGCAATGGAGTTGTGCTTTTAGATTTTGTTCAGCGGTTTTAATTTTGTCTTTAATTGTATATAGTTTCTAGTTTTCCATAATATTTAATAGTTTAAATAAATTATTGAAATGTAAATATACTTTAAAAAATAAAATACAACTATATTATTTCACAAAAAAATAAATTGATATAAAAAAATCAGGCAAAATTTTTCCAAATCACAAACTTTTTTTTGTATTATTTTATGTTACTTTAATAGAGCTTCCTTACACATACACAAAGCCTGAGAGAATGATTTATTCAGCATCATTATCTGAATTCCAACCAGCAAAGTCTTTGTTTGAGTAATTGTTTTTGTGGAATGTTGCTACAGATGCCTGGAAAGTAATTTCTTTGAAGGTGTCATCCTCATTTTGAATCACTGAATGCATATTTACTGCTGAAGATACATGCATAAGCCAAAAGTCACAGAAAGCCTTTAACAGTCTCAAGTCTCTCAGAACTTTTCAACATGTGTACAGCTAGGTATTCTCTTTTGGAAATGGTAAAACTTTCTGGTGCAAACTTTGCTATTCACTAGCTATTCTGGGAAGCTTATAGGAAGATTAACCCTCTTCTCATTGCTTACTTTGTATATGCTTTTTATGTAGTGAAGCACTGTACTATATAAACTATTTTTTCCACATGTAGAAATACTCCTCAGTTTCTGAAAGTTGGCATAATTACTCACCTCCATTTTTCTATTTCCTTTTACCATATGCTGCTTCTCTCCCTGCATCTCAGCTCTGCCTCCATGCTCCTGCTGCTTTGACCTGTTATTCCTCAGTCTTCCTCCTTCCCCCATAATAAGCCTTAAGTTTCATAAATATGTGATTACAATTGTGCAAGAACCAGTCTCAAGTTATAATTTGCGGGCTGCAAACCAAAGTGTCGCAGGTTCGATTCCCAGTCAGGGTACATGCCTGGGCTGCAGGCCATGACCCCCAGCAACCGCACATTGATGTTTCTCTCTATCTCTCTATCTCCCTCCCACCCCTCTCTAAAAATAAATAAATAAAATCTTTAAAAAAAGTTATAATTTAATACAAATCACTTTATGTTAGAGTAAGTAGTTTGTACCTTTAAAGCACTTTCATATAAAGTCGTCCTGAGAAACTATTAAGTCAAAAGGCAAAGTAAATATGGCATGCCTAAAAATAAGCATATATTTATAGTTATTAATATTTACATAAATGAATACAGGGAAATGGATAAGACATTAATAAAAGTGGATCCTGCAGAGATAGGGGAGATGTCAATGGATTAAAAAATGGGAGAAAGACTTCTGAAATAATTTTATATTTTTTTATATTGTGAATTATTTGTGTGTTATACCTACTCAAGATAATAAAATTAAAAATTAAGTGAATGGATGAATGTGTTTTCAATGAATTTAAAGTTTCAAGACCCTAAAGTAATACATTCTTTTTCTTTTCCAATTCCCCCCAAAAGAACAATAAACAAAACCACTAACTCCATTTACAAAGATCACAAAAAGCAGATTTAACCGTGAACTTTAATATATGAAAACATAAATGGCAAAAAGAATGGTAAATGACTTAGGAGAAAACAGTGAGATCGAACCTGAAGGCAAAAGCAGTGAGAAGCAATCCAATATGTCCTGCAAACCCTGAAATGTTCAGAAACTAGAAATATAAGACATAGACAGAGGAGGCATTGTTACTGGATGTATATTTTTTTAAAAACTCATGGCTTAAAAGTCTCTATAAATTGTCCTCCCCTCTCCATACTACAGAGTCAGGACACTACTTCTACTACCACCTCAGAGATATCATCTTAAGAGAAACAGAGCTGGAGAGGCTCCAGGGCCAAAGGAGGCTGGGGTTGAAAATCTACTTCCCAGTTAATAAGACACCTATCCTCCATGCACCCTATCCTCACCTTGTTCCCACACACTGGCCACAAGGCTTATATACCCAAGCAAAATATTGGAGGATCACAGTCTGGGTAACTAAATGGCCTCAGATAAAAGACCTACACGATCATGAAGGTTCCCAATAAGTTTGATTGATACTGCCCTATCCTGACAGCATCTACCCAACAAACAGAAATGTCAATAATCAGTTTATGGCCTCATTTTTAAATATAAATGGGCAGAGAAAACTCAACAGACATCTGGTGAATATCTCTATCACAGAAGACAGGAAGCACAACAAATAAACAGAGAAAAAAAACTCAGATAAAAGAAATGAGACAGAAGATAACTTCAAGGAAGGCATAAATAATATCCTGAGAGAGGTGTTAGAAATAGCATCCAGATACTATAAAATAAACACGTCATCTTTAGAAATAAGAAATGAAGTCAGATATTAAAGATATAATTACTGAAACAAAATGGTTATTTCAAAATGGAAACACACATGGAGCAAATCACTAAAAAATTAGAACAAAAAGATAAAAATGGATGAAAGAAAAGAAATTAGTAAAATATTAGATCAATTCAATAAGCTCAACATCTAACTTATACAATCCTAAAATAGAAAAGAGAAGGCAGAGGATAGGAAAATACCACAGAAATAATACAGAAAAAAAAATGCAGAAGAAAAGGACTAATCTCCATATTAAAAGTTTTTACAAAGTGCTCTACACAATAAATTTCTTTTTAACAAGTCTCACATCAAGACATTTCATCATGAAGTTAAACCACATCAGTGACGAAGAGACAACCCTAAAGCTTCCAGAGAGGGACAAGTAGGTCACAAAGAACTGAAATTATGAATGAAATACTGCTCAACAACAACCTACAGACACACACACAACAAAGAAATGCCTTCAAAACAGTAAAAATCACTACAATTCTATATTCAACAAAACTAATGCTGAATTGTACACCTAGTTATAAAGACATTTTCAAAACTGCAGGCTCAAAAAAATGACTCCTCCCTCCCCCCAGCTATTTATCCCATCAGAAAAAGAGGAAAAAATAAATCATAAGACATAGGAAATAGGGAATCAAATACACGAAAGAGGAAAAAAAGGAACTGCCAGAATGAAGGCAAAGCAAAGCCCCAGAGCAACAACAGCTCTGTGGTAATCCCAAACAGCAACCTTCCCAGACAAGAGCAGGACTTTAACAGAAAACCAGAAAATTCCAGGAAGGGTGCCTGGGACGGGGAAGCAAATCACAGACTGCCTACACAGCTGACTATGGGGAAGGCTGTGTTGAGAGTGTCTTACCAGCTTGTTGGAAGGGGTAAATAAATGTGGTCATAAATCAAAGAATATGGAGCATTTTTAAAATGAGGCAATTACTAATTTCAGGAAAAATGAAGGCTTCTCACAATAAATGTGATTACAATACACTGTGTAGCAGTGAGTGATATTTGCACAGTCAGATTAGGAAATTACCAAATTGTGATGTGACCATGTCGTCAGTGTGGGAGGAGAGGAGAGGCCACCAACGAACCAACTATCTCCAGCTGCCATAGAAAATCAACAGATAACATCTAAAATACCTTGTGTTTGTAGCCTAACAAATAAAAAGTACGTGTGTTGACTCACAAGACCACAGTTTATATATATGGATATAAAATATTATATTAAATAACAGAAAAAAAAGACCAAATCCTTTGGCAGAAGTTTTCCCTGGGGTAGGACAACAAGAGGCTTTCTTTTATTTTTATAAGACTTACTTTTTCAATTTTTTAAGTCATATGCACATATTATTTTGATACAAAGTTAGTCCATATAGCCATGTAACTAATCTCACATTTAATCTTCATAACACCATGTGCTATAAATAGGATGAGTATTAACATCTCTATGACCAATGAAGAAACATGCAACATGTATGCTAACTCCTAAAAAAACTATCTAGTTAATCAGAACCATAGGCAGAACCAATTTCCTTACTTCTTACTCCAGGATGCTGTCTACTGTATCCTTCTTGTCATGTACAGATGTTGGATATGGTTATTTACTGGGGACTTTCTAATAACCTCATTACCTATCACAGGTGAAAGGGAACTTTGAACTCATAATTTGACAATGTCCATGGTGTTAGCTGAAGTAAGCATATCCAAGAGCAGGGAGAAGCAATGGATTTCTTCTTAAATTTCTCCATTAAGTAATTCTACAACTGTATTTTTTTCATCAATATCTTGCACACATTTTAACTTATCCTCTAGACATTTTTCTGTTAACTTTCATAATTTAAAAAATTAAAAACTGGGTTTAGAGGAGATAAAGGAGGAGAACATGCCTATTGTTTCCAAAATCATTTTCATATTAAAACTGAAAATTAGTTTCTGCCAGGCTCAGCCAAAGGTTCTTCAGGAAAATGTTTTTAATCCTCAAGTGCCAAATACACTAGCAGACAACTAATGGTTTCATGTCTGTTTTATTCACCAGAGCCCAGCTCAGTATTTATAAATACAGGCAACAAAACACATACTTATTAAATAAATCAATAAAAGAATCTGACAAGCCCAGATGATCAAGTAACTTCAGAGCATGCTAGAAGTTTTATAATACATCAATGTGTCTGTATGTAGTCAAGTGGACATTTTCAGTTTGATAAGCCTACTCATTTTTTTATTCAGTAAACATTTTTTAAACCTCAATATACCAGGGACTATGTACTAAAGATCCATGGATGAGTGAAACATAATCCTTAATCTCAAGAGCCTGACAGTATAGTGGTGTAAAGAGGCAGATCTAAAAACCATACCAGTAGAGATGGCATAGATACTATAAAAACAAACGCAAAGATACAGTGGGGCCCAAGAAGGATGTGATTCATTTTTCTCATGCCCTTTAGAAAAGGTGGTAATTCATTCTGGGATGGCAAGCTATGCCTGGAAGGGAAAATAAAATGTGGAGTGAGATGAGACAGCAGGCAAGGGAGAGGCTGTCAGAAATCAGATCACAGAAGTCCTTGTAAGCAATAGTAAAGAACTTAGACACTATTCTACAGACAGTGGAAAGTCATTCAAGAATTAACACAGAAGAAATGTCATGTTCAGGTTTAGGTTTTTAGCACTTACAGAAAAAGAAGAGAATGGTATGATCAGGGACACCGTGGGCATTCAAAGACTCCTGCCATACTGCAGAATAAAATCATGACCCTAATTAGAATATGCTTTAGTGTAAAATCTAAACAAAAGCTGCATTCTATACTTGGTACCTACATATAAACTTCCAACTTGGAATATACTGTAGATATTCTATTATATGCTTGATTACAAATAAATTTTTCCCAAAGAAAAGTGATTATGCAGTGATAGAAGGAACATAACAGCCACTTTTTATAAAGCCTATATCATTAATAAGTCAAGTTTTAGTAAAGCAAACAGAGCTAAATTCCAGCTTTTGAAATACTAAGTTTCTAAAGAATCTGTACCAAACTGGATATCCAAAGAATCCTGAACCCTAATATAAGAAGGCAACTAATAACCAAGTCATTAAAATGTCAGTTTTCTTTAAGTAAAAAAAAAAAAGACTAAGAATTACAAGAGCCTTAATAAAAAGTTTTCTTCCATATTCTAAGTCTCTCTTAAAATTACTCTTCAGGATTCTTTCATAGCTGTGTTTTCTTTCTTGATTACATGAGGAATTATTTAAAGTACATTTGGTCTAGAAAATAAAAATGGCAAATAGTTTAAAATAGCTAGAGTAAAAAACTGATAAATACACAAAGATAACATTTTGTGGAATAATAATGTACTTCAACTTGGGACTTCTTGGCATATTATTTTTACACTTTGAATCAGGCTCAAGGAAACATAAAACACAAAGTTTACCTTGAACTTTTAAGCATAATTTTTGGCTCATCCTTGAGGAAAGCTGGAACCGTCAGAGTTCAAATTATTCTTTTTGAGTAAAGAACTATAGTTCACTTCTCACAAAAAAAAGCTGAAAAAATATTTCTAATATCTAGTCTTTAATCCTTGAAATAACCTACGTAACTTTCATTTTTTTAATCTGACTCTAAGGGATAGAAATGTCAGATATTTCCCTTACTAGTACTGCATTAACCACACCACATCTATGCCTTTACACAGCTCCAGAGTTTGATGGTGTCGTGACAAGAGAGTCAAGCAGTACACCAAAGCATCCGTGATAGTGAAAAGTAAGGGTAAAAGAGAAAACCAAAGGCAAAAAATTACTTTAAAATTTCACATATACTTGCATTTATCAAAAATTAATGAAAATTAATGAAAATTAATTCAAAAATTAATGAAAATTACTGTCATCTTTAGGACTAGGGATGTATAGAAAAATGGAGAGTTCACCCTGCTGACTACCAAGTTTAAGAACTGACGCTGAAAGAAGGCAGCTATTGGGAAAGATGAGAAAAAAAGCAAGTAGACCGATTTCTAGGACACTTAGAAGAAAGAGAGGAGGAAAAGCACCAGGACCCAAACTGAATGAAGAAATTTAATCAGTAAGAAGTCCTGAACCATGCTGTTGCTCCTTGATTCTCTTCATCACCAAGTAGAGCACACTCCCCAGCTGCAAGGAGCCTTCAGAACATTCTCTCTGCATCCCCACATGTAAGAAGACATCTGTCACCTACTGGTGCTAAGAGCAATGTGAAGTGCTCACTCCCACTCCCCACAGGAAGAGTGGAACCCAGTTCCTCTATGAAAGTCAAATAGAGAGAGAGGTTGGACTGATGGGTTCACTGTAATCAAGCTGGAATTGGAAAAAAATTCCCATAGAAAATTGGTTAATATGGTGATTATTTAAAGGCCAGCATTTTCAACCTTTATCATCTCATGGCACACATAAAATAATTATTAAAATTCTGTGGCACACAAAAAATACATTATTTTTTTTTGCTGATCTGACAAAAATAGGTATAATTTTGATTGATTTACATAAAAATAATAATAGTAATTACCTACCCATTTTGCTCCAAGTGACTTTTTAAAATATAGGTGCCTATACTTGTATGTAAGGATTTCTGGTACCAAGAATTAACCAATCAGATGCAACTTTATTGTGAGACATGACCAAAAAAATGCAACTCTTATATGACCTATGTATTTATGGTTCAAGACAGGGCATTCACATTGGATGGCTATTGTTGTGTTGGCTATTGTCATAAATTTATTAATATTTGGCAATCTATAGAAAAATAAGTACTGACTAAATAATCAGGTATTGCATGTTTTAAAAATTCTTGCATCACACTGGTTAAAAATCACTGCATTAGGCATGTAATGTTAAATTGAATTTTGATTACCATTTCTTCTATGGGAAAATGCATTGGAAGTTCCAAATTTACCAGAAAACTTTTGGAATACAAATTGCATAAATGTTGAAATTGCCTATATAAAAAAATGACCATTCATTATTAGTGTACATACTTATTTCTCTAGTATTGTGTCTGAACATTTGAATACTAGGTGAAACACATTCATGCTAGAATGTAACTTTTTATAATAGTAGTTAAATAGTACAACATGGTTGGAATGAATATTTCTGGAACACTTTTTGGGGATCCTTTTTGAAATTGCAAAAGTTTCTGTCATGGTAGTAGTTTCTTAAATGTCTCTAGGTTATATCCATGTGTCTTTACTTACCAGTTGTAAAGTGCAAAATTAATGATCTTATGGAGTCCTCCTTCTTGGCAAGGGCAACAAGGACAGATCAGAGTTCTGATTGTGACCATGACCTAGAAATGATCATGTCACTGAATCTCTCTGAAATGCAGTTGTTTTCCACGAAAGGGAGTGGTTCAATAAGATGTTCTTCAGGGTTCCTTTCAGTCGCCACCATCTGTTCTTCTCTCAGGTGCCCTGCCTAGGTTCTGGTTATTCTATTGCTATTTAACAGATTGCCCGAAAACAGTGATTTAAACAACAACCCTGTTGCCATATCTCACCATTGTGTACATTGTGAGGGCAGGGCTCAGCAAAACAATTCTGCAGTTCTACATGGAGTCAATGAAGGCCACAGGTATTTGGCTGGGGGATGGGCTAGTCTGAAGGTTGGAGTGATGACTGCCTCACTCTCACATCTAGCAGCTCACATCTCACATTTAGCAGGGATGGCTGAAAAGCTGGGCTTAACTGAAACTATTGATCAGATAGCTTATATAGGGCCTCTCCAGCATGGCGGTCTTAGCATGGTCAGACAGGGGGCTCAGATAAGGAAGCTGAGGTTTCCCAAAGAGAGTACTCCAAGAAACAGGATATGGAAGCAGCCAGTCTGTCAAAGCCCCAGACCAGAAACTATCAGTGTCACTCCCACTGTACTATATTGGTCAAATGATCTGATCCGTCCAAGTTCTAGAGGACGAGATATAGATTCCCATTTAGAGTCATCTTTAATCCACCATAGCCTGTATCTAGAAAGTAACACCAGTGGTAACACTGCCGACTCCCTCTGTCCAATGGTTCACAGTAGAAACTAGAGAGATAAAAAAGAAGGAACAGTCCCTGCCTTCAAAAAAGGTAACATTTTGACAAAAAGAAAAAATGGCAAAGGAAGCATTCCTTTCCTGCTTAACCGAACTCAAGTTGATTTACTCTATTATTAATAGAGCATTTATTGGTAAAAGCATGGTAAATGCCACATAAAATGCACATATAAATATATAAACAAATTATCTCCATGTGCACCAAGTCTAGAAGGAAAGAGAAAAACAGTTTTAGGATACAAGACTCACTTCCAGTGTTTTAATGATACAGTATGGTCAAAATTCTTAGGCAAAACACTATAAAACTTTATTCAACAAATAATCTAGAGGACATATCTGTCAATTCTAGCCTTATAATCAACTAATCCTTTAGCATATTAGACTCTCACAACTAAGAATAAAAACCCAACCTATAAAAACTGGTAACTAGAACCATTGTTCATAATGTAACATGAAAATGTGAATAGAAACAAGAATTATTTAAATACATGATTACTTGGCTGGCGTAGCTCAGTGGATTGAGCGCAGGCTGCGAACCAAAGTGTCACAGGTTCAATTCCCAGTCAGGGTACATGCCTGGGTTGCAGGCCATGACCCCCAGCAACTGCACATTGATGTTTCTCTCTATCTCCCTCCCTTCCCTCTCTAAAAATAAATAAGTAAAATCTTTTAAAAAATAAATACATACATACATACATACATACATACATACATGATTAGAGTAACTTTCTGATCACCTTGTCCTTTCCTAAATAGATCATTTATTTCAAAGGATGATACTTCCCTAACTTAGTCTAAATGAAATGAACTAACAATGCAATCTAGAATAATTTACGCTGAAACAACCAGGTCACAGATCCTCTGGGTCATCAAACGCATGCCCCCTCTGCTGTCTGTATCTGGAACTTAACCACAACCACAGACTAAAATGTGTCCCAACAGCACCTCCCTGTGTGATCTACTTCGACAACCACTTTCACAGTCATGGAGCCCTGGCAATTTCCACTGCCCTTGAGGTTCTTTTTCAGACAAAAAGTACACTTTATTTTTTTACTTACAGTTTTTTTATTGCATTTTTCCCATTACCATTTATCCCCCTTGTACCCTCTTGCATATCCACCCACCGCCCCCCTCCACAATCACCAGACTGTTGTCCATGTCCATGAGTTATTTTTCTTTTTGGCTCAATCCCACCACCCCCTAGCCCCCACCCCAAGCCGTCAACAAGGCAAAGCAATACAAAGTCAAGCAAAAGCTAATTAGCTTTGAAATGAAGCAGAAATACTTAAAGAAGTTTGATTCTTTCAAAAAAAATTATAGAACCACAAACATATATAAAGTATGTGGATATTCAAGTAAGATCACCTCCTGAAACCAAGACAAATTGCCCAATTCTTCCTCTGTAAGGGAGAATATCTTCCAAGTCCTGTTTCAATCAGATTATACCATGGTTTCCTCTAAAGTGGCCTACAGATAACCTGTATCAGAATCACTAGAATATCCTGGCACATGCTTGTTAAAAGTTCTGATAATTCAGCCCCACTCCAGACCTATGGAAGTAGATTCCCCAGGGATAAAGACCAACGATTGGCACTTACATAGCAAATACTCCAGGTATGTGACATGCCCCCTGAGGGTTGAAAGTCACCACCTTAAAGCACTATAAATATAACAACATTTTGAAGATGGAAGGATAATCATACTGATAAGTAAAGCATTGCTAATTTCTTTTTTTTAATGGAATTTAATTTGATCTCTAAATATCTGAATCATCGTTGACCCCGTGCTTTAAAAATCATTCTTCTCTACACTGACACTCTAGCCCTGCAATTACTGCAGTGATGGGTGTTGGCCATGCTGAGAGGCCCTTGTAGAGGCAGGATGGGCCCACTACCCAATGCCTGCGACTTCTGAGGTGGCCTGCCTTCTGTCCAAGGGGAAGGAAAAGGGGGATGAGAAAATACATTCCTCTTCACTTCATACAATCTACCCAATTGTTCCCTAGGCCACAGGGCAGGATTTTTACTAACTTAAATCTCAATTAAATCCTAGGCAAGGGTCTGTCAATGAAAATTAACTTGACACCCCAGAATACAGCTAAACTCTTTAAGTCAGAATACATTCTGGTTTGAGAGAGATCCAATTTCCCTGGTAGTTTCTAAAAATCATTCAAAATCCTGCAAATTAAAAAATAGTAATAAGGATTTCTGACACTTCCTGAAACTAATAAAAAGGATTTTTTAGTTTTCTAAAAGCAATACACCAATACCATAGGAAAAATACTGGAGGTTGAGCTTGGGGGAGATAAGAATATATGAGTTTCAAGTACCATTTAAAGGAAACTTTTTTCATTATGTCACATTTCAGGTTTCACAATATAAAAATCTGTGACACTGTAAAACTGAGATAAAACTAACTCATATTCTTACTGCAGTCAAATTTTCAAAGTATAAAAATGATAATGTATTGAAAAGTGCCTAGAAAACTGTTTCCTCACTAATATAAAGACAGGATACATGCACCCTTAGGAGCCAGCATGAAAGAAATCACACTGCTTTATAACTGCACAGACCTCCACAATGCAGGATACTGTCTTAACAGTTTTGAAGAATCATTTTTCTCACAGAAGTAAAGTGCATTTTTATATTTAAATTTTCTGTGATTACTATACTTTTATATATCCAGAACTAAATGAATCAAGTCCAAGCTAATGTTGAGTGAAAGGGACCTCTGAATAAGTCTAATACTGGTTCCGTTCCATCAGGCACATAGGTTATACCATGAAACTGTGACATCTCCACAATGCCGACCTCTAGAATTCTACCCTTTAATAGTGTTGATAGTATAAATCAGGCCTATAGAAATTCTTTTTTTGTTTGTTTTTAAAATGTTTTTTAAAACTTAACAATAGAAGGAAAGAATGGAGGAAGGAAGGAAGAAAGAAAGGAATGGTTATCAGGAGTCTGCAAATATAGGGCAGTTAATGCAACACGGCAGTCTGGGGTTGGCAGTCTGAGTCTGTCACTTCCCATCTGTGCAAATTTGATCAGATAATATAATCCTTCTTAAACCTAAATGCCCTCCTTTAGAAGACTGATATCATGACAGTGCCTACCTCACTGAGATATTAAGAAAAGTAGACGTTATAAAACTTATCTTCTTAGCAGAGCACCTGGTGCATTGTGAGAGGTGAATAAATATTAATGATAATAATAATTGCTAAGTTATTACTGTATTCTCTATACTGATAAGTCAAATGACTATCTACAACTTAAGATACCTCAATTTCTAAAGACTAATTGAGAAATATCTCATGATACTTTTGATAGACAAGATAAAATAGGACTAGAATTATAACACGATTGTATATCCACCAAACACAATGACTAGTACAAAGCAGACACTCAATAAATATTTGTTTGAATGGATCAGCAATGTGTTGAGAAAACTTAGTGTTGGCCAATCCATTAGCATCCCTCTGGAATGTAGGTCAGAGTGGTGCTTTGTCTTGTACTCTTGAATGAAGACACTAATGCCACCTATACCCATGTGAAAATAAAGCAAACTGAGAGGGACGATTACTGTGATAAAAGAAGGCAACTCAATAATATCCTGACAGGCTAGAATAATGAATCAAAATTAAGATTTAAATAGGAAAAGGTAAAATACAAAAAATTTTGCAAATAACTTTTTTCTAACAATCATATATAACCTTGGTTTACATGTAGTGCATGCAAAAGCATTTATATGCAGATTTTGTTGATCACAAGCAAAATAAGCTATCACTGAAAATGCTCAAGGAGACTACATGGATGATCACCTATCAGATATTTCAGAGATGTGAACCATATGTTTATTCAACAAGTATTTACAGAGGACCTACAACATGCCAGGAACAATGATGGGGTCTGGAAATGCACTGATGTCCAAGGCAAATTTGGTTCCTGCTGCCCCAGAGACCTTCCTGGATGGTAGAACACTGATGACTGAACAGATAACACAACTTACTGACCTAGTAGATAATTTCTAAGCAGGGCACCGAATGCAGACATGGTAGGGGAGGAGAAGACTCTCTTGGCTGCATCTTCAAAGAAATGCATATGAAGCTAGCTATTTGAAGATCAAGAGGAAAAGAAATGCAAGAATAGAGAACATCTTATGTGCAGACTTGATCCTCACAGAGTCAGATAAGAGAAATAAATGTGCTAGACAGCTAAAAGAAATTTAGTGTGGTCAAAACACAGAGTATAAGAGACAGGATCAGAGAGGTAGTCTAGCTATGCAATACTCCAAGAGCCCTATTAAAATCTACATCCAAAGACGATGGGAGAATCCATGGAAGGGTTTAAGGGAAGAATGACAGAATCTGATTTGTCCTAGAAAACTATCACTTCACTATAAAAAGGAAATCTTGATACATGATCAAAGAAATGTTAAAAAGCTCTGGGAAAAGAAGGGGTGATTACTTTAATAAATAGTACTTTATGAGTAGACATTCATTTGGAAAAAATTAGATTCCTATCTTATATAAAAGTAAATCATGCTGTGTTAAAGACCCAAATATGAGAAGTAAAATGTTAAAATGATTAGCTAAAAATATATTAAACACATAGAAGAAAAAATTTCTTAAGATATGCAAAAGTACAAAACTATATTTAACTCAATTAAAACAAAAATATTCTGTATCATAAGAGACACTGTAAACAAAATTGAGACAAGCTACAATACTGAGAAAAGATCATTATGTTTATAATTACAAAAAGATTAGTATCCATACCATATAAAGAATTCTTAAACATTAATAAAATGATAAACACAATACAAAAATATAAATAATTAACAAAGTAGAAATATGAATGGCGAAAAGCAAATGAAAATATGCTCAGCCTTACAAGTAGTCCGGCTAATTAATGCAAATTAACACCATTAATTAAATTTCATTAACATCCACCACATTGGCAAAAACTTTAAAATCTGAAAATATCAGCTGTTGAAGAAAATGTGTGGAAATGGTGACACATACAGTGCTAGTGGATACAGCCGCTTTGGGGAATAATTTGGCAATATCTAATAAAACTGGACATGCACCTGCTCTACAGCCAGGCAATTCCACCTCTAAATTCACAGAGAACCCCTTGCACAGACACACAAGACTATATACTACAGTGTGGCTTTTAACGATGGAAATTGAAAAGATTCTTAATTTTCTTCAATTTGGAATAAATTAAGTTTGATATATGCATACAATGAAATGAAATTAAAATAATCTAATGTATTAGCATGAATTAAGAAAATCATGAATGAAACAGCAAGTTGCAGAGAAACAAATGCAATATTTTTTACATAAATCATTAAAATACAGTACAGTGCTACATATTGCAAAAGTATAAAAACATGGAAGGAAAGGCTACACACCAACCTCAGAAAAGTGGTTCCCTCATAGCAGGGGGAAAAGAGAAAACACGGGATTGAGACCAAAAGAATAAAGAGCAGAGCTACCATGTATGAACAACCTATTTCTTCAAAAGAAAAAATATGTACTTCTCTATATATTTGGAACAATTTCATGGTTAAAAGCATATTATTACATACTACAATGTGAATGAACTTCTAAAACATGCTAAATGAAAGAAATAAGACACAAAAGGACACATATGATTCCATTTACATGAAATATCCAGAATAGGTAAATGCATAGGGACAGGCAGCAGATAAATGGTTTCCAGGAGCTGGGGGCAGGGGAAGATGGGGGGTAAACCACTTAATGGATACAGGGTTTCCATTTGGGGTGACGGAATTAGATAAAGATGATGTTTACATGACACAGAAAACATACTAAATACCACTGAACTGTGTACTTTAAACTGATTAACTTTCTATTTCTTTTTCAGAAATGTCAATGTTAGTATATAAGAACGCAATGGATTTTTGTACATTGATTTTGTATCCTGTAACTTTGCTATATTTACTGTTTCTAATAGTTTTTTGGTGGAGTCTTTAGAGTTTTCTATATAAAGAATCGTGGATGGATCTTGAGAATATCATGCTAAGTAAAATAAGGCAGACATTAATTTATTCAAGAACCATATGATTTCACTCATATGTGGATTACAAAACTGAAAACAACAAATGAACAAACAAGATAAGCAAACAAACAAAAACTCATAGACATGGACAACAGTATGGTGGTTACCAGTTATGTAATGAAGGGTAAAGAGGGTCAAATACATGGTAACAGAAGATTTGACTTTGGATAGTATTAGGCACACAATGCAATGTACAGATGACGTTATCAAAGAATTGTACACTTGCCCTGAACAATGGTGTGGCTGAGTGGATCCAGTCCCAGCCTGCGAACCAAAGGGTCACCACCGATTCCCAGTCAGGGTACATGCCTGAGTTACTGGCCAGGTCCCCAGTAGGGGAAGTGTGAGAGAGGGAACCACACATTGATGTTTCTCTCCCTCTCTCCTTCCCTCCTCCTCTCTCTAAAAATAAATAAATAAATTCTTTTTTAAAAAAGAATCATACACTTGAAACCTATAAAATTTTATTAACCAATGTCACCCCAATAAATTTAATAAAACTAAAAACTGGTTAATTAATGTTATATGAATTTTAGCTCCTGAATAAAAAATAATTTTAAGCATAGGACACTTGTAGATGTAGAGCAAGACTAAAAAAAAAAGGATGACTTGGCCTGAACTATTGCAGTGGCAGAGAGGTTGTGAAGAATGGATAAATTCAAGACTTGTTTTTCCAGGAAGACTGTGTAACCAACTGAATGAGGAAAGAGATGAACAGAGGGGAGCCAAAGATGAACTAAGATTTCTGATTCTCTAGTATAAGAAGAGTGTGTGCCATTTTCAATGAAGGGAAACACAGGAGAAGGAGCAAGCTTAAGAGGGAAAGAATTAATTTGGTTTGAAAAGTGCTAGGTCCCTAGGTGGGGGCGCAAGAGAGGCAACAACACATTGAGGTTTCTCTTCCCCTCCCTTCCCCTCTCTCTTAATATAAATAAAATCTTTTTAAAAAAAAAGAACTGAGAAGGAAAAAGAGATAACTCCTGAGGATTACAAAGAGCCTCGTCCCACAGAACTGAAAACAACACTAGTGTTTCTTAAAATTTTCTACAAGAGCTACTAAAAATGCAAAAGAAAGTAATCGCATAGCCCTTTTCATCTCAGGGTAGGCCATAATTCTAAGGTATTTAATTTGTTCTTAAATATACACATAAATTGTGTATTCTGCTCATAAAAACAGGAGGGTTTTTTTTTATATAAGACATTTTCTCCCTATTTTCAATTAAAAGCTTTGTTGCAGAAAGGTGCTCCATGTTCATCATGCAACTTCACATACAGCCCTCCCCCAGTCCTCACACACCCCACAGGCACCTCATACACTCTCCCTTGGAGAAACATGCAGCAGGTGCTTCCTCCCACAAGAGTGATGTCCCCTCGAAATCGCTACAGAAAGCATCTGCCAGAGCACAAGTCCCATGAACTGCTTCGTGACCTGTCAACACTTCTTCCTTTCATTGGTCTTAAAACTGCCTCCTTCAACCTTCAAAATATGTTTCAGATACCATGGAATTGAACAGCTACATCCATGTTGAAGAGACTTTAATTATGCCTTTTCTTCATCTCTCTTGACTCAAGAGCCATGATTTATCAAGTACTCTTTACATAGAAGTTGATCCAGTGCCTCCAAATATTTTTAGTCACTTTTCTCTAAACCTCTCCCAAGGTGGAGACTTGGTTTTCTAAAGGAGCCCTTATGCCTGGGAAACAAAGGTAGGTTCAGCCTAAATGAGGTCATTAAAACAAAACATCAAGTTCCCAGTGCCCTAGGATTCCAAGCCAATGACCTACAGAGTGTTCCAGCTGATCTTAATTTCCCTGGCATGGCACAGTAAGAGTACTGTAATATAATGCAAACTGTCTCTAAAGAGAAACTAGATACTGGCCTGAATCTTGCCAATACACAGTTGAATAATACCAAAGTACCTTTCATCTGAATACTCGGCTTCACACGCATATGTCACCCTTCCCAAGAATGAAAGTAATCTTCCACTGTGAATGTGGTTTGATTGAAAAGCTTTTACTGGGCTCAGCCCCATAAAGTTTACATGCTTCTTGACTGAAAATGATCGCAAGGGCATTTCAGAGACAAAACACAGAATTTGTTCTGAGCAAGGGTAACCCAAATTTAGAAGGTACTAATAGTGGCAAACCAATACTCAAAAGTTTACTCTAACTAGGATGTCTTTTAATATCTGACAATATCAGACCCCTCTTTATAACTAAACTAAATTTCACTTTTCTAAGTTTCCTTGCAATCTCTTCATCATTTGTACTAAGTATCAGTTCCCAAATATTCCCTCATTTCTCTGTCAACAACCACTTACTTCCCTGATCCTTCCCCATTCATTTATTCAGTCATTTATTCTTTCATTTAGCAAAATGCACTGAGGGTCTAGGAAGTGCCAGGCACTGCATTATCCACGGACTCAGTGGTATATACAAAGTCCCTGCACTCAAAGGGGTGTCCCTCTAGGGTTTCTAGTGGGAACAGGCAGAGAATAGACACATATGTGTGTGAACATACAATATGTGGAGAGAAAAATTAATCTGGGAAAGGGAAGAAAGAGTGCAGAGATGGGGAAAGACAATGTCAGTCTTTAAGTTCCACCTGAGCGAGAGTCTTTTTAACGACCTATCACCCAGTAAAACAGTTAGGGCCTCTAGCAGATAAAGTCCAACTCTAGTTTTCAATTCAAAAAAAGCTATCAATAGGCATTCTGAGAAAAAAACTGAAACACTGAAAATTATTTATTGATTATATCTTATAAGAGAAATAACGGAAAGCAGTCAAAATTAAAATAATACAGAACTAAGAGTTCTGAGGAATATGATGAAGTGTTAGAAAGGGCAAGGAATTCCTTTGTGTGAGTGTAATTCCCACCTTGACTTTCAGTGTTTGGATGTAATTAAGTAAAAATCAAGTATGAAATTAGACATAGTTCCATTAATTATAATTGCATCATGATAACAATTTCTTATGTTTTTAATGAAAGCAAATGGTATGTACTTTAAAAAATAGTCTAGCAACTAGCATATTTTCTGTTGAAGAAAACTAGGAAATATTCAAGTATTTACAGCCCTGGCTGGCATAGCTCAGTGGATTGAACGCAGCTGCAAACCAAAGTGTCGCAGGTTCGATTCCCAGTCAGGGCACATTCCTGGGTTGCAGTCCACAGCCCCCAGCAACCGCACATTGATGTTTTTCTCTCTTTCTCTCTCGTTCCCTTCCCTCTCTAAAAAAGAAATAAATAAAATCTCTAAAAAAAATTATAAAAAAGTATTTTACGATGAAATAGGGTGGGATCTGACTAGCACTGGAATAAATATTTCATGATATGCTTTGATTAATAGGTTTTAATCACAATATTAAATAACACACAAAATCTAAAAGAAATCATGTACATGCTACCTCTTTGAGTTTCATTCAAATTATCTAAAAAGTGTGGTAGTCTCAAAAGGAATTCCTGTTACAGTTAAGAGAATCAATTACTGACTGTTACAGATGCTGCGGCACACCATCCAAACCTCTAGGACTGAAGCATGTATTCTCCCAGCTGTTAGTGTCAGCCACTAAGAACTCCTAGGCAAGTTCTCCCTGAACTAGGCTGAAGAGATCTGTCATGCCCTCGGCCAGGCCCTTCCTGGGCAGCCCAGATCCTCTGCCCTGATTCTGAGTAATTCTGCAGGGCAATCTCAGCTCCAGAGCTCTTACAGAAATGGTTAAGGCCTCTGTTGGCTAAGGTGGCTGTAGTGTGGCTGTTCTCTGTTGTGGCTGTACTGCGTCTATTCCCTGTATCTGTCCCCACAGGCATTGTTTCCAAGAGCGCTCCCCAGTAAATTTTTACAGGCAAACCTAAGCTTCAAGTTGGCTTCCCAAGGACCCTCACTGCAGCAGTAACATAATCACTTCAGATGTTTGTTGGTGTGTTTCCTTTCGGTTATTGATGCATCCCTAGTACTGAGAAAAGTGAAAAATACATTTAAATACATGACCAAAGGCCATTTTCAGCATTCATTATTTCTCACTGATGCACTGTTTACTTTGTTCTTCAGGAACTCTTCCTCAAGGGTTATTTATGTGTTCTCTGACAATAGGAGAGGGAAGAAGTGAAGTTGGTAATTGAAAATTGAAAAATAAAATTATAAAAATTGTCATTACTCCCATCACACCATCATTTATTTAAACTGAGAACATTTCAACACTAGCCAAATTCTTATTTTTAACCATATCTCCCTTTAACAGAAATATGTGTAAGGCATACAAAGACAGGAAATACTTCTGATTTGTGGTACTTTGATGAATTATTAAAGGAAGATTTCCCTGTAGGTGATGCCCTGGAGGTTTACATGCCCCAGAGTAATGCATCAGGTGAAGTGGTTATTGTGAACATAGATGGGTTCTCAGGAAGGTAAGTTTTAGGAAAAAGTACATATGGAAGATGAGGACTTAGAAACTGATTTTCTTAAATGTATGAGTTTGTACACCTCTTGGAAAGTCTTCTTGTATATTCAAGAGTTTATGTTGGGAACCGCCCTGCCTGGTATCAGAAGCTATAACCCCCACCTAGGCTAAGGCTAAGGGAACGCCCTTGGAACCGTAAGCTAGCAAGGAGAGACAAAAGCTTATTTCCCTGGCAGGAGCGCTGCTTCATTCATAACTGAACCCCAAAGCTTGGTCGGTTAGCCAAAGATGGGTAAGATTCCCCAAGGGGGGAACGATCTAAGACAGGCACAATCACGTGGGAGGCCCCCCAAAAGAAGGACTTTGGGGGCTGCAGCAAAAGGGGGTGATGGACCCTCGCTCCTCAGCTTTGACATAGCCTGAGTTCTCACTGTCTGGGAGAAAATCTCCTTATCTCTTGGTTGCCTTAGTTCCCTTGCTCCACCTAAGCCTGAAACAATGACAGGGTAGTGCAGCTCTGTGCTGAAAAGGGCGGGTTCCCCAGGTGATCAGGCCTAAGAAAGAACATGTAAATTACTGTGAAACCTCCTTTGTTTAGAATGCTCTCAGTTGAATGAAAGGGGTCCAAGGAGGAAGTTAGTTTGTTCCTCAAAGTCTTACAGCTCTTTGACCCCGACTCAAAATAGACCCTCAGACTTCCTTGTTTTCTATGGTTCATTACTTCCTCATAATGAGTACTGTACTTTACCTGAATTATTATGCAAAACGAGCCCAATAAAAGCAGATTTGGACGGCAAATCGGCACGCTCCCCACTAGAGGGGGTGGCCATTCCGTCCCTTCTTCTCCACAGAAACTAGTCTGTCTCTGTGCATGTTTTTTCTCGCGTGTTTTCGTCGAGCCATCCTCAGCGTTCCGTGATGACTGCTGGCCGGTGACCCAACGCATCAAGTATACATATCTCCCCACTTCCACATTATGAACACAGGCCTAATCATTCAGCTATGACATTAACAGCTAAAAATTAAAACATTTGCTAACATCTACCTCTTGCTCTGAGAGACTTATATTTAAACTCGATTGACATTTCCATTCAACTTTTCCTAGATATATGGATTGTTGTGAACACACAGTCAGCTGGAAGACAGTACAGCAGTTCAGCAAGCACTTTTCACTTGTAACTCCATTAAATAAGAATAATGTATAAAGTCAAAAAATATCGTTAGTTTCATTACACATGATAAAAATTCCCTACGTGTGTAATGAAAGCAAAGGGTATGTACTACTAAAATCCAACTGGTCCAGGATTCTAGCATGTAACTTTACCTTTGTTAACAGAGTCTGTCAATAAAATTAAATATATAAATATTTTTAGATTTGAAAGAAAAATAATTGACTATGATTAAAATAAATATGTCAAAATACAATTTGTTAAAATTGGTTTTAACTATCTTCAACAACCCAGTTATTCATTCTTTTACCAAAAGAACCTCAAAACAACTAACCTAGGATACTCTATTTAGACTCTAAATTTATTATTAAAAGTAATAAATAATTAGAATCAATAGATAAAAAGACAACTTAGACTATGGTAAGTACAGCTAAGGAAATACAATAGAAAGTGATGGAGTGGGTGGGGGGGGCAGTGTAATGGGATGCTTAATAAAACTAGTCAAAAAAGGCCTGCTTGATAAGATGATCTTGTTCTGAGAAGTGCAGACTAGAGAAGCATCAGCTACGTCAAGAGTCAGGAAAAGAGGTTCCAGACAGAAGAACAGTCAGGCTAAAGGCTTGAGGTAGAAAAAAGTTTGCCAACTTCCCAAACAGGTAGGACTGCCCTTCCACCATGGCTGCAGAATAAAAGAGCAGAATGCAGATGAGTTTTAAAAAGTAGATGGAAGCGAAACCTTGTGCAGTACTGCAGGCCAGGGTAAAAATCTGGATTTGCTTCTAAGCAATCAAAAATTTTTCAACCAGAGAATGACATGATGCGATCTACATTTCTAAAAGTTCACTGTAGCCAATGAATGGAAAATGGACCAAAATAGGCTAAAACAGAAACACGGAGGCCATTTATAAGTCTCTTGTACAGGAGAAGACAGTGACCTAAATTGGGATGGTAGCAGTGCAGATGGAGAGAAGTTTATGGATTCCAGTACACTGTGATGACAGATGGAGCCGTACTAGACAAAGATCAGAAAGAGGTCTTCTAGGTTTCTGGCTTGAGCACGCAATGGATGACCTGAGAGTGGAGCAGGTTGAAGTCCATACTGGACCTGCATCAGCCTCAAATGTTCACCTCTAATCACACATCCTTATTTCTAAGTTTAAATACAACTGTAACCACCTAACCTGCCATTCTCCAGATATACCTTTTCTGATGCTTTAGTATTCGGACCTTGTCTTTGATGTACAATTTGTAGTTTAACTAGCCCATCCTGCCCCCATCATTCCCATAAAGGTGGCTTCTAACCACAAAGGTGGTTAACCCACAGCACCCCAAATGGACTCTTTATCAAAGGAATTGTGGTGACCAAATGGGAAGATCTGAACAAAGCCTGAGAAAAAACTTCTGAGGCCAATGAAACCAAAGAAACTTCCCAAGAGTCCTTTACCTACACGGAATCATTAGTAATTCAAGAGCCACCAGAATCACCTTTTCTAGGAACAAGATGAAATCATAGTGCTTGAAGTGCCAGAAAGTGTAGGCAGTAGCCTCTTATCATATCACTCAGCAACTGCAGGACCATATTAAAAACTAGGCTTGCTGACTCCCCATCTAATATCTTTTAATCATATCATATAGACCAGGGGTGTCAAACTCATTTTCACCAGGGGCCACATCAGCCTCAAGGTTGCATGCAAAGGGACGAATGTAATTTTAAGACTGTATAAATGTAACTACTCCTTAATAGTTAAGTGAGAGCTTGGCACTGCTGCCGGGTAGAAACAAGGTGCCAGGCCAGATAAAACAAGGTGGAGGGCCGGATTCGGCCCTTGGGCCTTGTGTTTGACATCTTGTGATAAAGACTCACACCTTTCCATACAAACAATATTAAAAATAGTACACAGGCTGCCCTAACAACCTAGCCACCACATGTAACCTTATATCTCTGAAAAATGTGTGTGAATATTCAAACAGACAACATATAAACAATCTTCTGGAATAGAGAAAAGCATCTGTAAACTAGTTAAAAATATTAATCCTCCTATTTGTGCTTATTTTCTCTGTGACTTTGAAAAACACTAAATAAGTGGGAAGGACAAGAACTTAAAGCTGTTCTCCCCACACAGGCTCTCCCATTTCTCCTGTAAATTGATTCTAAAAGCTTCCCTTCTTCTCCTCAGTCTTGGCAAAGGCTTGCAGCCACTTCCCAGGCTCTGTCCTGAGCTGTCCTTTATCTAGAGTGCCGAAAGTACCATTCCCAAGTCTGCTCATCCCTGATCAAATGCACACTGGTGCACAATTACACAACAGAATTCTATGTCAGCTGTCATTTCTGAAGGTAACATCCATAACACTACAGAAAGCTTTTTTATACTAAGATCCATGTTTATATTGAACCATGAATGACTCCAATTTTCCTTCTCTTGATGGAACATAATATATGCCCCTAGGGGAAAACAAACCAGACATTGAGCTTCCAAAGAAATGAAAAATAAAGCCCATATTGCAGACAAAGGTTGAAATGAGATGTATCCTGCAAATAACCAAAACTTGAGACAACCTTCAAACTGAAAATAAAACCTTGACAAACAGAAGACTTGCTAGAGGATTTAAGTTTTAAAACAGGAAGAGACAGTTGTCTTCTGCTATGAATGAAGGTAACTAGCATGATGCAGCAAGAAACTGGAGTTGGTAGCTGCTGTCATTAGAGGCTAAGGGACCTCACTAAGGTTCAAGCTCAGGACAATAGTCAAGGAAGTTTACCATCACGGAAGAGTGGTGTCAACTGAAACCACTATCAAATAAATATGCTTCAAGTGAATTGAGGTGAAGGAACTGGACCCTGGAGGCCAAGTCAGTGGGTCACCATATATCATACACTTATGATAATATTTGTTTTTCTGCCCTTGTTTTTTGAAACTTTTTTCTTGCTCATTAGCTGCCTACGACTTCCTCTCCACCCCTATATACCATACGTACTGACCCTGCACTACCTATTCACAAACTTTGTTCCCACAACCACTGCTGAGTAAGAAGCAGTCGAGGACCCTACGTTCCTTTGACCACAGCTGACTAAGAGCCGAACATGCTGGGCTAAAAGCCCTGTCTGGATTTAGACTCCAGTCAGCTACCAAGGGCTGAGCCACTAACAGAAGTAAACATTTATTCCAGTAGGGGTGACCATTTGGGGTCACATGCACTGACACACGATCAAGACAAGCAAAACTGCAAAAAAAGTCATAAAATGAAAGAGATTTACAAGAAGCAGAGACTGTGTGCTGTGCTTGAGGGAGAACAAAAGAAAGAGCATGAAGTGGCTGTGATGATTTTTGCTGACTTTCTAATTTCCAATTCTAATCTCTCATGGGATCAATGAACTTTTGGCCTTCAGGTACTACAACATAACCTCTCAAACAAGTTCATGAGAGGTTCTGTTTCTTCCACACAATCAATACCTGGATAAAATACCAACTAAAGTCCACTAGTAATATTCCTACCTTTTATCAACCAGATGAAATTGGCCAGATTGCCCCACAGTCTGAAAGCAGAAGAGGATAAGAATACTCCTGGTTTTGTACATATGTTAAAGAGCAAAAAACTAAAAAGTTACATTCCTATGTCCTTCACCAGGAAGTTATTTTTCAGTAGATTTTGCAAGAGATCTAAGTATACTTTTTTAAGAGGCATCCCTGTTCATTCTGAGGAACGTTGGCCCAGGGACTTTGAGAAGAACTGTTCTGATGCCTGCTTCCACATTGCTACAAAGATCTGTGTACTTTCAAATTCCTCTACAAGAAAAATGATATTCATCAAGTGCCAACATTCAAAAGTAGCAATTGCTGTTGGAAAGACATGTTTGTTTGAAACCCTAAGAGAAGCAAGTATTGTGTCTATTATTCTTTGGGCATATACGTGATACTTACATTTCATTTCACATTAAATAGAATTTTATAAAATGGCTGGGGGTGGATGCCTAACTACAATTTATGAGGTTGTTTCATATGAAAATAAATTTAAATTGCCAAAGTGCTAATTTAAAAACTTTTGAAATATAACCACTTTGTAATTTGAGTATTTCATGTATCATTCCAATTGAGAAAATTTGATCACAAATGGTTTTACATGATACCAAGAAGTTAAGATTTTTGTTAGGGAACAATGGCATTTTAGTTATTTAGGAAATTTTTTTTCAAAGATTCATATAAAACTAGGTAAGGATACAATTAACAGCATGTGCAGGGTTTACTTTAAAATATTTCAACAAAACCAAATTTTTTAAAAAGGAATAGAGGAAGTAAATGACACAAAATTTTAATAATCACTGAATCCGGAAAATGGGAATACAGGGGTACAGTTGGTTAATGGAGCAGCCACACAAATTCCTACAGGACTACACACACAGATCCAGCACTGTACAAAATGGAACAATTACTGATATCACAAAGGAATGACATAAGAGGTCCTTTAATTTGGGGGCAGAGATGAACTTATCTTTTTATAGTCCTTGACAAATGAGAGGAAAATAATTCAAAGGCACAGTGTGTTGGGAACCACCCTGCCTGGTATCAGAAGCTGTAACCCCCACCTAGGCTAAGGCTAAGGGAACGCCCTTGGAACCATAAGCCAGCAAGGAGACAAAAGCTTATCTCCCTGGCAGGAGCGCTGCTTCTGCTGCTTCATTCATAACTGAACCCCAAAGTTTGGTCGGTTAGCCAAAGATGGGTAAGATTCCCCAAGGGGGGAACGATCTAAGACAGGCACGATCACATGGGAGGCCCCCAAAAGGACTTTGGGGGCTACAGCAAAAGGGGGTGATGGACCCTCGCTCCTCAGCTTTGACATAGCCTGAGTTCTCACTGTCTGGAAGAAAATCTCCTTATCTCTTGGTTGCCTTAGTTCCCTTGCTCCACCTAAGCCTGAAACAATGACAGGGTGGTGCAGCTGTGTTGAAAAGGGTGGGTTCCCCGGGTAATCAGGCCTAAGAAAGAACATGTAAATTCCTGTGAAACCTGCTTTGTTTAGAATGCTCTCAGTTGAATGAGAAGGGTCCAAGGAGGAAGTTAGTTTGTTCTTTAAAGTCTTATAGCTCTTTGACCCTGACTCAAAATAGGCCCTCAGACTTCCTTGTTATCTGTTGTTTGATCCTTACTGCCTAGCAATGAGTAATGAGCTTTTACCTGAATTCTTATTCAAACGAAACTAATAAAAAGCCTCTCCGGAGGGGGAACGGCACACTCTCCCCACCAGGGAGGGTGGCCAACCGGCGCTCTCCAGGAGAGAGGGTGGCCAAGGCGCTCCCCACGTGAGGAGTGGCCCTGCTGTTCCTATTCCCCCACAGGACCTGGTTGTCTCTGTGTATGTTTTTCTCGAGTTTCGACGAGCCATCCGCAGCATTCCGTGATCACTGCTGGCCGATGACCCATGCATCAACAGTGGATGGAAAAGTTATTTCTTAAGTATCTGGAAGATATTTTTCATTTTTCTGAAATCATAAATAAGTTTAATTCAATAAAGAATAGACTAGACCCAGTGTGGTGAGGAGCAAAGCACACTGAGACATAAATCACTTTTTTGATCTCCTTTTCTCTAAACTGTAGAATCACAGGCAAATCACTTCTGGCTTTTGCACTTATTTTTTTTTTAAGATTTTATTTATTTTTAGAGAGGGGAATGGAGGGAGAACTACACAGAAAAGTTAATTATCAGTAATACTAATATATGGTTATCTGGTGATATAACCAATTATTTGATAGATTTTTTTCCTATCAGTGTTAGGTTGAAGATGGAGAAGAAAGCTAGAGGAAAAAACACAAAGACACAGTTATATTTGTGGAAGAAAAAAAAAAGGGATTCTAGGTCTTTAGATAATAAAATATTAACAGATGGTATTAGTCACCCCTGCTCTTGTACAATATTATGGGAAGAATTATAACCAACAACAGCAGTATACGTTTATTACTTGCACTAGCTGTATACTGCTTGATTTCTTTGGAAACTGCATCTTCCTAAAAAAAAAGATTGTCAGAGCCTCAAGAAATCCAGGTTTCAGGTCCTGGCTGTGCCACTACCAGCTGCATAGCATTTCTTAGCCTCCATTCACTCATCTGTAAAAGGGTGTTCATCTGGATGATCTCAAAGATATCTTCCAGCTTAAACATTCCATGATGCAGTTTTTCATAGGTGTCTTTTTAGTTTTAAAATCTTCAGAGGTTTTATTTTGAATTAGTGATACTATATAGTCCTGGGAAGCAATTAATCAGAGTTAATATACAAGCCAAGCCCAAGCCCAAGCCCAAAAATTATCTAGGGGTTGACAAACTCAAGACGAGACCTGACTCTGCAGCCGGAGCTCAAGATCCCATCTTCCAGATTTGGCAGTTATTAAGATTTTGCCTCATTCTTTCCCTTTCTCTAAACACTAAGTGTGCAAGGACAAGTTACTGGTAAATTTCAATCAGAAGAAGGAAAAAAAGAGAGAGAGGAAAAGATCTAAATTCATAAAGTAAGTCACTTTTAATATAAAATTTAAATCGCAAGTAAATTTTCTGGACCATGTATATAGAGGGAGATATGCTTTGAATCTGCTTTATTGGTGAACACAAAGAAATATGCCAGGGAAATATATCTGGCCAGTATTATAAAAAACTAGGAGGGAAGGAAAGTAAAGAATCCAGATTCTATCTCATTCTAGCTCTCATTTTTAAATGAAAATACTAGAAGCCAATAGTATTCAATACTTCGTGACATTCTATTTGCAAAAAGAGATAAAGCATATCCTATTTGTGGCTTCATTACACTTTACCACTCATGCATTAAGTAGGCAACTCAAATTGTAAAAAAATATTCATAGCCTGTAAAATGATTTCTGACTGTGGTTTTGAAAGGCTACATAAAATTTAACATTTCTAGTCTGGATTCTTTCAAACTTTCTGGTCATTTATTTGTACATAGCAAGCAATCCTTCACTTTTTCTATGGGGAGAAAGGAATTGCTAAAATGACTGGAATGATTAAACAAACCAAATAAAAGACAGAATATGAAGAGACATCATCTCCTAGAATGTTTCAACCATAAATAAAATTATATAGTACCCATCACACACTGTCATTTACATCATTTCAACCAATGGTTGGAGCCAAATGGGCCAGAAATACTACCTTGTAAAAGGGTAACCTGTGTCACCAAGATACTGACCTTGGGGAAATCACTGACATAGTCCTGTGTTTCCAAAACCTCACTCATTTCAAAGAACTGAGCATATACATAGGAATAAAAACAAAGGATAAGTTCTAAATGCAAAATCCAGGTGGGGAGAAGAAAACATAAAAACATACATGAAAAGAAACTGTCCTGTTTGCAACTTTGGGACAGCCTTCTCTTCTTAGAGACCCCAACCCTTGGACTGAAAGAAAAGATAAGCAGGAAGTGCCCTTTGGGGGGAACATCCCTCAGGGACTGGTCTCCAGCACGCAGGCCACAACTCTCTGCTCATGACACGGCACAGCTGTCGTGTGGGTGCAGTGCTCTCTGAGGTCACTGTGGAAAGAGGGGACGAGGCCTGGGCAGGAAAACAGGTCAGAGTCAATAGTAACATAGCACCCTTTTCCCACGTTGCCAATTTCCTGAACCTGATCTGAAGAAATGCATTCCCCAAGATAAGATGTCTTACTCTAGGATGATGACTATCCACACTTAGGGCACACCCTGACTTAACCCTGACATTGATACCCACTCTCTTTCTCTTCTTATTCCATTAACATAAGCATACAATACTTATTATCTCTCTGGCTCTTCTATTCAAAAGAAACCTGTCCCATGAATGCATTTCTTAGACATAGGCATTCTCAATATCCATTCACAAAAGTAAACTGTGAGTCAGCTCAGACCTCTTCCCCTACTCCTTCTGTTCAACTCCTAACCCCTAACCCAACCCCAAATCAAAGGCCCACCTTGGTAAACACCCTTCGGATGGCCTCTTTGCTCAGCTCAGTGCCTCAGAGCCTAGGTGCAAGGAATGTTAACAGGCCTCCATAAACTGGGAAATCTGTTAAAACTCCATCAGACATTTCCTTTGCCTTCCCAGGGCACATGAACAACATAGAATCGACTTTTTCCCCTACCACGGCACACAGTGAAATCTATCATCCACACCCACGTGTTATATCCCAAAAAACAAAGCTCTCAAAGGGCCCAGACATTTCAGAATGGCATTTTTCCCCCTTGGGCTCTGACTTTAAACCTCACTGTGAAAATAAAGCTCTCAAGAAAGTTTCTCGTTCATGTTCATCTCCCCATCCAAGCTCACAGTCCCACCCACTTAAGGACTAACTCAGAACATACCTCCGCTCTTGGAATATTTACTCCCACTTTCTCCAATCCTTATCCAAAAAGTACATGCTGCAATTAAATTTCACTTCCCCTCCCCGCCAAAAAAGTATATATGTCTTTTTATACCAGATTTCCATCAAAACACAACATTCCATGGAATGCTTCCATACTGGCTCTATTACTGCTATATGATATCAAGAATTCATCTACTTCCTAGGGAGTTTCCTCCATTCCTAAAATTATAAACAAACATTATTGAACCCATCACAGGTAGTAAAAGTGCAGAAAAAAAGAAAGGAAACAACAGATGGGCAAAAATGATCAACTGGTATTTTTTTATAATTTTTATTTATTGATTTGAGAGAGAAAGGGAGAGAGAGAGAGAAACATCACTTTGTCACTCCACTTATCTATGCATTCATTCACTGGCTGTTCCTTGTACATGCCCTGACCTCGGATCAAACCAGCAACCTGAACTATCCTTGGCATATAGGGATGATGCTCTAACCAAGTGACCTAGCTGACAAGGGCTATGATCAACAGTTTTCTCCCCTCTGTTCATGATCCCTCTCCTCACTGCAAGCAACTGACTACTTAAATTTATTGCTTCTACCCTGCAAGAACAAGAACATTTTGCCTAGTGAAGCTTCTCTTTGTTCTGTTGATACAAAACTGAGAGGAATATTAAGATTATTTCAAAATACACTAATTTTTTGTTTGTTTTACAAAATGCATAATCATGATAGATCTCCACCTAGTTGCTTCATCCTTGAACTCTAATCTGCTTCAGTCAGTCCCATCCTAGAAACTCCTAAGAAAGAAAGGAAATAAAAAAAAAATAAAGTCCATCTTCTAATCATCACTTACAAGTCATCTGGCTTCTACAGTCAGAAGCATCTCAAGTAAGAATTAACTGAAATACAGATGACGTCAAGTCCTGAACTCCAATTACCTTTGCCACAGATTCACTATATCCCTTTCCTTTAGTAAATGAGGTTGGTTTAGTTGAAATTGTGAAAGATTAAAGATACTAAAGAAAACAGCCAGCTTCCTTCTCATCCCGGTACTACCACCCCTCTCTTCCAATTCCTGACTTAAAATTGATAATCGAGTATCACAAAGACTTCTCCCATCCACACTGTGAATAATAAGAGCTCCCATACTCTGCACTTTGCAGGTATTTTCTCATTTAAACTATCCCAGGAGCCTGCCAGGTAAGTTTGAACATTCCCATTTTACGACTGTGAAAACTGAGGCCCGAAGGGAAAATAATGACAAATAACTATGTCAGTCAATAGATTTAAAATAGGCCATGTTAATCCTTTGTTAAAATTGGAAATTGTTGAGTATTTTAAAGACTGTGTGGATTTAGAACTCCTAAGGCCTTTTAATTAGAAAATTTTAAAAAGCGTACCTGTTTTTTCCTTGAATTCGCTTTGGGAAACAGGCCTGCCGACAACACAGATGTAAATGAAGAACAGCATAGCTCAGGGAAAGGGTTTGGAATAGATGGCATTTCCAGAACATCAAGATCTTTCCTTTCTCTCCTACACCGAGAGAACATAGGATATAATTTACATAAAACAGAAGGTAAAATATAATTGCTGTCAGAATTAAAAAGTTAAAGCCAACATGTACCACTCTGACAACGGTCTGTGAAGTACTTTTCTGCTGGTTAAAATAAAATATGTTAATTGATACAAATCAATCATCTATAGTATCCTATCCTTGGGGTGAGGGGAGGGTGCTTTTAAAAAAATCACCAGGCATGGAAATCCCATTTCCAGTACTTTGATAATTTTCCTGAAGCTGAAATACACACTATACATTTATTGATGCAAAAACCATCCTGAGGAGTTAGGCATTTTTATTCATCCGTTCAAGTCTATTAAATGTAATGAATTCAGCCATATGCTATTTTACTAATCGTTTTGGAGAAGTTTTGGTCTATTAATTACAGCTGTGGTTCATCTCACTCCAAATTTCATTCACAACGTTGCCCAGACACAGTATGTTGATTTTTCAAGTACTTTTAGATACTGAATCACAAGGCAGTGTTTGTGAGGAGGTAAGTGAATAGAAGTTGCTAGTATAAGTGTACTCTTGTCCATTGAAAGTAGTTTTAACTTTAGTGAAGTTGAAGCACTTTTAAAATCTGAAAAGAAAAGTACCAAATAAATGTATGAATGTAAAGGACTAGAGATTTTTGTATCGTTACAGCCTTTTTCCCCTAAAGAATGTGCAAAATTGTGAACGCCACAGGCACTTAGTGCTGAATGCTATGGAGATTGGAAAACCTTTTAAAGCCTCTGTTCTTTGCTGCTGAACAGCAAGACTGCTCAAATTTCAATCCGTGTTTTGCTTTTCCAGGCTCGCTGTAAGGCTCTATGTAGGAGGTAAACTCATTTACTCTACAATTTTTTTCAATCTATAAAATTTAAACAAGGTCTGTTTGTTTTTAAATGCTGGGGTCACGAAGAATGAAGGGAGATGGGTGGTCAGCCTGAAGCTCGGCCTCCTAGTTCATACAGATGGGCAGAGGCGAGAAAGAGACCGCGAGCTCTCAAAGAAACCGCGATGCTATTTATAAGGCTCTGCGAGATCGCAGTGTCCTGCTGAGCCGGTAGAAGCCAGCTCAAAGGGAATTGTCTTCAGAGACTTTTCACAAACTTGGCCCAGCTATGGGCACATGGCTCACCCCCTAGGACCGCCTCCTCGCCCCCTCGCCGGCTGCCAACCCGGGACACTCCCCCGCGCCCCCGGAGGGTTGCCTACCTGTCTGCAGCACAGCCGCGAGTCCCGTCTGGAGGGGGCAGGAGCGCTCGCGTGTGCAGCCAGGGGGCTGACGCCAGGTCGCGGGCGTCGCCCCTCCCCTGAGCAGCGCCGCTCACCTGGGCGGCTAGCCGCGAGTCCCGCGCTGCCGCCCTACCCGCGGGGCTCTGCCCACCTTGAAGGGAAGTGGTCATTGTGGCCCGTCGGGGGACTCAGGCGTCATGGGAGACCCACGCCCAGAAGAAGGTGGTTCGGTGGCGGGAGGCGAGGTGCCCGTTCGTCTGCCCGAGCGCGCTGCAGGTGCGGTGGCCTCGCTGCCTGCGCTCCGGGCCCCGCGCCTCAGACGTTCAGCCGAGCAGTCGGCGAGGCGGCGGGGGAGGGGAGGGGAGGGGGCGGAGGAGGAGGGTGGGGAGAGGGGAGGAGCGCCTGGTGGGTGGGGGCCGCAGGGGGCGGGCGGTGGGACGACACGCTGGGGGGGCGGGGAGGGCGCCCAGTGCCCGCAGGCTCCTCGCGGCCGGCCGGGAGCGCTCGAGGGAGCTGGTGTCTGTACTGCTTCTGCAGCGCCTGGGCTTTGGCTGCCGGCGCCCAAGGCCAGGGTCGCCGCCTCCCCAGGTGGGCGCTGGAGCTGGAGGCTGAGCCCTGGGTCCCAGTGGGACCCGCTCTGCTTGAGGCGAGGACCGAGAAGTACCGGCGATCCCAACGGGCTTGCCTGCCAGACTGCAGGCGGGGCAGGGGTCTGGGCATCGCTGACCCCTACATCATTCCATTCTTGATGCTCTGCAATCTGAGATCACCTAAACTGTGGCTGGGCCGCCATGACAGGCCCCACGGTGCCAGGAGGCCGGGAGACCATGGGGCTAGGTTTTCCCCAGTTCTTATCCCAGGTGTCTCTTCCTCTTTCCACCCCGCCGCCCAAGCTAGGGGTGGGGGAATTGAAGAGCCAGGGACTGGGAGCGGGGTGGAGGGGGTGGGGCGTGGAGGAGACAATAAGTACAATCAGTAAGGAAAACTACTGTTTAAGAATTCTCAGTAAGGCATGAGTAAATCTAAAGATGTCTTAGGAATTAGATAAAGGATTGATTTTCTTATAATAAGAACGCCCATGTTCCATTCCGCCTCACAACAGCCTCATAAATTAGATCTTACCCCATTTTACAGATACGGAAATTAGAGTCCAAAGCCGCGGAGTACCTTGCACAAGGTAGGACTAAGTAATTGGTGCAGTCAAGCTTCCAACCCAGAAGATTCCATATCAAAATCCAGGCTATTAGAAATGGTAATTACATTATGCACACACTCTAAGATGCAGCAGCCCTATTCTGAAGTTTTGGGTGATATTCTGTTTCCGCTCTTCCAATAAGAGCCCCCATCCCAGTGTACCGCTGAGGGTTTCCAAATGTTTTTCCATACACTCCATTCATTGACCAAATTAAGTAACATCTGTCCCTGGCATCTATTTCACCAGGTTTTCTTAACCTCTCCAACCTCCGTCCAGGGAAAGGCAAACACACTGCCTCCTGAGGAAACCGCAAACCTCCCTCCTCCCCACCCCACACGCACACTCACACAGCCCAGGCACCAACCACTGCTGACACCCAGGGGTCGCTAACTCCCAGCCTTTGAGGAAACTATAGGAAACTCCACGGAGGCAGAAGTTCTGTATTTTCCTGATGTCAAAATTAACACCCAGTAAAGAGCAGTACTGGCCTGTGTCACACGATGAGCATGGTCTGGAGGATGCTTTATACATTGCAAGGACCAAGACAGAACAAAACGATAGTGCCCCTGAGGGGTAACAATAATACTGACCATGATGATAGATAACGAGTATTGATGCTGTGTGCCCGGCAAAGTCTTCACTCAAATCCAATTCCCTAAATGATGGTATGAATTCTATGTGTGGGTTTTAAAAGAGTTTAATGTAAAAGCATACAGATATAGTGAAGTCATTCCAGCAAAATAAAAGTTATATAATGAAGAAAACTTGAATGAAAGACATAAAGAAACTTTCATCATCGTCATTATCCCTATTTTCATCCAAAACTCTTGCAGGCAGCCATTTCTCCTCTCTAGAAATGATACTGTTGGAGCATTCCAACAAGATAAATGAACAATAGCCGAAATTTGTTTCCTCCCTACTCTCAACTCCCCGTGCCCCTCAACTCCCCCCCCCCCACACACACACACACAGAGCTGCTTGGCCTTTTTCGTTAGAGAGGACAGGTGAAAGCTGTGCATCTTTGGAATCACTTGAAATACTTTTCCCCAGTAGTGTATCCTGCTCCACTTCCCAGCTTAAGCTTTTAACCTCAAGAAAGAGTATTCGTTGGCTGGAATGAGATCTCTGTTGTGTCTCTCCTCTCCAGATATTTTCTCATTTAGTAAAAATCCAGGGAATATCCATTTACAGGCTTTATGCTCCACCTCTAATAGCCATGGTAAACATTATAATACTTGCAGTTATCAGTGGCCACAAAGAAAAGAACAAGTTTCTCAGGAATGAGAACCTAAATATTTTTGTCTTGTAGATTAGCATTAAATATTTAATTTGCTCCCAGAAACCCTGAAGATCTGTACCAAGAATTATGAGAATTATGAGATCATTCACATTTTTGATTCAAGCCAACAGAAGAACTAGTTTTTGAGGTTTTACAAAAAGAAATGATTCTAAATTAAAGCACTACGCAATATAATAGGTGAGCAATACTATCAGACCTAATACCCCTGAAGAGAATGCAGAGACATTTTTCTATCAAAGAGGAAGTTTAAAAAGGAGATTTTCCTTCCCATAACTGACAGAGATTGCTGAAACAATAGGCAGATGTCTTGGTACCCAGCAGCAGGTTCTCCCAGGGTGGCTGCTCTTCCTTTTACCTTGAACCTCTAAAATTGCAAAGGAAGCACTTGTCTCCTGGCTCCTCCCCTTTTCTACCCTTTGCACTTCCCTTTTTTTTGTCTCTCCCTAGGGACCCTAGCCTCTCTACCCCTCAAGGAAAATATGTTCTCCTTGCTTTACTCTCTTTTTCTTATCACATTTCTTAACTCTTTCTAACTGGGAAGGATAATATACATTGAGAAAAGAAGTTCACTAACAAGATTGCATAATGACTTACCACAAGGCAAACACTGATGTCAAGTCATGAAATGCATTATTATCAGTCCTCGAACAGCCCCTCCCACCAACCCAGATTTTCATAATAATCAACCCATAGTTTAACCATAAGTATCCACCCCTAAACACAATAGAGTCAGTTGTCTAATGTTGATCTTTATTTATTTAAAAGGAATCACACATACGGAATGACCCTTTTGTGCTTGACTCAGTCCTTTACCATATTATTTGATATTCTCCCATGCTTTTATAAGTAGCTGTAGTTCTTTTCATTTTCCTATTATGTGTAGATACCACAATTCATCCATTCCACTACTGATAAGCACCTGGGCTGTTTCCATCTTTTGACTATTACTAATCTGCTACCATGAGCATTCTGTATACTTACTTATCTTGGTGCACAAGTGCATGCATTTCCAGATGGTACACATGCAGGAGTGGCCTTGTGAGGTCATGATGTGTGTATATTCAGCTTTAGTGGATGCTGCCAGGTTCTTAAATTAATTGTACCAATTTTTACCACCACCAGCAATGCATAAGTTTCCAAGTTTTCCCATCCTTGACAATTAGAATATTATTAGGATTTTCACAATAGACATTCTGGTGAGTGCGTAGAAGTGTCTCATGATGGAATTTGACTTTATGACTAATGAGGTTGAGCACTTTTTCACATGATTATCTGCCATTTGAGAAGTACCAGTTCAACTCTCCTGGCCATTTTTATGATGAGTTGTCTATCATTTTTTTTTATTCTTTCACAGGAGTTCTTTTTATATTCTAGTTCCCAGCAATTTGTTATCATATTTTGCAAGTATATTCTTCCATTCTGTGTCTTCCAAAAGATATCTTTTGGTAAACAGGAGTTTTTAAGTATAAGCAAATTTATCTCTTTATAATTCTATTTTATCCTGCTTAGCAATTTTTCCTAAGTTTCCCAGAAATTTTTTTTGATGGTACCATATTTATTGCAGTATTATCAACATGATTTTTTTCTTTTTTATTTTATTATTTTTAATATTTTATTGATTATGCTATTATGGTTGTCCCAATCTCCCCCCTTCACTCCCCTCTGCTCTGCACACCCCTCCCACCCACATTCTTCCCCCTTTAGTTCATGTCCATGGGTCACACATATAAGTTCTTTGGCTTCTACATTTCCTATACTATTCTTAACCTCCCCCTGTCTATTTTCTACCTACCTTTTATGCTATTTATTCTCTGTACATTTTCCCCTCTCTCCTCCTCCCGCTCCCCTGCTGATAACCCTCCATTTCTGTGATCTCCATTTCTGTGATTCTTTTCCTGTTCTAGTTGATTTATTTATTTGTTTGTTTGTTTGTTTTTTAGGTTCAGTTGTTAATAGCTGTGAGTTTGTTGTCATTTTACTGTTCATATTTTTTATCTTCTTTTTCTTAGATAACTCCCTTTAACATTTCATGTAATAAGGACTTGGTGATGATGAACTCCTTTCACTTGACCTTATCTGTGTCCTAGAAATTTATTGTTTTGCCTTTTACATTTAAATCTGTGATCCATCCAAGACTGATTTTTTTTTTATGGTATGAAGGTGGAAAGGTATAGAGGTTCTTCTGTTTTTTTTTTTATATAAATAGGTAATTGTCACAGACACCTTCATTGAAAAATTGTTCTTCTCTCACAACTTCACAATGCCTCCTTTGTCATAATTTGTCTATCGGTGGGTCTTTTTCTGGGCTCTCTCCTCTATTCTGTTGGTTTATTTACCAGTATTTATGCCAATATTACCTTGCCTGAATGACTATGATCAGTAAAAAGTCATAGTATTCAGTATAACAAGGCTTTCATTTTGTTCTTTTTCAATGTATTAATTGTAGAATTTGTTTCCAGAGTTCTACAAAGACCAGCTTTTCATTAGATTTTGATTAGATTACATTTGATTAGATTACATTAAATCAGTTTGGGGATAAATAGCACTTTTTAAAATAATATTCCCAATCTATGAAATTGTTATAGCTTTCCATTTGGTTATACAGTAGACCCTTGAACAACATAGGTTCGAACTGCATGTCTTTTTTTTTTTTTAATCAACAATTTGAAAAATCCCCCAGAAGAACTGTGGAGCTTATAACAGATGATTATAAACTTAAAGCAAGGATAAATACAGTACAGTATTTGTACAGTAAATGTATTTTCTCTTTCCTACAATTTTCTTTTTTTTTAGTTTTACGTTTAAGCTTTTTTTAAATCATTTTTTAAATGATTTTATTTACTTAATTTTAGAGAAAGGAGAAGGGAGAGAGTAAGGGAGGGGGAGTAACATCAATGCGTGGTTTCCTCTGGAGTGCCCTGTAATGGAGAACTGCCCTGCAACCCAGGCAAGTACCCTAACTGGGAATTGAACCTGCGGCCCTTTGCTTCACAGGCCGGTGCTCAACCCACTGAGCCACACCAGCCAGGGCTAAATCATTTCTATTGTTAGTCTATTACTGATTTTCTTAATATCATCTTCTTTTCTCTAATTTACTGTATTGTAAGAATACACTATGTAATACATATTATTTACGAAATATGAGTTAATCCACTTTTAGGGTATTGATAAGGCTTCGAGTCAACAGTACATTATTAGTAGTTAACTTTGGGGGAAGTCAAAAATTATACATAGATTTTCACAGGGCCAATTGGATCTTTAATTTGTTGTAATCATGTTACCTGGTTTTCTGAATACTTTTCATATATATTGTTCAAGTTCTTAGATATTTGATTTTTATACTATTTTGGATACCTTTATAAAATTTGATTTTCTATCATTTGTTGTGATGACAAAAACAACTGATTACTATGTACTGATCGTTTTACCTACATTATAACTTTCATACTCCAACTCTAAAAATGTAACTGAAAGCATTTTTAGGTTTTCTATGTATACCACCTATTATCTATATTTATTGACAGGTTTTTTGTCTTTCTTATTTTTATATCTTTTATGTATCTATCTAGCCTTACTATACTGCTTAGAAATATAAGTACAAGGTTGAATGTGAGTGTTGATAGCACATATTCTAGTTTTATTCCTGATTTCAAAGGAATAGATATTAAATACTGTATTATCATACTTTTACAGATATCCTTTATCCAACAAAGGAGGAAGCTTTCCTCATATTCCTTTTCACCAAGAATTTTTATCACAAGTGGATGTTGAAGATTATTAAACAGCCTTTCTGCACCTACTATGTTGATCATATGGTTTTCTTCCTTCATTCTATTAAAGTAATGAAGTATGTGGGTTTTTTAATGGTAAACTGAACTTACATTATTAGAATAAACACTACTCATTTTGTATATATTTTTGGTGCTTGCTGATATTTTGTTTATAATTTTAATACCTATGTTCATGAATGAGATTGGCCTGGAATTTTCCTTTCTCATAATATTTTCATGAGGTGTAGATATATGGTTAGGAATGTCTCATTTGAGGTGAGGAGTGTTCCTCTTTTTTTTTTTAAATTAAATTAATGCATAACATTGATGTTATTTGTTTCCTAATAGCTAATTCAACTCACTTGTAGAGCCATATGACCCTGTGGTTTTCTTTGTGGAAAAGTTTTTAATAAATGACTTAATCTTAAATAGTTTAAGAGGACTAATCTGAATTCTTATTTCTCCTAGTGTCCATTTTGACTAGTAGTATTTTCTAGAAAATGTATCTCACTGAAAATGTTAAATGTTTCAGCAGAAAATTGTTCATATTTTTCTGTTAATGTATTAATACCTAAAAGATTTATTGTATTGCCCTTATACCTAACATTAGATATTTATGCCATCTTTTTCTTGATTATATTCACCCAAATTTATCAATTTTAAAGTTTTTCAAGAATGACCCTATTGTCTGTCTGTGATTTATCTTGTTTATTTCTATTCTTATGTGTTCTACTTTTGGTGCTGTTCTTTTTTTTTTCTTTCTCTGAATTTTTGACATGGATGCTGATAGCTCATTAATATTTAGTTCTTTGTATTTTATAATGTTTATGTTTAAAGACATATATTTCCTTTCAAGTTTGATCTTAGCTATATCTCTCAAGCTTTATTTAATAAGTTGTATTTGCATTATTACTCAATTCAAACTACTTTATATTTTCCATTGAAATATAGATGTTTGTCTTTATCTTTTGTTCTTTTTTTAAATATGTTTTAATTACCTTGTTGTCACAGAATATACTCTGTGTGATTTCAGTCTTTGAAATTTGTTGAAACTAGCTTTATTGCCCAGCATATGGTCAATATTTATATTATATGTTGTCGCAACCACCAACTGACAGTGACCACGGAACGCTGCAGATGGCTCGTTGAAACATGAGAAAAACATACACAGAGACAACCAGGTCCTGTGGGGAAATAGGGACGGATCAGCCACTCTCTCTAGTGGGGATCTCCATGGCCAACCTCCCGAGGGGAGAGGGCCTCATTCCCCACCCAAGCAGGCTTTTATTGGGTTCATTTACATAAGAATTCAGGTAAAGCTCATTACTCATTGCTAGGAAGTAAGGATCAAACAATAGATAACAAGGAAGTCTGAGCGCCTATTTTGAGTCAAGGTCAAAGAGCTGTAAAAAACTTTAAGGAACAAACTTACTTCTTCCTTGGACCCTTATCATTCAATTGAGAGCATTCTAAACAAAGCAGTTTTCACAGGATTTTACATATTCTTTTTTAGTCCTGATCGCCTGGGGAACCCGCCCTTTCCAGCACAGGGCTGCACCACCCTGTCATTGTTTCAGGCTTAGGTAGAGCAAGGGAACTAAGGCAACCAAGAGATAAGGAGATTTTCTCACAGACAATGAGGACTCAGGCTTTGTCAAAGCCGAGGGGCGAGGGTCCATCACCCCCTTTTGCTGTAGCCCCCAAAGTCCTTCCTTGGGGGCCTCCCATGTGATCGTGCCTGTCTTAAATTGTTCCCCCCTTGGGGAATCTTACCCATCATTGGCTAACCGACCAAGCATTGGGGGCCAGGCAGGGTGAAGTAAAAGGAGCAGAAGCTGTGCTCCTGCCAGGGAGATAAGCTTTTGTCTCCTTGTTGGCTTACAGTCCAAGGCCACTCCCTCAGCCTTAGCCTTGGTGGGGGTTACTGCTTCTGATACCAGGCAGGGCTGTTCCCAACAATGTGTGTTGAAAAGAAGGCATTTTCTGCAGTTGTTAGATTAATTGTTATACATAATATGTCAATGGTACCAAATCTCTCAACCATATTTAAATTTTCTGTACTTGCACTGAATTTTTTATTTGTTTATTTTATTATTTTCTAAGAGATGTTATATTACAATCTCCCATTATGATTATAGAATTTTTAATTTATATTAACTCTATATTTTAATTTTGCTTTATATATTTTAAGGCTATACTTTTAGAGGTTAATTTTAATAATTATTTTACAAATTTAGAATTATTAGGCCTTCTTAATAAATTGAAGTATGTAACACTTTAAGGTGTCCTCCTTTATCTCTAATGTATCTCTAATAAAGTTATTATCTCTAATAACTTTTCTGCCTTCAAGTCTGTCTGAAATTAATAAATTTGATGTGATGCTTTCTGGTACAAATTTTCTCCATACTTTCAGTGTCAATATTTTTTACTTTCGTGTTTTAGAGGTATCTTTTGTAAATGACATGATTGGAGAGCTTTTTCTAATTTGGTTTTTACCCTAGCATATAATTACTGCTTTTAAATGAAGCATTTAAACATTTTGAGTTAAATCTCTATCCCATTAAGTGCTATCTCTCTGTGTAACCATTTCTGTGGTACCACCCCGCCTTTTAATCTTCTTTGTGCCACACCATCTTCCCTGCTCTGCTTACCCATTTGCTCTATCAGATTCACTTTATATCCTTCTCCACCCTGGCCCTGGCCCTGGCCCAAGGAAGGTCAGCTTTATGAATGACATCAAAGTGCTGCCGTGTTGTCTGACTTCTAGTTGATTTTGTTCAATGGAAGACACAGCAGAAGAAACTGAACAGCGGGAAGGATGTGAGGTTAAGATATTTATTTTTCTTTTCCCCCTAATTTCTAGGTTGCATGGCTTCTCCCCTGCAGTGCAATCCACTGCTTGTGTAGGTGTTACTTGACCCTCTTCTTGTTACCCTTTGAGAATTTAAGGCTGAGGAACAACACAAATGCTGAGACTCTGGCTACTGCTATTGATGTGAGTGACTAACTGTCCTTTGTCTCTGATCCAGGACGGTTGTGTCTTATGCCAGCATCCTTGAAACTACGACAGGATAATTTGTCAGCTTGTAAATTGAGTAAAATCTCAGACCCATCACAGTTCTTAAGACACTGGAGTTCTGCATTATTTCCTGTTGTTGTATTTTTTTTTTGTTTTGTTTAAAGCTTTTCACATCTTGATAAAAAGCTCCTTTATTAAACTCTTTTCAAATTACCTAACTCGAGTGTGCCATCTGTTTCTTGCTTAATTAACATAGAAGGACATTTTAACATAGGACATTTTACTATTCTTTTACTAATTATATCAGATCACAACATATATCCTTTTTTAAATATATTTTATTGATTATACTATTACAGTTGTCCCAACTTTCCTCCTTTGCTCCTCTCCATCTGGTACCTGCCATTCCATCTGGCAGTCCCCACCTTAGTTTATACCCAGGGGTCATGTAGATAAGTTCATTTGCTACTCCATTTCCTATACTGTCCTTAACATCCCCCTGTCTATTTTGTACCTACCAATTTGTACTTCTTAATCCCAGCACTTTTCCCCCCATTCTCCCTCTCCCCCTTCCAAACTGATGTCTCTCCAAATAATCTCCATATCTACGATTCTGTTTTTGTTCTTCTTGTTTCCCTAGTTTGTTTTTTAGATTCAGTTGTTGATAGCTGTGAATTTATTGCCATTTTATTGTTAATAGTGTTGATCTTCTGCTTTTTCTTAAATTTAAGTCCCTTTAACATTTCATATGATAATGGCTTGGTGATGATGGACTTCTTTAGCTTTGCCTTGTCTGGGAAGCACTTTATCTGCCCTTCCATTCTAAATGATAGCTTTGTTGGCTAGAGTAATCTAGGTTGTAAGACCTTGCTTTTCATCTCTTTGAATACTTCTTGCCAGTCCCTTTTAGCCAGCAAATTTTCTTTTGAGAAATCAACTGCCAGTATTTTGGGAACTCCTTAAAAGCAGATAGGTAACTATCTGCTTTTCTTCTGCTGCTTTTAAGATTCTCTATCTTTAACCTTTGGCATTTTAATTATGATGTTTCTTGGTGTGGTCCTCTTTGTGTCTATCTTGTTTGGGACTCTCTGTGATTCCTGGACTTGTATGTGTATTTCCTTCACCAAATTAAGGAAGTATTCTTTCATTATTTTTTCAAGTAGGTTTTCAATTTCTTGCTCTTTATCTTATTCTCTGGCACCCATATGATTTGACGTTGGAACATTTAAAGTTATCCCAGAGGCTCCATAGTCTATCCTCAGTTTTTTTAATTCTTTTTTCTTCTTGCTGTTCTGATTAAATGCTTTTTTCTTCCTTATGTTCCAAATCATTGATTTAATTCTTAGCTTCATCCACTCTACTATTGGTTCCCTGTAAGTTTATTTTTTTATTTCATTTAGTGTAACCTTCATTTCTGCCTGGGTCTGTTTGATGTTGTTGAAGTACCTCATGAGTTCCTTGAGCATTCCAAGAACTAGTGTTTTGAACCCTGCATCTGATAGATTGCTTATCTCCATTTTGTTTACTTCTTTTTCTGGAGTTTTGTTTTGTTCTTTCATTTGGGCCATATTTCTTTGTCTTCTCATTTTGGCAGCCTCCCTGTGTCTTTTTCTGTGTATTAGGTAGAGCTGCTTTGACTCCGTCTTGATAGTGGGACTTATTGTAGTAAAGATCACTGGTAAGTTAGATGGGGTAGAGCCTTAGGTAATCACTAGGGTGGGACACCCTGTGTTGCTTGCCCTGTGGCTCTGTATGGAAGAGGACTCAGAGAGGAGACAATGCTGCTCCCTGGCCTCTGGAGTTTTGTCAGGGAAGAAGCTGTCTCCTGGCACTCACCCTAATGCCAGACACTTCAATTTCTCCCTGTATGCCACTGGTGCCCCTCCAGCTGTTGTCCTGATGCAGAAGCCCTGAAGGATTGAGTCTGTGTAAATCCTAGTCCGTTTGGACCCTTTAAAAAGAGACTCCTGAGAATCCCACAGTTTCCTCTGCACCCCAACCCCCACTGGTTTTTATAGCCAAAAGTCATGAGGACTTATCTTCCTGGCACTGGAACCCTTAGTTGGGTGATCTAGTATGGGACTGGGGTCCCTCACCCCTGAGGTATCCCTCCTGATTTTTGTCCAGCACACGTGGTGTAGGACTGCCTGTTCCACATCTCTGTGCCTCTTTGCATCTCTATGCATTTCCACGTCTCCACCCCTCCTATGTGTCTGGATGAATGTGACTTCTTTAATTCCTTAGTTGTTGGACTTCCATATACAGCTCAATTTTCTGATGATTTTGGGTGATACTTGTTTTGCAGTCTAGTTGTAATTTTTGATGTCATCGTGTGAGGAGAATAACCGTGTTTACCTACATTTCTGTCTTGACCAGAAGTCACAACATATATTGTTAACATAAAAATATATTTACTTTATTATCTTTCCAGACAATGTAAGGATCTTAGAACACTGTTTCTCTATTTACCCTCCTCTCAACTTCCATGCAACTATTGCATATATAAATCTCTGCCTGTGTTCATGTGTATTATATCTCAATAAGTTATCATTAATATTGTTTCACACGATCAGTACTCATTTGGTTTTATTAATATATTTACCTTTTTGTTGGTCATCATTCTTTCCAAAGTCATCAAATTTTAAACTACAATTACATTTTTCCTACTGAGTCTTCTGGCAATTAATTATCTTTTATTTATCTGAAAATTTCTTTATTTCAACTTCACTGTTCAATGTATAACAACAAAATTAAGATACCCACATGCCATGCAATTCACCATTTATAAAGTACAATTCAATGGCTTTTAATATATATACATACATTTGTGCAACCAACATTAAAATCAATTTTAAAATATTATCATTACCCTAAACAGAAACCATACCCATTAGCAATCACTCTTTATTTTAACCCAACCCATGCATCCCTAGGTAACCACAAATCTACTTTCTGTATCTGTAGATATACTTATTATGGACATTCCATATAAAAGGGACCATACAATATATTTTCATTTAAGACTGTATACATTCACTTGTTTTTAAGGTACATACATGTTGTAGCATATATGAGTACCTAATTCCTTTTTTATTGAAGAACAATGTTTTAGTGTATGTTTATACTTTTTATTTATTTATTTATTTATTTATTAGTTCATGGACATTTGGATTTTTTCCACTTTTTGGCTATTGTGAATAGTGCCACAGTGAATATTTGTGTACAAGTTTTTATGTGGACATATGTCTTCATTCTTCATTGAAATTGCAGAGTCATAAGGTAACTCTGTTTAATCATTTGAGGAACTACCAGAATATTTTCCAAAGTATCTGCACAACTTTACTTTCCTACCACCAGTGTATCAAGGTTCCAATGTCTGCACATTTTGATTAATGCTTATTATCTGTCTTTTGATTATAGCCATTCCAGAGGGTTCCTTAAAATCTTATGGTTTTGATTTGCATTTTCCAGATGGCGAGAGATGTTGCATATATTTTCATATGCCTGTGGGTCATTTGTATACCTTCTTTGGAGATGTGTTTGTTCAGATCCATTTCCCATTTCTAGTGGGGTCATTTGCCTTTTTATTATTGACCAATAGAGTGTCTCTACATATTCTATATACAATCCATTATAAGATTTATGACTTATAATGTGGGTTGTCTTTTTACTTTTTTAGTGATATCTTTGAATCACAGAGTTTTTAATTTTGATAACTTTTTTTCTTTTGACACTTATGCTTTTGGTAGTACAGCTAAGAAGGCCAAGGTCACAAAGGTATAATACTCCTATATATTCTTCTAAGAACATTAGACATTTAGCCCTTACATTTAAGTTTATGATACATTTTTATATATAATGTGGGATTGGAGTCTAAGTTTATTATTCCACATGTGTATATCCAGTTATCCCAGCATTATTTATTTAAAAGACTATTTCTTTTTCATTGAATTGCTTTGGCATCCTTGTAAAAAATCAATTGGCCATAATTCTGAAAGTTTATTTCTTGAATTTCAATTCTATTCCATTTAAATTTATTTTTATGTAAGTACTACGGTATTTTTATTATTGTAGATTTGTAGTAAGTTTTGAAATTGAGAATTGTGAGTACTCTAACTTTGTTCTTCTCCTATAAGATTGTTTAAACTATCTGCATTATTTAAATGTCCTCTTAAATTTTAAAATCAGCATGTCAGTTTCTGCAAAGAAGCCCTCTGAGATTTTAATAGAGATTATATTGAATCTGTAGTTCAATTTGGGGAATATTGTTTTCTTAAAAATATCATCTTCTAATCCATGAACATGGGATATCTTTTCATTCATTTAGGTCTTCTTTAGTTTCTTTCAACAATGTTTTGTAGTTTTCAGATTATAAATGTGATACTATTTTTCTTAAATTTCTTATTAAGTACCTTATTTTTGATGATAATATAAATGGAATTGTTTTCTTAATTTTTGGATTCTTCATTCCTAGTTGGTAAAAATAAAATCAATTTTTATATTTTGATCTTGTGTTCTTCAACCTTGCAAAACATATTTATTAGTTCTAATAGTTTTGAGGGTTGTATTTAGTGGATTCCTATTTACAAGATCATGAATCTGCCTTTCACCAGCTGTCCCACTTCTGGGAATATATCCAAAGGAACCCAAAGCACTAATTTGAAAGAACATAAGCACCCCTGTGTTCATAGCAGCATTATTAACAATCACCAAGATATGAAGCAACCCAAGTGTCCATCAGTAGGTGAGTGGATAAAACAACAATGGGTTATTTACACCATGGAATACTACTTAGTCATAAAAAAAAAGAAGAAGAAGAAGAAAATTTTACACTTTGTGACAATATGGATGGACCTGGAAAATATTGTGCTAAGTGAAATAAGCCAGTTGGAGAAAGACAAATACTGTATGATTTCACGCATATGTGGAATCTAATGACCAAACTGAACTAACAATGACAATGGAAACTCATAGATGGAGAGCAGATGACAGCCAGTGGTGGGGGGAGTGTGGTAGTTAGGGGGTGGAGGGATTGAACAAAAAGGAAAAAGGACTCATAGATGCAGACAATATTAGGCTTTTCATCAATGTCTTTTATCATGTTGAAAAAATTAACTTCTATTCCTAGTTTTTGAGTGTTTTTATTAAAATGAATGATAAGATTTTGTTAAATGTTCTTTTCTGCTCACTCATATTTAAAGGATATTTCATTGGCTATAGAACTTTTGGTTGGCAATACTTTCAACACTTTGGATATATTTTCCATTGGTTTGGCTTAATTGTTTATATTGAGAAATCAACTTAATATAATTGTCATATATCTTGAATGTAATTTGACTCTTGTCTAGTCCCCTTAAGATTTATTTTTTTCTTGTTTTTCAGCAATTTTACTGTGATATATCTAGGTGAGGGTTTTATTGTTGTTTTTATTCCTCTTGCAGTGTGTAAATGCTCTTGATTCTGTGACATAATATTTTTTGTCAATTTGGAAATGTTTTCAGCCATTATCTCTTTAAATAGTGCACTTTCTCTTTCTCTGGGATTCTAATTTTCTCTCTTTTCTCCTTTTCTGGGATTCTAATTAGACCTTATCTTAGACCTTATCACTTTCTTCTTATGTATTACCAACTTTTTAATTTCTTCATGCTTTATTCTAGGTATTTTTTCTTGATGTATCTTTATTACAGCTGAGTCCAAGATATTAATAAACCCATTCATTCATACATAATTTTGGTTTTCTTATTTTAAGTTTTTAAACACCTGCTAAAATTCTCAATCTTTTCTCTTACCTTCATGAAAATAGTTGTTATTTATAATATCTGTCTGATGATGCCAATTTTTGAAGCCCCTGTGTGTCTCTCTTGTCTGCTTCTTCTGCTATATTTTATTCATCTTATCATCTCTTGGAATACTTGGTTATGGATTTTCATTGCTTATAAGACTGATTTGCAAAATAAATTTTTTAAGTAACACAGAGATTATGCAAAGCTAAGCTGTAGGTCTTTTAAAGACTTATCTGTTTCTTATTTGCCATTACTACTCTAGCACATCCTTTTGCTGACCCATCCCAGATCAAGAGGTCTTAACACTGGCCCTTTCTCCATCTGGATAGTGCCCTATTATCATAGCCCTCAAAGGATCAAAATTTGCTCAGCTTTTCTACTATCCTCTAGAGTTGATAAATGCTTTATTTGATAATATCTCTTCATTAAGTCTTAACCTATTTTATATTTTATTCCAGGACTTCTGTAGCCCTCTTCTGATAGATAGCTGTGCTAGTAAAGCAATTTATCATTGTGGGAAAAGCTTAAGCATCTTTCATCTGATCCAGGAGCCATACATTTTTCCCCAGTGGATTTTATTTTGTTTATTTATTTTTTAAAAGATTTTATTTATTTATCTTTAAAGGGGAAGGGAAGGAGAGAGGTAGAGAAACATCAATGTGTGGTTGCCTCTCATGTGCACCCTGGTGGGAAGTGGCCTGCAACCCAGGCATGTGCCCTGACTGGGAATCGAATCTCGCACCTTTGGTTCACAGGCCCGCATTCAATCCACTGAGCTACACCAGTCAGGGCCCCACTGGATTTTAGAAGTCCAGACCTGAGTAATATAAAGCACAGTAGTATAAGAGTAACAATTTAAGTTCTTAGTAGGAGGATGGTGCTGTGATCAGGTAGTGCAAGACCTATTTTATAAAAGCACAATCTATTGGGGAATCCCATTATCTTCTATTAACTGGTTCTCTGCCATGAATGGCCATTTGAAATAATCTTTGTTCTCAATTAAAACTGAAACTTCTAGGAGCAAAAATTGAATTGACATGCAAGGTTACCTGCACTTCTTATAAATTTGTTGATTTGTCTCCTACCACAGCCTTGAGATGTTCAATCTCATTCATATAAAAATTTTGGTATGCTTATAAATTCCTATAGTAGCCCAATTAAGTCCCACACCACACATGTCAGCAAATTTGTACTATTCCTACCTGTGTGGCTGTTGATTTGCAGGAAGGAATTTTCAGCTCCAAAACTATCAGCCTGACACTTTCATGAGCTACATTCAGTACAACATCATTTCATTTCAGTGAAAATGGAAACCCCAACAGGACTCCCAGTGCGAGCTGTTTTTCCCCAGTCTTGGAAGCATGACTTTTAGCGACTGCCTGTCAGCACACCATGCATGCCTTGCTTTATTAGACCAAAAATGTGCACTGTCTTAGATTCCTCAGCTCCAGATGGGTCACAGAGATTCTGCCACCAACTTTGTATATGAAAGTGTAAAATACAGCTATTTTATATTTCAACTTTGATTACTTTGATGACTGGATGTAGTGCCCTTATGAATTTTGTTGAAACATTAAACAAATTGAGTATCTTGTATTGAAACAGCAGTGACTAGCCTTGGAATGAATGTCTTAAGTGATCACCAGGATTTTTTAAAAAGCAAAAGGATTGGGAGAGTTGCAAGATATAGAAATGAAAATTCTCTTAAGGAATATTCTTTAGGTAACAGTTTTAAAACCAGCAATACACCATGTGTTTAGGCCTAAGGAAATCTGACAGTAAACCTAAAGAAATGCTCATACACCCTATGTTTCCCCTAAAGATTCTCCTTTTGCTCACCTTCTAAGGAACTTGGACTTTCTAAGGAAACCAGAATATATCTACAAAGTTCAAGTACTTGTGCAAGAAAGCTCAGTGTCACTATTGGAAGCAATTTATAGCAAGTATACGGATCCCAGAGCTTGCACTCTACACATGATTACTACCCTAGGCTCTGGCTTATTTTGCTTTCCTTGTTCTCAGCATTGACTTTGACTTCCTTCTGTATACTTGGGTTGCTGTTGTTTTTATTGTTACCTGCAGTATATTTGCAAGCCACTTCATATATCTTTGAAATGAACTAGTGATAGATGTATAACAACGCAGTCACGTGCTGCTTAACCATGGGGATACTTTCTGAGAAACCTATTACCAGGCAATTTCTTTGCTGTGTAAACATCATAGAGTACGCTTACACAAACCTGGCTGGTATAGCCTACTGCTGTAATTGTACATGCTATACTTTTACATGACCAACATGGTTAAAGTAGGTTTGTTTATTTACACCAGCATCACCACAAACACTGAGTAATTGTAGTGTGAACCCTGAGAATGCCTTTTTCTTTTGTAAAACAAGTGCCCGACCTAACTTTTAATTGCTCAGGCCTCCATTCGAAGAGGTGTCTACTTCAACAAAGTCTAGATTTAACAAACACCTTGCCAGCCACAGGACTCAAATGAAGAGCCAGGACACCTCCTCCACTGTGGCTCCTTTGTTTTAGATCTTGATTTCATAAGTAACCATTTGGGCTACTTGTTTTTTTCTCTTCCCCAGCATTAAATTACCACTCCTATATTTTAAATTCACTAATTAAGAGAGAGCTTGAGAAATGCTAGGCCTCCAGCCTCAACCCAGTAAAAGTAGAGCCTGAAGCTCCTGCTTGCTCATGCGTGCATGTGTGCATGCATGTGAGTGTTTGTGTGCATGCACTCTCACATTCTGTCCTCGATTTACCTGGGGGTGTGCCCCCTGGCCTGCCTGGCACACTCCAGGGCCAGTAAGAAACTTATTTTTTCTTCAAAGTTTCCTAACAGTTATCACTGAAGGCAGTCTTGCAGTCATAATAAAAACTGAAAGTCAGTTCCACTCCTTAAATTGGTTTGGAAAGGGGAGACAGCTGTGGAAGGGATAGGAAGAAGCTAGAGATAACATTTCAACCTCCCTCCTGGTGCCAACTTAGTACTACTTAAGCCTCATGCTTTCTAAGGCCTGCTTCACATGCCCTCTTCCAATTACCAAATGTCTGTCTTACAAGGGGTTTACCCAAGTACAGACAATGTCTAGGTAAGATGTATGCCCTGTATTTAAAGATAGTCCTTCATTCCTTTGTTAAGCATTGGTGCAGAACTATTGTCTATTGAGCATGGTATTCTAGTAGAAAGCCAAACCAAGCCTTGTCACAGCCCTCAAGAAATTTAGATAATATATTAGTAAATACATAATTATGTGGGACTACAATCAACAACTTAAAAATAGGTGTGAAAACAAGGACATTTCTTTTCACTTGGTACTAACATTTAGTCTTTGACCCTGAGCTGGTATTTTGTTAATGGCAGATACTCAGTTGAGTCTATTCTTTCATATCCAGTGATTTCTCTTTAGCATGTGAGGATTCATAAGACCTGCTCAAAATTTAGTTCAGAGTTCTATTCTTTTCTCTTATCATTATCCTCAGGCTTACCATGAGGCAGCACCTGGTGCAGAGATCTGTGGCTAGCATGTTCATCCCTGCCTTTAAGAAGCATAGGAATATTTGGGAACCTCTTCTGCAAATTCTTTCAGAAATTGAAGAGAATGGGAGAGGGGTATCGTTCTGGGGTCTCTCTTAAATAATGATATTCCAGGTGCCATCAAATTATACACATATATTAAGAAAGAAAGTCTACCTTCCTGTTTTAGAGATTAACCCATCGGGCTATCAGAGCCCAAGTCCACCAAATATTTGAATCTTTTCCATTTTATTTCTGGTTCCATACAGCTACCTGGTTAGACCGGGGTCTGTTTGACCATTATATTTTTATATAAATAAATAATTGTTTTTCTGGCATCGGAGTTAAGGGTGTTGTTAGCAAGATCATATCCATTGATCCAATCAATTCCAGGTTGTTTCTAATTCTGCAAAGTAAAGGGCTAGGTTCTGGGCTGAGGGGAATTTAGACTCTAACACTGTTAACTCCAGGAAAGCAAGGACTGTGTTTATCTTGTTAATCAGTCTCAAGTGCTTGGCCCTTCTATCTTCTCAGCTTCTTGGTAGCCATTCAACTGGCCTCTCTCCTGATGACGTTAACACAACATACAAAATTTCTTCTGAACTTCTTGGTAAGCTGCATTATTCCCATTGTATAGATATGAAGAATGATTTTGGAACCTAGATGTAGAGAATTTCAAAACCCACACCCTTTCCATTACATCATGGTGCCCTTAGGAATAAATAAACAGAGATCACAGCTAAGCTTGAGCTATCTGATAAAGCTTCTTAGCAAATATTTACTTAGGTTTTGAAGGTTGTGCAGTACGTCAAGCTACAGACAGGATACACAATATCAAAGGTGAAGGGACAAGATAATGCATGTTATACTGAGAAAATAGTAATAAAGTTTAACTTTGTGTATAAGCTGTAAGTGATAAGATAGTGGGCAATGAATCTAGACAAGAATGACATCATTAAATTCTTGAATGGCAGAGTGAAGACTGAACATTCTTCCATATGTAATCAGATACAAAGATCTTTAAAGAAAGATAAGAAACATGACTAAAGTTATCCTATAGAATGATGCTTCAAATTGACATGTTCCTCAGCTGGAGAAAAGACTAGTTAAGACATTATTGATCATAATAGTGCATGTGATGATAATAAGGATGGATCAATAAAAGAGGAGGAAGAGGATTCAAAGACCTCTCTCAAGGCAACATAGGTAGGGGAATGACGCATTAACAAAAACAGAGTTAAATTGATTATGGAAAACGATTGTGCTTTCGGTTTTGCAGACACTAAGTTTATATTACCTGTAGTATATTCACATGTAGATGACCGACAGGAAGTTGGAATGTATACCTGTAGCTTGAAAAGTCTCAGTTAGAGTCACAAATTTGGGATCTTTCTGCAGGGAGCCAATAATCGAAATCAGAGTAAATGAGATTATCAGAGGCACAAGTATGAAAAGTAAAGAGTAAAGACTTGAATAAACCTCAGGCAGGAACATTTAGGGGCAGAAGGAAGAAGAAGACGCCTCAAAGCACACAGAGAAGGTGCGGTCAAAGAGGTAGGTAGTTATTACCTCCGCAGGGGGTTATTTCTGCTAGTTTTAAGACTAACAACTAGTGTCTAGTTTAATGATAGAAGATGATGAAAATAGCTAGGAGGAAGTAAGCTGGTAAATATGGATTGGGCCAAGGCAAATTTGATGAGCTGAAGAGAATTTTTGTGGCCATTTACTTTACAAGCATATTTTACAATGCTACTTCAACACTGGTTTATTTTCCCAGGCTTCCACCTGCCCTCATTTTGAAAAAGTGTTTGGCAATACTAATAGATGGTGTAGTACTATAAATTCTTAAATATTCAGAATACTTTAAGTCATGCTTTAAACTTAGTTGCTAGAATTGAATTATTAGCAATTGATGTTATAATAGACTTTGAATCAAAAATAGTAAATTAATTGAATGACTACCTCAGCTATTAACGTGCTCTTATTTTTACAATATTTGTTTCTGAAATACCAATCTCTCTTTGCCCCCTGGTTTCCAATATTTAGTAAATTAGATAATGTCATTTTACTTTTTAAAAGTCCCAATTTGTCAAAAGATTTGCTTCTCCATTGTCTCGTAATGCATAAGTGTCAAAAAAATGCTGTTCTATGTTTGGATATTTTTGGTTGGTAAACACACGGCATATTTCTACTGTTTTACTATGCAATACTTTTATAGAAAGCCAACAAGAAGTAAAAAAAAATAAAACTTGCTCAAGTTCAAAACTTATTTGTTCAGTCTTAATAAGAATATGTGTATTTCATAGCTTTTTGAATTTTTTTTGCTAATCTAGGCTTGTTCTTTTTGAATAATAAACAGAGGTTTTGGAACAAACCTCAATCATAATCTCTATTATTAATTTCAACTGACAGGAGAAACCGTGAAAAGAATCCAAATAAATACACAGACTATTTAGAAAGGGCCTGGTCCTGGCTGGTGTGGCTCAGTGCATTGAGCACTGGCCTGCAGACTGACAGGTTGCCAGTTTGATAACCAAGCAGGGTACATGCCTGGGTTGCAGGCCAGGTCCCCAGTTGGGGGTGTGAGAGAGGCAACCAGTTGCTGTTTCTCTCACACACTGTGTTTCTCTCCTTTCTTCCTCCTTTCCCCTCTTGCTAAAAATAAATAAATATTTTTTTAAAATTTAAGTTAAAAAAGTGTCTGTAATCCTTATGTTTATTATTGTTATTTTAAATAACATTTTGATTGGCAAAAAAAAAAGAAAAGGAAACAATGTCATAGTAAATATGCTGTGGAAAAGGCAACTACAATAAAAAAGTAAAAAAAAAAAAAATGAGAAACACCCAATGTCAGTTTAACAGAATGGACTCCAAAGTCAAATAATCCATTATACAGGCAAGATAAAAATATCAAGCCTCTTATATGTAATTATTTTATGCCTAAAGAAAAGAAACTAAGCCATGCTAACCTTTGATATGGGTATTTGCACCGGTACCTGCCTTCCCGGTGCATCAGGGAGGCGTGGGTCACACACAGTGTGCGGGGTGTACTGAGGGCACGTTGTGACATCCGAAGCTCTTTGAGAATCACTCCATCACTCCTGGGTTCCCTTTCAGCATTGCCATGTGTTGCAATTTCCTTGTTCCATTAAGTGAATTTGAAAATGTATTATTAAGTATTATAACATTTAAATACTTTTTTAAAAGATTTTATTTGTATATTTTTAGAGAGAGGGGAAGGGAGGGAGAGAGGGAGAGAAACATCAATGTGTGGTTGCCTCTCTCACACGCCTAACTGGGGACCTGGCCTGCAACCCAGGCGTGTGCCCTGACTAGGAAGGAAACCAGCAATGCTTTGGTTCACAGACTCAATCCACTGAGCCACACCAACCAGGGCTAAACACTTTCTTTTTTTTATTATTTTTTAAAAGATTTTATTTATTTATTTTTAGAGAGGGAAGGAGGGGAGTTAGAGAGAGAGAGAGACAGAGAAACTTCAATGTGCGGTTGCTGGGGGTTATGGCCTGCAACCCAGGCATGTACCCTGGCTGGGAATTGAACCTGGGACACTGCGGTTCCCAGCCCGAGCGCAATCCACTGAGCTACGCCAGCGAGGGCTAATACTTTCTAATGAGGAAGACAATGACCAGCAAATTGTTTTGTCCTGCAAAGAAGTTCACTTGTTATCTCATTGAAGTACTTGAAGTAGTTGTTGAAATCAAAGGTGAGTTATACATATTTGTTTAACAAATTAAATAAATGGTCCAAACTTGCTGAACTTTGCTGCATTGATAGGTGGGCCTCAGTAGAATGATACCTTACAGATATTTTCAATCTATGCCACCAGGATAAAATTGATGATTTAAAAATGAGTGATTCACTGACTATTTTTGAGAAGAACTCATTAATATAGAGAAAAAAATTTGAAAATGAATCTTTGGGGCTATTTTCATTGTTATGTGAGGTTGCTGCATTTTGACAGGAGGTATAAGTTTGTCACATATTGATAGTAATTGTATTGGAGAATAAACAGTACCGTAGTATCTGTTATCATATAAGCACCAAGAGGCCTTCCTTGCCTCTCATGGGCTCTAACGAATATGTTAATATTGCTTGTTTTCTCTAACCTAGAAGTTAATTGTTCTTTCATTTTAAGATAAAAACATTTTAATGAGCCCCTAAAAGTATGGTGGGGCCCTAGATATGTTGCCATATTTATAAGTTGGCTCTGGCACAAACACCAAAAGGGATGTAATGAAACTCATATTTAGATTTCAGTTTCATAACTGCTCACTATTTGTTGTAAAATAAACCAAACATGAGGACCAGATATACTTTATGCAGTAGGACTAACACACTACAGTGTGTGTGTTTTCTTCAGGCAGTTCTTCATAGATACTGCCTTCCTGTTTGTAAGGTGGTGGATACCTCAGAACAGTAACCAAGAAAAAAGAAAGGAGCTAACATGGACCTGAAGCCACCACCTAGGAACAGGTGGACAAACAGAATATGTGACATAAGAATAGAATTTTTAAAAAAGGTAAGGAGGAGTCCAATCTTAAATTAAATTGAAACACAAACTCCCACCACAGGTGGCAGCATTCCCTGCTCTCCGACCTGTGTCCCACCACATCGCCCCTTTGCGGTGCTCTGGCCACACTGACCTTCCCACCGCCCCTCAGACACAGACGGGCTCAGCTCCCTCCAGCACTCAGACTTTGCTAAGACGCCCTTTTGCACAGCAAAGCTGCTCATGCCCTTGCGTCATTCAGGCCTCCACTTAATGTTACCTCCCAGACAGTTCTTCTTAACCACCCCACTACTCTGTCACAGCACCCTCCTTTATTTTCTTCATAGCATTTAACACTCAGAATCTGTCCCAATCCTTTATTCCAGGGGTATCAAACTCATTTTCACTGGGGGCCACATCAGCCTCACAATTGCCTTCAAAGGGTTGAGTATAATTTCAACTCCTTAACAGTTAAGGAGTAGTTACATTTATACAGTCCTAAAATTATTTTGGCCCTTTGAAGGCAACCGTGAGGCTGATGTGGCCCCCGTGGTGAGGATGAGTTTGACACCTCTGCCTTATTCATTTATTCATTGTCTGTTACCCAAATGGAACATCAGCTCTGTGATGATAGAAGGTATGTCTGTCTTGTTCACCTATAATTCCTCAGTGCCTAGAACAGTTCATGGCATTCAAGAAATACTTACTTAATGAATAGAATGAGCTAAATTTAACAACTACATAAGTCCCTCCCTTCTATACTTCTACTCAAGTTTATGGCTCAAGCTCAGTTTATGGCCCTGTCTACCATGTGACCTTTGATTTTCAGGAATGTCAAATCTAACTCAACACCTCTAACACAATGTATCTGAAAACTCCAATCATAACAGGATATAGTATATTATAGTACAACTAGGCAACAGAAAGAAACCTACCCAAGCATCTTAAATGTTTGCATTTATTGGTGACAAGACACTTCAGATGAGTATGTATCATCATATTATTACCTGAAACTGCGTTGTTATATAAACATCTTTGTGCTGCATCTACAATTTAGCTGACAGTTTGAGTGAAATGACATAATACAGACAATACACCCAGGGATCATGTACCTGCTTCTCAAAAGTGGAGGCAATTGCAGAGAATGCAATGCCTGATTTTTAAAGTGTAAACAGTATCGTTATTAGGTCCTCTTTCTCCAGCCACCTGGAGCCATTCCCGAGCAGGAAAGTGTTTGAAGTGCCCCATTGCCTATTTTTCATTCTCTTTGGGGGAGTTGTGGTAAACGTACTGCAAAATCGATACTAATTTGTAATACTCGGCCAAAAGAAAACAACAAGAACAACAACGCATAAGATGATTCCAAGCCCCCTTCCCCATACACTGATTTTTTACTTCAGTCACGAGTCCTTCTGCTGGAACTCACTCAATTTTCCGTTCTCCCTGATCAAACTGCAACACCCTCCCCCACACACGCTCACAGGCCAATCAGCCACAAAGATTTATTTACTGCTGATGGTGTGCTTACGACCGTGCCAGAGCTTTCGCAATTTGGGGTTGAAGTGTAAAAATTCATTCCTGTTCTTAGAGAATTTATAGTCCAGATAAGAGACAAAATTACCAGGCATAAAACAGCATTGATAGATATTAACTAGACTTATGGTGGTGATCATTGCTCAATGTATACATATATTAAATTATTATGCTATGTACCTCAAACTAATACAATGCTATAAGTCAGTTATATCTCAGTTTTTTTAAAAAGCAAGGGTGCAATATAATAAAATCAACAAATGAAAAAAACACTACTTTGAATCTTAGAGGACAAAATACAACTACAAGAAGCAGACTTAAAGCTCTTTCCCCAAATAATAGAGGGCATTTCAGGCAAATGGATGAAGACATAAAGAAATGATGACTGTGGCTTGTTTGTGGACTTGGAGATTAAAACAGAGTCTAACTTGGAAAAACGTGGGCAATGTGGTTGGTTAGCAAATGAGAACGTATCATCATGATGTTGACTGCTAGGCAGAAGCATTTAGATGTGTTTGAATGGAAAACTTGGAATTATATTTACTCTCATCTTTCTCCCCTGTCTGGAATTTGCAGAGAAAATAAGAGACTTCTTTCTGTTGAATAATTCCTTCCTGGAAGTCTTCTATTTGTAGAAATGGCAGTCAAAACCTTCTGAAAGTATGTTAAGAATAGTGGCTGAAACCTCAAGCTGGGATTTTTAGCATTTATATGTTTTTTCATAAGGTGTTTCTGCTATTTTTAAACTTAAATAATTTGGCTTGGAGGAATGAGAAAAATGATCTTTAATGAGAAGTGACTCTTTTCTGACAGCAAATGGATTTTTCATCTCAGCTGGTCTTAGGACACAGTTACTTTCTCAACTGTCATAAGCTGTTCTTGGTTTGCCTCAGGATCCGCAGTGAAATGTATTCTATGTGACTGTGTCATATTCGCCCTACATTTTAATTTTTAACTTAAAGTTAATTTTGGTCACCCTGTGACCCAAATTATTGCCAAAGGAAAGAAGAAAATTCGTGGAGCATGTATTGTGGAACAGTGCATTAGTTAGGGTAAACTAAGATAAATGGGTCTAAAAAATTAGGCTCAAATTCCAGTAGTTTAGCAAAACAAAGATTTATTTCCACTGCAGATTGGCAGGGGTCCTGTTCTAAGAGTTGCTCAGAGACTGCAGCTGACGGAAGCTTTATTATCTGCAGCACCACCATCTAGAACACATGGTATCCTTGGTCTTTGCATCAGGGAGAAAGGGCATGCAAAATCACTTACTGGCTTTTATGTGCTTTGACACATTGACCAGAACTAGTCACATGGCTGCAACTAACTGCAAGGAGTCTTGGAAACAGACTCTTCTAAGGATCCAGGAAGGCAGGAGAACGAGATTCTAGTAGGCACTGGTAAGGTCAGACATCAGGCCCATGTGCTTCATATGTTGTATTTAACCTTCACATTTTATTTAATCTCCTCATTTTTTGCAAATGAAAAAAAATAGGTTGGTGAGATAGTATGAAATTTGGGTCAGAGGTCCTGTGTTGACAACCCCAGTTCATTTCTATCCTAGTTACAAGACAGATCAGCTGCGTGTCACTCCTGCACCGCCAAATAGTGCACATTGCAGTCGGATGGTTTACCCAACCTTCTGCTGGTACTAGGTGCGCCTACTTTGTCTTTCCTGCCACTTTTCTGTTGCATTATAACTGCTGTTATATAAGAGACTACTTCTTGAGGAAAAGAGTTGTTCTTATTCATAGTTTTAACCCTGTGCCTCATTCACTATCTGGCACCTGGTAAGTGCTTAATATTTATTGAGGGGATACATTCAAATACTTAACTTTCTGGTCATCTCTTGGATTAAGTCATCACATGACACCAAATAACTTTCCATATTCCAGAAAAGCATAGCCAGAAATATGCATTTTAAAGAATTCCTCAGGTTTTTAATTCTGTAACAATATTACTTAATATTACAGAGTGGCAAACTGCATATAAAACTATTGTATTATTTTTCCTAGAGCTGCCATAACAAATTACTGCAAACTGTATGGCTTAACACATCACAAGCGTACTGTCTCACAGTCATGGGGGCTAGAAGTCAACAAGATTTCTTCCAAGGGCTGTGAGGGAGAATCTAACCTATGCCTCTCTTTCTGGCTTCTGGTGATGATTAGCAATCCTTTCTGTCCTTTGGTTAGTAAATGCGTCATTACAATTTCTGCCTCCTTCACATGGCCTTCCCCTATGTTTTCCTCTCTTCTCTTCTTATAATGACACTGGTCACACTATATTAGGGTGGACCCTATTGACTTCATCTTAACTTGGTTACAACTGCAAAGACTCTATTTTGAAATAAGGTCATATCCACAGATACTGGAGATTAGGACTTCAACATATATTTTTAAAGGGCACAGTTTAACCATAACAACTATGAATGATATTTTAAAAATATTTTTTAATATTTTAAAATATTTTTAATATTATTTAATAAAATAATTTAATATTAATAATAAAATTTAATATTAATTAATAAAATTTTTTAATATTTTAAAATATTTGAGCCAATATTGATAAGATCAATGGACTTCAAATAAAAATCTATTCCTACTTCTCTTGAAATATCAGAAGATCTTAAAAGAAACTGCTATTGGTGGAAGCAGGAATAAAGGAAAAAACTTCCTGAGACTCGTATGGGACGTTGTGACTCTGTGCTGTGGTTTACTGATGACGTTTAATTAAGGAGGTTCCCCTCCTGACTTCCCAATGTCTCATCTTATCTGTGTCACCATGGAAAAAGTCCAGTCTTCAGTAGGGCCAGGATGAAGGCCGCTGCCCAGGGTGTGTGTGCTATCTGGCTTGCTTAGCATGTGCTTCTAGCTCTAACCCATTGCTGTGCTTCAGTATCCAGGCTCCCCCCCGAGGCCATGACCACAGGGCTGCTAAGGCCTTATGGCTATGGGGAAAGAACAGGTGTGCGCAGTGTGAGTGCAGGTCAAAAGCTAGAGAGAGAGAGCTTCTTTGTTGCCTTGGGGCTATAACCAGGAGCTTGGATTTGGGATGGACCAGATACTTTTATAAAAGAACCAATCTATTTCCCAAACTTTCATGGCCTTTGATAGCTTTATACCTCCTAGTTAGACTGACAGACCTCTAGTGTCCAGCACCTGCCCCTATACCCTGCAATAATCCTGTACCAGAGAGGGGGAAGGGAGGAGTGTCAATCCCCTTGGTGGAGCACAATGCTGTGGTCTCCTGGAGTATGAAAAGCTGCAGCTTCCTGGTGAAGCAAACAAGCATATGCTCCCTCATTTTATTAAGCTCAATGTCTAGTTCCCTTCCCCCCTTTTCCCCTTTCATCAGCTTGTTACCGATGGTAACAAAAAGATCTGCCATCCCATGTGACATCAACCCCTGGAACTAATGGCTGTTCTTCCCCTCTCTATGAGGTCTGTGCTCTCCAGTTTGCCACACTCGCCACAGATCACTAATGTCTCCCTGGCCAAGTTTCAACTTCAGTTGAAACCAAAGCCAAGTTTCATCTTTAGTAGTGACCATTAATTATGATTGTGACAGCATCAAATGCCAGAATTCTTAAACTCAGTGTACTTCATTCACTGTATTACCTCTCTGGCCCTGACACCTGATAATTTTCTAACTCCTGTTATAAAAACAAATCAACTCTACAGATAAAGTCTCACTAAATTCAGCTTATTGTATAGTCTTTCTTTAAGATTAACAGTGTTATTTACTAACAAAAATAATTTATTCATGGCAAACTCTGAATGACTTATTTAAAGTCTGGAATATGATCAGATACAGCCATGAGAAATGAAAAGGGGTGTCAAAGGAGAAAATAAGGTCAATAATCACTTTTCAACAAAAGCAGCTGGAATGATGCTGGCTATAATTAAGAGGAAGCGACACAGAAAACAGAATGTATTATATGACCCTTCCATGGGCAAAATAAAATGATACTGTATGCTGAGAAAAAAACTGATGCCATTAAAAGGCATAGGAGTCAACTTTTAAAGAGTACACAAAGTGAATTTATAAGTGAGAAAAGAAAATCCCTGAAGGACCTCATTTCAATGAGGGTAAAATGTGAATTTGTTCTCAAAGTTGCTGTCTTATTTATTACTAAATAGAAACAGGTGACTAGATACAGCATTCAAGGACAATGGATTTTGAAAATGAGGGAAACACGAGATCTTTAGACCTGAATGGACACAAATGTCTGTCCTTCGGTCATTAAATTTTACATGTTCAAAACACTTCAGCCCTGGCTGGTGTAGCTCAGTAGAATGAGAGCAGGCTGCAAACCAAAGGGTTGCCTGTTCGATTCCCAGTTAGGGCACATGCCTGGGTTGTGGGCCAGGTCCCCACTAGGGGACGTGCAAGAGGCAACCACATATTGATATTTCTCTCCCTCTTTTTCTCCTTCCCTTCTCTTCTCTCTAAAAATAAATAAATAAAATCTTAAAACAAAAACAAAAACAAAACACATTTCAACTTCACTTTTTACTTCCCCCACCAAACTGAAGCCTGCTTTCCCCACTGGATTCCCCGACTTAAAAAAACAACCCTATTTTCCAGTCACCTGAACTACAAACACCCCTGCATGCCTCCTCCTTTACCCTCAACCACACTCAATCAGAAATTTGGTTCTGTCATTTTTCAATCCATAAATACAGGGTAAGAGAAAAGTAGGTCTACAGTTGCTTGTATGGAAAATAATGCAACAATTAATAAATAGTAATGCAAGAATAAACTATTTTGCGCACTCACAACTGTAAGCCTATTAACTTGAGGGAAATCCATTTCCCTTTTCCATTCTCACTGTCCCTGCCTTCATTAGGCCTTCTCCACCACATACCTTTTATAAAACTGAGCTGTGAATAGTCAGATGAATTCACTAAGGCAGTTTAGGTCTTCATTGCCTCCCACATGGACTACTGAATTGAACTTCCTGGAAACTGAGCTCCCTGTCACATGCCTTCCCCAATTTGCTATCTTTTTTCCACATGCACACCATGACCCTTCACACTTTTGTGTTCTATATAAAATATTCTCTCAGCTCAAATGCATTGAACACCTCCCTTTTCGCCGCCCATTACTCATCCCTCAATGCCGTCCCACTCTCTCTGCGGAGCCTTCCTGGTTAGTTTCCTTTCTGCTGTGCTCCCTGGCTCTCTCTATTTATATCCCAGTGTACTTGCTCCTCAAACTGTGGTCCATTGGTTCACAGTCTTCACAGCCTAGGAGCTTGTGAGACATGCAGAATCTCAGGTGATACCCCAGATTTTCAGAATCACATCTGCATTTTAAGGAGATCCCCAGGCGATGCCTGCACACATAAATGTTTCAGATATGTGGCTAGAGATGATATCAGAGGTTCGGATTTCTCTTTTACACTGAATTCTGAGCTCCTGTAGATGAGAGTCATGTATTTCACTTTCAACCCCTTACCACAGTGTCAGTGTATGCTGAGCACTTACGGTATGTAAATGTGTGAACGAGAAAATGGGAACAGATGGTTCAGTGGTCACCCGTGTAGTCATGGCAAAACCAGGACTCCCTGGGCAGCCTTTCTTCCCCCCATGCTGTGCCACTGACAAAATGTCTTTATTTTCCATTTCTAAACCTCAGAGATGTCGGATGACGCATGCGCACTCACAAGGCTATTTTAAGTGTCAAAGAGGATTCTAGAACATGAGTTTTTCTCTTGACACTTAGCTGAAGTTCTTTCCACTGTGTCGTTTGGCCTCTATTTGTCAGAAGAACAAATGAGAAACACATTAATTGAACTTCTGTTCTCACAGTTCAAGTTTCAAAGAGCATCTGCCACTATGAAAAATATACATTTGTGTTTCCCAGTGTGCATTGATCAGTCGGTCCTGGTTGCAGTCTAACAAGACAAGCTCACTGAACATGTTTATTTCAAAGTTAAAGAAGAGAACCTAACTGAAAAACAAAAAAAGAAAGAAAGAATTATCAATAGAAATATAATTAGCCAATTTGCCAATTCTATGTTTTCTACTGGCACAATAATTTGTAGCTTGTGATATTAAGTGTATTTTTATAGTTCATTTAAAAACATGATATATAATGATTATAAACTTCCAGTTTGAATAAGACATATTATACTCCAAATGCACATTTATTGATGTATTTCCAATGTTTTTGAATATTTGGGAAAGGAAATAATTAGAGTGTTTATATAATTGATTGATACATTTTGCTTTGCTTTGTTTCACTTTAGAAATAACAGTATTATGCCATAAGTAATCTACTCAGTTATGAAGGCAACAAATATTGAATATTTGTTACATGTATACTATGTGCTAGGCACTGTCATTAGCTCTGTCATCAGAAAATTCTGCATCTGAGAATCTTATGGACAAATGGGGGAGACAGCCAAAGAAGCAAGCAGTTATAGTGAAATTTTATGAAGGCAGGTGTAAACACAGGTGCTGCAGGGCGTCTAGGCAGGAAGAGCACCTGGTTCAAGCTTGAGAAACCAGAAAAGCCTTTGCAAAGAAGATGACTATGAAGCTAAGGCCTGCTTCATAGTCATCTATGCAGAAGGGTAGAAATTAATCAGGCAAATTATGTGGAATGGGACTTTTCAGATAGAAGCACAGCTGTGTGTGCAATGGCCCTAATACAAGAGAAAGAATGGAAGGTTCAAAATTGCAAGTAGTTCAGTATGGCTAGAGGACAGCATTGCTGGTGCCAGGGAAGGAATGGTATGTAGAGTGATGAGGGTTAATGCCAGACTGGAAAGCAAGGGCAAGACTATGAAGGGTGCTGAATCCCCCACAGAGGAATTTGGGTGTCATTCTAAGTAATAAGAGTAATCTGTAATGCATTTCCAGTGTTTACTATGGGCTCCACACTGTTCTGAAATTATCTCACTTAGTCTTCACAACCAGTACAAATTTTAAGGGCAGTTATTAGTCTGGATTTTACAGATAATGAATTGAGGCACACAGATCAAAATTACTTTGCTAAAGTTGCACAGCTAAGCAGTGTGGAGCTAGGCTCCTAAAGTCAACAGGAAAGGGCATGATGTAACTTTAGTTTTGTAAAGCTCATTCTGGCTCAAGTGTGAAGAAAGTATTTGAGAAGACACTTCAGTAATCCAAGTGAAATAAGCTGAAGAGCTAAACTGAATGAGGTATCAGGGGAGAAGAATAGTAAATGAGAAGAGATATGTTCAGGTCCTAAGGTGGGATTTAGTGCTGGGTTGATGAGGTGTGAGGCTGAGGGTGTGACCAGATGGGTTTCTTCAAATGGCATGAACACCATATTTAAGGCATATACAATCAAAAGTGTCTTTGCCATGACCATATTTTTAATCAGAATGACTAAAATTAATATCAACTCATCTCTGATAACTCACAAATTAACATGAATAGTGACAAATAAATAAATTGAAAGACCTAGGTTTCATTTCATAAAACAATAATACATAATCTGATTATAGTTTCACTTCATTCTTATCTTATATTCCTTGTAGTAGAGCTCTTTCTCTCTTTCTTTTATTTCTAGCCAATCTGAATTCCCTCAAAGAACAGCCTCATTTGTGACTGTTCTTCACATGCTGTCAGGAACTCAAAATTCAGGTGGTTTCCCTGCAAGTTTCAGTGTATCCTTGATAACTCAGATTCCAAGTTGAGTCTTTCTTCCTTGATCACTCTCCCTGCCTTGTCTCTGATTATCCTACTTTGTGTGTCAATTTCTACACTTGGACTTTTCCCCCTGCAATGGCTGCCATCCACATGTCTTTGAACATTGGCCTCTCTAGCTCCCTATTACACACTGCCAAATCAATCTATCAGCTCATTAACTTGTTCATATTTAGTGGTCTCTTCTCTTCTGTTGTGATTTTTTTTGCAACCTTGATGATGTCTTGAGAAAACTAACATCTTTCAAACAGCTTATCAATTATGAATCTTACTCTTAAATCTCTATGAAAATATCAACTAATTAGCATTCTCTATCTCTAAAAGACATCTTTGAGCTTTGAAAATTTTTGTCAGTTACTCTTGTGATGTGCCTGTCCTTTTCCTTTGGACATAGGGCCAAGTGTCGAACTCTCTTTCAACAGTTACACCTTCAGCTCTTCATTTTGAAAGCAATCATGCTTGTGGGTTTCTATTTCAGACCTTCACCCAACTTATAGTGTAGCCTGTACTTGTGGTTCCGAACTTCCATATTCTGACCAGTTCCATCAAGGCCAATGTGATAAACAGCTACTAATTTACATTTTAGATTAAATTATTATTAAATAGCCCAAACTATGACAGTACATAGCCACATTTTAAAGATAATCTATCAGTAAAGGGAAAGGTGTGGAAAGAAAATTTTATATTACAAAAAGCAGAACACATATTGAATTGATAAAAACATAAAACATAAAATTTCCTTCATCAGGCCAAGGATAACGAAGAACCTAACATATTCTTTATTACCATTTATCTCCCTGATATAAATAATAAGAATATAGGAAATCAAAGCAAATTTTGAAAAATACAGAAGCAATGGTAAAATGGTTGACGGTAAAAAAAGACAGTGGATTTGAAAAACATTTTAAGTTCAGAAAGAGTAACAAAAACAGAAGAGTAAATTACAAGTAATTTATTGATTGATTGATTTTTAATCATGAGTTTAAAATGAAAATTCCCAGCAAAGAGAAAAAGTAGAAGTAAATTGGAATGACTAAGATGTCACTGTCTTTATATCTTTATCATTAACACTTTAAAAATCATTTCATTGTGGATTTTTGTTATTTTTAACTTATCTCTGATTTCACAATCGATTGCAGGGCTCAACAAACTATAACCACAGCCCCACAAGCTAAGAATGCTTTTCACCTTTTTAAATAGTTGAAAAAAATCAAAAGAAGAATAATATTTCGTGACACATAAAAATCAAATGAAAGAAGAAAATGACCTATTTTCTATACAGATTTTCATGTTGCTTAATTCATAGTCTAGACAAAAACAGTGATTTTTGTGGCTTATGTGACCATTGAGCAATATAGAAAACTTATCTAAAATATTTCACTGCTTGTTTATTGGTTCCTCTATACTTCTCTGGATAGTTCTCTTTAAGGGACAGCATGAAGTTGGTTTGGACATGCAATGGAAAATAATAATTGTCAAAAATCCTAAAAAGGAACAGAGAAATGTGACAAATGAATACATAAAATGACTGTCACTTTTATAGCACATAAGAATGTCCATTCACCAGTAAATAGGACCCTTAGTAATGACACGTATTTTTGGAACAAGTTTTCATTCTATATTGACCTTCACTCCACTGTGTAAGGTAAGGCCACTGGAACAGTTCCTTCAGTAAAATTATTGTATTTACATAAATCATCAATGTACTCTGTAACTTCACTTAACCTTTTAAAAATGCAAAAGTTTTTGGTTTTGTTTACATATTTATAAACCTCAGAAATTAAGATAATTGCACAGTGTGTACATCACAGGTAAACACATGTATATTAAGTTAACCCAAGGCAGGCCATGTCTGTATTACCCAAGAGGCTTTATTAACATTGAGGAAGAGCATCTTTCCCTAAACTGAATTTGGGACACTAATAAAATAAAGTAATAAAACTATATAAGAATTAAGAAGAGGTTTAAAAACTAGTATTCTGAGAAAGAGCTATATGTTCTATCATTTATGTGTTTAAGGTATTTATTTTGTTTAGACTCTTGTTATTGAGCCTGCATCTATCACAGGCGGTGGTGTAGCTAAGCACATGGGCTGTGGGTGGGAAAGACCCAAGTTAAAACCTTAGTTCCATCTCTATCTGACAGGGTGTCCTTAGGCAATGTTACTCTTTTTTTTTATATTTTTTACTTTTTCGCACCTCAGTTTCTGTCTCTCTCCAGAAAATAGATGCAATAACATGCTCATGCCATGAAGTTAACTAAATTAATATTATTTGTTATGACCATTTTATGCCAGAATTTTAACACAGTGTGAACAATATCAATAGTACTGGTCTTTTCAGTTGCGATTTCCTTTCTTTCTTTCTTTTTTTTTTTTGTAATCTTGGTCACTATGAGATAACTAAAATGTTTTATACAACACTCTGTCACTTATGAGAACTACCCACCATATGTCTGCATTAAATCTTCAACTAACCAGTAATCTTCCATTCAGCCTGTGCGATGAAATATAACCACCGGCTGCCATAACATAGGGATTTAGTGCAGCTGGTCACAAAGCAATGTGCGAATGCATATTCTGGCTGTGGGAAAATCCCTGTAACCATGGAGTCAGGCCCAAAGCAAGACTGTGGGAGCCAATCTGACTGTAAGCCTCTTTGAATGAGGCCCTCTTTTGATCTGGTGTTGGCTTGAGTTGACTAGCACACCCAGGGGTCACATGCAGGACCTCACTGAAAATTTCCCTTGAACACAGGCATGACTCAGGTGGGGTAAATAAAACCCATAATCCTCAAGTGTGGGAATTTCTTGTTGCTAGATCAGCAGCCACTTTTGAGCGCCTTTCCCAATTGTCTGGTTTCTCTGTCATAATCCTGTTTGGAAATTTGAATTCATTCTATACCAAACTGCATAGCAAACTGTAAACAATTCTGGCAAATTATCTCTTCGTCCAAAAGACAAACATGATTCTCGGAATTCATTCGACATTGCTGCATTTCGAAAGTTCCATGTCATTCACATAGGCGGATGGTGGGAACCACTACAAATGAAGTTTCTGAAGATTTAGTCTTGATTTCGGTATTGGCTTCCAAAAGACAGATTCGGGGGAATTCCCTGTAAGCTTGAAAATCTCCCCAATAGAGACACTGTGAAAAGGGGAAGCCAGACGGCTCTGGGGGGGCCGTCATCTTTCCTTCCAAAGAATATGAGTGTTCTTTCCCAAAGGGAAGGGAAGAGATTCCATGTTATCTTGAAATGGTTGGGTCATCCTCAGAGGTGACTTTTAGGCCACTGAAAGAATGACCCAGGTGAGGTGAAGTAAATAGAACCCCCCCAAATCTCTCATGAGGGTTTCTGTGCCGAGAACCCACACTCTTTTGGTTCCTAAGTTTCCTCTTCTCCAGACACAGGCTATCTCCAGACAATCAAGCGGTGCTGCAGTTCAGAAAAAAAGGAGACTTTGCCAAAAAAAAATTTTTCCTGAATTTCTGCGCACACAATGGAAAATTAGATGCATAATCATTAATCAACTTTGTTCAATACTTTTTTGTTATATGTTTATATATAAACATAAAAGCAATCTGTCGCAACTTTAAAAAAATTACTAGGTTTACCAAGTTTAATGTTTTAAAACTAGTACAGTGGGTACTGCTGAGTCCCAGGCATATAGCGCCACCATGTGGATGGGCCTCTGCAAATAACACAATTTTTAGAAAGAAGATGGTTATAATAAAACTTAGAGATCAGAGTTCAAACCCTCATTTCATATATGAGAAAAGACAGCTAGAGAGGTTAAATGATTTACCCAGTGCCAGTACAACACCAAGGATAAATTTTGGGCTGCTTTTTTTATTAAAGCAGCTGCTTGAACTAATTAGATCATACTGTCAATTCACCTATTCATTCATTTTAATCATTAAATAATCAGGTTAAACATGTTCAATGGGTATTTGCTCTATTTTTATCTGTGCATAATCTAAGTCTCCTTTCTATTTGGTAGGAATTCTGTTGTATAAATGTGGTGAGGCAAAGCCCTACTTCCTTCTAGGGAACTAGAAGGACCATTTATCCTTTCTTCTCACCCAGAGAGCTAAGATGCTGGCATGTCACTTAAGTTTAGCCAGCAGGAAGCTCTACGCAGAAATGTTGAATCTGTAGGAAGTGACACAAACAGAGGTAGTTAAGGAGGCCACAGAGTAGTTACGACAAGTCACAATGGTTATAGGTCTTCATGCTGGCTGCAGAGACAGCAAGGATCCAGCAGTGGCACTGCTGGTGACAACATCCTACCCGAACTGATCATGAGATAGACACTTCACTAATTTATCTGCTTCCAGTGTCTAATTCACATCATTTCCTGAGTTTGGTTCTTTAGCCCTTCTATGGACTCCCTGAGCCAACCCGTGTTCTTCCGATGTAGTCCTTTTCTGTTTGCTAGAACCAGAGTCAGCTTCTGAGGCACAACAATAGACCCTGATATAAACAGAAGTTAATGCCCATTGAGAGTTACAGCACAGAATCTCACCGAAACTGATAGAATTCAGGGCTTTCATCTGGCCTAGTTGAGGATAAAGAATTTTAAATCCTACTTAGCCATTTCAGGAATAGAATTTAGATCTGACTGATTCTAATATGCAAAAGTGAAACAGCTAATTAAATGATCTCCTGTGGTCACCTGGTATAAAATAGGCGGTTTACACTCAGAACAAATGACTACCAAATGGAGTTGTGTTTCCACTGGGACAGAATAGACAAGTCTGGAATTCTAGAGTTCAAAACTGAGATGAGATTCTCAGGGTTATACCTACCTGTTTTTGTTGTTTTTGTTTGTTTGTTTTTGACTTTGGACTCTCGTAGAACAGCACCAGAAGATGAGAAATTCTAGCTAAGGCTGCACCTGATCAACTTATGTTCTTCGTGCCCTGTATAAATAGGCAAAAACAAAAGCAAAAACAAAAAGAAAAAGAAATTGTTACTGTTGTGTTACTATGTTTGCTTGTTCCCCTTAAAGGAAAGTAGGGTTACTGCCCCATTTGGGCAGGAAGAAAATGTCAGTATACTGCAACCTGGGTTTAGCAAGGCCACCAGGGGCTCAGGACCCTAACCATAAAGGATAAAGAATCCTGGCCCTGAATCCTGAGGTTCAGGCTGAAGGCAGAGGAAAGTGTAGTGGAGAAGGGGGCTCATGAAATCCAGTTAAGGCCTGAGCTCAGGAGCAAGCCCAGTAGCACCCACATCCCCTTTTTGCTGAATCGTGTTGCTCTGTCATTGTTGTTCATTTGTTTCTTTGCAGACAAGAACTTTGACTGAAACAGTTTCCTAATTTGTCGTTGACTCATTTTTCTGGAAAATGCAGTAGTCCAATTTAAGTTTATACCTATTGGAATAATATGTTTGCATCTATTTTAATTAAATTACACTACTTAAAGAAATTATAGTGCTAGAAAGAAGTATTATATTTCAAATAAATGGGCTTATAATTGTTAAGATTATGTAGAAAGTTACTGATTTTTAGAGAGTACTTTTATGATTCAAAATATTTCTCAGCTTCATATAAACTCTTTCCTGTATTAACCATAAGCATGAAATTTTAACTAGTCTCCACCGTGAAATTAAACTCCTTCCCTAAGTATTCTTGATAATGATTTAATTGAGTCTGGAAATAAAGCACTACTTCTTTACTGTGTTAAGTAGCTTCTGTTGAGGAAAAGACTGTCAGTTTTTTTCACTGGTGGACGATTTTTCATTCCTTTTAAAGAGAGAGAGAGAGAGAGAGAGAGAATTGATGAGAGAAACATTGATTAGTTGTCTTCTCATAGGCGCCCTGACTGGGGGTTTGAACCCACAAGCTAGGTATGTCCCCGTAATGGGAATCAAACCCGAGACCCTTCAGTCTACCCGATGATGCTCCAACCAACTGAACCACACCAGCCCGGGCAAGACTGTCATATTTTAATTCTAAGCATTTTTCATTATCAGAGAAACTGTAGCCCACCATGATATGTAAAATGTTAAAACAACATAAACAAAATAAATATTTTGAGTTTTAAAAAATGCTAGCCAGCTATGGGATGGAAATAAGTATGTTATAAAAGTTAGAATTATTGGCTACTGGATAGGAAAATAAATTCCAGAAGAATACAAGCTTTGGATCATACAAAGAAAATAATATAATAATTTGTCATCACTGGAGTTTTCAAAATAAATTTGTAGTTATGTAAGAATATTATTTCAGTGTTTACAAAGAAATTTATCACATAAAATTGTTCAATTAAGGTTCCCATATTATTTACTACAGACATGTAAAGAATATCCAGATATTTCCACATAAATTAAACATGATGTAATTGAGTGTTACATTAAGCAACGTATCACAGTTGATTCATGTGGAAATCACAGAAGTTTCACTGATTACTCTCCTTTCACTGTGTATGAATGTAGGTATCATAGATATTTACATGAGGCCATGCTGTAAACCCACTTTAATGTACCATTTTAAGGATTGAGGTAGAGTTTTTAAATGTTTTAGTCTATGTAGACTCATATATCCTTTAGAATTTAATTTATAAATAGGTACTATAGGATTACTTCAAGGAAAAGCATATATTTAAATAAGTCAGTTTCCCATGCTAGTTCTTTGTGTTTATCAACATGAGTTATTGTTTGTTAAAAAATGATGCTTTTTATGGTTATTCATTTCCTATTTTAGCATAAACCTAATAAAGGAAATGGCTATTTCAGAATGCTGATCTTTTTGGTTTTCTAATAATCACACAAATTATTTAGTATTTTATTTTATTATTTATTTATTTATTTATTTCCAGATATGCACCAAGAACAATTTAGGGAAGGTTACTGAGAGTTTTATTTTCATATAGAAATATTTTTTAAGTTTCAATTAATAAGTGTTTTAAAACAAGGTAAAGGAAAAATAAGAGTGGAAAAGTTAAATGGATCCAGGCATGAGGTTAACATCTAAGAAATACACACTTCCTAGTGAAGAGCCATAAATTTGGCTCCAAGCTCTCTAGCAGCCTGATAGTCCTTAAATAGCTTGGGTCTGTCTTCACACAGAAGCCAAAAACCAGTCTGAATGACCTTGAGGCTACTCAGCCTTGCTTAGTACAGTATAAGGATATTGCAGGTAGACCATGCTTTACACAGTAAATATGTTACTGAGAAACTATAAAGAAATGAGAATTTTTCACATGGAATCATACTGTAAGTATACTAGTGGAAACATCGTAAATGGTTCCTTTTAAAGAAAACTTATAAAATGACTGGTGGTGTAGCATGAAACTAATACACCAACTTCTGTTATGCATTTAGGATTTTTATATTGGGTTTTCTTAAGAGTCAGTGTATAGTATTATGGGACTATCCTTTCATCTCAGTATCATGGCAGTAGAAATATTCAGGGTCTGCAATGAATTTTTGAGGGAATGGACTTATTCTGTATGTAAAAATTTCTAACTCCTGATGTGTTGTGTTGTGTTCATCATGTCTCATTGCCTTTGTTCAATTATCTGAGGGCATAAGGCAACCAACACATTTAAATTTCTTGATGCAGTACAGAGTTTTAGAAATAAAATTACACATGTTTATAGCCATATTTAAAAAGAATTCAAACATTCACCCGTTAATGTTTACCATAGTAAATTCTAAATATTGAGCCACTCATTGTCTAATCTTAAAAAAAAAGTTTTTCTTTTACTAAAATGTGTAATCTCTTATGATGTTTGAAATAAAAACATCCAGATTTATTAGAGACTTTAGATTTTAAAGGGACCTTAAAGATAAACGATCCATTTCCCATTTGGCAGGTAAAGAGTACAGTAATGTTTTGCTTCCTGTCGTACCCCAGGGCCCCACATCTAGCCTAACACATACTAGGTTCTCAATGAGTGATGCTAAATGAAAGCTAAGTATCTGCATATTATTCCATGTTGACACTGCTCAAGTGGTTGCCTGTAATGGTTAAATTAAGCCTCAAAATTGCACCTATCTGTCATTTATGAAAATAGGGAAATTGCAATCCCCATTAAAATACCAATGACATATTTCACATAGATATAGAACAAACATTCCAAAAATTTATATGGAACCATAAATAACCTGAATTGATACAGCAATTTTGAGAAAGAACAAAGTAAAAGGTATCACAATACCTGATATCGATCTATATTACAAGGCCACTGTAATCAAAACAGCCTGGTACTGGCATAAGAACAGACACATAGACCAATGAAACAGAATAGAAAGCCCAGAAATAAATCAATGCCAGAAATAAACTAATCTATGGTCAATTAATATTCAACAAAGTGGGCAGAAGCATAAATTGGAGTAAAAATAGCCTCTTCAACAAATGGTGTTAGGAGATCTGGACAGCTACATACAAAAAACAAAAAGAAAGAAACTTAACCACCATACATCAGAATAAACTCAAGATGAATAAAAGATGTAGGAAACCGCTTCACAGGACATGGAAATGGAGCTCAGCACCCACATGGAAAACCAGTGGGAAGTGAGTGGCACACAGGACCATGCCCATAAAGAAGTTCTCCCATGGGAAATCAGGTCTGCATTATACCTAGGCTGCTTTGTGACTTGCTCTTGCTAAAACTCTCTCACCCTGAGTTCAAGCAGCAAGCCCTTGCTGCATATCTTTAAAGTAACTCCCTGAAGTCTGTGCTAATTCTCCCAAGGATTGAAGTGTAACCAGTGAAGTGAAGTGAAGACCTGTTACTCTTATCATTCCCTTGCATTTGCAACATTTTTTCCTTGTTAATCTGTAAGAAGTAATCAGTAACATCCCTTCTGTTGCTACCTGTAAAAAGTAATTACCTAAAGCAAACCTAAGTATAATGAATGAAAACCTTCTTTGATGTATGCTATTAGAAAGCCAATAAAAGCTTGCCAAGGCAAGGGTCCAGGCGCTCTCCCCTTTTCCTCCACAGGACTCGGTAGTCTGTGTGAATTTATCTCCTCTCATGCATAACACCGTGGACACTGCAGGGCGGTGTCCACATCAAAAAGAATTAAATATAAGTTGTGACACTATAAAAGTCCTAGAGAAGAACATAGGCAGGAAAATCTCAGATATTTCATGCAACAGTATTTTCACTGATATGTCCTCTAGAGCAAGGGACATAAAGGAAAGAATATACAAATGGGACTTCATCAAAATAAAAAGCTTCTGCATGGCTAAAGAAAACATTAAAATGAAAAGGGAACTAATTATATGAGAAAATATATTTTCAAATGATACCTTGGACAAGGGTTAAATCTCCAAATTATATAAAGAACTCATACAACTCAACACCAGGAAGACAATCTAATTAAAAAATGGGCAAAGGACCTGAACAGACACTTCTCCAAGAAGGACATACAAAGGGTCCAAGGCATATGAAAGGATGCTCAGCATCACTAGTCATCAGAGAGATGCAAATTAAAACCACAATGAGATACTGCCTCACACCAGTCAGAATGGCCATCATAACCAAATCAACAAACAACAATTGCTGTGAGGTTGTGGAGAAAAGAGAACCCTAGTACACTGTTGGTAGGAATGCAGATTGGTATAGCCACTGGGGAAAAGTATGGATTTCCTCAAAAATCTAAAAATGGAACTTCCTTTTGACCCAGCAATACCACTGTTAGGATTATACCCTAAGAATCCTGAAATGCCAATTCAAAAGAAGCTATGCACCCCAATGTTCATAGCAGCACAATTTGCAATAGCCAAGTGCTGGAAGCAACCTAAGCGCCCATCAGTAAATGAGTGGATCCCAAAACTATGGTACATTTACACGATGGAATTCTACGCAGCAGAAACAAAGAAGGAGCTCCTACCCTTTGCAACAGCATGGATGGAACTGGAGAGCATTATGCTAAGTGTGAAATAAGTCTGGTGGTGAAAGGCAAATACCATAAGATCTCACCTAATAATATCCTCCAGCAAACATTATCTCACAGGATCTTGCACATTTTATGTCCCAGGCCTGATTACCCCAGGGGTCCGCTGTTTCTGGTCTAGGCTACACCGCCCCTGCTATTTCTGCAGGCCTGAGTCAACAGAGACAAAGGCAGCCAGGAGACTTGGATTACTCACTTCTAAGAACAAGGACTCAGGCTTTGACAAAGCCGAGGGGGCAGGGGTTGATGTCCATCGTCCCCTTCATTTCCACAGCCCCGAGTCTCTCCCCAGAGGCCTCCATGCGATCATGTCTGTCTTAGACAATTCCCTCCATGGGAAATCTTACCCATCATTGGCTAACTGATCAAGCTTAGAAGGTCAGGCACAGAACAGGCAGTGTTCATGCCAGGGAAATAAGTTTTTGTCTCCTTAGTGGCTCCTGGTCCAGAGGTCTCTCACTCAGCCTAAGTCAGAGGGGTTACAGCTTCCTGAGACCAGGCAGGGCAGTCCCCAACACTCACCTATAAGTGGAACCTAATTAACAAAACAAACAAGCAAGCAAAATATAATCAGAGACCATTGAAAAAAGGAACAAACTGACAGTAACCAGAGGGGAGGGAAGAAGGGGATACTGGGGGAAAGAAGGGGAAGGATCAAGTCAAGGAACATGTGTAAAAGACCCATGGACAAAATCAAAGGTGGGTAGGATTGAGGATGGGAGGTGGAAGTAGGTAGGGTGGGGGAGAGCAGTGGGAGTAAATGGAGATAACTGTAAAATAAAATTATAACCAGCCAAGATATCTTTAAAAGAAACACAAAACAGGATGAGAATAAAGTATATTAAAAATTAACTATGAATAACAAATAGAAATGAAAAGTGAAATATTAAGATGGAAGGTAAAGGGAAAAGAGGTGAATAGAAAGGACCCTTAAATCTATGTTGATGATCAGGGAAAGCAATTTGTTAAGAGGAAATTATGTCTGTCTGCTGTAGTTTTGAAAGAAGAGGGGCAGAGAGAGAGAGAGAGAGAATGGCTATATTCTAATTTTTGAAGTGAAATCTTACTGCAAATTGAAGACCCTGCTTCAAAACTTCGTTCAATTTCTTCCCACTAGAGTGGCTATTTCACATGTGAGCCCTGTGCACGCCAGCTCTACCTGAAGGTGAATGTCGAGGAGTTTATTTAGTGTGGGATGTGTTTGCTTAGTTGGTTTCACTCCTTTCAGGGTGGAAGAGGAAGATTTACTTGCTCTTCGAATGACAAAGAAACTTCTTCACCCATTTAGTTATTTCATTTGTTAATTCTTTTGCATATCTCAAGCAACATTTAAAGAAATTTAAAAAGAACCATTACACAGATAGACATCCCTATTTTAACACTGATTCTTTTATTATTCAGTGCTTTCAGTTTATTCATATCATACGGTATAATTAAGCATGCAAATCATTTAGTGCTCTGCTTTTAAACTTTTTGTGTTTCTATGTTATTATATAGTTCATGTTTGTAATTATTTGGAGAACAAAATATTCCATGGATGTTTGCTTATCTATTTCTCTATTGTTGAACAATCAGTTTGCTCCTTAGGCTTTATTTATAATTACCTCTATATTTGAATTCTCTTTACATGTATGGGTTTTTTTTTCTTTTTAATTATTGCCTTAGGATAAATTCTCAAGAATAGGGGGAACTGTGCCAAATGATTTGAACATTTAGAGTACACTTTGTAAGTGTTGCCAAATTGTTTTCTGAAAGGAATATACCAATTTGTACTTTCATCAGCCATATCTGGACATACAGTTTTACCCAAAAGTTAAGGGCAATTTTGCTATATCATTATACACACCTGTGCTTTAAGATGCTTTTTCTTTTCTTTTTTTCCCTCACTATCCAAAAGAGAGGAGTAGATACACTGGGAGAGCATAGAACTTTTAACTTATTTTGGAATGGCTGAGGAATCTTGTTTTCATTCAATAGCCATTGTTACATCCACTCAATAAAATATTATGCAGGAATAAATAAGGACAAACACAAATGCTACACAGATACATAAAAAACACATTCTGGAATTCAATTCAAAGGAAAAGGAAGACTTAAAGGGTTTGGCTTGTCCACTTATGTTTCCAAACCCACACCATCTGAGAGACAACTGTGTATACTCAGCCTTATTTTATGCCAAAGAATTTCTTGCAACACAGTCTGTTCCCAAGGGTAACACAAATCTATTTTTCCAAGAACACTGCATGCTGTCTAACCATTTCTAGCCACCTACAAAGTTCAGAAGAAGTGGATAGAATGTGAGGCCCTGTGACTTTCCCGGGTGGGCAAAATGGGCCGGTTGGGAACATTGCAAAACAGTCTATCTAAAAGAAATGGACAGACATTTAATTCTTTTCTTGGTATTTATCTATCTGTTCTTTCCTATTAATTAATTACAAAGCATGAGCTTTGTAGAATGTTTGACTTAAACCATAATATTTACAAAAATACCTGCTCAATATTAAACTCTTCTGTATCTGTTTACAAAAATGGACTCTGGAACCAGACTGATTGCATTGAAATGCCAGTTTTGCCACTTAGCTGTGAGACTCTGTTACTTAAGCTGACTTTGACTCAGTTTACTCATGTGTAAAGTAGGGATAATAAGAATAATACCACCTGCCTAAGGACTGTTGTAAGGACTGAATGAGTCATGGTACCATAATGTCTGAAACCACATAGTAATGCATTCCATAAACTGTCCATTATGTTGTTCTGTGAGAAATCCTTTGGTACTGCACACTCCAAAGCCAAGTCACAATAGCTAGCTAGTGACCTTCTCCTTGAATTATCTTTTTTTTTCATTTAAGAATATAACAAAGATAATAATAACAATTGCTGGCATAATAGAATGCCTATTATGTACCATGTGCAATACTGAGTGCTTTATAGGCCTTACTGCACTGATTATCACAATAACTCAATGAAGTTTATACCAGTTTTCAGCTGCAGTGACAGATGCTTAGAGAAACTAAATAACTTGCCCAAGACCAACTAGCAAGTGACAGAACTTGAGCTTGGAAGCATTCTTGCTTGTCAGAATATGTGCAGAAAAAGATAGAAAGAAAATGTACCCAAATATTATCAGTGGTTGTTTATGGATCATAAAATTAGGAGTGATGTTTTTAAAAAGTTTCTCTATTTATCTGTTTGTTTTTTGTAATATGAACATAATTATTTGACAATAAAATGTTATCTAAATCTATTTCTAACATGTAGATATTAGCATTTCTACATCATAATAAATAAGTTACCTTATTGCTCATTCCTATGAACTGAAAAGTAGTCTATCTTTGAATCAGCCTTTTTATCCTTTGCACAAAGCAGTTCTGTTACAGCTTTCTAAAAATGAAGATACTGTTGTAGAGTCTAAATTCTATCTACTTGTTCTCTGTACAAATGTAACATTGCAAATTTTTTCTTTTCAAAACTCGGAATCCAACATGAAGTTTAACTTGGCATTAGAAAATCTCCTTGCCATTACCCTGTGTTTCTCAGGGATCTCCCCCATGGGTTTGCGTGGGGATCAGCAATGGAGAAAAGAGGCTTTCACAGAAGCAGAAACAGTCTGACATACTCAGAGGGAGCTGGTTTGTCCCTCATTTAATTCTCAGAACTTACAAGAAATGGAGAAAAAACAAAGAAGGGCAGTGGGTGACAGATCAGATGATCAACTAACATTTATTCTAGTGTCTGGTAGGCCCTAGATGCTTCTACCACTATTATCCCATTTACCCTCCAAGACCAGTGTGAAATAGGTATTATAAGCCCCACCTTGCAGGTGAAGACAAAGCTTAGGGATCAAATCAAGCAGCTTACTAGAGACCATGCAATTGGTAAGTAGTGGACAAGAAATTTGAAACTGATCTCCAAAATCTGGTGCTCTTTTCTGTATATAATACTGACAACACATTCATTATTTCTAGAAGTTGATACCAGTTTTCAGTGAAAGTGAAAAAGAGGCAGTAATTTATTATTAGAAGTATTATATGTAAGAAAGTATCCATGAATTCAAATACTGAAACAAAAAAGAACTAGGAAAAAAAGTAGTGTGGGCCTTTTTGCACAGCAGTTCTGTACTCCCTTTGCTCTTTTATATAAGGAACTACCCTTCAATCAAAGAGATGTTTTAGGTTAAGATAGTGTTTGCTAAACACATGGTCCTTGCTATGAAGTGCAAAGCAAAATTTCATTTGGTGACTCATGATAAACAATAGATCTTATTTATAAAAACAAATATTTGGACCCATAATATTATCATAACTAGAACTACAGTCCACATACTTGCTAATTATTCACTCTTCTGAGGTTTCTGGAAAGGTGGTAATAATCAGTTCTGTGGCCCATCTCTAAGGCTCTCATCATCTTTGACGTGTCTGTCAATTTATTATTTTAGATATCTGTCAACATGGAGATTAAACAGCAAGGAGTGTGGACTCACATTGCTTTCAGAACTTTATGAGGATGAGGACATTTAGACAATGGAATATGTTACTGAAGCGCATTATAAAGATTTTTCTTTCCCCAAGAGGCTGAGCTGTCATTTGCCTGGAATGGTTCAGGACAGTTGTGCCTGGAGGCAGGACTATGGACTCATTAACCTCCTAGCCCTGCAACTCTGTCAATCTCATTTCTCTCCACAGTTTCAATCAGATACAGCTGCCTCTAGTTTCATTCTCGCTGGTTTAGAGGGGCCGTGCGCTCTCGCAATTTTCTGTATTGCAGGGGAGAAAAGCATCTTCAATATGTGTCTATAGCTGTGCACATGGCAGTGTGCATGGTGGATCTTTCCTTACAGAAAGGCTCAGCATAAAATATATCGATAGATGAGCACACGGGTATATAGAAAAGTGCTGTGCGCCAAATATACATGACTCTTATTTCTGTTTGCATATAGATGAATACACTGCTGTGGCACTCTCAGGAGGCCTAGAAGTCGACTTGGTCCAAAGGAATGACTGTGCTATTTTTGCACTTTCCCTCACATTATTTCTCAAGGTTTGAGGGAATGTAAATGTGACTTACTTGGCAATGACAAGCCTCTGTCCCCTCAGTGTCTCCAAAATGAGATCATTTACACAAGTCACTTTGCCATGGCTCATTCTACTTCTTCATAAAGAAACAGCATCTCCTCGATGGAGTCTAGATTTCCAGAAAGGACAGCGTTCATTTTTTATGTTTTGTTTTGTTTTTTTTGCCCTTAATGGCTACTTTCAAACATGTTACTGTTAAACTCACAGTATTGGTGTGATGATTCATTAAAATATAGGGTCCGACAGAAGTTAAGGCCTGCTTGAGTGTGGTTGGTAGGGTGATAATATGGGTGTAATAATTTATAGTTGAATTTGAACATTTCACCTAAAATGTCATATGGTGTGCTTGAGTGTGGTACTGTTATGTTATAGAATACATGCTTATGATTTTGTAATAAAAAGGGAACATTATTTGTGCCAGACACTGTGTATGTTTTTTGAAGACACATGGGTCATTTACTTAGTATCACTAATAAAGAAATTGAGGCTCTGAGAAATTCAGTGACTCGGCTAACACCTCCCGGTAAATTGGTGGCTTCACCAGCACTAGAACCCGGCCTTACTGGAGAACTTGTATACTCCTGAGTGAAACTGCTTCTAGCAAAAGCAATAAAATCCCTCCTAAGTTAAATGTTACCAATAAATGAATTCATTTATAAGAGTTTCTAAATTTATAAGCTACTTTTACAAGTGCAATGAAAGAGTTCTATGCTTCCTAATTTATTTATGTATATAGTTACAGCGGAATATGTTTAAAAGTCAAGACAACATTGAGCAAATTTAATATAAATGACCAAAATTCCTTTGATGTCTCTTTTAGAAAGTGAGGAAATTTTGCAATAGTTGTATCAAGATTGAGGCTTGAACACTGTCATATTATTATGCTGCCGATACTGTTGACTACCACTATTTCCTTAAATTCATAGGGGTGCATCGATATTTTCTAAGGAGAGAGTAGAAGAAAAATTCAAATGATCTATTTCTCACTTAGCCAAGCTAAAAAAATGTAACTTATTTTATTGCTCATTTATTCCTTCAACAAACATTTATGCTGCACGCCTAGTCTGACAGGCAGTGTGGAAGAGTAAGGACGCTGCAGCCAGAGTGCCTGGCTTTCTGTTCTGGTTTCCTATTTACTAGACATTTCTATTTATTAGACATGAAATCTTTGGTAATTTAGTTCCCTCCTTTGTCACATGGAGGAAATAACAATATCTATTATTGTTATAGATAACCATTAATAAAGTGTTTAGAAAAACATAGAGTAGGGCAAAATAGATGTTAGATGCTGTTATTATTATGTATTAGGACTGGACTATGAATGGAGGATAAACAAGATATCATTCTGTCTTCATGAAGAGTAAAGATTAGTGGGGGGAAGTAGTCATTAAATAAGTAACTGGATAAATAACTTTAAAACTGCAATTATGTTAAGTGCTAAGGGAGGTATAGTGTGAATAATGTAACATGGATGTAACATCTCTCTACATGTTCATCTGTCATTTTCTGCTGCTGTTGCAACTAAGTAAAACCATTTTTCACTTTGCTGTTCTACACCTTGGTGACCGAGACTCAAAATCTTTGGCATTTCTAGGGAAAACCGCACCCTTTCAAGTGAGACATAAGTGGAATTTCACCTCAGGAACACTGTATTGGGCAGAGGCCTATTTTCCTTTTCAATTCTTTATGATCACTGAAAGTTTCAAAAAAGCAATCCTAACTTCATTGTGCTACATTCCTTAAGGCAAAAACCTCTGTGACACTCCAGAGAATTTTGTCCTGATAAAACAAGCACTCTGGGAAGAAGTGAAAAGACCAACAGCCAGTGTTTATTGAAGAGGAGCGCAGCTGTCCCTCCCATGATGCAAGAGATGGCCCCGAGAGGCTGCTGGCCCCGGAGGAGAAGCCGACAATCCCACGTCCCGGCCACTGTTGTCCGCACCAAGTCATCATTACAGCGCCCGTCCCTTCTTCTTCTGATCCTGCTTCTCCGCCTCCTGAAGATGAGTGGGTTTGGATAATCTAAAAAAATATTTACTGGATATCTGTAAACGCACTTGACATTTTGGCCCCCACTCAAATATCAGAGATATTTGAATCAGATTTTAAATTCATATTTAAGTGAATGCCAGCTTGTCCCACAAACAACTCATCCACGCGAGGATTTTAAAAAGAAAGGAAAGCTGTCAAAGAATCTTCAAGAAGTCAAATTTATTTGCCTGATTTTTTTTCTTAAAAAAATAAAACAAAACAATTTTCATATTTAGATTCCAAAAATCAAGACTGGACAGAGTCAACCAAAAGTCCCAGGGTTATTAAAATGATTTACTTTATCTTTAGCATTTGCATTAAATGTCTTATTCCGTTTTCAGATAAGGTTTTCGAGGTCTCTTTTAAAATACAAGGGTAATCAAAATATTTTATTGTTTTTTCTTCTTGCAGTGACATGAATATTCTTTATGATAGGTAAATAGTAAACTTTAACCTAGTAAACCCACCGTGTAAATTGAAAGACACAGTTAACAGAGCACAAGCCGTGTGCGGCGCAGGAAGGCGCAGCCCAGGACTGCCGCAGTTGTACAGCGAAGTGCTGAGGCATTTCCGACGCGTGGTACTTGAGTGCGCTAAAAATAGGCAACCCTGAACTACGACGCTGCACTTGAAGGACAAGATAAAAATAGGAAATAAACCTGAAAAATAATTGTATAGATAGGATACTAGGACTAACAACTCAACTCGCAGGATTGAATTCACTAATAAGATTTGTTATTTTTATTAAATGCAGGATCATTTAAATATTTCAGAGAAGTGTTGGTTATTAAAGTGTATTCTAAATGTAAGAATGATTTGCATTCAAGCAGTGACAATTTACAGTACAATTTAGAATAGGGGTTCTTTAACCTTTTTAACTGGATGTCACTTTATATTTTTTAATGGTACTCCTCCCACTATAAAAACAAACAAAAATACACACAAAGAAGCCCTCCAGATTTGGACAGCTTCTGTCAGCTAGATAGATATAACTGATCTAGCAGATGCAGCTAAAACCCAACCAAGATTTGGAATGTCACAACTTTGCTTTTGTGTTTAATTCCCAGGATGTAGTAAGGACTGGGAAGAGCCCAAGAAAGGAAGACAGTCAGTGTCATTTAGTATACATTTAGCCACTATGGAGATAACATCAAATGGTTCAAAATTCTTCATATACCCTTAAAAGATTGTATTTAAAAGGATAGTTTCAAAAGTTCTGTTATGGAAAACCTGTCTCTGTCCCAGATTGTTCACTTTTGGCCTCATATTTCTGTCCTCTCTTGTTTTTGCCTTTTGTGTTTCCACCAAGAATACTATCAATTCTTAGTCCTGTTCTTCTGTCCTTCCACATCTCTTCTGGTGTCATGATTCTAAGGCCGGAACTCCATCAGTTCACATTTGGATGTGGCAAAGAACTTTCAGTTTGTGTTCACTTTGGGCAGATTAATTTTAAAAATTCAGATGATTTAGAGTTCGAATTCTTAGCCTGCAATTCCAGACCTTCTAAACCTACATTTTATATTTAACAATAAGCAATTATACATTTGTTTTTACTTAACCAATTTATTAATTAATTTTAACCCCAGAATTTAACATATAACATAGAATAAAATATTATCAATAATCTATCCATGTGCTCTTTGCCTACCGAATCCTATGCTTCTTCTCTGGTCTCAGAGGTAACCACTGTCCTAAATCTGGTGTGATCATGCTTCATTTTTAAGAAGTTGAGATTCTTAAATGCACATAAATGTATGCATAAATAGTAGATTTTATTTTGCTATACTTTGCCTTCTATGGCTTGCATCAAAATATTTTTCTCAACATTTGATTACTAAGATTCATCTGTACTTTGGCATGTGATTATAATTAATATTCACTTTTGTATAATATTATGTTGGACAAATATATCACAATTGGCTTTTGGCTCCTCCCCTCCCCTTCCCTTCCCTTCCCTTCCCTTCCCTCTTCTTTGCTATTACCAAAGTGTGCAAAATGTATTGCAAACATTCTTGAACATATGTCCCAGAAAACATTCCTGCTTTGGTTTCTCCTGGGTATGTGCCTAGGAGTGAAATTGTTGAATTTTAGGTTGTGCCAATAAAGGTCTTGTCAGGAACAAGGTCAAATTGTGTAAGTGAGGAAAGCTTCATAAAGGAACAATTACAGGATAATGCTGCACACTAAGGCTAGCAAGGGTAAGGAGCCATCGCCAACCTGTCCCCGAGGAGAAGGGAGCAATTACTGAAACCTGAAGAGGGCCACTGCAGCTGTAGGAGAGAATTACCCAACAGAGCTCAACTTTCAGTAAAATTCAGACAGTCAACAGCCAGGCAGACAGGGAGCTGATCTCACTAAAAACCCTAATTTCAATCTTAACCATTCTCTCCAATGTTTTGACAGCATCTTTCTCATTGGCTGAACCCAGCCAGAATGCAAGGGAGACCACTGATGAAGTCTATAAAGCTAAGCTTCCAAGAACACAAAGCAGGGCAAAGGTTGGAGACTGGATCTAGAGACATAAAAGAATATATGCAAATGTTAAATATTATATAATTCTGTCCTGTTTTCCAAAGTGTTTGTACCAACTTACACTCCCATCAGCAGCATATAAGAAATTGTTGGTCCATATGCTCTCTAAAACTTAGCGTTATTAAACTTCTGAATTTTTGTCAGTACGTTCAGATGTATCTCCTTGTGGTCTTGATTTGCATTTCCATGATTACTGAAGAGGCCAAGCTATTATTCATGTTTATTAGCCAGAAACATAAACTTGTCTGTTCAATTCTCACACATGTGTTGCAGAACTTAACAAAGTTATTCTAAAATTAATATAGAAGAGTATGGATCCCAGAATAGCCAAACCATTTTGAAAGAAGAGGGAAAATGAATGACTTCAATATATAAAGGTTTATTATAAAACTACAGTAATGAAAACAGTGCAATTTTGGTGTGGGAATATAGGTCTTAACTGGAGGAACAGGTGAAAAGAGCCCCAAACACTTACCAATTTAGGGAACTTCAAAAATGGTGGAGACGATGTGATGTGTCAGGGGAAAGACATGGTTTATATTGTCACCTTCTTGAGAGCAGGAGCCATCCTCTTCTCAAGTTCCTAGCACAGTACTTTGAGGAGCCCAATTAATATTTACTGGGGATGTGTCACAACACCTAGTAGAAATTACCATCCATCCTTTATGTTTCAAAATGGCAGAATAACTGGTGTCAGAGAAATATCAATCACTCATTTTGATTTTTTCCAAGTTTGGGCAATTGAGACCAGGTTTACAAAAGCTAGGGATGGGTTCTATAAGAGATAATCACTGCAAAAATTAAAAACAAAACAACTCACCCCACATTTTTGAAGATTGATTGTAAAGTACAAATTTAATACTGGAAAGTAGAAGCAGAGTACAGTGGGAAGAAATGAGGGCCATGGAACTCAATATCTGTCTTCAGCCTCAGCACCACTCCGGGTGAGTTCCTTAGCTGCTCCAAGCCTCATTTGTAAAATGGGATGATAGAACCTACCTCCAATGTCTCCTAGCAGAGTAAATGGTGCAAAGGTCATACTTAAATTTTATTTTCCTTACTTCTCTCCACCCTCTTTCTTACAAATAATCCATGTTCAATCAGATTTTGCAGTGTATTGTTTTTAGTTAAGCCTGAATCATAAAACCTCTTAGTAAACTTTACTAACAGCAAGTTGCTTTGTAAATTAATACTTGTATCACATCATCTCCCTTGACTTGTACAAAATTCTTAATTGGTGGAAAGGAAACAAATTACCCCAAATTAATGAGTCTCTTTGTTTCCACATGTGTATAGTGCAGCTGGTTGCTGTGATAGGAGCATCTCAAAAATTGATTCCCCACTTTATTATGAATAATTTCAAACACACAAGAGTTAAAAACCATGTACACTTATAACCCATATACTTGTTGCCCAAATTTAACAATTGTTATAATTATGATAATAATGTGGAGGTTTATAAGGCCTTCAGTAGAATTTAAGTATATTATTTCCCAATGACTTATAGTAGCTAAAACCCACCACACCAGCAGAAGTCATCCAAAGGGTTTCTTCACTGTGAACTCTCCAATGAACCTCTCTTCATTCAATACATGAAGGATTTTCTGATGATGATCCATGAAAAAAAATAAAACAAGGGTTGTTTTTCCCATAATACCATTTGGTCTCTTGACGTAGCTGAGCCTGGACCCACTTTTTTTCTCACACATTGTAGGTGCTTCTTTTTTCCTTCAATTTACTCCTCCCCAGTTTACAATGAGATAGAATAGTCAGATTTAGGGGAAAAAAAAGACAGGATGTCCAGTTAAATTTGAATTTCAGATAAATGATTAATTTTTTTAGTATAGATATGTCCAAATGTCCCTTGGGACATGCTTATACTAAAAAGTAATCCATTGTTGTCTGAAATTCAAATTTAATTGGGCATCCTATGTTTTATCTGGCAACTCCATAAAACCAACAAGTCCAAGCAGACAAGTTCTGAGGGGGCTGTGGAGCTTTCTGTGTCTGAGCATGCACGCTCCCACGTGGATTTCTAGGGCTCTACTTCATCCTGACCATACCGTTTCCATTCATATGTTTTAAATATTCTGGAGATAAGTTGTGGCATCTTACCCTGGTTTTAATTTATATTTCTCCGGTTGTTAAGGAATTTGAACATCTTTTTATATGTCTAGGGTGATTTGCATTTTCCTTTTAACAAAGTGCCTAACTTTGTATTTTTTACTGGGTTTTCTGCCAAACTTCTTATTGACAATTTCTCTGTATAGATTTGTTTAAATGTGTTGTAATTACTTCCACAGACTAGATTGCATTTTCAATCACTTCATTATCTCACTTAATGACTAAAACGTTTCATTTCTTTGTTTCAATAAAATTTGATTTACAATATTACTTGCTTTATGATCACATTTATGTCCTAGTTAATAAATTTTGCCCCATGTCAACAGTATAAAGTTACTGTCTTTTAAGACTGTTGATAAATTTTAATGTTTATCATAGTAGATCCATTCTTTGTCTGGGCTGTTTAGATGGACTAGGGTATGGAGCGGTCTCTGGGACTCCTTTCTCTCATCCCTTCTGCACCACTCATCCTATGACTTCTCCTGATGGCCTGGATCCATCTCTTCCCATCCATCCCAGGTTTTCTTCTTTCTAGGTTTAAATTGGTATGTAGTCTCAAGCATCACCCCAATAAATAACTGATGAGAGGGAAGAATAAAGAAAGAAAAAGTATTTCTGCATCACAAATAATAAAGGAATTATTAAGTTAGAATTGTTTTGAGCTAGTTGGGAGCTAGACAGTGTCTGATGAACATTTGTGTTGGATTTAACAAATAGTCTGTGGAACTCTGGGGAAAATAGTGTATGTGAATCTGAAGACATTGAATGAATTTGTAATTAGGGTAGAGTAACTTGTATACAAGTTTGAGGGTATATCCTATCTATTGCCACACCAAGACTATATAACAACCAGCCATGACACCTCAGTGGCATAGCTAGGGGGTAAGCAGTTGTTGCTCACACATTGAGTCATCTAGGGGGTGGCTTTGTGGACTTGCTGATCTTGGCTGAACTCCTTCGTGTCTGAGGGTCTGACTGTTGAATGCACTAGGCTGGCCTGGGTTGGGAGCTCTGCTCCATGCACCTCTCATCCTCTTCTAAGAACCATTCATTCAGCTGGCCCAGAGACGTCTTTCTCACATCTCAGGCACAGGGAGAGCAAGCAAACACATGTAGACCTTTGAGGCCTAGTCTAAGAACTGGCCTGGTGTCATTTTCATCTCATTCTATTAGTCACAAAACCTGCTTTTATGGGTGAAGAAATGGGTTCTCTTTATTGAAAGAATTTCAAAGTCACCTGGCAAAAGGTGTGAGTGCAGATCAGGTAAAGAATTTGGGCTATCATTACAATCTAGTGAGTAGGTAGGAACAAAAGAATAAATTGTGAAATAAAAAAGTTGTTTGTTTTGAAAACTATACATTTCTTTGAAATTGTAGCACTTTTTCTTCTCCAAGATGACTTATTTGCAAGACTTCCAGATGAATTTCTTCAGTTTGTGAAGCAGAAATGCCAAGTTCTACACAATTACTGGAATGTTTCATGATTCTTCTCAAAATACCTGTCAGAAAAGTTCTTTTGAGGGAGCACATGGTGGCATTTTTTTCTTGCCATAAACAACATATATCTATCCATACGAAGAGTCTGACGTGTTAAGGATGAAAACTTGCAGGAAAGCAGTAACATTTAAAAGAAAAAGAAAACCAACTGAAGATCCAGAATAAGTAGTTTACTGTTTCGGTGTGCCTTGAAATCTAGCACCATCTTCTTCAGCATTTGTAAAATTGGGTTTGGGAAGAGCAGACTGGAAATCAGGTTTGGGCTTCTGCCATTTATCTAGTTGTGTGACCTTTGTAAATTAGCGATCTCTTTGTGTACTTTTTGGTTCTGTGTATGGATCAGATAAAAATTCTGTGTAAACTCTAAAGCACCAAATAAATATGAGCTATGTGTACATCAAAAACAATCTCAGAAACAAAAACACTTTGTCATATAATTGCAAGTCATCCTTTATTTCAAGTCATTTATCAAAGGCAATTGAGTGAAAAAAGGATGAGTTTGTTAGCTCTTTTTGTATTTGTCTTTACTGGTAGTAGGTGGAAAATGAACCAGCACTAGGCAAATCGTTATAGCAATTGGAACTCTTTCAGTTTCAAGTACAATTGACCCTTGAACATGGGATTAACCTGTGTGAGCTCACTTACACCCAGAATTTTTTCAATACATATAGTACTATAAATGTATGTTCTTTTCCTATGATTTTTATAATTTTCTTTAACTTACTTTTTTGTAGGAATATAGTATATAATATGCAAACTATGTGTTATCAACTATCTGTTATCAATTAGGCCTTTAATCAACTCTAGGACACTAGGAGTTAAGTTTTAGGGGAGTCAAAAGATGTAGGACAAAACTAGATCACTTCTATGGCAGCATAAGTAAACCTGGCTCATGTCCTTGCACATCCACATCAAAATTACAACTAAATTATAGAACCACCACACTCAGAATCAGCAGATATTGAGTTGAATGAAAGTCCAAGAACTATGGAATTAAAGAAACCACATCCATCCAGACTGATAGGAAGGGTGGAGATGTGTAATGGTCTGGTCCCACACCCACATGTGGTGGATAAAAACTTGGGGGGATATCTCAAGAGTAATGAGTCCAAGCCCCACACCAGGCCCCCCAGACCAGGGTTCCAGTGCCAGGAAGGTAAGTCCCCACAACTTCCAGCTGCAAAAACCAGTAGGGATTGAGTCAGTAGAAGAAACTTCTAAAGTCCCTAGCAGTTCCTCTTAAAGAATCCACAAAGATTCATTCCTTCTGAGCTCCAGCACCGGGATAACAACTTGAAAGGCACCAGTGGCATACAGGGAGGAACCAAAGTGGCCAGCTCAAGGCGAGAGCTGGGGGTCAGCTTTCTCCCAGACAGAAAGGTGGGCACAGCCATAGAGCCAGTAGACGGGTGCCATATCTGAGACTCCATCAACCTGGCTAACACTGTTTGCTTCACCCTGGAAATCCCCTAAGGCTCTGTCCTACCCAATTTACAGCTGTTAATAGTAGCTTTTCCAGATGAATGGCTGGTCTTGGTTCAAGCTTCAGAACTTCCTAAATCCTGTCAAGCAAGCAACAGCTGGCCTCAGTCATCTGAATCCCCAGCCCCCCTAACCTCTTCCTAAGTGGTCCTAGGCACAGCACTAGCAGCAGCCAGCCTAGATTCACAGCTTGCCTTTGTCTGGGGATGTCCAAGCCCAACACAAGTAGCAGTCATTTCAGATTGTTGTATGGCTCAGGCAGGGTATTCCCGGGCAAAACACAGGTGGAGGCTGACCTTGGCCTGCATCACCTGGGAAACCCCAGGACCTGTGTGCACCCAGTGGACAGCTATAAACTATACTGTAGTACCAATACCATGCCCCTGCATGGCTGATCCCCAGAGAGGGTGGAGGTTGGTGTTCAGTGGTCACAGCCAGTCCTTGCAACTGACTGGCCTGGGTAAATCCCTCCCATTGACCTGCCAACAGCAATCAAGGATCAACTACAAGAGGAGGATGTACTTAGCATACACGAAGGACACATCTCAAGTACCCAACTTGGGTAATAGAGGAGGTTGTGTCACTGGATCCTACAGGACACCTACAACATTAGGCCATCATTCCAAGACAGGGAGTCATGGCAGCTCTACCTAACAGAAACAAACACAAGGAGTCTGCCAAAATGAGGAGACAAACAAATAAGGCCCAAATGAAAGAACAGATCAAAAGTCCAGAAAAAGAACTGAACAAAATGGAGATAAGCAGTCTATCAGATGTCTGCATTCAAAATACACTGAAGGAACTTAATGAGAACCTCATCAGCATAAAAAAAGGTCCCATCAGAAATGAAAGATACACTTACTGAAATATAGAGCAATTTTCAGTGAAACAACAGTAGAGTGGATGAAACTGAGAATCAAATCAATGATTTGGGACATAGGGAAGAAAAAAACAACCAATCAGAACAAGAAGAAAAATGAATTCAAGAAAACGAGGACAATGTAAGCATCCTTCAGAACAACTTCAAGCATTCCAACATTTGCATTATATGGGTGCCAGAAGGAGATGAGAAATTACAAAAAATTGGAAATCTATTTGAAAAAATAATAAAAGAAAATTTCCCTAACTTGGTGAATGCAAGTGCACGAAGCATGGAGACCCAAACAAGATGGATGCAAAGAGGCCCACTCCAAGACACATCATAATTAAAGTGCCAAAGGTTAAAGATACAGAATCTTAAAAGCAGCAGGAGAAAAGCAGTCCTACAAAGCAGAACTACAAAGGAGTTTCCATGAGACTGTTAGCTGATATCTCAAAAGAAATTTTGCAGGCTAGAAGGGACTGGCAAGAAATATTCCAAGTCATGAAAAGCAAGGACCTACAGCCAAGATTGCTCTACCCAGCAAAGATATTTAGAATCAAAGGGCAGATAAAGAGCTTCCCAGATAAGGAAATCTTAAGGAGTTCATCATCACCAAACCATTATTATATGAAATGTTACAGGAACTTATTTAAGAAAAGATCAAAACTATGAATAAAATGGCAATAAATACATACCTGTCAACAAATTTAAAAAACACTAAGCAAACAGGAAAAACAAAGGCAGAATCATGGATACATTGAGTATTTTGATGGTTGCCAGACAAGAGGAGGTATAGGGGAATGGGTGAAGAAGTGAAGGGATTAAAAGTGCAAGTAGGTAGTTACAGAATAGTCATGGGGATGAAAAGTACAGTGTAGGAAATGGAGTAGCTAAAGAACTTATATGCATGACCCATGAACATGAACAATGATCTGGGGACTGCCTGAGTGAGAGATGCTGGGTGGAGAAGGAGAAAGGGGATAAAATTGGGATAACTGTGATAGCATAATCAATAAAATATAATAAAAAAAGGATATTAGTGAATTTTTGACTGCATGTGTGGTGGGAGTGGGCAGCATCTCTGACCTGCATTGTTCAAGGGTTGACTATACAAGCAACTTGAAGGTCTCCAGGAAGAGACTGGTCTCATTCAAAGACTTGGATCTGGGGGCAGCATGTGGATTCTGTTGTCATCTCTGGTGGCCAAGGCCAAATATGGCCTTAAAACGTGAGGGAAAGTCACTCTTTAGAAGGATGGGGAGTTGTGCCAGTAGTATTAAAAATAGACAGCTTTTAAAAATGAATTGTTTGCCAAACTCTTTTAAAATTCATTTAATCCTTACAACCACCACCCATGAGGTAGGCATGTTATTAATTCAATTTTCAGGGGTGGATGAGGTACAGACAAAATGAGTAATTTGCCAAAGATCCCAAGACCTGTAAGTGGCAGACCTGTGATTTGAGCCTGACTATCCTGACTCCAGCCCAGGCTGTGCATCCCAACCAGAAACAAACAACAGAAGAACAGCAAACTGAAATGCCATAGGGTGGATCTGTATCCGCCAGAAGAAAGGCTTTTCTAGGATACTGCTAGTGTGAAAGGCAACTCGTTAAATAGTATTAAAGTGTGACTTTTTATGTTAAAAACAACAGTAATGGCAATAACAAAAAACACAGATGCCCCAAACAAACCTATATTTGTGTATGTATCAAAATATAGAGGTATCTGTCAAAATATTAACAGTGGTTACCTGGAGAGTGGGGTGCTGGAGACAGAAAAGAGGGTACTGCATCTCATACTGTATAATTTACATAGAATCTGGATAATTTTAAAATATTATTAAAAATGACCTGATGAGGAAAAAAAGGAAAAAGCAAACTGCCTAGATACCAAAAACTTAATATGAAAATTGCAAGTTGGTTCTTGACCATTCCTTTGTCTTAATTTTGCTCTTGCTTGAGGAGATGACTGGTAAAAACTACTTGTCTCAAATTTCTTTCCCAAAAGAGTGGAGAGGGCAGCAAATTTTTCTCCTGAAATAGTGTAGATAAGGCAATTTTTTCAGAATGTGTGTATTAATGTTCATGTCCATATTCACCTAAATCCTACATAATCTTTTTAAAACACTTTAATTATGAACTATCTCAAATATGCTAAAATATAGCATAAAACAAGTATTTGTTTTCGAAGTTTATAAAATACTACAATCACATTTATGTTTCCTGTAAATCTCCCTGATCCAATATTCGTTTCTTGGTTTGCACCAGCAAATCTATGCATTTTATTTCATATATATTATATACAAAATCATAATATATAGTATCATTGGACATATTTCATAGTTTATATAAACTATCATAAAACATGCATTTTTCCACAACTTGCTTTTCTTAGTTTTGAGATGTATGTATGTCGATAGGTATAATTCTAGTTTGTTCCTTTTAACTGATGTACAGAATTCCATCACATGCATTCACTACCAACGCTGAGTGCTGATGAGGACTCCTTTCCGCCGTCACACACAAGGTTGCCGTGAACATGTTTGTGTGTGCCTCCTCATGCACGTACATGCGTACTTCTAGAAGGTAACATGGTAAGAGATGTTTAATTTTACCAGATACGGTGAATCTGATGGTCATGCCAGTGTATTTCCCCACCAATAAGAAAGTGTTCCCCCTACTTCATTGTCCTTGACAACACTTGTATTTTGAGACTTAGGTTTTTGCTAATTGGATGGGTGTGACGTGGAACCCTTGTGTTTAAACTTGTATTTCCTTGATTATTAGTGAAGAGTATTTTCTCCATGTTTTTGGCCTTTCAGATATTCTCTTGTAAAAAATACGGCTTTTTTTTTCAGTGTGTTCATATTTCTACCAGGCAGTTTTTCTAATCAGTTTTATATTTCTACATTTTTATAAATTATCTCTTATATATTAAAAAACATATTGTAGCTTTTCACTTTTATAGCACTTAATGTAAATATGTTTTAAATTTTCATATATTTAAACTAATCATATCTTTTATGACTGTTCCTCTTTATCTTATTTAAATAATATTCTTCTAAGTTTAATATTACTTTTAAAAGTTGTTTGTAATCCATCTCACATATATTTGGTTATGGTTTGAGGTAGGGATCCAATTTTTTTTCCCCAGGTGGAAAATCAAATATATAAACACAATTTGTCAAAAAGTAACTCCTTCTGATACTGGTTTATAATGATATAACTTAAATTTTCCTATGTGAAGGTCTCTCCAAGTTTGATTCAAAGTAATAGCAGCATTTAACACCTAACCTGCACCTGCCAGATATCGGGAAGGATGAGAAGCATCTTCCATGCTTTCATCGTGCATTTCAGAGGTATGATGCCCAGGCTCATTTGTGGACTAGGGATCCTAACGAAGGGTACCAATTACTTTATTTGTCGATTTATGGGCTAACAGTGATGTGTTCATCAGGTGAAGTACACAAATAGGCTGGTTGACACAAGCCGCATTAAAAAAAGCATCCCAAATATATAACTTGCTTTTATTAAACAGGAAAAAAAAATCAACACATTTTCCAACGAGGCAAATATCTCAGTAGCTTTAGTGAAAACAATTAACATTGGCTTGTTTGATGAAGCTTTTAGAACAAGTGAGCAACTAAATTCTTAAAGTAGGAATAGAATATTAACAAGCTAGACTCCAGAACACTTAGAAACCAACAAATAGGCACTGTTTTGTTTAACAGTTTTAGCTTTAATGTAAATATATTATTATTTAGAATATTAGCATCTGAACTACATAACGATGTTATCATTTTCCTTTAATTAAAACCAAGATTTCTGGTACCTCCAAGTAGTCTTTAAAATTTTCCAATATGGTCATAAGCTAACCCCTATTCCTCTCTAGATATTAAGTGTGAAATGATTGTCACAATGTATCAACATTTTCACAGAAAGATTTTTAAGGCTTCTGGCACATAAAATGTGTAATATCTCTGTGACAATAATACCATAATTATATACAGAAAATATTTAAAATTTACCTTGTGCAATTTTTCTAAAGATTAAAAAAAAACAAGTGTTCCATACTAATAAAATATTAAAATATGTGTTCCCCATAAATTTGACACTGATTTTGTAATTACACAGAAAAATGCACAAGATAAGACCTGCACACTAAATGATTCATCACTGAAATTAACTGTTGAACTAAATATACTTATTTGATATTGGTTTTCTAGATCACACTTTCAGCACAAAACAGGCTATCATATAACTTATAAACATTTGTAATTAAACTGTGACATTGAGGCAGCCAGTGTCACATCTAAGTTTGCCTAGTTATTCATGTGTCACACAAATATGTCTATGACTTAATTTATCCTTTTGTCTAATTCACATTGCAGAGAATGTGTCAATCAGTAAGTGGAACAAAAAAAAGAGTATTTCTCATTTGAAAAAAAATGAGTCATAACACCTGTCTTAAAGTTCTAAAGTAGCATATTCAGCTTTTAAGGCATAAAAGGTCAAAAATATTATAAATTATAAACTCTAGTAAATCTTCTTTTGGCATCAAAAGCCACAGCACAACTTCTTACACTTTAATAGATAATATATTAGTGTACATCTGAATATACATTTGCCAGCATTCTTCATAGTATGAAGTTGTTCTATGAGTCAGAAGGGGAAGCATAGCGTGGCAGGGCAACATTTAACGGCTGTCCTGGGCATCAAGCGACATGGAATGACTGAGTCTTGACCTTCCATTCATGGATATTGTATTTGATGGAACAGTCACCTGAGAGAAAGAAACACACTTTACATCTGTCCATTTAAAATGCGACAGCTATCTAATTTTCAATTTTCAACAATGACTATATTTAACTTCTGCTTAATTTTGAATGTTAACATTTAGTATTTCTTATGCAATAAAATACAAATAACTAAGAATAAATGTTCACTCTACCATGAAATTAAAAGTAAGAGAGTTGTTATTTTCACAACAAACATGTTAAATAATCCATTAACACATCTTGGTCTTTACAAAATTGCCAAATCAACTCCAAGGACAAGAGTACAAACAGACTGCAGGCCAAGCTGTTAAAGAGCGTTTTTAGCTAGATTAGCTCTGGCTCCTCAAAAGTGCCTTGGAGAATGTAGAAAAATAAATTCCACAAAGCAGTGAATTTTATAGTTTTTCTATTGATGGTGTATATTGACTTGAAGTAACCCTCACAGGTACCCCTTATTTAAAAGGAAGAAAGTAAGAGCTTTGGTTTTTGAAATGTTTCCACATAAAGGGCTAAAAAAGTCAAATTTATGACTGTTATGCCAAAACATGTTTTTTTTTCTTCAGTAAATAAGCTCATAAGTTCCAAAATTTATGACAAAGTCTTCTATTTATAAAGTGTAAGTGAATAAAAAACACTATAACAAGAATTCCCTAAATACCTTGAAATTCCAAGATTATTAAGTAAAAAAAATCATCTGGATTTAAAATAGTAAATGGGTATAATATTTTTAATTACATGAAATATGACAGTATTTCAAAGATATTTTTAAGAAACACAGTGTATCTCTACATTATAATTTGAGTAGTTTAGATTCATAACCAAACATTATCATCTAACAAGAAGAGAACTAAAGTACAAAAGGCCACAGATTCTGCCCAGCAATAGAGTAAATTAGTGAAAAGGAAAATAAGATGGACAGATTTAGTTGGGATTTGGTTTCCTTGTGCTTCATTTGTTGCCTTTTACTAAATAAAGATTGGGCATCTAAACTAGTCAAGTTTATTGACTCGATCATGAATTCAGGATGGTGAAGAGTGATTGACACTATCCACCTGAAATAAAATAGCTAAGAAGAAAAGTTGCCATGAGGGGAAGAAAAACTCATCTGTGCCCTGTTATCATTCACGTGCAACTTCTTTCTAATTATAGCTAACAAACAACACACAGGTAGTGACTTTTCCTTAGGTAGCCTTGGCCCAAAAAGTCTTTGTGTAAAATTACTCCTGTAATTTTTGCCAGAATTGCAGTTCTCATAATTCTTTGTAAAGTAAAAGAGAGAAAATTTGTTTTAAGCATTTAAAAAACATACTGGTGGCTCCTAAATGTCTACAGGTAAAAGGTGTTCATGGTTGGACTATTGATCATGAAAAACTAGAAGCCGGTTAAATGTCCACCAATAAGGAGCAAGTACGCTTATGTACATTCACAAATATTACGTAGTCTTAAAAGAACACTGTGTGTGTGTGTAATTAAGATGGAGAGCTTCAAAGAGATATATTTATGAATGTTTTACAGAAGATTATATTTTTAGAAAAAATGAAATGTTTACATACTATAAAAGTGGTCTGGAAGATTGTACTGTAATCTATCTAGAGCAGTTACTTTGATGGGGGTACTATATTTAGTTTGTTATTTAAAAAAATCGTTTACTGGGCTGTCAAGCATGCAAAGACACCATTAGAATACTATTCTGTCAATACTGTGAGGTCAGAGATCTTTTCCATTTCAATGCCACCTTATACTCATGTTTGTTTTAGTGCCTGGCACAGGGTAGAACAATGAATATTTCTTGAATGGAATATTGTAACTTTTTACAAACATTTGTAAAATAGAAAGATGTTGCTTAATTTTTGAGCAATGAATATATGACACTTCTAAAGATATTTTGAAAAAGTAACGTTTAAGAATTTACTGATATGAGCAAGTACTAGTTGACTGTCTAGCCTTGACATTTCAAGAATTTTCAGGAACATTCACATAGCTTTCTTATCCCCATAAACAGAGTTAACTATGAAACTATCATTTATCTTTCCTTTAAAAATGTATGGAGAGAGCTGCCAACCTGAAACCCCTAACAGTTCAAATTCCAATGAAGGAAATATGAATAAAAAGCAAACCAATTAAATAAAGAAAACAAGCCACAAGGATTTTGGTTGACTTACCCAGTTCTTTGCTTGCCTCCAGATTTCTATCTAGCTAAGGATAAGTTTTACATTCTGAGGAAATACTTAATATCAAGTACTAAATATCATTTGTCAATTTATTTTCAGACTTTTTTTTTTACAATCCAATGTTCTACTTGTAACAGTGTAACAACCTGTAGTAATTCAAGCACCATCATGAACCGAAGGCTGCCAAGGAAGTTCTTGTGTCAACGCAAGTCAACAATAATGAGTTAGTCTGTCTCATTCTCTGAAAGAATTTGCTGATTCATATGTAAATCTTAATATCAAACACATTTTATAAAATACAGAGTGAGAATTACTAATGCTTCATCTGAAGACAAATTTCTGTGACTACTTGGGGGCTGAGTGGGAGTAAGGTATGGGAAAAACTTTAAAACGTGAAAAAACACAGCATGTTCATAACTACATTTACACTAGAGCAATCAACTAGAGAATTTTTCTAACATGAACCAACCACTGTAATGAAGGTTAATCGCTTGGTATGAACCAGAGCCATAAGGCGAGCTGGTACCTGGACTTAAACTGAACATTTGGGTGCCAAAATAAAGGCGAACCTTGAGCCAAGTTTCTGATGAACAATCTAAACCGACTGTCAAAATCACTAGAGATTTTATTTGGCACTGTAACTGTTGATCTACTAAAAAATGTTAGAATTTAAAAGAAACAAGGAGAAATATTCGGTACAGGACAGAAGTATGGAACTTAAGCAAATATTACAAGAAATTAGATCCTTTCTGTGCTCATTTTTACCAACTTTGGCAATTTTCTGAAATATAACACATTTAAAGAAAAATGCACTAAACTTAAACAGCCCAATGAAAACAAACACAACCACACACGCAACTCACCACCCGGTCCGAAGAGAGAACGCTTCCACTTCCCTGCTGGCCCTGTCTTTAAGTTTTCGACATTTTACTCACCATGGATTTCGCATTAATTTGGACATTTAAAAATATTGCTTTAAGATAATATTTATTTTAACTATTTAGTTTTTTGATTCCCTCTTAAATTGTGTGCCTGTATTGCTCCAATAAGCCCCTAGCAAGCCCTCGCCTTCCCCTCTGGAAGTACCACGATCAGGATTTTTATGACTTCCTTGCATTTAAAAATATGTGCCACCTACAACGTACCACTGATGAACATAATTTAGCTTCACATGCTGTCAAACTTGGGTACACGTGTATATTTTATATGTATCTATACTGTTGCATTTAGCTGTATTTTGTCCAATTTATTGCTATATGATAGTTCATTCTTTGAGTACACTATTTATCCTACTATTTTTGGATATTAAGGTTACATTTCTTTGAAGTTTTAACAAATAAAATTCCATGAATATTCTTATATGTGAATCCTGGTACACACATTTTTAGCATGTATAAGTAGAAGCGATCATGAAATGAAAGCTGATCACGAAGTGTGGATATTGTGAACTTTGCTAGACTCTGTCCATTTTTAGTAAAATAAAATGGATCATGTAAGGAATTTTCATTAGAATTTAGGAGCTAGCACTCTATAGACTTGGAGCTATCAATAATCTCCTACTGAGTGAGAGAAGTAAAATTTAGTCTCAAGAAAACCTAAGGTAAGTCATAAACAGGACCCAATTCTAGGATCATCATTTTGGGCCTGTTCTCTGTGTTGATTCCCATCCAGCTCATTCCAGAAGCAATGGGAGTTTTGTATGTGAAGAGACTGCCAAATGAGAGCCCATAACACACCAAGCACACAGCTGCTTGCCTGCACAATTCTGTTGGCTGAAAAGGCATTTCCAACTTAATGCACTGTTTTCCACAGTTAGTTCATTGAAAATGATTAGTACATCCACTGGCTTAGGAGAGACACTGCAGTTATTTCCTATGTAGTCACTTGGTTCCTCTATGGGCCTGATGCGTCACTGTTTCTCAGGCCCAGGCAGTGAACACCCAGAAGGCAGAAATTTCATTTTACTCAATTTTGTCTCCCTAGTATCTAGTACAAGGTATGATGTTTACATGCTTAAAAATGCTTCTCAATGTTATTGAACTGAGAAAGCTTTAGGTTGGAAAGTGATATATTTGAAATACATCCTTAATTTACAAAATTAAAGATAAAAATATTTTCATAAATTACAATGTGCAATTTAATAAGGGCATATTTAATAGGGGCAGCTTTCTCCCCACAAAAATATAAGTGTCATGACCCATGAAGTACCAATTTTAATGTGCAAAGCTCAACTTTTTTTTTTTCTGTCTGGCATCTAAATTCAGGCTACTAATAATCTAAATAATGCAACCCTATTCCTTCATGTCTTCTCCACTCCTGACAGCAGACAGCACTTTGCCTTGTTTCCCTGGGCACCCAGGTGGGAGTGCCAAGCCCTGCTCAGCAAGGCCATCACTCACAGCTCCTCTGAAACACACTGAGGAAACTGGCCAGAGCCGGCAAGGTCGGCCATGAGACGGGCCCGGGACACCTTCCCTTTCTTTCCATCTCTGCAGCATTCCTGTTGCTTTACAGATTTCATTTCTGTCGAGCTCGGTGTTTCACTCAACAAATCTCTTGCTCTTCTCTAAATAGCTTTTACAATGATTACAGAGGGAATTCACAAAATGAAATGCCTAGGAAGTCAGTGGAATAATGAGTACTTTGCTTAATTGGGGTGTTGAGGAACTTGGGACAAAGATGACTAAGGGCAGAACAAGACAAACATTTAGAGGGACCACAGCCTGAAGTCCAAGTTATGATGCAGGCTTCAGGCTTCACCATTCCTCTTTCAGAGGATGAGGGTGACAGAAGGAGGACACCCACCTCCTCTCTGGAAGCTCCCTTACACCTCAGTACAGAGGAGCCAGACAATTCTGGCTGGCAAGGCATTATCAGGACTTGAATTTCTACATTAGGTCTCATCTAAATTCTCTAGTTTGTCTCTACATTTTTGGGTTAACCTGTAAAACTGTCTCCCCCATGCCCTATCCCCATCTTATCCTATATGTAGTAGTATCTTGATTACCTTACTAACCATGACTGAAAACTTGCAGGTTACTATTACTAGTGCAGCTTTTCTGGAATACAGAGGCATTTTATTTCTAAAAAAAATCTTTCTTGTTGGGGTAACAATTTCTTAAGGGATTTGCCAAAGAACATATATGCATCTATGAGTTCACAGACACAGAGTGCAGTGTGGGGACAGCCAGAGGGAAAAGGGGGTGGGGGATGGGTAAAAGCAGGCAAAGGGAGGGGGAATGGGGGCATCTGTAATAGTATCAACAATAAAAAGAAAAAAAAAAAAATCCAGGCACTTTCTATATATAGTTTTATAATAATGAGCAAAAAGACATATTCTGCACCTGGCCCATGTTATGGAAAACAGACCTGACATATTTTCAAGTATGTGTAAGACTCTGGACTCAGGTTATCTACTTCAAAAATGACCCCTGACATAAAGGAGTAACTTCTGACATCTTCCCCATTCAAGTTTAAATGCCAGAAAACAATTCCCCCTATTAGTTTGACAATGTTAAAAATAAACCCGCTGTCCCCCGCTGTAAGTTGATAAAGAAAACTTACCCTTTTCAATTTGGCAGCTGCCTCTCCAGAACGGATTGCAGTCAGCAGACTCTGTCGGATCTCTTCTGGGTCAGAGCTTTGGAAAGTTAAAGAACTTTGCCTCTTAAGGGTGAGTGATGGGCAGTTAGTTGGAGATGGTATTTTGGAATTCTGTTCATTATATGCAGAGTTATTTTCCTAAAATAATAAATGCAAAATATTTTATATGAATACCAAATAAAGAATGGACACTTTTCCAATATTTTTTCTTCATCAGTAGTTCTTTAAGAATTAGCACTTGCCACATTGGTTTTTTAGACATAGCTCTATTCCCTCACTCACTGGATTATTTTGGCTGCCAGAGCTCCATTGGAAGGAGGTATTAATTTCCTTTCTCTTAAATAGGGAGGAAACTAAGGAAGAAAAGTGGTACCTTTCTTTGTTTTGTGAACACAGGAGTAATTTTACTGTCCTTGAGTCAAATAAGGCTGATTTCTCCAATGAAGTTGGCTAAAAGAGCCAAATGAATTAAAAAAAAACACACACACATTTCACAGACTAAAAAATAACCCATTTTTACAGTTCCAACATATTAGATTGTGAAATTATGTTTTGATGATAAAAAACAGACAAATATTGGCAAATTCATTTTGGATGAACCTAACATGTCATCTAGTCATGAAATATTAATGATTAGACAACCTGCAATGGCTTGTTTTGTGTTTCTAGAAGTCTGAGGGACTAAGTGATGGCAAAGTTTTCTTTATTTTTCCCATGAGACTAAAAATAAATATTAAGAATTTCTGAATTTAAGAATTAAAAATTTAATTAAACTCCATAGGAATGAATATTTGGTAACTAATTTGGCAACTCTTATCAAACAATTTTAACTATGTCCTTTTCAAACTGCCAAATAAATATCTTTACAAATGATAAACTAAACAATGCTCAGGCAGTAGCCCCCAAACGGTATTATCTAAATAGAGCTTCCACTGTTTAGGGATGGTATTTCATTCTAGGAAAAAAAACACAGGCTTTTTTCCAAGTAAAGAATTAATCTCCTACCATACATCTCTTCCTGACATTATATCAAAGTAATAAACATAAATGAGAGATACATGAAGAAATATTCTTCAAGATAAATACTGCATTTAAATTATGGAAAAATCTTTACTTGGCAATATGGTTAATGTTCTGTTATTCCAGGAGTGTTTGAAAAAGTCACATAAAATACTTCTGGAACTGTCGCACAAATGTGGAAGTATTCTTTAAACACTGTCAGAGTGAAAGTACACAAAGTATTTTTTAAAAATTGCTTGAGGATTATCTTAATTCACACTATGAATCCAATCCTGTCCTTTGACTATTTAAACTGGCAAATTATCACAGTTGAGCAAACATGAAGTCAACAAATACTCCCTATTTTTGTAAATTATTAAGGTTATATAGTGGTAAGTGATATTTTGGTCAACACACACATTAGTGGAAAAGCCAACACTGAATCAATGAAATGGGAAATTAAGAAAATCACATATTTAGCCCTGGCTGGCGTAGCTCAGTGGATTGAGCGCGGGCTGGGAACCAAAGTGTCCCAGGTTCGATTCCCAGCCAGGGTACATTCCGGGGTTGCAGGCCATAACCCCCAGCAACCGCACAGTGATGAGTCTCTCTCTCTCTCTCTATCTCCCTCCCTTCCCTCTCTAAAAATAAATAAATAAGATATTTAAAAAAAAATTCAAATCAAAAAATAAAAAAGAAAATTACATATTAAACTGTGATTTTAATTTAAATTGCTTATATGTAAAAATGTTTAATAAGCCAAGGTTAAGTGTATGTGACAGACAATGCATAGCTGAGAGACACTTGGTTATTTTATGTAGGCTTTGATACTGTTTATACTTCTATATAATTAAAACTATTTTGCAATTATGTAGAGCTGGAGGAAAAAAACCAAGTATGCCAGACCATCCAGGAAAGTTATCAACAAATTGAGATAAGCAAAATACAGGAAAATATATAGTCAGAACTAAAAACTAGCACAATATACAAAGGTATGAACAAAGCAAATTTAAATACAAATATTTGCTGATGATATAATTATATGTTGACCTTACAGTAATACCCAAATTTATGAGTTATAATAATTCTGAGAATAATCAGATTCTATGTACTATATTTTTTCTAAGTAGTTTGATATTAGAATATGAACTCAGACTTAATACACAAACATATCAACATGCTTGTTAACCACCATTTAAACCATGCTGTATAAACCCCCTTATTTTTAAAAAGGTAACATTTACCTTATTACTGACACCTAATTGTGGGACATCAACAAATTTATTTACAGAAGGAATCTTCCCTTCCTCTGTGTCACTTGGAGACGGGGCAGACATGCCCTCACTGCGCGATTCCGTACGCACTTTGCTGAAGGACTGTGACCGCTTCACTACAGCGAGGGCGAACGGCGAAGGCGCAGAGCTGGAGTAAGGTCGTGGGGCACCAAAAGTTTTCAGAGTCTTCAGATTTAGTGCTGCTAACTGACTTGCGGGAAGAGAGACAGGTTTTGGAGCTACAGGAGGAGGAGAAGGTTGAGGGGGCTTCTGACGGCTGATGCCATCATCAGTGTTTTTAACATGGGGCTGTGGAGGAGGGTGCGTTGTTTTACTGAAAGGAGAAAGAGTTTGCTCTGGACGGTGCACAGTATCCCTTTCTACCTCTTTCTTTATCGGTTCCTTTGGAGTAGGATTAGGGGCACTGTGGACACTCTTGGCAGCTGCAGATGTCACATAGTAACCTGAAACTCTTTTTTGCATTTGCAAGAAAAAAGAACTTGGTTTGGTCTGGGTATTTGAAACACGAGATTTAAGTTTTGACTCCAAAATATTGTTTATATCTTCCAAATTCGGCACAAAAGGAGCTGTACCAGTGTCTCTTGTCATCCTGGGAGTAGGCTTCAGAGGATTTGCCATGGTGCCCTGGGACAGGCTCTCCACACTGTGCAGCTGATTCTCTGATCTCAGCGTAGGCTTGGGTTTAAGGTCTATCTGCGGCTCCTTCGGGCTTTCGGAAATAACATCTGTTTGGATGGCAGTTTCTTTCACATTCTCTTGAATGTGCTTTCTTCCTAAAGTATGTGTATCCTGATCATCTTCATACCTTAAGGTTTCTGATTCCCAGTCTTTTAATATGTCCAGGGACTTGGGAGGCACTATTTTATAAGTCGTCATCCCAACTTTGGGTATATAATCTCTTGTAATTTCATTCGAAGGTTTTGGCTTGGGATTGTAGTCTTGTCTATAAAGTGGGTAATTCTTTATATAAGAAGCAGTTGAATTTTTATTAATCCCATCTACAGGAGGCAAAAGAGCATCGTTACTATGTGGATAAATGGAATCTTTTATTGTGAGCTGATCTTCTGTATACATAGTTAGGGGGCCCTGATTCTTGAATTCTCTAGAGGTACCTACAGAGCCCTGTGGACTTAAAGAGGAATGTTGAGTTGATTTGTTGTTACCTGCAGTCTGCACACTTTCATCAGCTTTGAAGTCAGACAAATGGTAATGGTGGTTCCCATCAAAACTGTTACAGGAAGGAGTCGTCTGAATTGAGGCATCTTGCATTTTTGTCTTTTCTGCCCCAGGTTGATTCAGTTTTTGGCCTGGTGCTGATGAAGCAGCTAGATTATTTTCCTTGTAACTCCCAGCAGGCTCAGTTTGATGTGCCTGATAGTTTGATAGTCTGTCAACTCCCATGTCCACATTGTTATTTTTGGCAACACCACCTACATTGATTTCTGTTCTCCGCCCTTCATTTTTCTTATTATCTTTTGTGTTCATTGAAGTGACAATTATTTCATTTTGATCTACTGAGAGAAAAAAAATTAATCATCAAGCATATGGAAAAAAGTAGAAAAACCTCACTTTTCAATGCTTGCCTTCCCCAAAGTGAAGTACGTTAATTTGAATTAACTGAGAACTTTCTATAAGAAAATAAAACTTTCTATAAGAGTACATACTTTCTATAAGAAAGTTCTCAGTTCACTAATTATACAAAAGTAGGCAATGGGATTTAGAAATAAACAGCATGGGCTTTAGTGTCATGGAGACCACAGTCTGGAATCCATCTGTAACAGGCCTGGCTAATTACAATCTCTGTGACCACAACTTAGTACTTAACCCTTTCAGCCCCAGTTTGCCCAGATGTAAAATGATGAAAATACGTATTACAGTTGACCCCCAAAGGACACAGAAGGTACGGATGCTGACCTCTCTCTACAATTGAAAATCAGATATAACTTTTGACTCCCCCCAAACTTTAGTAATAGTCTACTGCAACACAAACAACTAATACATTTTGCATGTCAGATATATTACATACTGTATACTTTTACAATAAAGTAAGCTAGAGAAAAGGAAAATGTTATTAAGAAAATCATAAGGAAGGGAAAATACTTTTATAGTATCTATTGAAAAAATGTATATAAGTGGACCTGTGGAATTCAAACCCATGTTGTTCAAGGGTCAACTATGTACTTTACATATCACTTGCATAACACACTTGGGAGGGTACGGCACTACCCAGAGCAAGCACTCCAGAGAAGACAGCTATTTTCTTTTTTTAAGTAAATATTTCATATTTCAGCATTGTTAAGAATGACAAAAGTAACTGATAATTTCAAAATATATTTTATTATTCTTTTTTCCCATTTTGATTCTCTTCCTGTCTTTTCTATATCCACTAGTGTATTTAAATTTTACACATAACATTAAAGAGGGAGCAATCCCAGCAAATGTTACCAGTTTTAAATAAGGCAACAACAGAAGCATTACCTTTAAGAGTTGAAGTGTAAACAGAATCTAAATTGATTACCTCGTTAACTGTGTCCTCACTGAAGAGGATTTTGTTTTATTGCTGATTTCAAGTACATAAAAACAGTCACGTGGTTTTTGACTTTTCTCTTTGGAAAAAGATATCCTATTGTTTGCATGTCAGAGTTAAAGTAGAGAAAATAACCTTCCTCTCCCTGGTACCACTTTTCATCCTAATTCCAATTTAGACTTCTTGAAAACAAAAATCATTCGCCAGTGTCTAGGATAACAGAGCAACAGTCGCCAGACGAAAACATGGTGGCAAAGCACTAGCATGAGGACTTAAAAGGAAATACGGGTTTATGAGTGCGCACCATGTGTCCAGTACTAAGTGAAGTGACTGATTTATAGACTGTGCTTCTGTAGTCAAATGCCCAGAAGAATCATTTCTCCTCAATCACCAACTGGCCTTCATCTTCAAAAATCTTCAGAGGCCTGCTCTTTCAATACAGGAGTTTGCACAGCACAAGTGAAATGTGTGCCCTGGGAGTCAAATCGTGAAAGGATGTCAAGTATTTCTCTATAGTTTTGTCATCACTCACTTTCATGTACAAGATAAACATCAATTTCACTGTCTAAAATGTCATGAGATATTTAAAGTTGTTTCTCTGTTAAGAAAGATAAGGAAAAAAGAAAGATGTGCATGAAAAAAAATAATCACATTGCCAGGTAAATTTGTACACAAGCAATTTTTAAAAGTACCTTCATATTTTCAAAGCCTGTCTAATTGTATGGTTATTTGGTCATGGTAGTTATGTTTCAAGGTTCCTATAGTAAATATATAAATTTTAATTTTTATTCTTCCCAAATAAAATACAACTGATTATAAGAATATGTCTTGTCTATATAAGTGACTTTTCTCACTGACAACTAATTATTAACTTCAGTGATTTATAAAATGAAGGACTTGTGATTAGGAACCATGGAAGAGGCACATTTCTGCCTATGCTCTTATTTACTTGGTTCATAAGTATTTTCAATACCTGTATGGAAAGCACTACTATCAATGCTGCTATGACCACAGAAGTGTATAAGAAATGGTCCCTGCTAGAAAATGTATTTCCTTCTCTATATTTCTTATTTTCCACTGAATATAGGTATATGCCAGTTACACAATAGAATTTTTTCCAAAAGAAAGTACATTAATGTAAAAATATTTCGTAAATTAAATCCCCTATAAGAAACTCTAATTTATTGGCTTAGATATCCAAATTTCTTTCACACTTTTTTGTGGGTTATGTCTACTTTACCATTGTCTAACTCAGCATTTCTCATAAAAATTTCACAATTATTATAAATGACTGTCAGACCTGGACACTCAGAATCACTACTGAATTTATTGCCTAGTCCATCATTGAACATGGCTGATAATGATGCTAGGTGTCAATGAATGGTTAGGTCATTTTTTAAAGAATAGACATAGCCCTGGCTCGCGTAGCTCAGTGGATTGAGCGCGGGCTGGGAACCAAAGTGTCGCAGGTTCGATTCCCAGCCAGGGTACATGCCTGGGTTACAGGACATAACCCCCAGCAACCGCACATTGATGTTTCTCTCTCTCTCTATCTCCCTCCCTTCCCTCTCTAAAAATAAATAAATAAAATATTAAAAAAAAAAGAATAGACAGTAAAGGGAGAAAGTGTATTTTATACTATCCTGTCCTTTCCCTACTCAAAACTGACACCAATGTCTGCAAACATGAAAGAATGATTTAGATAAATATGCAGGATAGGTAATGAAAGAGGAAAACAGAATAAAACTACTCTAAGGATAAGAGAAATTTTATTCATTTTGAAAAGCACCTACAGTTAACAATGGTCACTGCAAATCAAGTGCAAATGCAAGTAAGTATTATTACAGAAGTGTACCTGTGACCCTAGCACTAACTTGATGCCAAAATTTTAGCAAAAATTACTTAATCTGATTATTTTAAAAAGAAGAAAGAGGTTTTAAAATCATGATTTCTCAACTGAATGCTATTGCCACCATAGTATATGTTGTAAAAAACTGAATCAAGAGGAAAAGAATGGGGAAATGATATACTTTTAGATCCTCTCAGTATTGTGTCTCGGGATAGTACAGACCATGAGAAAAATGAATTGGAGACATATTTAAATTAACCAACATTTATGATATATATAGAAGACATACATATCTATCTATGACATTGGGATAATCAATGTTTTATCCAAATATATATTCCTATGGTTGTTAAGAATTTCAACCCAGTTCTATATGTTAACATAATAAATTAGACTATGAATTCTCGTTCCCCTAAAATACCACCACTATGCATTCCTTGCATCTTCTATGTGGTATTAAGTTTTCTGAAATTTAATTCAAAGTATATATTTTAACAATATCTCAGTATTATGCTAGGTGCTATGAGGAATTCAAACAAAGTATCAGATATAATTTATCTGATCCAAGACTTCCCAATTCTATTGAGGAGTCACAACCAGAGAACTACATGGCTTCTAGTAATCAAGTAACAAAGTAAGTGAAGTGGCTGGATTTGAACAGCAGTTGAATGGGTGAAGATAGGTTGAAAACTATTTCCCATGCAAGGACAAAAATGCACATGGGACGAATGATAGAACTGAGAGAAATATATGATGAGAAAGACAAGACACTACCTTGATTTGGGGGGAGTAGTAGGAAATACTAATAAATAACATTACATAATTAGATGTGAACCAGACTGACAAGTTTCACCCAAGGTATAACAACGAGTATGAAGTAAAACAGGCTTGGACTAAGGAGTCAGCAGAATGAAAAAGGAGAAGTAGATCACAAGTACATGCACAGACTATACATCTGTAAGATTTAGGTCGGACAATCTCTAACATTTAACAACAACAAAGGGGTGCATGTGGTAGTTAGCACACTTTGCAGCTTTCCAGAAATATTGCCTGGGGTCAAATCTGAGGCCCATCACTTATTATGATGTATTAGGGAAGTTATGTAATATCTTTGGCTCAATCATATATAAATGGGACTAAAGACAAATAATGCCCATAAAGAGTTAATATACAAGATTAAATGAGTTAATAGAGAAGTGTTAAGAATGGCCCTTGGCACATACCAAGTGCTATGAAAGTATTGGCTCTTAGTGTTTATAGAACTCACCATTCTCTTGGTCTGGTCCTAACAACTTCAAGGTTCTTACACTGTCAACTACCATCTCTTCATTGCTTGCTTCATACCTCATCAAGAGTGGTCCTCTGCAAAATATGATATTGTATGTTATAAATACTATTCATACACACACGCATGCACACGACAAGAAAACAAGCAATAATTTCCAAAGACAGATGGACTGACATAATTATCTTTTTTTTCTGCCAAATACTGAAAATTTAATGGCAAAGAAAAAATGCAACTGAGGCGAAATGCTGCTATGAAACATTACCTTTAGTATGGGGTCCTATTACAAAGAAAGATGCAAAAGGCTTGATAAAATGGACACTTCTCCAAAAACAGCCTTTTTGTTATTGTTATTTGTCTTTTAAAGAAAAAGGATATAAATGAAACATTTTAATCTTGCATCTGTCATGATCAACTGTTTTTTTTTTATTTTTCAGCTACATTTCATATTTAATATTGTTTTGTATTAGATTCAGGTTTACAGCTTACTAGTTAGAGAATCATATACTTGACAAAGTGCCCCCCTTGGTATTTCTAGCACCCACCTGGCATCGTACACAATGACTGCAATATTGGTAACCACATTCCCTACTCTGTACTTACATGCCCGTGAACTGTTTTGTAACTTCCAGGCTGCACTTCTCAATCCCTTCACCTTTTTTTATCCAGCCCCCTAAACCCCCTCACCCTGGCAGCTATCAGTCCGTTCCCTGTACCGAGTCTATTTCTATTTTGTTTGTTCATTTATTTTTGTTCTTTAGATACCAAATATAAGTAAAACCATAAGGCATTTGTTTTCCTCTGACTGACTTATTTCACTTAGCATGATAAGGCATGGCCAACTTCTGGTCAGCCAGGATGTGGACTGACCTCACTGGATTTTACTGGAGACAATCCCATGAAAATTGTAACAAAACTTTAATGAAGGTGGTTTATTTTTGCCTAGTTAATTTCATCTTTATTCATGGGATAGAATTTCTGACATAATACAAGTATACTATGCTATAGTTTTCAATTCCTAGTGTCAAGTGGAAAGTGTATTCTCTGTATCATCAAGCTGATTGTAAAAATAATATTAGTAATTAAATACCATATGCTAATATGTAGAATCATTTTATATATCAGTCAGTGAAAATCCTTGAGGAACACTGAGTGAAACTGAAAATTAAATATTTCACTTAGGTCAAATTGGTAATAGGCAAAATACATACAATACAAATAAATAAAAACCTTTATATTTAAGTCATACAGATTAACTATATGTTTTGGTTTATCTGACACAAAGATACCAGAAGTGATGATCTGAATTTATTTAAAAACAATTGCATGTAAATAGATACTTTATTAAACATTGTATTTAAATCTTCACCTGAGGACATTTTTCCATTGCTCTTTTAGTGAGAGAGGAAAGGGGAGAAGAGGAAGAGACCGAGAGAGAGAGAGAGAGAAAGAGAGAGAGAAAGAGAGAAACTGTGAGAAAGAAACATCGATTAGTTGCCTCCCATATACGTTCCGCCCACTGGAGAGCACACTTGCAACTTAGGTATGTGCCCTGACTGGGAATCAAACCTGCAGCCTTTTGGTGCACAAAATGATGCTCCACCCAACAGAGCCACACTAGCCAGGGCCCTTATTAAATATTTTTATAATGATGGTAAAAGAGATAGAGTCTAAACTAAAGCAACAACTATATTTGCACCTAAAATATCAGATCTATATTTCAGAGGACTAGTATTAATTAAACAAACCACCACCAAAACTTCTGGCACATACACTACTTACTGTCCATCTGTGTTTCTAGTTTCTTGTTTTTCTTCTTTGGAGTTTTGTGAGGACTCTCCAGTATCATTGCCAAGGGCCGAGTCAGGATCATTTCTCGGTGTATTTATTATATCCATAGATCCAAAAGGAATATCCTGTGACTTCCCAGAATTATTTTCAACCTCATTTTTAGGCACTTCACTCAGTTCTTCTTTTTCATCTATCTCTTCAAGACTATAATCAGAGCTTACTCCAGCTACAAAGAAATGAAGATATAATCCTACATATTAATTTGCCTCATTCATGCTATACAATCCTGGCAAAGAAGAAATTTTTAAAATAATAATTAGCTGGACTCTTTTAAATTCTGATTCAAAACTAATAGTGAAATATTTTTCTAATGGTGAATACTTATGTCAACATAATCAGACAATCTCAGACACATTTAATGCTAAAAATAATACTCTATCACTCTAGGTTTTATTCATGGTAGAAAAAAAGGCATTATTTAAATCCAAAGCTATATATTTAAGAATATATCTTTCAATTTTAAATGACTTATACATTCATTAATAGAGCTAAATGTAAATGAAAAGAATGCTATTTTTATATTGTCTATCGGTGCACTTGTAAATTAACTCAGTAGTTATCAGTACTAACTACGATTGGGAATTATCTGAGCCCCTTCAAAGACACTTATGCCCATATCATACTCCACACTTGTTAAATGAGACTCTCTGAAGGGTGGGGTGGGGGGGGAGGGGACCAAGCAGTGGCAGGGTTTCTCAAGTGATTCTATACACAATTACCAGGATTAAAAAGCCACTGATTTAGATGCTTAATTAAAAAACAAACAAACAAACAAACAAAAAACCAGAATAAGTATTATGCAATGAAAATTTATTTTTATTCCCACTCAGTTTAGTTCTGAAGCAATATTATTTAAAAGTTTTTTCTAAACATTATCAGAAAGTATAATGAGCATATATGTGCAGATATGCATACTCACATGTATCTCTTTTTTGTTAGTTTAATATAAATGGAAGCATATTACACATGATTTGTTTACCAAATTCTTTTTCTCTGCTTACTCTATGTCTTGAAGATTGTCCTATGTCAATGTCAAGTGCATGTACATGTGTGTGCTGCTTTTCCATGGCTCTGGTGAATATTTTATTGTGTAAACCTGTGTTTATCATTATTCCTTAGTACCAACAACAAATGACCAGCAAGGTGAAAAAAGGAAACATCTTAAGCAGCTAGGTCCACATTCATTGTGGATATTAATTTAAACTGAAAAATGAGGTTCTGGGTGTTTGTTTATTTCAATATAAAATTCAACACTTCCATTTACACAAAAGCAGCTAAACAAAGTTTGATTTTTAACCACAATAGAGGGGAGAAAAGATGATATAGCACTGAATTATAGTGATCATCACATCACTATAAATTTAAATAAACCCACAAAATTTAATAAAAACTTTAACATGTTTGAAGAATATTTAAAGTACTTAAAATGCATTTCTTATCTTTATCTTTAGGAAAATAGAATATTGCACTATTTTTACTCTTTAATTAACAAATATGGAGAATTTAAATGGTATTTTTAATATAAATTTTAAAAGATTATTCAATAGAAAAAATATTTTAAAAACTTAAGTAAAATATTAAATGTATTTTGGCAATAATCATTATGATGCCAATGTGTCTATAATATTATGTTTATAATGGAATGTTACATCTATGTAGTAAAAGTATATTAACATAATTTGAAAACTTTATATTGAGAAAATGAATAGCCATTTTTGGTTTAGATGCAAATATGCTTTATAAATGGATCCTCAGTATATATGAAGCTCTTTTGGAAATTATTAGATTAACTGAGGTAACATTTATCAAATTACTGACCGTTATCCCTATTTTGTTTTTTGCACATCACAAGTGTGTCAAAAATACAGAACTTTTTATTAAAATGGTGCCCTCACTGAGAAACCGGTCTCAATTAACTGAAGTATGAAGAATGAGTGATATGTATCAAAAATATTTTCAAATTATTTTTCTGGGATTTTATAACTTGGTAGTTACAAGATTCATTTATAGGTTTGCTTAAATATATATTTTTCACTAGCCTGAAAAGTATTCCTGTTATTAAATATTATAGAAAGGGCTGTGATTCCTTTTAAAAATTGTAATCCAGGAGAGCTTTCAGAGTTGGTTAACTAGTATAAATTTCCCAAGCATTGAAAAATATTAAACCCATGTTTGTTTTGTATTGGGTTAACAGATTTATATGATGGCTAAATTCTAAGGCTAAAATGAAAACACTGGAGTCAGGCCCATGAACAATGAATCATTTTCACTAACCTTTCATCATGACTTGAATTTCAGCTTCAAAAGTGATAAAGAAGGATATTCACTTTGAAAGAACAGTGTTCAAATTTAAGATTTAACAACTTCCACAATATAAATGTTAAAAAATTACAAAAACATAAAAGTATAGATATTGAAATTTCTTTTACACTTACTTAGCTTTATATAATTTGAACATTTTTTGTTTTTATTCCCTCTAAAGATAACAAAATTAAAAGAAAAGATAAAATTGCTGTCATATAGAAAACAAATGCTTAAATTTTATGTAAAAAAAGAACTTGCCAAACTATTTTCCAAAATGGCCACACAATTTTACATTCCTATAAGCAGCGTGTGATAACAGTAATTTTAAATAACTAGTTTGAAGTGATAAAGATTCTTTCTGAGTCACTGAGAAATTGAGGAAAATCTATATGATAACATTCAAGTATTACCTAACTATAAAGTTTTGCCATCTCGTAACAAAATAATTCCAATGATTTTAAGATAAAAATCCCAATCAAAATCAATACTATATAAAATAAGCCATGCTTCAGTAACAAAAAAGAAATTCAAGAAGGAAAAACATACATATTTTTTATAGTTATATAGTTAGACACTGGAAATAATAAGTTCAAATATTTTGCAAAAAAAAACCCCAGAAAACCAAATAGAAGAGAAACTGAAATTCTTCAGAACCACTGATTTTATTCATCTTACATCTCAAGAAAGGCTGGTCACCTACATGTCAGAGATGCTACGGCCGCCTCGGGTGTTCCAGAGCGCTCCAAGAGACCAACTTCATCTGCCAGTGTGGGAACAGTGCACTCTTCGTGGCCAGGAAGCACGGGGCCAAATGAAGCTTCTGCCAAAGAAGGAGAATCTGTGGAAATGGCACTTAGACAACAGAGTTCAGGCAAACAGAGACCACGAGTATTTTGGAAGGAATCAGATTTGTTAGCTCACAATTATCCACACATTAAACAAGAAGAGGTAAAAGGAAAAGAAAGAGAAATAGATATCAAGCAAGGTTTGAATAGTAGTTATACCTTTTTTCTAATACTTCAGAATTTTCTCATTTCACTTATATGGTTTGATGTGATTTCATAAATTTTCTTTTTGAAACATATGGTATCCTATCATTTTGGGTAGGAGTTCAGAAAAATCATTACTAGTTACTTAATTGTAACATTTTTAATTATAGAGGAAAAGAAAATTTTTTGTAAGATATGCCCAAACTCCAAATACCTAAATAGCACTTAAATATAAAAGATTCAGGAGCATTTGGGTGTTTTTGAGCTCTTCCTGTGTTTGTGAATATAAATTATAAAAATTAGGTAAGGTTATATTAAGGAATTTTATATCCAATTATATCAAATTATCAGCATTCTAAAGTACTGGCCTAACAGTATTCTATTTTTGATTAGACATTATTAGCCTGTTATATTCACTTATATCTAACTTTAAAGTCTAAGGATTATGAAATTTTATCATACTCATTCTTAATAAGTAGCTATTATTAAAAATATTAGGAGACAGTATTCGATTGAATTATTTTATTTTTACTGGAATTTCATTTATTGAGAAAGAATCCAAAATGAGAATATACAACAGAAAATATTTCATAATAACAAATTTTTACCATTAGGTTAGAATACTTTGTATGTTAAATTCATACCTAGGACAGTTGTATGAAGAATGGTGCTTTACATCTTCATGTAAGTTTTCTTTTGAACACACCAAAATGTGTCATTACTCTCAGGAAAATTAACAACTGATAACCCAACATTACACAGGAAAAACACTGGAGACCTAACAGGGAAAATACTCAAGGTACCAGAACTAAAATTTTGAGTTGTGCCCATTTCATATTCTAAACCCAGGGGGAAATTTTGTCATTTAATAATATAAAGTTTGAGAAATAGAGTCAAAGCGTTCACATCCCTTTCACACGCAGCATTGTTAACTAGAGTCGTTCCCCACTCCTCACGACAGATCTGCTTCCTAATGGCATGGTCCGAAGGAAAGGTGTCGCACATACCTGGGCTGGACAGCCCCTCTGGAGAGCTTGCCTCTGAAACGCTGTCTGTGTGGACGGCCTGCAGGGCTAGAACACAGCAGCGGCACAGCTTAGAAACAAGTCACATTCACGAAGGAAGCAGTTCCTTAGCAGCTTCACTTATTTTTATATAATTCAGAAGGAGATGGCCATTTTACTAATCCACTTAGATTTGCATTCCTACATGTAGTCAATCCTGGAATGGCTGGATCTTTCTGAATAGATGTACAAATTACCACATACTCATTAGGATAATGAAGCTGTATAATTTTTTCATTTTATTTTGTCATGTTGAAGATTTTTAAAAGGTGCTTAAGTAAAATAACTAGGGACTAAGTGTTATCAAAACTAATTAACTAAAAGCCTAAGTTTAAGTATTATTGTTAATAAAAAGACATAATTTATAACCTATATCATTTCTACTGTCTATATTAAACAAAATAAAAATGTAATATCAGTGAGAAAAACAGCATTACCAGTCACATGACTATTTTCATCACTCTGATGCAGAGGTATTTTGGAGGGTGGAGAAGGTGCCTTTCGCTTTGTCCTTTTCAAGGATGAATTCCCAATGGGTGTGTTACTGAACTTCAGAGAGCCTGTTCTCACTATGTCTGATCCGCAGGAACTCTGTGGAAAACACAATGACCAAGCAAAAATCTGTTTAGAAACTAATAGCAAACTTGAGGAAGACACTGACTTTCCCTCAAATGCATCATGTGGTAATACAGAACATAAAAGTTACTCATTTAAAAAAGCATTTGTGGAGTGTCTGCCCTGTGCCAGGAGTTGAGCTATTAGATGAGTATGTAAAGAGAAATAAAGTGTGGTCCTTCTCAAGAAACTTAGGTCAGGATGGTAGTCTGACATGCAAACAAATCATTATAATATAGAGGAGTATTAAGCAATACAATTAAAAACTAACTTTCAAAGAAAATCTGGAGAAAATATTGGACATAAGAGATAAAAAAGAGAAGAATACTTGTACATTAAGAAAACTGGTTTGCCCTGGCTGGTGTAGCTGAGTGGATTGAGTGCCGGCCTGTGTGAACTGAAAAGTTGTAGGTTTGATTCCCAGTCAGGGCACATGCCTGGGTTGCAGGCCAGGTCCCCAGTTGGGGGCATGCAAGAGCGATCAATTGATGTATCTCTCACACCCCGATGTTTCTTTCCCTCTCTCTCTCCCTCACATCCCCTCTGTAAAAACTTAAAAAAAAAAAGAAAGAAAGGTGGTTTGATTAATATTTCTTTTTTTAGCACCAATGTATCAATGACAAACATTTCATAAATCAATATGTCTGTCCCAGGCTAGGTCATTTGAGGTCCCTGAGTCTATGCAGAGCTAATGCTCACACTCATAGCATGTGATTGTCAGCAGACCTGGCGACAATTCTGCCTCATCAGGCTGGCCCACAGCGTGTCGCCTTGCTCTTTCTCTTTACAACAAATCTGCTTCAAATAGTTATTCATTGTTTTTGTCTTCAAATTTTCAGCTCCCGCTTGATGCCTTCCAATTAGATCACCACAACCTTTGATCCATTATGATTATTACTATCAAAGTCATCAATGTTCTCCACTAGAATTAAATCAGTGGTTACTTCTAGAACTAATTTATCTGATCTAGTAGCAGCATCAAACAGGGTTGACTACTCTCTTAGAATCCTTTCTTGTATTTCCAAATTACCACATTCCTCACTCTTACAGATCTGAACTTTGTTTTCATTGTTGGTTGCTTTTCATCTCAGTTCTTGGACATGCATATTCTCTTTAGTGTCTATGCTCACTCTCTTGGAAAACTCCTCTGTTCCCTTGGTTTTATATATTACATACATATTGATGCATTCCAAACTTAGGCCTCCAGCCTGGCCTCTATCTGAGCTCCACTTGACATCTAAGACTATTTTAAACTTGGCAGGTTTGAAACTGAGATCCCAATAACCCTTCCTCTCCCCTCTTCTGTCCAAACTAATCCTGTCCTCATAGTTTTTTCTGTTTCAGTAAAGAGCGTTCTTCCATTTGTTCAGGACTACGACTCTGAGGGAGTGACCCTCATCTCCTCTCTCTCAAACTTCACATTAATAACATCCTATTGGCTCATCTTTACCAATGGCTACCATGCAGTCCAAATTACCATCAAGAACTTATAAATTGGACTCTGCTTCCATACTGCTTCCTTAGAATTCTTTGTGAACATAGCAGCAAAAGGATCCTGTTATAAGTCAGATCAGGTCACTTTGTTCAAAACCTACTAATAGTTTTCCAACTGGCAGAGAACAGTTGAAGTCCTTGTAGTGACTTCTAAGGCAATTGACAGCCTAGCCCCCCCCTCTCTCTCTGACCACCTTCTCCTAGCACAGAGTGTCTCACTCTACTGCTGTCATGTAGCTCCTTATATGTGCCAGGAGAGTTCCTGCCTCAGGATGGTTGCATTTGCTCCTATCTGTGCCTGGAAAGCTCTTCTAATAACTTAATGTCTTCTTTCTTACTCTCTTGTTTTCTTCAGACGATTGCTCAAATCCCACCTTTTCAATGAGTTCTTCCTTGACCCCCAATGCTTCCTCATCTTCCCAGACTGATCTTTATGATCAGCACTTAATGGTTCTCTAATAAACCATATACTTGACTTATTTACCTTGTTTATTGTTTACTTCCACCAGAATTGACTATAAGGGCAGGTATTTTTTCCCCTATTTTGCTCACTGCTGTTATCTCTAAAACAATTCTAGCTCATAGGAGTTTGTCAATAAATACTTGTTGAATGAATGACATAATGAATGAAATACTGCCTTTTTCACTTGTAAATAAAAGGACTTGATAAACTTGGACTAGGGGAGTATCTAAAGCTTGGGTCATTCCAATATCTATGAAGCAATGCAAGTATACCTAAGGGAAGCAAATTAGTTCATAGGATTCTTTCAGCCTTTGTGCCTTGCTACACACCAAGAAAAATGTAACAAATTTTTCTGTTTTGTAATTTTGTAATGTTTCTGCCAGAGGAAAAAAGGAAGCTTGACCTCAAAGAGAAAAATGTGAGCTAGTTGTCACCATTGCCAACTGTGTTAGGTCATCTCACAGGAAAGAAGCAGAGTTAGTTCCAATGTCAGGCAACTGATGGAACATAACTTTTAGTAAGGTTAACTCTCTTAACAGAGGAGGTAGAACAAGATGACTGTGGACTGACCTTACTTGAAATCTAACCATTAAACTCCTTCCACATCAGTTCGTAAATAGCTGTTAGCAACAACCTCCTCTCCCCTTAATACTCTGGTCCCTCCTCCAGAACTTGTCTGTCCTTTCCATAATATAGCAAGAGGAGTTAAAGCCAGCCACCCAAACCCAAATTTTGCTTTGGAGTCACTAAAGCTAATTCTGATTAAATCTGAGGGTTCTCTCCATCTGCACTGGCATCAGGTGGACCCTCAATTGCTGCTTGGAGTCTCATTTATTTTTAATTTACTTTTAGAGTGGAGTAAGGAGGGAGAAAAACATCGATGTGTGGTTGCCTCTGGAGCATCCCCCTACTGAGGACCTGGTCCGCAACCCAGGTGTGTGCACTATCTGGGAATCACACCAGTGATCCTTTGGTTTGCAGGCCAGCGCTCAATCCACTGAGCCACACCAGACAGGGCTGGAGTTTTAAAATAATTAGGAGAAGGATCTTTGACAATCCATTTGCTGAGAAAGAAATGTAGTGATGGATGGAAAGTATTTAAGTATCATTTTGAGTAGAATAAAAAAATTTAAATAAAAGCCTTCTTACTGATATGTCCCTGTGTTCTGAAACTTTCACTTGCTATTTATAAAAGTAACAAACTTAGCAATCATTAGGGAAAAGACCAAAAATATTCCTAAAACAATGTGGCACTTCACTTTTTAAAATATTGGCTAAACATCAAAAGCAGTAGATGTCCTTTTCATTCCTGATGAATTTACTTACTATCAGGCCTTGTTCCTATCACAGAAGTTTATTGGTAAGAACACAGTAGGTGATCAGTAAGTGCATGATGAATGCAGGAATAATGGCAGAATTTGGTTTTCCTCCTAGCTCTACCTTGGAAACTTCTTTTCCATGTTTTGACTGATTGCTTTTAAGGTCTATGATAAAAACCTGTTGCCCCCTTTAGGTCAGATTCCCAATCACTGTCATTTATTGGTCTTTTTATTACCTGATAAAAACAGTCACAACATGAATTTCTCAGACTATAGTGTCTGTTTGGGTGTTAAAGGTCTTAAATTTTGGTTATAACATAATAAAGTAGACAGCCTAGAAATAAAAAAAGACATTTGTATACAAACATTCATGAATGTATATGAACCTATTCTACAACTCAAAGACAGAATAAAAATAGACTCATACATTTCATTTATCACCCTAAATGTTTTAAGACAAGCTAACTTTTTGTACAGGATATTTATATATCTGTGGGTAAAGAATTTAAAATTAAAAAAAAAACAACACACCAGATTTCTGGTTCAAAAAGTCTAAAAAACTGCAATAGCATCTATGAAACAGCTGACAAGATAATGCATGTATAGAAGAGTCAAGCCCTGGACATTTTGGTGGAGCACACGTTTTATAACTTTATTCTGTATGATTTATCCCCCTTACTGTGCTGTGTGTGTATCATGAAAGTAAATGGACATGCATTTCTAGAGCTGCAAATGAATTGAGGAGACTGAGAACAAAGACATTAGGGGAAGAGAACACGATCATCGGAGGGATGCCAGGGAGACTACGTGACCTGTCGTAACTAGATTCCATGCTAATCAACGGTTAAAACTCAGTAAGCTTGCAGTGAGAGGCAAATACCTAATGAACAAAACAAATGAGCAAATGGAACCAGGGGCATGGAAACAAGGAACAGACTCATGGTGACCAGAGAGGAGGGGGAAGGACATAAGGGTGGAAAGAAGGGGAAAGGACTAGTCAAGGAACATGCATGACTGACCCACGGACATGGACAACAGGGTGGGGCTGACTGTGGGAGCGAGGGTGGGGTGGGCTGGGGAAGGAGGGCAAAGGGGGAAAAATGGGGACAACTGAAACAAAACAATAAAATATTTTTACAAAACTTATTAAGCTTATGACAAAAATGTAAATTTAACAACTGATGTAAGATGGGCTAAAGGCAGTTTTCAAGGACTAAGGATGGTGACTTTAGATAATCAGCAACAGGTTAATTAATGACAGGAATATCAGTTTTGTTCTTGGGTGGGACTGATATTAGTGTTAGCATTCAAGGAAAGAGCTTAATATATACTTCTTACTGTGCATAAAGACAGAGAGGCAAGCATTTTGGTTTGTTTCTTTCTTTGAAGAGACTATTAGAAAATAATTTCAATCACCTAAGCAGCAACCAAGGAAAGTTAAGGTAATAAAATTCAAACTTGGAGTTATTTTGTGGTAACTGAAATTGTTACTATTAAGACCAAAATGGAGGAATTCCTGGGCCTTGACAAAGAAATGTTCTCTATCTACCGCAAATATCCCTTTCTTATGTAAAAGACTACAGAAAAAAGAAGGGAATCTAAGTTAGAAGATCTAAAAGTTTCTAATATATTGTAGCCAAAGAAACTTGTGTGTACTGAGGGATACGATGAGTAGAATACATACATAAAATACTGGAGAGGCTCCTAATGCAAGAATAACTACTGCTAGAAAGCAGACTTGCTAAACTACCACAGTCATTTCCATAGACACATCATGACTTCCTAAATAAAATGTTAAAAGAGAGAGAGAGAGAGAGAGAGAGAGAGAGAGAGTGAGTGAGTTGGGGGGGAGGGGAGGCCAAAAAGGCCACCAACGCCTGAACAGCAGGATTCTAAACTCCATTTGTGTGTGTGTGTGTGTGTGTGTGTGTGTGTGCACGTGCATGCTCCAGGATATGTTCCCAATAGTCTCCCAACAGTTCTACTCTTGTATTAGTCATGATTGAGCTGCCCAGTAATTTTGAGTGTGAGTTTGTCTAACTGGCGAAAGGCTTCCAGAGGGTTTGCAAGTTAGAGGGCGACCCAGTGTAATGATTACCAGATGAGCTTTGGAGACAATGTCAGGGCTCGAACCAGAGAGCATAGCATTCATTGTCTCTGTAACCTTTAGAAAAACATAAGAGCACCTACCTCAAAAAGGGCTGGGAGGTTTCAGTGAAATGTGTAAAAACTTAGCACAGTGCCCAGTATACAGTACATGACCCATGAATACTAGCTAATATTATTGCACACAATTTGCCTATCTTAAAATATGTGCAAGTGATCTGTAAATAAAATAAGCAAATTATAGAGCAAAAAGTATGGATAAAGGAGGCATTTATTCTAAAATTGTACTTTTTTCTTTGGTGACAATGAAGGCAAGAGTCCTATTAGAGTTAGTCTCAGTTATAACAAACCTTAAGACCTCAGAGCACCCAACATTCAGGAACTTGTGATTAGTTCACTACATAAGCATTTTGTGTAATTCACATGTAAAAAACTCCACCTTTAAGTCACCTCAGGCAGCTTCATTATAACTTACATTTTTAAAAAAGATTTTACATTTATCTTTAGAGAGGGGTGAAGGGAGGGAGAAAGAGAGGGAGAGAAACATCAATGTGTGGTTGTCTCTTGCATGCCCCCTACTGGGTACCTGGCCTGCCATCCAGACATATGCCCTGACTGGGAATCAAACTGGCGATCCTTTGGTTCACAGGTTGGCACTCAATCCACTAAGCCACACCAGCCAGGGTAATACTTTAAAAGAAATTTAATAAAACCTAAATATTTACCACCAGTTTGTTAAGTTTTAGTGATGAGCACATGGACATGTACTATAGTATATAACTTGAAATATTTCATAAATTTAATGTGTACAACTAAAACAGCTTGAAAGAACTGAAAGAACTGCTTAGAACTGTCTTTAGCTTTTCCCACCAAGAGACATTTTCTTTGGTCAGATTATGACTGAAATTTTAAAAAGGAGTTGAGATCAAATTATTTTTAAGCCAAATGGTTTACAAACCAAGAAAACAGAGAGGTGTCTGCTAACTAGGTGGAAAATACTTGGGTTAATAATTAGAGCTATTCAATTATTTACTTTGGTTAAGGTCACTAAATCTGCTTGCCACTAGCAAAAACTGCATCTCTAACAGGAATGCATAACAGTGAATTTTATGGTCTGTGAAAAAGGAAAATAAGTGCACAGAGAAAAAGAATACACTAGCAAAAGTGGCAAGGTCAAGTTGAAAACCATGCTACATAGTTAATCCCTGAGTATGCACACTCAGATTAGAATTCAGGGTTTCAAAATAGAAGTAAATTTAGCTGAAGAAAACAGAATTGATTGGCATTCAATAGATTTACTGAGTACTAACTCTGTAATAGTTATTATATCACTTATTAGCCCCACTTGTATTATAAGATGTGGGCCACTTAAATCAATATAATCTGGACATGAGTTAAATGAAAGAATACAAGGATAAAAATAAGAAAAAAGTGAATAAAATGATAACAATATAGTGTCCCAACTTTAATAACATTGTTAAATGTTTCTGTTAGAAGCTTTTGGGTTTTTATTTCTGTTTATAATATGATTTCCACATGTGGGAATGTGTGGGGTTAAAGGAAATAACCAAAATAATCCCTTAAGATTGTCTTAAAATTCATATATATCTTTTTCTTCTGAAGGGACAGACTCATATTATCCTTCTCCAACTTGGGCATTTTCAATACATGCTATGAAATAGCATTAAATATTTTAAAATTAACATCAGCTATATCATAATTCACTATGACTTCTGTCCCAGAGACTGAACTGCTACAGAACTGAAGGTCAAGCTGTGCTCTCCTGATGAGAGGTTCTTTCTCACAATTTTACAACTTAGGCAACAAGTCAATTTTCCTATACTTCAAAACATATAATTACTATAATATATGTAGTACAGAAGTATAAGGTATTGTTTTAAATTTACAAAATAGGTACAGCTGTGAAAGTAAGCTTTCTGTCACAATAAAAATCATTTTTATTATTGATTTGATTGTAAAATTAGCACAATAGTACATGAGAGACAAACAATGCACATATTGATGAGGAACAAGAGAAAAAAATCACTGTAAATAACAAATACAGGTGACCTCAGAGTCATTTTGGCGTCCACCCTTTAATGTGTCTCTTACACCTGTTTACACACACATTCATGCATGCGTATTTTGCTTTGTATTGGATAAAAGCATGCATGCCGATTTCTTCTTTTGTTTATGATTATTTTTTAAAATAAAACACTATCTTTTGGTGGGGCCGGGCAATTTATTTTGCTACCCTGAATTCTCTTGTCCTATACCCTTTTCCCCTTTGCGTAGTACTTCTTTCCATCTCCACCCAAACTAGAATTTATGTATTCTCTTTCCTAATCCTCTGTTTTAATAGATTTTATGGATGGCACTGAAAGTCTCAGCTTGCACAGGTCAACTTAGATTTAAAAAATCATATCGTATGAAAGTGAATGGGCAAACAGGGGTGACCTTTCAGGTACCATGTGATTAAAACCACAGAAAGGAGGCCAGGGCCCAGCGCTCTAAATGCACGCAATGTAAGCATTCACCTGTTACGCCATTTTTAAGGTTGTTCCTACCAATCTGCTAAAATAAAGTCTATGAAAGGCAGCAATGAGATTAGAGCTGGATTCACTTGCAGGTGTCTAAACACCACCACCACTTGTGAGTTCTGCCTTTTGGGGTTACTAACTAAAATTAAATTGGTTCAGGAGGTTCTGAGTAACTGAGGTGGCCACTAGGTTTCTCTCAAAATCATCTAGTTTTAAACACATCATCAGCCAATGGTAACACCTGTATCCTCTGTTTAACAAGCTCATTCACCTGAACATATCTTTCTCAAACTTTGTATCTTCTACCTCTTTTTAGTGATGCCCTAAGCACTTGTGCTGACTTCTGTGTTACAGCCGTGAGTTGAAGTTTAAAACTGCCAATGTTTCATTTTACTATTGTACTTTGGGGTTTAAAAATTACTCTTCAGAAGAGTAATTCCAGGACTACCTGATCAACACCGACCAAACCAAAAGTCTATGTGACACAGTACTTTAATTTCTTAAAGGTCAATTTTAAAAGACAACAGAAGAATAAAAGAATTTTATACTACTGGAGTTGAAAGAGACTTTTGAAATTTTAGTTACAAAACCTTACTCTACAGGATAAACCCAAGCTATAAAGTAGTTCCAGGTAGAAGATGAAGAGGACAAAGGGAAAAGTGACTATGGCAAACAAGAATTTAATAGACTGCCCCGGCTGGGTGGCTCAGTTGGTTGGAGCGTTGTCCTGTAAACCAAAAGGTTAAGTGTTCAAATCCCTGGTCAGGGCACATACTTGGGCTGCGGGTTTGATCCCTGGTTGCGGTGCATGTGGGAGGCAACAAATCAATGTTTCTCTCTCACAATATTTCTCACTCTCTCTCTCTACCCCCACCCCCTCCTCTCTGAAATCAATAAACATATCCTTGGGTGATGATTTAAACAAAGAATTTAACAGACCTATTAGGAGAATCAAGATTATCTCTCAAGCCAGGCTAGGGCTTCTTCTGCCACAACAGACTTCCTTTCCAGCTTTCTCCATTCACATCACAAAACAACAAACCAAAACCAAAACCAACCAAACAAAAAAATCTGTCCAGCCTGTGTCATACCCTCACAAGATTTTTACATTTCTTTTCCTAAAGCAATCTGTGCTTTCATTTCATCAACCTGACAGTACTTTGAAAATATAACCTAGTCAGATCAGGAGTAATCCCTTACTTACACCATTTTTTAAATGCCCAAAGATGAGACCCTAACTCCATAAAGACAAGATGAATCAGGAGAAAGCAGAGTCAGGATCAAGTTACAAAGACAGAGGCTGGGGGTAAGTAACCATGGTTTTCTGTGGTCATAGTGATAAGACAAAGAGGTGCCTGGGGTAGGGGAGGCAGATGCTAAACACCTACAGGTGAACTGAGCTTAGGGCCTCTACTAAAGTAAAGCAGTGATCATGGGAACAAACTAGGACTCCCCCGGCTCATCCCAGAAAGGAAGTCAAGGCTGCATAGCAGACATTATCCTAATGACCCCACAGTTTTTATCGCTATGGCTCCAAAATCAGGTCTGTTTTCTCTCTGCTTTGGCCTCTGTGAATATATGTTGCTTATCAGAGAAAGGCATGTCTCCCCCATGTGATCCCAAATGTCACAGTGGTAGAAAGGCTAAATAAACTTCATACTATGAGAATTTGTAAAGAAAGACCCTAATGCTGTTTATTTTCAATGCTATTTTATTATGTCAGTATGCACAGCAGAGGGGCACAAATTATGTATACTACAAGAGTACAAGAAAGAGAAATCCATGCTAATTTCAAAGTTAACCAATTGTTCTTTTAATAGTACTGCTCTTTAACAACTTTATAATGAACATAGCCCCTTATATTTAGGTTAAAGGGAAAGCTGGCAGAAACCCAAAAAGTAATGGCTCAGAGGATTTTTGTGAGCATTAAATGAGTAATGTGCTTAGGACCTTGTCTGAAACATTAGTAAGTGCTACATAAGCACTAATCATTACTTTCACTGTTGTAATTAGGAATCTTTGAAAATCTGATGAAAACTACAACGACAAAGTTTATCTTATATCTGGGAAAGTCTTAGAAGAGAAAGCAGATTATATACTGTACAGTGTTGGTGGATTTCTCTAGTGAATGAAACAAGTCATATTTTTGGAAGTACAGACAGCTGCATCCCGTATATCAAACTGAAAATGTCATGGCAACCACTGTTCCTAGGCAATTGTAGAATTATGTATGTGGTGCACTTTCTATACAATAAATATAAGTGGAAAGTGGAGGGGAAATCAAATGTTATGTGGAGAAAAACTAAAAAGAGGTATATTTCTTAAAGATTACAAAATATGCTCTATTACAACCACCTTAATGACTATGTAAAACTAGGATTAAAGCTCATTAAATGAAACCAAGATCAAATATAAACTAGCACATTTCATAAACATATGACCATTTACCATCTTCTTATATACTATAGTAAATATTAAAAGATAAAATAGGGTTGTCAAGGAACATGTATAAAGGACACATGGACAAAGCCAAAGGTGGGTAGGATCGAGGGTTGGGGGTAGTGGCGGGGGTGGGGGGATGGAGACACTGTACCTGAACAACAATAAAAAAAATAAATAAAAATGTTCTAAAGCTGAAAAAAAAATTGGGTAAAAGATGAACAATGTCAAATACTTGTAAGAACAATTAAATCAGTTGTCAAAAAAGTAACACTGCAAGTATTAAATTTCACTTGCATAATACTGGATGGTGAAGTATTTCAATTTCTTAATATGTGTTTGCCTGCAGTAGACCGCAAAAGGAGACCAGATGAAAAGCCGAATCTAGACAATTCCTTACTGTGTTTCCAGCCAGAAGCAAATATCCTAAGAAAACGAGGCCCCATGCTAGTCGCCTGGGAGAAGCTGCTCTCTGTTATATATACACACAAATCCAAGCAGCGAAGCCACATTAAATGTGCAAAATGAAGAATTTGCTCAAAGGTTCTGTGATTTCTATGAGTCATGATTCGCATAACTTCTAACTTTCTTCCTGTTCTTCAAATGTAAAATTAGTGTCAAAAGACTAATTTGTCAATAATACCAGGACGTGCTTTGGATACTATTGTATTAAATGTGCTTTTCACAGACACTTGGTTAGCAGATACAGTGCAGAAACTGGATTTCTGAACTTAGTTTCAATCCCAGAATTCGAAGCTGTTTTCAGTTTTCAATTCTAGTCCATGTCCTTATGTCTGACCTCTGTCATGTGTGAAATAAATGACAATCTTATGTAAATAACTATATACATACAATAATATCATAGATAACTATATGCAATGATAACACACACACAATAATAATGCATATGATATGATTCATGTAGAGAATAGCATGACCCAACTAGCACATATGTTGTTGCACAAATGGCATTTCAAATCTTCAGGAAGAATTATATTCACATAATGCCCAGAAAGTACCAAGAAAATCTGCCAGGAAATTTCTGACTGGATAGTTCTCTTCTCCAAATGAACATTTCCACAGAGGACAGTATATTCACCTTTGTAAGGAAAATGACCTGAGGCTTGAAATCATGTGAAAGAGAATACAGAGAAATTTAGGGCATGAAAAGGACACTGCAGCAATGAGAGTGAACCATGTAGTCATTAAAATATATTCTTTAGGTGATTAAAATAATTTTAGATGCAGTAATTCTTCAACACAAGGGTTAGGATAAATTATTGTACTAACTTGGATCTTCATTGAACCTTCTTTGGAAACTACACAATCAGTTGCCACATTTAGCTCAGAAAATCAACAGCCTTTCATGTGAATAGTTTCAGTTTGTTTATTTTCAGTTTGAGCTCAAAATCACTATCCAAATACCTTAATTTGGCAGTATTGAGAAATACCTTAGAAGAATGAAGCAAATTATTAAATACAGACATCTACAAGTATAAGACAGATGCTGACAGAATTTTTTCTAAGCTAAAGCCAGACTGACTCATAAGCCTAAGGCAGGCATAATACCAATGACTGCTTAAAGAACACTAAAATGAAATAAATCTCAAAATGAATAAACTGTGTTAGTTATAAGTCACTTTGTCATGCATTAGTTATTTATCTCTCTAGCTCTATTTTTGGGTACTTCACTCACAAGAGATAAGCATTTTCTATTTCTAATACACTGTAACCATTTCCAAATATTTTCTTTCTTTTCTTATTAAAGGATGCTTTGGGGAAAAAAATACTAGAAAAAGCAAAATGCTGTAGTTCTGTTAAACAGCGCACCCTTGTGGCTTACATCCTAAACAATAAAAATCACAGCATAAGAATGTGACCAATATTCTCCATGGACTTGGAAATGATTTGTCATTTTTTTCCAATTATTTTTTCCTAGCCTGCTAAGATGTCCAATCATTAAAAATAGTCTTTTTAAAATTTAAAATTATAAACTAGGTTGTTAAAAAACAGGGTCTGGAAGAAGTAGCGCCTGCTTGAGTGTGGTTGGTAGGGTATGTGAATGTCCCGCATGGACAGCAATTTGAACATTTCACCAGAAATGTCACATGGTGTGCTTGAGTGTGATATTGTTATGTGACAGAACTACATGCTTATGATTCTTTAATAAAGTATTTTTATGTAATAAAAAGGGGGCATTATTTGTGCTGGACCCTGTAGATATAAATGTCTATAGTGATAATGATTATCTTTGATTTTAAATTTAAAACAAACAAGCAGTAAAATAAGGAAAATTCACCCATAAACTTGTAGTTTTGCTAACTTTCCTGAACATTTGCATTTGGCTATATAAAAAAACTTCAATTCAAAGGTTGATTTTATTTATATATATAAATAAAATATATATATATATATATATATATATATATATAATGTAATATACAGGGTGGGAGAAAACACAAAAAAATGGAGTTATCTTCTAGAGGGGAGAGCCCTTGTAGTACAGACTTCCCCTGCTAGGTGAGTGTTCTAGGAACCCATCTGTATCAGTGTGTCATCTGGCATTGTTGTAAGAGGCTGTGTTTAGCTTCAGTGAATTTTTTTTTTAAGACAACACATTTGCCCACTTCATGATGGGTGATTTACGAGCACACCTGCCCACACCACACTGAGTGTTCAGCAGTTTTTGACCAAAAGTGGCATGACCCCCATGCCCCACCCTACTTATTCATCTGATTTTACCAAGACACTTTTTTTTTTTGTTTCCCCAGATGAAAAAAAGTCCTCCAAGGGAAATGTTTTGCCAATGTGGAAGAGGTGAAACAAAAAATGGCAGAAGCATGAAAAGGCACTAATATTGACCATATCACAAACTGTTTAGAGCAGCGGAGAAAACATCTCAATAGGTGTATTGCATCAAATGGGGAGTACTTTGAAGGTGACTGAAGTTTAAACATGGAAGAATAAATACACAAATTTTTATAAATAAATCCTGGGTTTTTTGGGTCCTCCCTCATACATTTTAGTTATTGGTCTTTATTTTTTCAATACAACCTTACCAAAACTGTGGCTTTTCTGTTAAAGCTTATGAAGAACATTGCCAAGAATTACCTGGGCCAATTACTATAAAGAAAATATAAGCAACTTTTAAGTTATGCAAGTACTTCTGAAAATTCACCATGTGTACATGTGAAACACTGAAATTTAGTGAGACTCTGAGTACAGACGTTCTCACAGCATACACTGTACCCAGCTGTGCGAAAGCTGTGGTGAAAGTTTCCGTATGAATTCTCTATGTCACAAAATTTTCAGAGAGGCACAATTCCTGCCCTCTATTTGGGGAGAGGAAAGAAAGAACATTAACAAAGCTAAAAAACTTTAAACAATAACAGAAGCCTAACATTTATGTTTAGAGAATGGGGTACTCACCCCATATCATGTTAGTATATATAACACATTGATGAAATGTTATATAGCCTTTGAAAAGGGGAAGCCCTTCATGTACTGATAAGTATCTGAAACACTCCATTTGGTACCAAAAGGTGAGTTATAACACAGTGCATGTAGCATACACAGGACCGCCGACCACCTAAAAAAACATGTAGCGTGACTACTGGCTTGAATGTGCATAACTTATGTCTGGAAAGACACATGAGTCACTGTTAGTAGTGGTCACCTCTATGCAGAAGAATCTGGTTAGGGGCAAGGTAGGAAAGAAGAATTTTCACTTTTATCTCTAGAAATATGTATCACATAAATATAATACCTCCATACATTCATATATTAATACCAAGAAAAGGCAGAAGAGAAACAAATTCAGAGAAAGTAATATCACTCTGTGATGGAATCTTTAGAAAATTCTCTGTAAAGCAAGTAAAAGAACAGGTATAATTTGAATGGGTGAGTAGGAACAAAGAGACAGAGCTTGGGGTTAATCTATTCAGAAAGGATAGGAAGCAGGATTTTGCATGACTGACAAGTCAAATCCTCTGGTTAGAGTTAAAAACACACTGGAAATGATGGGAAATTAAAGTTTAAAAATAAAATTGTGCTTCTGCACAGCAACAGAAACCATCAACAAAATGAAAAGGCAACCTATAGAAAGGGAAAATATATTTGCAAACCACATATTTGATAAAAGGTTAATACCCAAAATATATGAAGCACTCATACAATTCAACAGCAAAACAAACAATGGGATTAAAAATGGGCAGAGGAATGGCGCTGAAATTTTTCCAAAGAAGATACACAAAAATGGCCAACAGGTACATAAAAAGGTGTTCAACACCATTAATCATCAGGGAAATGCAAATCAAAGCCACAGTGAGATAGCACCTCTAACCTGTTAAGTCACGGGGACTAAGGTACAGCGCAGGGAATCTAGGCCATACTACAGTCATGACGACATACGGTGCCAGGTGCATACTCGGCTTGTTGGGGTGATCATTTCATAAGTTATATAAATGTCCTATCACTATGTTGTACACTTGAAACTAATATAATACTGTATGTCAACTGTAATGGAAAAAAATTAAACTCTTTTGTTGTCAAAGAAGAGATAAGTGCTGGTAAGAATGTGGGGAAAAAGGGGAACCCTTGTGAGTGTTGGAGGAATGTAAATTGGTGCAGCCACTATAGAGTACAGTATGGAGGTTTCTCAAACAATTAAAAACAGAACTATGATATGATCCAGAAATCTTACTTCTGGGTATGTACCCAAAGAAAATGGAAAAGGGGTATTGAAGAGATACCTGCACTTCCAAGGTTAATGCAGCATCACCAATGATCGCTAATACATGGAAAGCAACCTAAGTGTCCATGTATGGAAGAATGCATAAAGAAGATGTGATCACACACACACACACACACACACACACACACACACACACAGGTGTATATGTGTGTATATATAAATACACACACAGTGGAATATTATTTAGCCATGAGAAAGAAGAAAATCTTGCCACTATGTCAACATGGATAGAGATTGAGGACAATACAAAATGAAACAAACCAGACATGAAAGAGACAAATACTGCATGGTACCACTCATATGTGGAATCTAAAAAAGTCAAACTCATAGAAACAGAGAATGGTGAAGCTTGCCAGGGGGTGAAGGAAATAGGGAAAGGGTGGTAAAATGAGACAAACTCTCAGCTGTGAGATGAATAAAGTCTGAGGATGTAATGTAAAACATGGTGACTATAGCTGATAACACTGCTACACAAGTGAAATTTGCCAAGAGAATAGAACTTCAATAGTCGTGTGTGAGAGAGAGAGAGAAAGAAAGAGATATGTGAGGTGATGGATGTGTTAATTAACTAGTTTGTGGAAATTCCTTTAAATTGTATACATATTTCAAATCACCATGATGTATATTTTAAATATCTTACAGTTTTATTTGCCAATTATATCTCAACAAAGCTGACAAGGAAGGAAGGAAGGAAGGAGGGAAGGAGGGAAGGAAGGAAAGAAGGAAGGAAGGAAGGAGGGAAGAAGGGAAGGAAGGAAAGAAAAAAGGAATGAGGGAGGGAGGGAGGGAGGGAGGGAAGGAGGGAGAAAGGAAGGAAGGAAAGTCCCTCACCTCAAAATTATGATCAGATTGTAGAATACTTTGAATGCCCAGAAAGTAACAGGTAAACATACAGCTATCCAAAGTCTCTGAACTGCAAAATGCTAATTATAGAATATAAATATAGCAGCTTACTACTTCCTTTTATCATGAAGGCAAGAAATGGGGAGACAATATGACTTCCGGAGAGAGAGTGAAAGTAAGGAGCAAGGAGACATTATGAAGGGAGATTGAAGGATTTCTCACTAACTGGACGTGAAAAGAAAAAGAACTAAACATCAAAGATGATCTTGAGCTTTCCAATACAGGAGTAAAAAAAGGCAGTTCGATCTCAAATATGCTGATTTTGAGGTAGTGATGAGTCAATAAGCAACCATGAGTTGAAACTACAACTGGAAATATATTGGGACTAGAATTACAAAATTGATGTATTAGTTTCTTAGGGCTGCCATGACAAATTACCATGACTAGGTTGCTTAAAACAACAAAAGTGTATTCTTTCACAGACCTGGAAGCCACAAGTCTGAAATCAAGGTGTTGGCAGGGCCATGACCCTCTGAAAGCATTAGGGGAGGATCCTTCCATGCTTCTCCCAGCTTCTGCTGGCTCCTGGCATTCCTTGGTTTGTGACGGCAAAACTCCAATCTCTGCCTCCATTGTCACATCACCTTCTCCTTGCTGCCTCTGTGCCTGTGTCCCTGCTTCTTATTTGACACTAGTCATTAGATTCAGGTCCAACCTAAATCCAGGGTGACCTCATCTCTAGATACTTGATTATATCTGCAAAAACTATTTCTAAATAAGGTCACATGCACAGGGTGCTGGGAGTTAGGACTGGGATATACCTTTGTTTTGTTTTTTGGGGGGTGGGGGGGCACTATTCAAACTATTACAGTTAATAACTCAACAAAGAACAGATGTTTGCTCTAGAAGAGTAAATATAGGCTAACATCATGGATTCAGGTATCTCCAAATTTAGAAAATGGGTAAAGGTAGTACTTTCGAGGAGAAAGAGGAGATAGAGAGGGACAGAGGGATAGAGGGAGAGAGAGACGGAGGGAGGAAGGGAGGGAAGGAGGGAGGGAGGAAGGGGGTCCATTGAGCTATCAGAAGAGAATCAGAACCAAAGAACAAAGCAAAATCAAGACCAAAGGCTCATCTAATACATCTAATACAGCCAAGAAGTTAAAGAAATGAGTGCTGAGATGCCTAGGAGGTCGTGAATTCACATTACATACATGTGCACACAGACACACTCAGAAACAGAACCGCAGCTTAATCGTTAAGAACTTTTACAATGAATAAATAAAAAATGGTTCTTCAGCTTCTCTAAGGAAAAACAAATAATCCTGGGTCCTGCTAAACAATACATCAAAGAACTATCCAGATGGCCACATCAAAAGAAAAAATTAATTAGAAAATTGTATAAAGATGTCTAGTTTGCCAAAGGCAATATACTAAAAACAAAAATAAAGATTGCTTAACATGGGGGCATCAGCTGGTCACAGAGCAGAGGGTGTGAATCAAAGAAATAGCTTTTGGCGAGGTCACTGGTAGCATGGCCCAGAATTTTAGCAAGCAGACTGCTAGAAAGACAGCGTACACCTCTTTGGGATACAACCATAAAGAAAGTTTACTGAAATAGATCGGATGAGCACAGCTGGAATAAAGATTAGTGAGTAGTGGCTAAGATTTATTTTTCTATGAAGAAAAAGACAGACTTTGGTAGTTACTCAAGAATATTATAATTTATACTCCTATGTTTATAGTTTTCTGGTAATTAATCCTGAAAATGCTACCTTTTTAGTGACTTACTATGAAGCCACAAAATGAAGTCTTTGGCGACCCTGAGTTGGCCTCTGCTTATCTCACTCAATTTCAATCTGTTTCTTGTTCATCCCCAGGCATGCCACATCTTACGTCTTTGAATGGGGTTTTTCTTGACTGACGAACCCACTTCCCACACATATTTTAAGACTGAATCATCTCTTCTATGAACACTTCACCCAACTACCATGCAGTCACCCTGGAAAACTTGTAAGTTTTCATTTGGTTGTATCATTTGAAAAAATAATTATCCTGATTTGTAAGATGAGATTTTTACCACAACCATTAGATAAGAGAATCTTAATAGAAATAAACAAAATAAGTTACTAGATGATTTTCCAAGTAGCTACTGAGTTTAAGCATCTTTTGTTTGTTTCTATCATAGTAGCTATTTATGTTCAAAAGATACATATGATAAATTACAATTAAAATCTACAGTTATCATTTTTTTAACTTAAGGAAACACAGCATATTCATTAGTTTGTTGGGAAAATTAAAATTACCTGAACATTGAGATTAGTAAGGTACTGAGGGGGAAAACAAACCCTTCACCTACTTATAAGAAAACATCTCATCATTTCAAAAACCTCAAAATAAAATATGCTCTTAAAGTTACTTAAATCATTTATCTAATTAAAGGCAACAAAGTATATAGCCTTGTGTTCAATCACATTTACTTAAAATTTCATTTATAGTTTACATGAATAAAGCAAGGAAAGTAGAGATTTTATGGGCATGAAAGTAGTTTTGGAAATGGATTTCAACAAAACAGCATAATCCAGGAAATTTGGGATTAAAGAGGAGTAACAATAAGAAAGTTTGGGGAAATGGTACACCTAGAACAGTGTTTTGAACAATCCTCCCCAAGACTCTCCAAGTAAGGTAAAAAATATATAAGTATATTTAGTTAGAAGCTCACTAAAGTGATACAAGGACTTTGTTGCTGCTAAAAAATAAAACAAAAAACCTGTTGTTCAAAACTAAGTATTTCCACCCCTAATATATACAAACAAGATCCTCTGATTGAGCCTTAATAGAACAGCACCTTAAACTGATCTAAAGTGCTGGTTTATGGATGATTTATTTGCTTGAATGTCAAAGCCACTTAAAATGGATGTATTTATTCTTTACTACATCAGAGAACTGTGCAGATATAGCAAATCTCCTCCCAGTATCAATCCTATAAGTTAACTATTTATTTACCTTTCTACATATTAGTAACTGTTACTAACCTTATTAAGTAGCATATATGGAAAAAGACAACTTAGGTAAAGTCCTATACCCTATCCTAAAACAAAACAAAACAAAACAAAACAAAACAAAACAAAACAAAACAAAGTTACGCACCTTATCTGTTTCATCCACACTCGCAGATTTCACTACACAAGAAGCTGGCCTCTCCTGGACATGAGCGAGGTTCTGAGGGACACTCTGAGATGCTGGCATTGGAGGCAATGGAGCCCGCCTCTTCTTAGGCGCATCCGATGGCAGGGTGTTTGAAATGTATGTTTTGGAAATGGTATTGGACCTTGTAAAAGTCGGGCGGTTAGTACTCACTAGAGGTGTTGCTGGGGCACTGGCAGTCTAATAAAGATGAAAAAGCAAAATCTATATGTAAATTCAAGATAAACAGCACATGCGATTAAAAATAGATTAGAAGGCTCTTATAAAATGATAAATAAGGACATGCTTACTTGATCTCGCTTTTTCTTACTGCGTTGAAAAAAGCCGAAAAACCCTTTGTTTTCTTTCTCCTTCATAATGTCTAAATTTTGTGATATCTGGCAGGACTCTAAAAGAGAGAAAAAAAGCACCCATTCAGCTCCAAGTTTCTCTCAATTTCTTTCCTTTGAAAATGTTATCTAGTTATAAAAGCTACTAATTATGATCTACTATGAGCCATGCACTCTGCTACACACCTTATATCTTATTGACTTCTCAAAGCAACAGGTGAATTTAGTAAGTATTGCTCCTATTTCACAATACAGGAAACTGAAGCTTAGAGAAACTAAGATATTTACTTGGGGCCAATAATCAAGAAATTATAGAGCTATGACAAACTCAGTTCTTTGTGACTCGAAGTCTGTGTTCCATAATTACCAATAATATTTAAAGTAAAAATCTTTGAATTAAATAAGATATCAAATTGCTACATTCAGTTTGTCCCTTTGTTTATTTTTAATATATTTGTGTCAGAGGTAAACTATCAAAAAATATTTTCTTTCCCAAAACATGATTCATTATAGTCACTTAGTACTTTGTGATATAATTCATAAATGATATTTCTTTAATCCAGTGGGTCTTCACTGGGGATGATCTCCCTTCACCCACACCCCAGAGGACATCTGACAATGTTGGGGAAAATTTTGGTTGTCATACCTTAGGATGGGGTAGGGAGAATGTGTTATTCGTATCTGCTGGGTAGAGGCCAGTGATGCTGCTAAACATACTACAAGGTCCAAGACAGCCCCTCAACAACAAAAAATTACCTGACCCCAAATGTCGATAGTGCCAAAACTGAGAAATCGCACTTTAATCAGAATGGCAAATGTCGAACCTCAAGGTTGCATATGTAATACTTAATTTTCCAAAAGTATTTCCTAATGTCAACTGAACAGGCTTCCAAACAGTGACAAAGCCAGCAATGCTGAGTCACCCTGGCCCAGCCTGTCTTTCTAAGCATTTCCCACTGAAAGGAACTATGGTTGCTTAAGAATGACTGATTCTTAGCCAGGCGGTGAAAGACAAATACCATATGATCTCACCTATAAGTGGAACCTAATCAACAAAACAAACAAGCAAGCAAAATATAACCAGAGACATTGAAATTAAGAATAAACTGACAGTAACCAAAGGGGAGATGGGAGGAGATAATGAGAGGGAAAAGGGGAAGGGTCATCAAGGAACATGGACAAAGCCAAAGTGGGGGTAGGATTGAGAGTGGGAGGGAGGTGGGGATGGCTGGGGTTGTGGGGAGTGGTGGGGGGAAAATGGAGACAACTGCACTTGAACAATAATTTTTTAAAAAAAGATAAATAAATAAAGTGCTTAAAGAAAAGAATTTATTCTAAATGTCATAAGTAGCTTTTGGAGATGTTTGAAGAAAGAAGTAAACTGATCACATTGAAGTTTTAAAAAATCATTGAACCTTGAGTTAAGCAATAGTTTCTCCAGTACAACACCAAAATCACAAGCGACCAAAAAAGAAAAAAGAAAAAAGATAAATTGGACTTCATCAAAATTAAAAACTTTTTGTGCTTCAAAGGACACCATTAAGTGAAAAGGTAACACACAGAATGGAACAATATATCTGCAAATCACATATCTGTTAAGGGACCCTCATCCAGAATACATAAAGAATTCTTACAAGTAAACAACAAAAAGGCAATTGAATTTAAAAATGAGCAAAGGTTTGAACAGGCATTTCTCCAAAGAAGATATACAAATGAGTAATAAGCACATGAAAAGATGCTCAACATCAAAACTACAATGAGATACCCCTTCATGACCTCTAGGATGACTATCAGCAAAAAGACAGGCAATAACAGGTATTGCGCAAGGATGTGGAGAAATTGGAAACATCATACACTGCTGATAGGAATGTAAATTTGTATAGGCTCTTGGGAAAACAGGTCCTCAGAAAGCTAAACAGAGAGTTACCATATGACCTAGAAGTTCCACTCCTATGTATATATCCAAGAGAAATAAAAACCATGTCTACACAAAAACTTGCAGATGAATTTTTATAGCAGCATTATTCATAACAGCCAAAAGTGAAAACAACCATATATTCATCAGCTGCAGAATAAAATGTATATCCATATAATGGAATATTATTTGTGAACAATGAGGAATGAAATACTGATATATGTAATAAGGATGAACCTTGAAACATTATGCTAAATGAAAGAAGCCAGATGCAAAGGACCATATCTGGTAGGATTCTGCTTATATAAAATGAGCAGAACAGGCAAAGTTATAAGGACAGCAAGTAGATAAGTGGTTGCCTAGGGCTGAAGTATGGAGTCGAAAGGAATGGGTAATGACTGTACAGGGTTTCTTCTTAGGGTGTTGAATAAGATCATGGTGACATTTTCACAACTCTGTGAACACAGTAGAAACCACTGAGTTGTACACTTTAAATGGGTAAATTTTATCATTTATATAATGTAAAATTTGTTTACATTAGAGCAGGATTCAGCTGATTATGGCCCATGGACCAAATCAAGCCTACCACTTTTTTGATACAACCCATGAGCTAAGAATTGTTTTCACATTTTTAGGTGGTTGAAAAAAATCAAAAGAAAAATATTTTCTGGAACAAAAAATTATTAAAGAATGGCTGATTTCTCATCACTGTCAAAGAATGTGTAAGTTGAGCCTGGAATAGCTAGTCATACCAGAGAGAAAGCAAGCAAAATCTACTGGGCTGGTTTTAAAAGAACCAATCTTATATGGTTTCTACTGGCAAAAGTCCAGACAATTTGGTATCTTAAGAATAACTCAATAAAGTAAAACACATTACATGTTTAATTCCATGCATTCATAGCAATACTAAAAAAGTAACTGATCCTCACTGCTTATCTTTCTGTAAAGCTAGGGAATCATTATTTTAAAAACTAATGAAAGGTAAGAAACACACTTTTCTGACTTTTCTGAATGAATTCCACCTAGACAGAAAAAGAGCCGACATGGGGAAATTTGATTTCTTAGAAAAATCTCAACTAATTAAGGAATGTTTGCAATGGATTATGACCACTTTTCAACTCCTGACCAAAATATAGGCAATAATTACCTATGACTAACACCAAAAAAGATTACTTGTCATTACATGTCTGCTAATGGAAGTACATAATACCACCTGTGAAATATTCTTGCCAAAGATATCTCACCAAATCTGATCAAGATTCTAGATTTAACAATCAATTTATAGGAAATATGGTAGAGAAACATGCTAAGTGGCATCACAGGATGCAATTAGCAACATTCTGAATATGGAAAACTGTGTAAGACAAATGACCTGATTCACTCAATAAATAAATAATTTTTTTAATAGAGAAATAAGGAATAGAGATCTGTAAATTTTTAAAAATATCTCAACTAAGAAACATATGGGTTTTATGGCAAATCACAGTATAATTTCCGTGACACAGGAAACGAAGCACTACAAATAAAAACTGGTGGGATATAGCTAAAGCAGCAATTGGAGGTAAATGAATAGTCTGAAATAAATTTATATCTTAAATGCATACTTCTTAGGGGTAAATGTACAGTATTTTTACTTAAAAAGAATGCTAAAAAAATTAAATTATGACAAAGTAGGGCTATCCCAGGAAAGCAAAATTAATTAATGCCAGTAACTAAATTAATGCAATATGCCTTAATAACATATTAAATGAGAACTATATTTCACAAAATAAAACTTTAAATCTGATGCTTCAAATGTTAAATAAGCAGTATTCACTTGGTACAATGAACAACTAATAATCATCAACATGTGAATAGCACATTAGGGTTAACAATTTTTTACATGCCTAATTTATTTCTTGGAACAATTCTGTTAGGGAGATATCATAAGTTATCACTCTGAGTCCTTTTCCTAGGTTTGAGCATGTAAAGAAATGGAAGTTGGTTTTATTGTCCATTATATATCTGAGGACCTAGGTGATTGGAGAGCTAAAATAACTTCCACCAAGATATATGGACATTTAATGGTACGAGTGAGACTGGTATCCATTTAAAGATGATTTACAGTTCCTCTTACTTTTTAAAAATGCATGCTACTATTTCATTTTAAGAAAGAATCCTCCACTAATTGTATATTGACATAGAATTAAATTTAGTTGGAATAGTAGATGGAAAATTCACATGCTGGTACAGTCCAATAATTAAAACCAGAATATTTCATATAGTTATTTTCAGTAAAGTAATTTCCAGGTGCCCATTCGCCCTCTACACCAGTTAACCCCTAAGTCTTCACTTGCTTTATGTCAGGGATCCCTGAATATTAGAGTTAAACACTAAGACAAACAAGCGCTTCAGCTTACTTAGAAAGCAACTCAAATACTACAAGTTCTTTTTTCCAGTAGAGGCGCTATATAAGTAATGGCATGCAAAGTTCTAAGCCCTCTGATAACAACAGATAAAACTAGGAGACGGCAATTAGCCCGACCTTGTAGATTCTGACACTGTAATAGAGCTTTCTTAATTTTCCTATTCTATTGTCTTATGGTTATGTTCATAGATAGTATTTAATACTCTGAATAAACCATATATATTTTTGGCTGGAAGAGATATTAGAAATCAATGCATTCAATGCCTTCAAAATGAGGTTGACAAGAATAGAGAATTCACTTTGGGTTATGTATATGGAGAATGGCAAAGTTAGGAGCAAAAGTCAAGTATAAGTAACAGAATATTGTAGTGTGAAAAACAACAAAGATAACTTTTTCTAATCTTTTTATTATGATGAAAGTAGAAGTTTAGATCCAGAGAGATAAAGCTATTTGCCCTGTTTGCTAAATAAGCTTGATATCTCATGTCCTGTCAATTAAAATACCTGCCCTCTGATTAATCAGTATAGACTTTAAGTAAGAAATTTCAGCTCCTTTGATTAGGCTCATATTCATGACAGGCACTAATAAGAATTAATCATGCTATTACCTATGTGGGCTTAATTCTTGGATTTGAGAGGCTCATTGTGCTCTGGAAAAATTGAAAGTGGAAAAGAAAAAAGATTCCAATAACAAACAATGTGTATAGTTTATGGTGTATTTTTTTAGTAGGGTGGTAATTATTAAAGTAATCAACTCTCTGACCCTATCCCTTTTTAATGAGGGAAGACTTTCAGACTTTATTATTACTGGCTATTTTTAATAAAGTTTTCACTATGAAAGTAATATATTCCCATTATAAAATTTTATAATATAAATTTAAAAAATAGAAAGAAACCCAATGCCCTGCCACCCAAAGGTAACCACTATAAAAATGTTTTATGTATTTACTTTCAGAAATTTTATGTAAAAGTTTTTTACAACTTTATTAAACACATTTAAATGCTTTAAAAGCTCATTTTAGTATAAGCCATTTTCCAAGTTATTACAAAATATTCACAATGTAATGGTTGCAAAAATTTCCTATGATATATATGTCCTGATTATTATAAAAAATAGTTCAATGAAAATAATCTAAGATCTTTTCATAACACCATCAAACTATTGGCATTTGTACCCAATAAAGATCCTAGCAAAATCATTTTTTCTTAAGAGTTAAGAATATATTTTTTACATCTTAGGTTAATATTAATTTTAAAACAATTATTGAAATGTAATTATTATATTAAAATTGAGAAATCAAGGAGGGTTTTATAAATGATTTTTCAGGAAAACACAAAGATTATCTAAGTTAAAATTTTGTATACATTAGTAATATTAAGAAGGTAAAATTAAAAGCTTATTTTCAATTTACCCAACAGAAATAGAGATTTTATGCTATAATTTGTTTCTGCTGATTCATATATCTTACCTTGTACAGATGATTTACGGAAGGCAGTAACAGAAGTGGCTACAGAGGAGGAGGTAAAAGAGGGTAAATTGACTTAAAGATGATGTTTGTTCAAGTACATAACATCACTGAGTTGAAATAGTTGACTATGGATTTACATAAAGCCTCAATCTCAGGATAAAGTTTGCAGTTTTTTATGCATAGAAGATGTAATTGTTTCCTTTACTAAACTGTTTATTTCTCCAATAAAAGATTCATATTAAAAAATGAGCTTGTGTTTCTCTCTCTATTACACATCATGGAAACCAACATTATCTAAGATCTCCCAATTTTAATATACTAAATTTTTATATAGATTAATACTGAAAAGTATTTCTATTTAGAAAAGTTTTGAAATTAAACTGATTCATTTTATAAGCCTGTTGGTTTTGGGTGCTGACCTTAGAAAAAAATTTAACAAGAAACTTCCAAACCTGAATGCTGCTAGTTAAGATTCAGACAAAATCATAGTGAGCCTACAGTAATTCACAGTTGATTAGAACAACAATACATTTACATGTAAATTTTTATTTTCTGTTTAAATCTCAAAGCCACAAAGAATTAAGTTAAATTACACCAAAAATATATTCATAGGTAGATGAAAATTTGTAAAATATGATGCAACTAAAAAAGACAAGTTTTGATTTCAATTTCAATAACTGAAATAAAATTTATTTTGTGTTCTCTTCTTATTTCTAATGTTATGTATTGACTCCTATCTATAGGATCCCTTTAGGAGCCATTAAAGTGCCATTATGAACTTGAGAAGAACTACACATAAACATAATACACACACACATATATCCGTACAGAGAGTATAGCAAAAGTAGGTTTGTAGTTAGTTGCCTGCATGAAAAATAATACAATAATTAATGAACAATAATATAAGAACAAACTGTGTTTCATGTACTCACAACTGTGAACCTACTTTTGCCCACCTTTCATACACACATCCTGACAAATGAAGAAAACAACAAGTCTTACCTCTGCTGACATCCATGGCATATAATTCTCTGAGTCCCAGGTCATTAAGAGACTTTGTCAAGTCGAGGGGCTCCTGAGACTGATAATCCTTCAACAACAGTGTATGTGCTGGATCAAACTCACATTTGCTGCATATAATGGGAGCAAGTTCTTGAAGTGATGCATGTGGGTTAACTCTCACTATTGTCTTCTGCGTTTTCTTAAAATTGATCACTACTCTCACAGTTTTCTGAAACACAGGTTAATGCCATAGTTAAACTATAATTTGCTGAAATAAACTGAATTCTTTTTGATTAATGTTACTTCCTAAATCCAAATTAGATTCTTAGAAACAGTTTGCGTATTAAATAATCTAGACTAAATTCACAACCCTTAGGAAGTATTAAGTTTAAGTCCAAAAAGAACCATGGGTATTTTTGTTTTGTTCCTGAAAATATTTACTTTAAAATTAATAAATATTCAAAATACAGAATTATACATGTTTTTTTTCCATCCCTTATTTGAGGGATATTTATCTTTTAATAGTTTTTAGCTGTCTCAATAAAAAAGGGGAATTTTGGCTAAAACACTAAAAGTTTTTAACTTATCTCCATTTGAAATAAGTTAAATGAGATAATGCATATAAAGAGCTTAGCATAGTGGCTGGCACACAGTTATCAATAAAAAAAATTAGCTATTGTGACTACCTATTGCTGTCACTATATTATTACTATTCTGGCTAATTTTAACACATTAGTAAAAAATATTAAAATGTCCATTACATATTTAATGTTATGAATTCAAAATTACTGAGATTTTTAAGAATCTGATCATTTAATATAACTGAATTAAATACTGGATATAATCAGAACTTTGAAACATGTGACCACGCCAAGTAAAGTCTACAGATTGCTGATCTTCAAAGCTTAACATGAATTCATAAAACAAACAGCACATATGATCCCACGCTATAGCATAAATACTGTATCTAAACGGCCCACATATCTAGGTATATAGCCCACTACTCTAATCAATATTTAATATCCAATCACATTTTGAAGAAAGCAAATATGTTTTAGGATTATAAATATATTAACTTCTTTATTAACAGCTTTTTAAGAATATGAAGAAAATGTGAGAATACATGTACAAGTCATTTGTCATTGAACTATTAATATATAAACCTCTATATATTTTCTGAGGTTAAAAATGGTTAATGTTGCTCCTAATGAAAGAGTATTTCTTGAAACCCCATTAGTTTGTACCACTATTGCTTATAGAATGAAGTCAATTATATAAGAATTGATATTAGAATATTATTCAAAATTTTTGCTTAAAATACATACATTTCAGAAAAGTGAGCCATTATGTAGCTCAAATGAACACTAATGTAGATGTCAGTAAGGTATAACCATCACTTACCAACTAAATGAAGCCAAAAAACTATTTTAATAAGTTCTTAAATAAATTTTTTTTAACTTTACTGAGAAAATCACAGAGGTAGAAGTAGTAAGCCGTAGAAGGAGTGAGCCAGCTGGGCTGCGCGGACTCAGGAAACAAGTTACAGAGGCAAAAGAAGGGCCATTGGAGCTTAGGAGAAAGACAGCAAAGAGACAGGCCTAAAGGAAAGGGGTGTGGGCAGGGGGAAGGGCAGGGAGGGGCAAGGAGGGGGAGGGAGGGGGAGGGAGAGAGAGAGACCCAAATAAATCTTTAATAAAAGGTTCAAAACCTTCCTTTATGTACAAAATACTTTCTAAAAGAATAGCTTAAAGTATAGATCATTTATAATTGCCAGATTCTAATACTGTCATATAGGTCACTTCAGAGCATCAAAAATCTAAATATTCCCCAAATGCTACTTAGCCCAAGGATCAATAACCAACTGAACCCTAAACAAAGTGGTCTAGGGAAACATGACAACCATATTCACCTCAAATTTGACCAGGAAAGGCAATTTATACTTTATTTATAAAGAACTGCAAATAATGACTGAAAAATAACTTACTATTTTAGCCATAAGATATCAAAATCTACAGTGAAATTCTTACCTCTGGTATTATAGGTGTAGGTTTTTTCTTATCCAAAACTTTTGGCTTTAAAATTACTTTCTCCACCTCCAACATTCCTATTGGTGTGTTTGGCTTAAATTTGATGGGGTTCTTTTCAGCTGACAGCAGATCGATCGTGTAACTTGATGGGTTCAAGTGATACTGGGCACAGAGGAATATCAGCAAGTCCATCATAGGTTTACTGTAAAACAAGGGCAACACTGAGAGCACAATTTCATCAACTGTCAAAGTCACTGTTCCAAGCATTTTTCTTAGGGCATCTTGTTTTCAGTATATGTAATAAAACAGGGCAACAAAGTAGTATGTGTGAAAGCAGCTTAAAATCGAACTACTTATATTTTAGCCAACAAAATTATACTTCTTAACATGTCCCGAGTAGTATTCAAAAGAGCTTGGACCCTAGTGTTGGTTTTACAATCATCTATATTTTATCTGCCAAAGTGTCTTCATGTTATAAATCTCAGGAGAAGGAAAAGTCCTTTACTTACCCAGAAGCAGTCACGTAGTTTAGCAGATGCTCCTTCACTATATTATTTGGAATACTTACTAGCAGTCTTTAGTTACAAATTGATTATATTCCAAAGTTCCCATAAGAATAAAGCATTAGGAAGAACTGCTACCATTTGCACTTTGAAAAGCATAGTAAATATCTACATGGGTAAGCACACAAAATCCCAAAGAAAAGTGTAGTTCAAATTTCTTAATTCATTCAAACACGTTTAATATTTTCAAGGCATTAGACACACAGCACAAGTATGTGGCACACCTGCTCTCACAGACCAAATACTACTAGGTGGACTAGACCAAGTGTGAGCAAACTATAATTTTCAGGTCAAAGTGGGTCCACTGCCTGTTTTATTAAATAAAGTTTTATTGGAATACAGTCTCGCTCATTTGTTTACATAATAGCTAGGGCTGCTTTTGTGTCACAATGGGATTTGAACAGGACAAGACTGAGGCCGTATGGCACACAAAGCCTAATTATATTTACTATCTGGCCCTTGACAGAAAGCTGATGGGCTCTGGTGCTAAACAATAAAAAAGTAATCAAGTAAATGCATGAGGTAATTTCAAAAAATGATTACATTTTAAATGCTAATGGGAATACAGAATCTATTTCTATAGGAAATTGCACACTCAAGTTGAGGTCCAGAAACATTCTCAATTTTGTGCTCCCCTCTCCACAAAATCAATTATTCACCCAGTCTTGTGTTTTCCTTCATGCTATCAACAGAACAATGTGGTCTCTGAGTCTTTCTTAATTGCCAGCTCTTAAGGAAAGGCTCTAAAGAATCTTTTGTATGATGTGCTTTCCTAAAATGACGGATGATCCTGAGCTGGTAGTTCAGATTTAAGACCAAGGCACTAAAACACAGTGTAAAAGCCCTATTTTCATGGATTGAGGTACAAGCTGATGAGTTTCATTTGAGGGTAAGCAGATGGCCACTAATGTTTCCACTAAGAAATACAAATGTCAGTTAAAAAAAATCCCAATCTCTTGGCTAAAGATATGATCCTGGCTACTGGCTTTCAGACAGGGAAATGAGGCTAGGAATTTCACCATTCAGTATGCTGATTTTAATTTAGTACCTCTGTTTTCACATATACCTAATCCTTATTCTCCTAAATGGAGTCCTCAGGTCTCTGGAGAGGCGGTCTCCTGCTGAGGAAGGGTAGGGGTCTGACACTGGGTAATGCTGAAGTCAAAACCACGTCGTACATCAGAAAGATTCTCAAACATGGTCTGTGTTCCGTTCCCTACCTCACCTTGTGTGGTTGTGGCCACTGTTAGGCCACTCCAGTGTCCACAGGATAAAGAGGAATGCTTCACAATGGTACATTTACCTTCCTTCTCCTCCCCCACGTACAAGTGGTACCCCATTATACATATATCAAGAAAAATAAACAGAAGACTCAATGTTCCTCTGTAAAAAAATGTTCTCTGGAGTAAATTTCCAGTCCGCAAAATATATTTCCTATGTCTTATTAGATGATTTCACAATAATATTTGGAAATTTTATGTCTTTCTCTTGACCTATCTTGCTTATATATAAATTTGTTTATAATTGCCCACATTTGGGTTTTGTATAGTACATACTAAATCTCACCTGAAGGGAGACAACCATAATGGCATTATTGAAGTCAATATTTTGGTAACATAGTACTGTATGCAAGCACTTTGATGCTATACACCAATTCTCAACTTGGAAATGGTACCTTCTTTTTCTGAGAGTATGTATGGTTAAGAAGGATTAGGCAATGTTTAGGTAAATACAATGACAGATACAGTTACGCTGAAAGAAGAGAAAACTTTCACTATCAATGAAATGGAGCTCTGTCCACTATTATCTATGAGTAAATGGTGGTATGTCCAGATTATACTTCTCTCTATATATAAATGTGTCAAGTAATAAACATAAAAATACTAAAGCTTACATTTCAAACACTTTTCTTAAATGTATAGTTCCTTAGAACTTAAAAACTCAAATGTTCAGTTCTTTAGAAATACACAATAAAAACTGAAAACTAGTTATTGATGTGAAGTTGTTTTGTTTCTGTTAATCCCTATTTTTGTGCCATCATTTTATATCCTTTGATGTACAGACATTTAAAGAAAAAAATATATTTTCTATTTTTAAAGGTAAAAACAATTTAATGTTCTCTATATACTCTTACTTAACCCTTCTGAATGCTTTAATAAATTATCTTTTTTGTCTGTGATACATTAATTTTCTAATTTAATAGATGGGGTGGATAATGAGCCAAGAATATTATAAAAATAGCTTATTCCCTCAGTTGATCTGATCATCTATAACCTGTGGATAAAAAAACGTGAACTAGGGAATGTGACCTCACAGGGTGATCTGATCATAGATTCCTATGGGCAGGTTCTGGTGGGCAGTCATGCCCTGGGCATATCACTTTTTAGTAAAGGGTTTATCTTTGCCTTAAGCAAGCCCTGTCCATTGCTTCTATGCATCTAGGTTAACACATCTTTGAAATAAGCCTAACTGCCTTCAGGAGAGCACATAATCTTAATTATCCTGCAAGTGAATCCCTGTCTCACTTTCTTCCACCTTCCTGTAATCTTCTGTTGGTTCCCTCCTTAATTTCATATGCATAAAAGAAACTGCAAAACTGTCAATTCTCCCAAGCATTTGAAATCTTGCTTCTAGCAGCTATCACCAGTTTTGGCTTAAATAAACTCCTATAAAAATCCTCCACAGGTTTGGATATTTCTTATATGAACAAATCATTGCACACTATACCAGATTTCAAGGCAAAAAAGGTTTCATACTGACTAGAGCTTTATCATGACCTTTGAACTCAGCACTACCTAGATGTTTTCTAATAAAAATATTTCTTCAAAAGTCAACTAGTAATCACAGAACTTCTTTGACTTTATTCTCTCATTCTATAATTTTAAGTTTAAATCTTTATTCAATAATTCCAGAAGTCAATTTTGCCTTGAAAATATTCTTCTTCCCAGAAAGACAAATGCAATAGACCAGAAAGTTCTGTAACAGACAAATACAGGTGGGAATTTAATGCTGCATATAATAATGGTATTTCAGATTTCTGGGAAAAGAATTAAATTTTCAACAACTGGTATTGGGAAAACTAGCCATCTGACGGAAAAAAGTTACATATTGGTCTTTCCTTTGCTCTGCCTCTTGGTGTGGTCTCTACAGGGAACAGTCCCCACACTCCAGGCCAGGAGTTTGAGCTCAGTTGCTCAGAGGCCCCAGGGAGACTACAATCTGTGACAAAAGGTGTGGAGTCTCATTTGTACAGATTAAATCTGTCACAAATTTACCAAGTCAAGAATTCCAGATACAGCATTTCAGCCTTCAACTGCATATCTTGAAAAAATATGGTAGGAATCCAGAGCACTCTCAAAGACTGCTTACCAGGATAAAAAGTAGGAAAAGATGCTCATATTGTAGGAAAATGTAGTAAAGATGCTTGGGTTAGAAAAAGTGCATACTCCTCAAATTCACAAGTGAATGCAAAACTGGAAGTGGTTAAACATTTGGTAAGAATTAAGCCCCTGAGGTTGCCACCACAAGGACTTCTTCCAACAAAGAAGGACAAGGCTCACAGGTACCTCAAGATACAGGGTGGCAGTTAGTGGTACATCCAGGCCCTGTGGATCAGGAAGCAATTAAAACCTAATGCCAGAGTAGTTTCAGATTAAAAAGTACAAATCCTTTTCATTTAAAGATGGTGAGAAAGTGTTCTCACTAACACATATTTTATATGCTTAAAAAAAAAGAAGTAATGTATTATCTACTTTACTCCTTACACTAAAGCAGCTCCAAGTAGACCATATATATAAATATGAGCATTCAACTCCAGGGGGTTGAGGGTGGGTGGGGGGAAGAAATCCATCTTCATGTAGTGTTCGTTCCAGAGCACTGTTGCCCAAAGGAGCTTTCTGCGATGATGAAAACTTTCTGTATATTTGCTGTTCAATACTGTGACCTCTCACCACATGTGACTGTTGTGAATGAGAAAGGAGCTTATGAAGTAAATCTGACAAGCTCAGTGACTGAAAGTAACTTCCAGGGTGATCTGACCTTGAATTACTAGCTGGGCAGGTGGAGATGGGCAGTCACACCCCAGGCCTATAACTTCCTTCATAAAAGGTTTATCTTTACCTTAAGGAAGTTCTGTCCATTGTTCTTGTGCATTTCCATTAACAAATCTCTGCAACATCAGAGTAATCCTCTTTTCCAGACCCTCTAACCACCTTCCAGGGAGCACATGATCTTGTTGCCAGTATATCAGCCCTGCTTACTGTAAATGTTCCCTCAGTTTTTACTTTTTATCCCATCAGAGATTGGCCCCTCCTCAATCTTCTTACTGTCTTCTTCCTTACTTTCCTTCCCTTGATCCCAAATGCATAAAAAGAGCTGCCAAACTGCCACTCTCCAGAGAATTTTTGAGATCTTGCTTCCAAGCATGTCCTCAGTTTGGCTCAAATAAGCTCACATAAAATATTCTGTAGGTTTGGACATCCTTACATGGATACTAATTAGCAGTTGAAATACATCAAGCTAGTGGACTAACAAACTAAATTTTAAATTTCATGTCATTTTATTTAATTTCAATTTAAATAGCCACATGTATTGGCTACTGTATTGGACCTAGTAGTTCTAATGCACTGGTTCTCAAAGTGTGATTCCTGGACCAGTAGCATCAATGTCACTGGGCACTTGTTATACATGCAAGTTGTCAAGAACCAGTTTAGTCACCGAGTCAGGAAATCTGGGAGGGCATTATAGCGACATCTGCTTAGACAAGCTCTCCTGCATGTCTGATATATACCATAGTTTTTAAAATGGTGATCTAGAGAGAAAAGGATAAAGAAACAAGCCAAATATATATTATATCAAATAATTATAACTGCTCTAATGAAAAGTAAAATAAGGAAGGGTAGAAACCGTCCTAAATAGAAAAATAACATTAGATTTAAGAGCTGATGGAATGCGATATCTGGGGAAAGCATTTCAGGCAGAGTTGACAAATGCAAAGGCCCTGAGGCAGGAGTGTGCTATGTAAGTTTAGGAAAAACAGAAACCCCTCAACTGCAGTAAAAACTGGGAATTTTACTGATAGAAAACTACTGTAGAGTTTTGAGGAGTGATCTGCTTCACATTTGAAAAGGATTATATTCAGATTGTTGTAGTCAGAATAGCCGGAGGGAAAAGTCGCAAAACTGTTGCAAAAATTTAGGTAGGAGATGGTGGCGACTTAAACCTATTCTGATTCTAGATATATTTTGTAAGGAGCTGATAAGATTAAAGCCAATACAAGAAGGAAAGTGCAGGACCTAGCAAGGGACAGAAGGAGGAACTAGCCAGTGGAAGGCGGCCAGGACTACAAAATGGTGGGGTTGCTGAAAGGACACATCAGGGCGTGAATGTTCATTTAAGTTACTGGTTATTTGATATGCTTACTAACCCGGTTACCCACAAACCATCACCAAAGCCCTGGTAGATTTAGCAGACACTAAGTCAAGAAAAGAAAGAGAATTTCAAAACTTAAAAGACTAGAAAATAAGAATCCAAAAATAGTATATGAAGTTGGAGCCAGAGGAGCCCTTGAGAATTTACAATAATATAAAGGAGGTTGAACATTCCACAAAAAGTAGGATAGGGGTTCAGGCACATTTTATCTAGACCTTAAAGAGCAGAGTGACCTCAGATGTTATCTGGGTTCCATTTATTCCTAGATGTGGATTTCTCATTAGGAAGACCACCTTTAGCAATCTTTATTCCCAGGGCCTAGTGTATAGTGAGGTCGATGTCACTGAATGAGGAATTTAGAGGAACCAGTGATCATTTACTTCTAGGCCACTCTGCTTAAATATGCATGAGTCTAAACACACAGCAGACAATGAATAACTGAGATCTCTGTACATACAGTATCTGGCACGCAAAAAAGGCAAAGTTGTTAAAAGGAGGTTCATATACTTTAAAAAACATCCAGTTGTGAAATCTGTGTTCATTTACATTAATGCACTTGAATAGTAGCCTTGTGTCTAAAGCCATGACATCTTTTTAATTTAATTTTTATTTATTGATTTTAGAAAGAGGGAGGAAAGAAAGGAGAGAAACATCAATCCGTTGTTGCACTCACCCATGCGTTCATCAGCTGCTTCTTATAAGTGCCTGCATTGGGGATGGAACCCTCAATCTTGGCTTAACAGGACAATGCTCTAATCCACTGAGCCACCCAGTTAGGGCAAGCCCTGACATCTTTACAGAGGTGCAATACAAGCATTAGTCAGGCTAAGATCTTTTTCAAAACAGCCTCAGACCAGTTTGAATACTTAAAGTATTTAATTGAAACTTCAGCATTTGGCACTAAAAGCACGGAGGAGATGACCCTGACCTATGTGGTTTGGAATGGGAATTACCGTATTTTGCCATGTACAATGCATTCCTGTGTATAGTGCACACCTACGTTTTTGGCCCAAACTTTCCAGAAAAAAAAATCTTGCATTTTAATTTTTTAATTCAATATTTTATTTATATATAAAACTGATTATCAGCTTTGTAACTGGGTATTTATAAATATACCCAGTACCAGGGTATTTCTTGCATATGAATATCATTACTGATTTCTAGAATTAAACTTTTAATGCATAAGCATAAGTAAAAGAATTAAAAACATTTATGTAGATATGGAATTAGTACTACCCATGTATAATGTGTACCCTTATTTTTCCCTCAAAAATTTGGGCAAAATCGTGTGCATTATAAGCGGTAAAATATGGTATTTACTGCCTAGCTCTACCATAGAAGACCCTTAACACTGTCAAAGTAGGACACTAAGGTTTAAACTGACCCTGCATCCAATGGGGCTGCTATCAGGATTCACTAGTCACAAAGTGCACCCACAGGAAATGAAATAAACTCTTGAATATAGTTGTTCAGAATTGTCCACCCAGATGCCAAATTACTCCTACCAAAAACAGCAATTTTGGTCCGTGAATAATCATCTGGAACTGAGGCACCTAGCAAAAGTTGGCTAACAGATTTGATCATGGGATCACCACAGGAAGGATGCTTGCTTCCTGTTTGCTAAGATGGAAGCACATGCCAGCAATCCACCTGAAACAAGAGCCAAAATATTTAAAGTTGAAAAGGACTGGCCGAACTTGGTCATCACTTCCTCATTCAGCTAAGACATAGGTTCTTCCTTCTCTATACCATCATACCACTTTGAATTTTGATTTATTATATTACTTTGCAGAGTCTTCTTTGCATTAATATTATTTATATTTTTTTCTCATGAAGTAATAATTTCTGGGAGACAGATATTTTTTAAGACTCTTTAAAAACTCTTCTTTGAAATGGAGAAATCCCTGAGAGTCTCCACATCCTTTTAGAAATAAATAACAAGTGCCTTTATTAATTTCATGTCTATTATCTCTGAGTCCACAACCACCACAAAAGCTACTTCCACTTTATGAATGAAAAAATTGAGGTTAGAGATGTTATATGACCAGATGATGAAAAGCATACATAGAATTAGGAAGCAGTCAAAATTAGAATGTTCTGACTTCTAAAACTATATTCCTTCAGTTATAATTTAGCTTTACGGTGGTTCCAGAAGTCAGGATTCAAGAAGGGACAGGTAGATGGTTTACAAAGGCTATCTGCTATCTGCCACAATTTTACTTCATAGATTGATGACATCACTAAATCAGCCCCCAGATTTGCTGGTGATGCTTTCTGCATTTGTGACACATATGAGGGGTAATCTTAGCCTAGTTCTGGTACCTGCTACTTAAGACAAGACTTCCACTTCTGTGTTGTAAAGATCCCGTCGGGTATCAAAAATGCAGGTCATGGTTCCCCAAAGAACTTGCAGATTAGCAAGATGTGCAAACATCTGCCTCAGTGAATTCCTAAACCCTGGAGGTGTTCAAACAAAGTCACTTACCAATAGGGTGGCTATGTAATTAATCATTCAATCTGGGACACCTGAGAGTGAAAGGAGGCACTATTAATTATTACTCTGGGATAACAGGTACAAATACGGACTGTCATAGGAAAAAGAGAAAGCATAATGATATGTTCTTGTCATAAATACATGGATTTTGAGCATTTGAAAAGGGATTGAGGTCTATGAATAAGGTTATTCCTTATTATAAATCTTTAAATCTGCCCCAGTATCTTATAAAATATTTTACACTCTTTCAATAAATTCTCAAAACAGTTGAGTTGAATTGATTCTATTTGTCCCTTATAAAGGCATACTGACCACCTAATTAGAGTTACCAATGATAGTATTGGGACTTTTTGAATATTTTCTATTGTTACTTATGTTTATTCGTCTTATTAGTAATGAGTTCATGAGCTGTTAAACAAAAATGACCCACATTGTTCTAGAATTCTCTTGCCATTTTTCATAGCCTACTTTTTTCCAATAGGTGGCACTATACTCCATGTAAAATGTGCCTGAACTCTATCTGCCCCAACAAGTGCAGGTCAAAATCTTAGAAATATTTGACCCAACTCTGCTGTAAATTGGTGCCACTGGACAGGCTAATCAGGCCACAGATCATGTGAAACATGTCTCTGGGTGATTTTATGGGCAAAGGCCAGAGAGTTAAGGTGTCTTGCTTGAAGTCACAGCAAAATATGGAGTCAACCACAGGGCCTTGAACTTCGAACTTCCAGTTCTATGCTTTCTTTATTTGTGTTTTCATCCACAGCATCTCAGATTTGCCCAAAGTAAAACAAATTCCTCTTCACAGTATGAGAGCAAAAGAGAGAAACCTCCTTCTGTTGTACATGGTGTGGGTTCCACTCTTCCCTCTCGTAGGAGAGAGAGTGCTAGTACGGCCATGAATGCTCTCCTATAGGCTAGCAGAGAAGGTTAATGTCAATCTTTTACCAAGTTTCCCAAATTAAAACTTATTTAAACTTGTCCTGGAGGGGAAAAAAGAGGGAGGAAAAAGGAATGCATAATTATTCAGTGAGGAATAATCACATACTGGGCAGACACCTGACTATAAGGTAAGGACCCAGAGTGATATAAAAATGCACCCACATATTTCTTTACTCTCTGTAGTGTTTATAACTGTTTAGGTTATAAACTCATTATCATTAACAATTAACTTTTCCCAAGTACTGGTAGACACCAGGCCCTATGCTATTGCATAGTGTAGCATTTTCTGAGGGGGAGATGGGGACAGCCCCTAGGTAGCTTGTCTCTAACAACAGTAGCCTTTCATGTTCACGGTCAGTGAGGCACAGAGCTGCTCCATCTGGTGGAAAAGGTCCTTTACCAGCACCACACACACACACAGATATGCATATTTCTATATCTATCTATCTATCTATCTATCTATCTATCTATCTATCTATCTATCTATAAATACACAAACACACATACATAGGCATATGCATACCTATACTACAGTATGCTGTTTGCATAAATAAAATATTTTAATTCCTCCTACCTTCAATCCAATCTTCCCTGAGGTCAGGACACACAGAAATGCCCAAGAGTTTTTAGGCGGGTGCTGCAGTGTCCCTCACAGGGTTGCAGAGGCAACACCGCAGACCCGGGTGTCTTTGGTCATTAAAGCAGCAGCATCACCAAGCTCTGGTACCGAAAGATTAGTAAGCCAGCAGAAGACTACCAATCTCATTCAAGATCACAAGATTTTTGTTTTCCCCTGAGCATAAAGTCTATCACCACTTCCAACCTTACTGTGTTCCCTAATCTGCATAAGTTCTTTGGTTTAAAAAAAAAAATCAATGTACAAATAAGAGCATTCTTCTGAAAATAATGCTGGGCATTCACATTCTCACAAATGGAACATTCTGAGCATACCTCTGCATGAGTTACACAAGATGACATGAAAACTTTCTAAAAATTTTCCCCAGGAATACATTTTTTTAAAAAAAATTTTCTAAAATATTAAATAATATAAATCTTCTAAATATTTATGTTAGTCTAATATTGATATTATTCTTCAAAGGAAATGCATGAAATAGTATCATCAAAATAAATATACAAGGAATATTTAAATACATTTAAGAAGGATGGTCTCAAAAATTATATTAGAGACCCTTCACAGTGACATATGGAACTCTTATAAAAGAAAACCTTATCACTTCAACTTATTTAAGATCACTCTTCCCACCCTGACTGCTGTGCTCAGTGGGTTGGGTATCATCCTACAAACCAAAAGGTGCCCAGTTCAATTCCCAGTCAAAGCATATGCCTGGGTTGTGCGCTAGGTCCCTGATTGGGGGCTCGTGAGAGGTAGCTGATTGATGTTTCTGTCTCTTATCAATGTTTCTCTTCCTCTCTTTTTTCCCCCTTTCCTCTTTCTCTAAAAATAAGTATATAAATAAAATAAAATCACTCTTCCCTAGCCCCTTCCCCCATTACACTTATACTATTAAATCTTCTGTTTATAGTAAAAAAGCCATGCAGAAATTTAAATTACAATCTATGTCATGCGGCTGCATATTCGATAGCTAACATTGTTCAGAAATAGAATATATTTATCTATTTGAACATTTTGGTTGTTGTCATCATTAAACATTGAGGTTTTTTTTAAATGGGTCAGGAGTAGCTGCAACATGAAAGATGGGGTACCAAATCACAATCTTAAGATATCCCAAACTGCACTCTAGAATATCTAGAATCACTCCTAAGAAATCCAGAATCAAACTTCTAAGATATTTCAAACTACACAATCACTTTTAATCATAAACAACATCAAAAAATTAGCCATCATGTTTGCAAGTTGAGTCATTCCTGAATTATGGAACTATTAGGAACAAAGTCCCTCAATCAAACTGCTTCATAAAAACACTGACATGGCACTTGCTTTGGCAGCACGGCCCCTGCCAAGGACGACACATAAATGTCTAATTACAAGGTTGCACGCCTGAAAGAAACAGAACATTGTATATCCACTGTAATTTAAAAATAAAAGTACTTTTATGAAACACTGATATAAAACAAATTCTACCCTCAGAAAAAAATTTTAACACTAAATATAATTTTAAAAGCAATCAAAATTTGGGGCATTCCCATTTGGGGTAATCTTTGCCTTGCTCTCTACCTGGAGAAAATATCTTTGTTTAGAATATCCTGAGAAAGAAACTAGGACCCATCTAAATATCTCTTCAAAGCACACCATTTAAGTTGCCACCTCTGTCTACGCATAAAGGATTAGGGAAACAATATTCATTAGACTGCATTTATTAAACAGCAATTACATTGCACAAATATGTGCTATGCACCTTGCAGAAAGGTAATGATGCCACATGGATCTCACAGTCTATTCAAGAAGACATGACATACATATAAATTATAGTACAGGACAATATATGATAACCATCAATACTGTAAAGTGTCAAAAAAGCGTGGAAGTCATAGGCAACAGTTCATTCCAGGGAGATCAGGGAGCCCTTATATAACCGTGTCATTGGAGCTACACAAACTAACTAGAGAAAATGTGGGTGGTAGGGTATTCCACATGGAAGACTTTCATAAATGTGTGGAGGTGGAAAAAGTAGAGAGTATCTATAGAACTAAAAAGTCATGAGGCTGAAGTTCAAGATATTCAAAGGGGAAAAGCCTACTTAATTTTGGAGAAGAAAATAAGGTGCCCCAGGATCCAGGTTTGGTAGTTTAGACTTTAATTCAGTACTGAATTGCTGTCCCTGTGGGGTTTTTGTTTTTTTGTTTGTTTGTTTTATAATCAAAGATAGTGCCACCAACAGAGTGGTGTTGTAGTTTAACCTGAGGGTGGAGAGTAAATAGAACTCAGGGTTAAAGAAAGAAGTTCTCAACAGAAAGTGAAAGATGCCAGCCTGTGCCAGGCACTGATAGTATTTCATTTAATCCTAACAACAATTCGGTTATAAAACATTTTTAGATAAGAAAACTGAGGCAATTCAACAAGATCTGGCAGCCCAGAAACAAAGAGCTGATTGACGGGAGTTATTCAGGGTTAGGGCCCCTGGAGACAAACATGCTGGAAGGTGAAGAGGGTGAGGAAAATCTAGGGTCCTTGTAAGTACAAAGGCCCTGGGGATGATTAATGCAGAGTCCAAGTTAAAGAGGAAAAGAATGCAGCAACCTGAAAGCAGTCATAAATTAGACCTAATAAGGTGAAAGAAGAACAAATCCAACTATGGAAGACAAAGTGGATGAGCTAGATGCACTGTGTTCAAAGGAGGACGCTTGAATTTCAGTAACAGGACAGGAGAAATAGACTACAGATGTAGGCTCCCTGAGTTCAAGAAACAGAAGAGAAGTTAGCTTGGGGTAACATGAAAAACTCTACAATAATTATGATGGTAGATAGGCTACAGAAGAAAACCATGATTCTAATACCGAGGTCACTGAAGTTTAAAAAAAAAAAATCTAAAGAATGCAGGAGGCTGATGGCAGAGAAGCGGGTGGTATGAACTGAGTGGTGCATCCAGGAAGAAAATTTTGGAGTACTGATAACGAAACTATTGCTACCTGTCAGCATCAGTGAAGAACTAAAAAACATGCTGACAATTTTTTTTTAATGTACTTTGAATTGGGGGGAGGGGGGAGAGGAATTGCCTCTACTACCCATAGCCATGTCCATTGTCATTATCTTAAAACCAGGGTAATGGTATTATTTCAAGGATTGAAGATAATGGCCTTTGTCTCTAACTTACAAGGTTCCTTCCTCACCCAGAAGAGGCACAACCCAGGTGATTGCCTGTATCTGAGGTTGAAACTCACCCAGGACAATCACAGGTTTTTCAGTCTCCTAAATATGGTTCAATGTGTGATTGCCAAACTATTTTTGATACAGAATAAATGACAAAATTCAACTTACATTTAATGGGAAGTTAATATACAACAGTAAGTATTGTTTGCTGAATGCTGAACTTTTCTATGTTCATGTACTTTCAATAATTTGTAAAGTTATACATAATCTTTATAAATTATAAGATTAAGTTTATATTTAAGGAGTTCTCCTAGATAAAACCACATTGTAAGAATGCATGACCCAACATGTTACTTATTTATTCTTTTGGCTTACACACACACACACACACACACACACACACACACACACACTATACAAAGGTCAAAACAGCTTAAATTTCTAAAGCAGGATCCCTGATAACAAATGGGTAGTTGAAGATGAAAACATGGAACAAGACCAAGCACAAAATGCATGTAAGTTTCCACTTGAAAATGAAGTGGAAAATTACATTTGGTTTTATTCCATTTTTCCAATTTTTACGTAGGTATTAAAAATATCAGTCTCCTAAATCACAACTTCACTTTTTGCTGGGTTAAAGTTTAATTTTACATATCTAGTAAACTTATCCACATTTTTAGTAAATTAACCAAATTATTTAGTGGTGTAAAAAATTCTGCTTGCTTCACAGATAAATTTATCTGTTTTGATAAAGAAGAGGGCGTTACATTTTAAGAATAGTTTGTAACTTCAGCAAAATCAAATTCAGGGAAATAGCTTAAAAGAAAAAGAGTAATCTTGGGAGGAAGAGAAAGGGTTTTCTTATAGGTCACTGGCCTGCTTTTCTGAGTTTGGCTTACAATATCAACACAATTGATGACTGCCCCTCCGAGAAAGGTTATTTTTTAAAAAACTTATTAAATGACTAACAAATATAAAATAGTTCTAAATTTTAAGTCACTTTTCTGGGATTGTGGAATCCATAGTATTGATATTCAAACATTGTTAGAAAAATTCTAATAACTATTAGCATTTATTTTTTTAATTGATAACCAAATTGAGTGATAAATAAAGTTTTGTTGAAAAAAATAAATTTAAAATATACAACAGAGGACTTCATTGACAGCAGAAAGGAATTCATGGTATTTCATCCACTCTATCATACCTTCCATGAACAGTTGTAGATTTGATAATATCCCCAGGTAGAACTACTGAGAGCTCGATGTCTTTATCTATCATGCTTTCTTTCTGTTCCATGGTGAGAGCAGTGGATTCTACAGAATCATCCACTGAAGAGGCATCAGGGTTTTTGGTCTCAGCTGGAGGAAGTGGTGCCTTGGCTTTCAGTTTTCTTCTAAAATAAAAACAAAAGGCAAAAAATGAACAATGAAATAAAGGAATTCTTTTTTGCCTTTTTTATCAGCACATTTTTTGTTTGTTTTCAATATATGCTATATTACTTGGTAATAAAAGAAATATAACAAAGAGATCTGATATTTGCCTTCATTGAGTTCATTTAATACGTGATCACTATAGCAAAGCAAAAGTATAACATTTTCTTTGATGAGATGAATTATGGAGATAAGTATCTTATTCTCCTACTTCATAATAGCTCTCACCTCTGTGCCTTTCATTTTATTTGTTTCCATTCTAGTGTCTTCTACCTCTCTATCCATGTAAACCTGACCTACCCTTCAAAGTCTAGCTGAAACTACCCCCCTCCCTGCCACTCCTTACACAGTCTCTCCATATATAACACATACGACAGATTCCATAAATGTAACATTTTTTTTCTGGGTACAAGTTTCATCTCTCTGCCTACATTTATAACTCCTTACAACAAAGAAGGACATTATATTTCCCACTGCACTTAGCAATGAACAATAAACTGTAATTGGTTATTTGATCTATTTTTGTTTCAATGAAAAATGTTACAAATAATTTTTCAAGCAAATATATTTCAGTGTCACTTACTAGGACAACCCTCAATAGATTTGTAACAGAAATAGGTAGTAGATATCATGGAAAAATGTACATGGGCCAATTCATTGATTTGATGGGTTAAAAAAAATGAAATATACAAAGAAATATAAAATAACTGTAAGTAATGACATGAGTACTACAAGTTAGAGCTTTTGAAAATGTTACCTTTGTAAAAGGCTGATTGCTTTTGCAAAAACACATACTACTGCTTTCAAGTCAGAAAAATATAAAATTTAATTCCTCCCTCTTCCCATTTTCCAGCAAAAACAAAAATCAAATGAGTAAAATGGCTTCCTCTTAAGTAACTATTTAACATCCAGCTCTTTAGTAGTTTTAAAATTTAAGGTCGCACAAATCCAACCACCTTTATGCACTCAGCAACATGAAAAAAAACAACAGCAATGTTCCTATATTTATATTAATTTTCTAAAATAATAGGCCTTTAATTTTTAGGAGAATAATTGTAAAGATAGGGAGTCTGACAGAAGTAACACTTGCTTGAGTGTGGTTGATAGGGTAATAGTATGGATGTAAATAATTTATAGTTTAAATTGAACATTTCACCTAAAACATCATATGGTATGCTTAAATTTGATGTTGTTATGTTACAGAATTACATGCTTATGATATTATAATAAAAAGGGGGTGTTATTTGTGCTGGACCCTGTATATTTAAATTTAGAAAAGGTTTCTCTTACAGTAGTAACAAAGATAAATATTTAGAATTGTTACAATAAACATAACAAGTTCATAAAATTTCTGTGAAAAAGCTTTAACCAACTTTAAAACATTTTTAATCTGTAGAAATTGACTGCTCATGGTATTCAATAAACATTTATCCTGTAACAGAAGATCATGTGGCAGATTCAGGTAAACACTGGGAATGTACAGATGATCTGACCCAGATCCCACCCCTAAAGGGTTTGTGCCCCAAAAGGACTGACAGATATATACACAATTATACAAAAAGTTTGATGACTGCTCTAATACACATATGCTGATGGTACAGCTAAAGCTCATAGGAAGAGAAACTTTCTCAGGAACCCAGAAATGTTTCACAGATGTGATCATGAGTTGGGTTTTGGGGAATGAATAGAAACTCATATGAAAACATAAGAAATAATTGATATTTCAGGCAGAGGAAAGCAGAAAGCAAATGGAGCCATGAGAAAAAGGGATACTTCTTAGAATTGGACAGTTTGGTAAAATTCTAGAGAAATCAAAGGAGAAGAGATACCACTGAATCAACTAAAATGACTTTATAAATAAGAGAATTTGGTAAGGAGGCTTGGTACAAAGTTAACATGTTAAAGTCAATAACTTATGTAAACACAAGCAAAAGCAAGTCAGAAAGTATAATAAACACAAAACTAGCTTCTTTTATGATAGCAACAAAATGAAATGTTTTAAGTTGTTGCAATAAACATAACAAGCACTTATAAAATCTACATGAAGAAAATCTGAAATACCAACTATTGAGCTTCGATCTTTCTCTTCTACTTCAGATTTGTAAATCTAACACTGACCTGACAGCTGAACTTGGACTAACTCAATTTAACTTCTGATTCCTCTCCCCAGCTTCTCCAAACCAAATCTTTTCCTCTCCAAGTCTTTCCATCTCAGTAAATCACGATTCTTTCAGTTGCTTGGGCCAAAAATCTTACACATACCTCTTTCTTACACATACAGTGTGATCCATCGATAAATTCTGACAGCTCTGTACTGTGTCATAAAGAGATCCAGAGTCCACCAGCGGCCCCGCTCACCAAACACCTCTGTTCAAGCTGCTAATGGGTCTTCCTGCTCCCAAAGTTGTCACATAATATTCTGTCTTCACTGTTCCAACCTAGCAACTGGCATGATCCTTTTTAAATTTAAGTCAGATCACTGCTTTTCTTCTCACACTCTCCAAAGTCTTCAATCTTCACCCGAAATAACATCCAGAGTCCAATGTGTCCTAGACCTCTGGCCTCTCCAGTCTTCTCTCTCCCACTTTCTCCCTAGGCCCCTCGCACTCCAATCTTAGGACTCCCAAGTTTTCCTTCAAAACACCTACAGCATTCCCAATTCAGGACTGTCCACAGGGTTTCCTCCTGATCTTAAGATAACATCTCTATTTATCTGCTTTATTTTTTGCCTTAGGGCTTATCAGCAACTAACATCCTCATTTGTCATATCTTCTTCCATTACAGTAATTAATTCCATGAGAATAGGGACTTATTTCCACTGTCATGTGACACATTTACAAATGTATAGTCTCTGTAACGATGCCTGCCACATACTAAGCACTCATGTTTACTGAATTAGAGAATTCAGTGAATATTTCCCACAAAAGATGATGTACTTAGGTAAATTGAGAAGGAAAACAGTGCTTACCACCAAGGAAGAAAATGAATTTTTATATCAGGATTACCCATGTTGAATTCTTTTAATTGATTGATTATATTTTATTTTTTTAAGACAGGTAATAAAAAAATACATACCAGATTTATTAGAAATGGATAACTTAATTTTTGCTTCAAAAGAGTTTCATAAGGCCAGAAAAGCAGCCCAACTGCCACAGGTAGGGAAGTAAAGCATCAGGAACAACTTTGCCACAGTGCACTTGGCTTTCAAAAGGAGTGGCAGTGAAGGAAGCTCTGACAGGTACCTCCTGCTGCCACCATGACCTTCTTATGGCCTGCCTGCATCATTCCACGCACATTCCCATCTCCAAGTGTTGCTCATCCTGGTATCTGTTTGAATCCCCTCCTCATCTTCAAGAGACTGAGTCACAATTTCTTGGATGTCCTCCCTGTCTACTGCATACTGCAGTGAACTCCTCTGACTCACCGTTTTAATGTTCTCAGTATGTGCAACTATCTTATTTCCTAAGGTTCTTTGAGTCTGTGATGAAAACCCATCTCCAATTACTAAAGATAAGCCTGCTTAAAAAAAAAAAAAAGAACAAAGCACTAATTGAAATATTATTTACATAGAACTTCTATTAAGAACATCTTAATGTTCCCTAGTATTGCTTTAAATAATAAAGTATTGCTTTTAATAATAATTTGTTACCTTTGGTCCTGAAAACTGGAAAGCATATTTGAATCAGACTGAGATCCTTCCACAATGAACTAGAAAGCCCACAGGGAAGATGTAATGTGTAGGTAATTAAATAATGAATACAAAGCAAAGAATGGGTAATCTTGAACATTCAGAGCAATGAGAACAAGTTGAAACTAGCTCCTTGGGGGTGTGGAGGCAGGTATCAGGGTATACTTCAAAGAGAAGAACTGTGTGACTCAGTTCTTGAAAAAAAAAAGTAGAATTTAGACAAGTAGAACCCTGTAGGATCAATTATACATTGGTTCCCAGTAGGATCAATTATATGTTGGTTCCCAGTTGTGATCCATTTACATGAAAGTTAGGAATGTGTCTCTCTAGTTCAAGTTTGCTGATTACATAGTGTAGACTGGTGAAAAGAATACCAGGTAGAGGCCTGGATTTGACCTGAATCTGAAATAGCTTTAAGACTATGTTAATTTATTTGACATTTTACTCACCAGCAAAGATTTACACATACCTTTGATCTACTGACATTTCTCCCAATGTTCTTACTACTCATATCTCTCCCAATCTTCTTAATTTTTTGGTTGAGATTCTTTGGATCAATAACAAAATTAAACTAAATGTCACCCAAATTCAAAAATACAGTGAAAATAAACAGAGGTTATAACCAACCTAATGAGTCAGAAATCCTGGTTCAGTTAAAAAAAAAAAAAAAAAGTAACAAATCAACATGCAATAACAACTACGGTTTACTAGTTTTCATTAATATTTTAAAATCTCAGGAACTGCCATTGAAGTCCCTGCACCCCTTTTAAACAAAAGCCAGTTCTCTCACCCAAGGGATTTTCACATAAACTCTTCGTCACCAGTGGCCTAGTTTGACTCTCAGCTGCTACTCCTCAGGGGCGCCTATCTTTAACAGTACACAATAGCAAATTTTACACAAGGGTGGGTGCAGAGGAGGTTGTACTGAAAGATATTTGAGACTGAAAACTTCTCTAGATCACAACAAAAATTCATTAATCAAGTCTTAAAAATAGCCAGCCACAGTATATTATAGCATAAGTAAATCAGTGCTTTATCCATTAAAATTATCTCAACATTACATCCCATTTTCATAATGAGAATTAAGGTACAATTTCACACTGCACAATAATACATTTAAAATATCAAAACCTAATTTTAATGCAGAATTCAATTGGCATCCTGCTGTTACTACTGATTGTTTTTTTTTATCATTTGATTTACAAAGCACTTCAAAATTAGTTGTCCATGCTAATCATTACTCCATCCCTGTCAATATTAACATCTTAATATACAGAAAAAGGGGGAATAAAGTAACAGAAATCTACTCCAATATCTCTTCTTATTTTGAAATAAAGCTTCAAATTGTATATGAGGTATACTTCCATACTTAATAAGCTACTACAGTCCAATGGGACTTCATCTATTTGCTATATTTAGACAGTATTCTTAGAGATTCACTCAGAGAAGTACTACACAAAAATACAGTTTCAATATTAAAGACAAAGTATAAGGATGGAATTTTATGTCTTAAAACAATGGATATTTTAAGCATTACATTTTAATGACCAAAAGGAAATTTAACAGCCACCTTTTCTCAGTATAGATAGAGGACTATCGAGTAGAAGATTCCTTGTGATAACTGCTGATGAGGCAGTTCTCTAAAATGTCTGGCCCCTAACCTGTGCATTTCAACTGCAAAGACCAACTTCTCAAAACAATTTCTTAGGGTTTCTCTCTCTAATGAAACAAGAAAAAATTGTATTAAACAAAAATGTATTCTAATGGTGGACATAACATTGTTTTATGTGCTTGAGTGAATGCAATTAAGAACCAAAGAAGGTGTCATTTTTTGATGAGCCTAAAAGTTAAACTAGAGTGAACATATCAAGTGACTTTAAAAGATAAGCAATAATGAAAGGCAACAAAGAGAGACCCAAGGCACTATATGACTCTTTCTGTTTTGTTTATTTGTTTTTATTATTAACATTATTATAGATGTGTCCTCATCCCCCCCCCTTCTTATATGACTCTTGAGAAACATTCCTCAGGTATCCAATCACCTATGTGTGTTCAAATCTAATTGACAATTATCTATCTAATCTTGGTCACATTTGAGTAAGTTCCTAAATTCTAGTAAGGACACATTTAACAGCTGCCCAATCCCTCTGGTTGGGATTCTCTTACCTCTGCTTGGTGTAACAACACAGTTTCTTCCTTCTTTACTGCACTCTCCAGTCTCCCATGACCTCATATCCTTGCCTGCTCTGTTCTCTTCCCTTTCTAGGACCAGCAACCCCAGGTGTGTTGCGCGTGGGTCACCGGCTAGCAGTGACCACGGCACACTGTGGATGGCTCGACAATACGCGAGAAAAAACACACATGCACAGAGACAAACCAGTTTCTGTGGGGAAGTAGGGACAGAATGGCCACCCCCCCTAGTGGGGAGCGCGCTGATCCACCGTCCATACCTGCTTTTATTAGGCTCATTTTGCATAATAACTCAGGTAACGTACAATACTCATTAGGGGAAGTAAGGAATATAGGAAACAAAGAACTCTGCCGGTCTATTGAGTTGGGGGTCAAAGAGCTGTAAGGCTGAGGAACAAACTAGCTTCCTCCTAAGACCCTCCTCATTCAACTGAGAGCGTTCTTAAACAAAGAAGGTTTCACAGTAATTTACATGTTCTTTCTTAGGCCTGATCACCCCGGGAAATCTGCACTTCCCAGTACCGAGCTGTACTTCCCCGTCATTGTTTCAGGCTTAGGTGGAGCGCGGGAACTAAGGCCACCGAGAGATAAGGAGATTTTCCTCCGGACGCTGAGAACTCAGACTTTGTCAAAGCCGAGGAGTGAGGGTCCATCACCCACTTTTGCTGCAGCCCCCCAAGTCCTTCTTTTGGGGGGCCTCCCAAAGTGATCGTGCCTGGCTTGGGTTGTTCCCCCCGTGGGGAATCTTACCCGTCTTTGGCTAACCGACCAAGCTTTTGGGGGGTTCAGTTATGAACAAAGCAGCAGAAACAGCATTCCTGCCAGGAAGATAAGCTTTTGTCTCCTTGCCGGCTCACGGTTCCAAGGGCGTTCCCTTAGCCTAGCCTAGGCGGGGGTTTCAGTTTCTGATACCAGTCAGGGCGGTTCCCAACACAGGTGATCTCTTCAAACACCATGGCTTTAAATACCACCTACAAGTTGATGATTCTCAAATTCCTATCTCCAGCCCTGACCTACTACTTACTGAGTTCTGACTTATATGCCCAATATCTCATGGTCATTTCTATATGGATGTCCCATAGGTATTATATATCCAAAACTCTTGATTTTCCTCTCTACTCCCAATGCCTATTCACATCCAAACCTCCCCCCAAAACCTTCTGGTCTCCCCTAATGACATAACACCCCTTAACTCAAGCAAACATTTTAGGCATATTTTGATTCCTCTTTGTCTCTATCTCCTAGTCCCAATACACTATCAAGCTCTGTGAACTCCTAACTCTAATACATATCCTCATTCAGTGTACCTTTCACCAGCTCCTCTACTATTGCCCTAGCAATTAAGACATCATCCCCAGCTTAGACTGCTCCAACAGCTTCCTGACTGGCCCTTTTTGTAGCAGTCAGAGTGATCTTTTAAACATGTAAACCAGATCACATCACATCTCTGATCCTTCACTGGTTTCCCAGTGCATTCAAAATAAAACCTACAGACCCACGATGGTGGAGGAGTAGTAAGTGGAAGCACTAACATCCTCTTAGGACCAATCTGGAATTACAACTAAATGAAAGAAAACCCATCCTGAATAACCAACTGAACACTAGCTGGATAGAAGCCTTATAACCAAGGACAAGTGGAAGATACCACTTCACCACAATGTGACTGGTAGGGAGTGTAGATGCACAAGAGGGCTGGCTGGGCTCCCACAGGTGGCAGCTGAAGTTCTGAAGGGATATTTCAGCTGCCAGGGGGTTTCCCCTAAGTAGTGTGGTATCTAAACCCCAAGCTGGGCTCCCCAGCCTAGAGCACCAGAACCAGGAAAGAAACCCAAATAACATCTGGCTATGAAAAGTAGCAGGGGTCTGTCAGCCAAGGAGATATGGCTTGAGACACAGAGAGCCTCTTAAAGGGCCAAACACAAAATTTCATTTGCAGCCACTTACCCTGGGCTCCCGCAAATGGAAGGCACAGTAGAATAGAGATGCTTAAGGAGAGTCTGGGGTTGGTGGCTCTGGGAAGAGAGCTGGAGGAATAGCAACTAGGATCCCTATGCTGACTCATTCTCCACACTGCAGAAGCCATCTTTCTGGGGCACAGCACTACCCTCCAAGTGGCATCAGCCTGAGGTGAAGCAATAACCTGCCCACATGAATCCCTGTCCCCACCCTGTGGAGCTAAAGCTGGGCTGCTGAAGAATATAGCTGGAGGCTATCTCAGTGATTAAGTCTAATAGCAAAGGAAGATCTCTGGGAGCTCTGGGAACTCTGAGGTATAGGCTGACCCTCTCCTGGGCCCAGAGCTGGTAAAACCTGGACTTAGTGCATAGCCTGGTTCTTTCTGCACACACCCAAGCCCACAAGAGAGAGCCACAAGCTGTGCATCGCTGATAGACACAAACAGGTTGTCCAAAGGCAGTCATAGGCAGCATCTGACATAGGTCTGCACCAGCATCTTTGCACATCTACCTAATACATAGAAACAAACACAAAGAAACAGCCAAAATGGATGGCAAAGACACAGGCCCCAAATAAAAGAGTGAGAGAATACTCCAGAAGAAAGACTAAATGAAATGGAGGCGAGTAATTTATCAGACATAGAGTTTAGAGTACTGATTATACAAATACTCAACACCATGAAAAAAGACAGGTGAACCATAAAAAAGGACCAGTCAGAAATAAACAGTACAACATATGAAATAAATAATACACTGGAAGGAATAAACAGTGGGTTAGATGAATCAGAGGATCAAGTCATCAGTTTGGAAGACAAAATAGAAAAACAGCCAATAAGAGCAGCAAAAAAAAACACAAACAAACAGGAATTTAAAAGAAAAAAGAAGAGAGCTTAAGAAACCTTTGAGACAACATAAAATGTAACAACATTCACATTATGGGAATACCATAAGCAGACGAGAGTAAACAAGGAATAGACACCCTACTTGAAGAAATAATGACCAAAAACTTTCCTACTCTGGTGAAGAAAAAAGACACTCAAGTCCAGGAAGCACAGAGGGTCCCATAAAATATAGACCCAAAGAGGCCTATACCAAGACACATTATAATTAAAATGGCAGAGCTTAAAGACAAGAACAGAATCCTAGAAGTCACAAGAGAAAAGCAGTTACCTACAAGGGAGCTCCAATTAGACTGTTATCTGATTTCTCAAAAGAAACATTTCAGGCTAGAAGAGGTGGTAGGAAATATTCAAGGCGATGAAAAGGAAGAATCTACAACCAAGACTACTTTACCCAGCAAGGCTATCATTTAAAATTGAAGGAGAAATAAAGAGTTTTCCAGACAAGAAAAATCTAAGTGAGTTTGTGTTGGGAACTGCCCTGCCTGGTTTCAGAAGCTGTAACCCCCACCAAGGCTAAGGCTGAGGGAGTGACCTGGAGATGATAAGCCACTGAGGAGACAAAACTTATCTCCCTGGCAGGAGCACCACTTCTGCTCCTTTTACTTCATCCATAACTGGCCCCCAATACTTGATCAGTTAGCCGATGATGGGTAAGATTCCCCAAAGGGGAGAACAACCTAAGCTAGGCACAATCACATGGAAGGCCCCCCAGGAAGGACTTGGGGGGCTACAGCAAAAGAGGGCGATGGACCTTCGCCCCTCGGCTTTGACAAAGCCTGAATATTCATTCTATCTGCAAGAAGTCTCCTAATGTCTTGGCTGCCTTACTTCCCCTGTCTGACTTAAGCCTGAAACAATGACAGAGGGTGGTGCAGCCCTGTACTGAAAAGGGTGGGTTCCCCGGGGTGATCAGGCCTAAGAAAGAATATGTAAAATCCTGTAAAACCTGCTTTATTTAGAATGCTCTCAATAAAATGATAAGGGTCCAAGCAAGAAGTAAGTTTGTTCCTCAAAGTTTTACAGCTCTTTAGCTATCTGACTCTGACTCAAATAGGCCCTCAGAGTTCTCTGTTATCTACTGTTTGATCCTTACTGCCTGACAATGATTAATGAGCTTTACCTATATTCCTGTGCAAAAGGAACCTAATAAAAGCCCACTGAGGAACAGGCTCTTGGCCCTTCCCCTTTGAGAGATTGGCCATCTTTCCTCCCAAGCAGATCATGTCTTGGTAGATTTATTCTCATCTGTGGCAGCTGGGGGGGCCCTACAGGTAGAGCCCGCCCACAAGTTTGTAAACACCAAACCAATACTGAAACAAATGTTAAAGGGCATGCTTGAAGAAGAGGGAGAAGAAAAAGGAGGAGAAGGAAGAAGAGGAACAGCAGAAACTAATTAAAAAGTGAAATGGCATTAAATATATATCTACCAATAATCATCTTAAATGTAAATGGCTTAAATGCACCAACCAGAGGACATAGGGTAGCTGACTATAGAAGAAATAAGACCTATATACATGTTGCCTCCAAAAGATCTACCACAGATAAAAAGATACACCCAGAATACAAGTAAAGGGATGGAAAAAGGTATTTCATGCAAACGGAATCAGGGGAAAAAGCTGGGATACAAACATTATATCCAACAAAGTAACTTTAAAATCAATATAGAACCCTGGCTAATATGGCTCAGTGGATTGAGCACTAGCCCTAAAATCAAAGGGTCATTGGTTTCAGTGCACATGCCTGGGCCGCTAGCTTCATCCCTAGCAGTGGGTGGGTGGGAGGCACCCAGTTGATGTTTCTCTCACACATCGATGTTTCTCTCTCTTTCTCCCTCCCTTTTCCTCTCTAAAAATAAATAAATAAAATCTTTTACAAATAAAAATGATTTAAAAAATAAAATAAAGCCTATAATAAGAGACAAAGAAGGATACTACATAATGATAAAGGGAACAATCCAACAAGAGGATATAACCCTAGCAAATATGCATCCAACATAGAAGCACCTAAATATGTAAAGCAAATCAGATGGACATAAAGGGAGGGATAGGCAGAAATACAGTGGTATTTCAGTACTCTTTGTTAATTCATTCCAGAACACGTGACATGTGCTGAAATCAATGCGCAGCAAGCAAGTGACGAGTGATGAAGCATTTTCTATTATAGGTAGTGCTGTGACTCATACAAATTCTAGCAAGTGCAAGTCCCAAGCAAGTGCCAAGTGCTTAAATATTTTTTTTCTCATCTAAATGTGATGAGGACAACAAGGTTTGATAAGTTCTGAAGCCGACAAGTACTGAGGTATGACTGTACAGGCATAGTAAAGGAATTTGACACCCCATTGACTTCAGTGGATAGATCTTCCAGACAGAAAATCAACAAGGAGACAGCTAACCAAATAACACCCTAGATCAAATGAATTTAATTGATGTCTTCAAAGCATTTCACCCCAAAGCAGCAGAATATACATACTTTTCAAGTGCACATGGAATGTTTTCTAGGATAGACCACATGTTAGGGCACAAAACAAGTCTCAATAAATTTAAGAACACTGAAATATCACTCATCGTCTCTGACTACAATGTATGAAAGTAAAAATGAATCACAAGCATAAAACTGAAGAAAAAATACACAAAGACATGGAAGCTAAATAACATGTTATTAAACAATGAATGAGTCAACAACAAGAATCAAGAGACACCTTGAAACAAATGACAATGAAAACACAACAATCCAAAACCCGTAGGACACTGGAAAAGTAGTCCTAGGAGGGAAAATCACCATTACAGGCCAAGAAACAAGAAAAAGCTCAAATAAATAACCTAACTTTACACTTAAAGGAACTTGAAACAGAACAAGAAACAAACCCCCAAATGAGTAGAAGGAAGGAAATAATAAAGATCAGAGCAGAAATAAATGGAATAGAGTCTAAAAAATTATACCCCCCCAAAAAATCAATGAATCCACAAGCTAGTTCTTTGAAAAGACTGAGATTGACAAACCTTTAACCAGACTCATCAAGAGAAAAGGAGAGAGGGCCCAAATAAATAAAAGCAGAAATGAAAGAATAGAAATAAAAATCTACACCAAAGAAATACAAAAGAAGGTAAGAAAATATTATGAACTACATGCCAACAAAGTGGACAACCTGAAGGAAATGGATAAAGTACTAGAAACACACAATCTTCCAAAACTAAGTCAGGAGGAATCAGAGACTCTGAACAGACAGACTACACCTAGTGAAACTGAAGCAGTAATCAAAAAACTCCCAACAAAGAAAAGCCCTGGACCAGATGGCTTCATCGGGTGAATTTTACCAAACATTCTGGGAAGAACTAATACCTCTTCTCAAACTATTTAAAAAAATTCAAGAGTAGGGAAGACTCCCAAACTCATTTTATGAGGCCAGCATTACCCTAATTCCAGAACAACATAAAGACATTGCAAAGAAAGAAGATTATAGGTTAATATCCCTGATGAACATAGATGCTAAAATTCTCAACAAAATCTTAGCAAACCAAATACAATGGTACCTCAAAAAGATTATACACCATGATCAAGTGGAATTTATTCCGAGAATGCAAGGTCAGTACAACATTTGCAAATCAATAAATGTGATACACCATAAACAAAATGAAGGACAGAAACCACACAATCCTATCAATAGATGCAGAAAAAGCATTTGATAAAATCCAATGCTCATTTATAATCATAACTCTCAGCAAAGTGGGAATAGAGGGAACATACCTAAACATAATAAAGGCAGTATATGACAAACCCACTGCCAGCATCATACTCAATGGGCAAAAACTACCAGTGTTCCCCTTAAGAAGGGAAACAAGACAAGGATGTTCACTTTACCACTCTTATTCAACAGAGTACTGGATGTCCTAGCCACAGCAATCAGACAAGAACTAGAAATAAAAGGCATCCAAATTGGAAAGGAAGAAATAAAACTGTCTTTATTTGCAGATGACATGGTACTGTACACAGAGGACCTTCATGATTCTCCCAAGATACTACTAGAACTAACAAATGAATTCAATAAAGTAGCAGGATACAAAATTAACATCTGAAAACCAGTTCCATGTTTATATGCGTATAACAAACTAACAGAAAGGAAAATTAAGAGAACTATCCCATTCACAATTGCTTCAAAAAGGACAAAATATCTAGGAATGGATGTAAAAGGCCTGCACTCAGAAAATTTTAAGACACTGAAGAAAGGAACTGAAGAAGATACAAATAAGTGGAAGTTTATACTGTGTTCATGGATAGGAAGAATTAACATCATTTAAATGTCCACGTTGCCCAAAGCAATCTATAGATTCAATGCAATGCCTATCAAGATTCCAATGACATATTTCACAGAACTAGAACAAATATTTCAAACATTTATATGGAGCCACAAAAGGCCCCATATAATAATAGCTATCCTGAGAAAGAAGAACGAAGTAGGAGGAATCATGATACCTAATATCAAAATATAAGACCATATTAATCAAAACAGCAGGGTACTGGCATAGATACAGGTCAGTGGGACAGAATAGAGAGCCCAGAAATAAACCCATTCCCTTATAATCAAATAATATTTGACAGAGGAAGCAAGCACATACAATGTGCTAAAGAGAGTTTACTCAATAAATGGTCTTGGGAAAATGGAACACATACATGAAAAGAAATGAAACTAGACTACCTTCTTATACCACATGCAAGAATAAATTCAAAATGGATTAAAGATTTATATATTAAATCCAAAACCATAAAAATCATGGAAGAAAATATAGGCAGTAAAATCTCAGATAATGCTCGTGGCAATATTTTACCTGATATATTTTCTCAGGCAAAAGAAACAAAAGAAAAAAATAAACAAATGGTACTGCATCACATTAAAAAAGTTTTTCTACAGTACAAGAAACTGTCAACAAAATAAAAAGACAACACACAGAAGAGGAGACCATATTTGCCGATACATCCAATCAAGAATGTATAAAGAACTTATAAAACTCAACAGCAAAAAAACTAACAATCCAATTAAAAAATGGGCAAAGGACCTGAATAGATACTTCTCCAATAGATATGAAAAGATGCTCAACATCACTAATCATCAGAGAAATGCAAATTAAAACCACAATGAGATATCACACCGGTCAAAATGGCCATCATCAATAATTCAACAAAAGAGTGCTGGTGAGCATGTGGAAAAAGGGGAATGCTTTTGCACTGTTGGTGGGAATGCAGACTGGGCTAGCCACTGTGTAAAGGAGTATGGAGATACCTCAAAAAAATAAAAAATGGGTCTGCCTTTTGACCCAGCCATCCAACTTCTGGGAATATATATGAAGAAACCCAAAACACTTGTGAAAAACCATAAGCACCCTAGGTTTATTGCAGCACTATTTAGAAAAGTCAAGATATGGGAGCTGCCCAAGTGTCCATCAGTAGTGAGTGGATAAAACAACGATAGGATGTTTACACAGTGGAATATTACTTGGCCATAAAAAAGAAAAAAATTTTACCCTTTACAACGGTATGGATGTACCTGGAAAATATTATGCTAAGAGAAATAAGCCAGTCAGAGAAAGCCAAATACCATATGATTTCACTCATACATGAACAATCTAATGAACAAACTATACCCATATTTTGCCATGTATAATGTGCACTTTTTGCCCAAATTTTTGAGGGAAAAATAAGGATACACATAAATACATGGGCATAATGATTATATACAATGGGTATAATAATGGGTATTCTAATTCTGTGTATAATGAGCACAAAATGTGGGAGCATATTATACATGGCAAAATACGTAACAAGCAAAATAGAGACAGACTTATAGAGAACAAGATGACAGCTAAGGGGAGGGGTTAGAGGGTGGATGGATAGAGCAAAAAGGAGAAAGGATTCATGAACCTGGACAACAGGGTGGTGACTGTTGGGGACGGAGGTATAAAGGGGATAAGAGGTCATGAAAAAATGCAATTAAAAATTGATGGGAAAAAAATGAAAAAAAAAAAAAAAACAAAAAACAAACCCCACCCAAATTACTTTTCTTGGCTTACAAATAACTTAGCCTGGTGTTCTCAAATTGTGATTTCAGAGCAGGAGCTTGGAAAGTGTTAAAAATGCAACTTCTCAGGCCCTACATAATTAAAAAAAAACTGGGGCAGAGTCCTACAATCCACATTTCACAACCCTCCATGTGATTCTGATGTATGCTGAAGTCTAAGAAACCACTAGCATCTGCCAACCTCTGCACCTCCCCTCTTATTATTTCAACTCCTTGCATAATTCACACTGGCATTCTTTCCTTTCTTCAAATAGACCTGGTCTCTTCACAGCTGAGGAACGTGCACAGCTGTTCCCTTTGCCCAAAATGCTTTTAACAACAGATCTTCAAATTGTCTGCTCTTTGAGCTCATTTAGAGTTCAGATCAAATATTTCTCCCTCATAGAGATATCCTCTAACCACTCAAAAGAAGTGCCACCCATCTCAGCATACCCTTCATGTAACCCTGTTTTGTCTGGAATGAAGATTCCATAAATGTGGAATCTTCATTCCAGTGGAACCTTCATTCTAGGTTCCATGTGGAACCTAGAATTTAACAGGCACATTAGGGTGCTGTGTAAGTGACTGTTGATTTAACTGAGGGAGGAAGAAAGGAAGGGTTATATCAGTTCCATGAATTCATAGAGCTTGGTGGGCTCTATAAATATCAAACACTTTTGTAAAATAAACTATTTTTGACCAGTCAGAGGAATGTGAAGTCCAAAGAGACTCACATAAATAAAATATTCAATCTTCAGAAAAATTATAAATATTCTCCCTATTTGGGGGAAAAAAGGGGACTAGGGATTAAATTGGGACAGACTGACCTGTAGAGTGGAAAGAAATCTCCTTCACTTTGTCCAGATGTTCAGTAACTTCCTCGAAGCTACGTAACTGATCTATGGGTCAGAAGTCAGATATCCTGGCTGTAGCTTCCCATGCCCACAAGGATCATGATTCATACGAGGAACAAGTAACCTAATTCTGTGTTACATTTTCACTTTTAAAAATGGAACTTGTCTTTCAGGTACATTTGACACAATATACCAAATAAAAAGGTAGTAGGTATTCTTCACATCAAACTAATCACTTATTATATGTTACAGTGCCTTTGTGTCCCCAAAGTGAGTTCCAATAAGGACACACATGCACACAAATTAGCTTTTATACTATTTTACTATGATATTATCAGCAAAACACCAGCTAACACCCTGAATGCTGACAATGTGTTGGTAACTGTATTTAATGTGTACTACCTCATCCTTACAGCATGGTGTGAAGTAAGAGCTACCATCTCCATTTTCCATATGAAGACACTGATGTGCAGAGAGGTTAAGGAAATCAGCAATCAGTGATGGAGTACAGATCTAAACCTAAATTGTTGATGCTAAAGCCTCTTCACTACTACACCGTGTCATCCCCTTGGGAGCTGAAACATTCATACAAAATAAACTAACAACAACAAAAAATGAATGTGCCAAGCCAAGCGATGATAGAGGAGAAAAAAATGAGCAGTTACTGAACATCTGCTAAGCACTGTGCAGGTGCTTTTTTCCTACATTGAATCTCATGAGGCAGCTGTCATTGCCATCTAACTGGGGCTTACGAGGGTTAAGGGATTTTTCCCAAAACACACAGAACATGGTATCAAACCTTTCCCAGAACCTTAACAAGAGCCATCTAAATAATTCCTCAACGAATTTATATAGGAATGCAGGAGCCAAATGTGCAAATGCCCAACTCACACTGACAAAGGCTGCTGCTTACCCAGGTGCAGTTGGGGAAACAATGTATTGAGAATCAAAAAGCATGACAGTGTCCTAAATGGCCACTAGTGTTGCCTTGAAAATGAACCCCTTAATTTCTCTGGTCCTCTGTTTCCTGCTTTACAAAATATAGGTATTGGACTAGATGATCCGAGGCCCCTCCTCCTCTGACATACAGAGACTTTGCATAATAATTTTATTTAGAGACTACAAATGGAGGCCTCAAATAAGATACTTTAGGATTGGAGTGGGGCCCAGGGGCTGAGCTAATTTACAAATAACACTTGGTTGAAAGAATGGCACGGAGAGGACTTCCATTTGCAGGGAGCTCTTCCTGTGCTGAGAACACTCTGGTCAGGAAAGGGTCTCCTCTGAGGCTCATAGGAAATGGGTCCATTTCCAACTGCCTTTCTCTCTCTTGGCATACATACTAGGAAAAAGTGATGAATACAGTGACAACTCAAAAGAAAATTTTAAAAAGCTTCTGGTTTCATTCTCCCACACTCAGTTTGTTTGCATTTGAACACCTGGAACAGAAGGTCTTCATCACAACTCATTCATCACTTCACGTTTTTTGCCCCAACTGTACCTCCACTCGAATCTGACCAATAGTCCAAAGCCACATTAATTATACCCTATATTTCTAATATCTTAGACTTATTTCCTTCTCCCCAGGACAGACACACAAAATGCACAGATTTCTAAGATCTTAATTTCCACTCTATGCTGCTTCCAAGTACTGTTTTATTTCACTCCTTCCTTTTGCAGCCAAACTTCTAGAACTTTGCTGTCCAATATGGTAGCCATGTGGCTACAAAGCACATGCAACATGATTAGTGTAACTGAGGAAATATATTTTATCTTATCTTATTTTATTTTATTTTACTCTACATTTTTTCAAGAGAAAAATCCACTTTATTTACTTACATTTCAGTAAGTTTAAATCTTTGAGGGCTACAGCATTACATGGATTCTGTATCCAATGGCCTTAGCAGGAATCATGCCACTGTTTCCATGAGCACAGGTTACTCTGGTTTTGCTCGGTTTGCCACCAGGAGTCACTGTGCTGTTCTTTCCTTTGTACATATATGCACATCGCTAGCCTAGACAGAATTCTGTTTCATCTTGAGCATAAACATGTCGCGGCCACCGACCTGCAGTGACCTCAGAATGCTGCGGATGACTCGTCGAAACATGAGAAAAACACACACAGAGACAACCAGGTCCTGTGGGGAAATAGGGACGGACACAGCCGCTCTCTAGTGGAGAGCGCCCTGTTCTCCCGCCTGAGCAGGCTTTTTATTGGGTTCATTTGCATAAGAATTCAGGTAAAGCTCATTACTCATTGCCAGGAAGTAAGGATCAAACAATAGATAACAAAGACTCTGAGGGCCTATTTTGAGTCAGGGTCAGATAGCTACAGAGCTGTAAAAATCTTTAAGGAACAAACTTACTTCTTCCTTGGACCCTTATCATTTCATTGGGAGCATTCTAAACAAAGCAGGTTTCACAGGATTTTACATATTCTTTCTTAGGCCTGATCGCCTGGGAACCTGCCCTTTTCCAGCACAGGGCTGCACCACTCTGTCATTGTTTCAGGCTTAAGTCAGGCAGGGGAAGTAAGGCAGCCAAGACATTAGGAGACTTCTTGCAGATAGAATGAGTATTCAGGCTTTGTCAAAGCCGAGGGGAGGGGCGGGGGTCTATCACCCCCTTTTGCTGTACCCCCCAAAGTCCTTTCTTGGGGGCCTCCCACGTGATTGTGCCTGTCTTAAGTCGTTCCCCCATTGGGGAATCTTACTCGTCATTAGCTAACCGACCAGGCATTGGGGGCCAGGCAGGGTGAAGTAAAAGGAGCAGAAGTGGTGCTCCTTCCAGTGAGATAAGCTTTTGTCTCCTTGGTGGCGTATGGTCCAAGGTCATTCCCTCAGCCTCAGCCTAGTCAAGGGTTACAGTTTCTGATACCAGGCAGGGCGGTTCCCAACATAAACACTTTCTATTTCAAGAAGAGCTGTGCTCTCCTTCTTGTTCTGGACACCCCACTTACAGCCAGCAAAAATGGCCTTGAACCACAGCCTTCTAGACGTATTGTTGTTATAGAAGGCCTATTCCCAGCAGGCCTCCATAGGCTCCATGAAAGAAAAAGTACTTTATATTTGAAACTGATAGTCGATTCATTTATTGAAAACCATTTAAATATATTTGGAGCTTGGCTTCCATCAAAGAAGCCATATGCATGAGACCACAGAAGCTGAGCAGGGCTGTTGGGGGCAGGACAGCATGGACATGACTCATTCACAGGTTCACCAAGGGTCAGAGCCAACCCAAGGGCATGTAAATAAAACATATTGGTAACAACTCAGGTATGTGGATCTGTTTTTCAACTATGAATTTTATGGCATCTAAATATAGATCAAGTATTTTTAATGAAAATATAGCATCTGAATTGAGATGTACTTTAAGCATAAAATACACCTTCTACTTTGTAGACTTAGTAAAAAAATATTAAATATCTATTAAGTGATTTTTACACATTAATTACATATTAAATAATGTTTTTAATATATTGGGTTAAATAAAATATATTTCTTTGATAGGCAGCCTCTAAGATAGTCCCCAGTGACCCTCACTTCTTGTGTAATCCCCTCCCTCTGAGTGTGAACTAGAGTTAGTGACTCATGTTCGGTGAACAGAATGTAATGAAGATTAATGGGATGTCAGCTCTTAGAGTGGTTTATAAAAAGACTGTGGCATCCATTTTGGATGCCACTCACTTGCTCTAAGGGAAGCCAGCTGCCATCCTATGAACTGCCCTATGACTAGCCAATAACCACCGAAGACTTAAGGGTACCAATAGTCATAAGAGTGAGCTTGGACACAGATCCCACCCCAATAGTGACATGAGTCCCAGCTGACATCTTGATTGCAGCCTTACCTTTTTAACCAGCAAACTAGAGAAGTCGAGTTCTGCATAAACCCTATGCTTCAGTTTCAGCTCCAGGTTACTAACATTGTAGCTCTGCTCTAAAACTCCCTCTGCACGTGCCATTACGTGCACGTAGGAGATATCCTCTTATAATGTACCAATGAAAATCCTCTGTTTGGATGGCTTTTCTTTCAAGAACATTTCTTGTTTTATGCATTGTAGTCCTTCCACTTTAAAATTGTTCAGTATCTTGTTTACATTTATAGTGAGCAGCACACATGTACAGTTCTTTTTGTTCAGTAAATAACTATGAGGATCTATCACACTCAAAATACTATGTATAGATGAAGTGGAGTAAATCCAAAGACAAGACACAGACTTCCCCCTCTAGCACTTACATTTTGGTAGAAAGAATAAAGAAGTAGCTAAGTAACTAATACAATGCACGAAATAAAGTACCCCAGGCTCCCTTGTGTCTTATGGCATAGTTTCCAATGTACATCACCTTAGCTGCCAGAACAGTTTTTTTGAGGCTGATAGCATGTATATAACTTTTTGTATTTTTGTTTAATACATTACCTTTTTTACAATATGCTCAATTATTTCTTAAAGAATGAATTTAACTATAGTTTTCATTAGGCTTATTCATTTTTTGTTGTATCCCTCACAAATCTTTCCTTTATACTACTTTTAGGAACTTAGTATCATGTAGAGTGAGGTCCAGGGACATAACAGACTTTTTTTTTAAAAAAAACTAGATATTCCAGGATAGGTTAGCATGAGTAGATAAAGCTTTTGCTGTGATTTAGTTGTCATGTACCCAGAAAGTCATAATGTGCTACCTTATGTCTTTTAAACAAATACCTATTCCAATAGAAGAAACAACAACACAATAAATCACATTTTATGAAAGTTGATAGGCTACTAGTTTGTATCCAACCCATTTACATCTAAGTGTTTCTAAGCAAAAATCTTACCTAAATGCACACATGCACACAGAGTGCTTTAGATAATAAATGCAAAGCCTTTAGATAGGCTTTGACATTTTTCTTGTGGATAAGTGTGGAAGGTAGTAGGGAGAAAACAAAAATTTCTAATTCATTAGATACATAGAGTACTATCTTCCAGTGACAACATTACGTTATTCCAGAAAGGCACAAGGTGACAAAAAAAAAAAGAATGTATTTGCAATCAGAAAGGAAAATATCTACATATATGTTACTCACCAAGGTTACTCAGAGAGTTCAAGATTGGAAAGAAGTCAGAGATCTTAGTTTGCATCCAAGTCTGTACTTATTAGTTATTAATCTCTCTGGAAAGATTTCTTTGATTGCAAAATTAGATAATATATGCTGTCTCACATGATTACTGAGAAGGTAAAACGGGTAAAGTATGTTCATTGTCTGGTTCAGTGGTTCTCAAACCTGGCTACACAGTGAACTCACCTGAGGAGTTTTAGGAAATGCTGAGGCCTAGGTCCAACTCCCTAAAATTCTGATTTAATTGGCTTGTGGGACTATTTTAAATCTTCCCCAAGTGACTCTGAAGTGCAGACAAATCTGAAAACCACTGGGCTAGCCTAGCATAGTGCCAGTTGCATATTAGGTATTAAATTTGAGTTAATGATACACCTTCATTAGAACTTTGTAAACTCTGAAACACTGCTTGGAAGTTGCTAGTTACGTCAAATTTTAGAAGTAGTCCAAAAGTTTAGTATAATATTTCCCAATCCAAATCCCCATTATATTTTCAGCTTCCTTTTATCAAAGGAGAAAATCCCTTATGAAAGAAAAACATAAATTTCCCTTGATATTTTCACTGAGTTATATTTTATACACAGAAAGACATAAATATGAATATATTTTTAAATGTATACTTTAGTGTAAATTTAGTGGTATATTTTAAAAGATATATATTTTAGTGTACATTTAGTGGTGATTACTCGGGGAGGAGGGTATAATGGGGACTAAATGGCAACAGAAAAAATATAATAAAGGTTATATGGTTTCAAAAAATTTTTAAATATAGAGTAGAAAAATATATCTGTAAATTTAAAATTAAGTATTAAATTTCTCATATCTGCCCCATAAATGTCACTATAATTTTAGCTTGTCTTATAGGCCATGTTTATTTTATGCACAGTTAAGAAAGTCAAATATCAACAAAAGGAAAGATCAAGGGAGCCTCCAGTAAAAACGGGAATATCAAAGGAGGAAATTAAAAAAAGAAAACAAATGACAAAGTTGAGAAAACAGACTTGAAAGCAAAATAAACAGTGAGTCACAAGACAGTCAACAACATTTATTGGGCGCCCACTGTGTGCTCAGTGCTACAGAAAGAAACTGGGCAGATGATTAAAGAAATATCTACCGTAGGAGGTTCTCAGAAACCAGTAACTTAAAAATGAGGTGAGTCCAACCAAACAATTTCAAAGATACCCTAAAAGGACACTACAAAAATATCTAAATGAATGGAATGCTTCTCTGCTCATCAAGAGCTGTGAAAGTATTTTACACAGGTAATCATCTCTAACTAATATTATTCTCCTAGGGACACTTTAGTACCTTAATAAATTCATAGAAATTACCAAATTCTCTCAAAAACAAATTGAAACTCTAAAACCATACCCCAGTGCTCACTTGCTCCATTTACTCTGTGCACAGCCTTCTGCCCAGTAAGCACTAAATGTCAGTGGCAATTGGGCTCAATATCATCTGCTGAAAGCTTCCTCTCACTTTTATTTGGTGCCTTGCAGGCAATGTATGTGGGAGAATCGGAGCAGTTTATGAAAATTACTCTGCAAAGGCAATAAAAATTGATTGACACTACAATTTAAAATTTGAAAAATGATTAACAAAAACATGGAGCGAGAACTTTCCAAAATTTCCTGGGCTTCTTCCTTTGTGACATAAAAATTAAGTATAACCCTAACTATAAAGGTTTCTCTCCACTTTTTCAAGAGGTTAAATGCTTATAAAAATTCAAAGACAAAGGTTACTAATTAAATTAAATTTAAGACAAAAATTCTACATGGATTGTTTTATCTTGTTATGTTCTCTGAAACAATAAAATAATGAATGTAAAGAAAGAAAATTTCACCCCTAATATAGTTTTAAAGATCTTAGTTGTAACCAAGCTGTTTGTGCAGACAACGAAATGTTTTCCAGTGCTAAAAAGAAGTGAGCTATCAAGCCATAAAAAACAAAAAGAGAAAACTTAAATGCATGTTACCAAGTTCAAGAAGCCAGTCTGAAAAGGCTACATATTATACAGGGTGAGGCAAAAGTAGGTTTAGAGTTTTGAGTACATAAAACACAGTTTATTCTTGTATTATTATTTATTAATTATTGAATTAGTTCCTACATGAACAACTGTAAACCTACTTTTGCCTAACCCTGTATTAGTCCAAATATGTAATGTATTGGAAAAGGGAAAAACTTTGGAGCCCATAAAAGGTCAGTGGGTCCAGGACTTGAGGTAGTGGGGGGAGGGAAGAACAGGTGGGGCACAGAGGACTTTTAGAGCAGTGAAAATACTCCATATGGTTCTATAGTGATTAATAGGTGTCCTTATACACTTGTCCAAATCTATAGAATATACAACAAAATGAGTGATCCCTACTACAAACCATATTGGTGATCACATCCGTGATTATGATGTGTCAGTGCAGGTTTATCAGGTGTGACAAATGTACCACTCTGGTGGGGGATGTTGATAATGGTGGAGGCTATGCATGTGTGGGGGCAGGGAATTAATGAAAAATCTCTGTATCTTCTGCTTAATTTTGCTGTGAACCTGGAACTGCTATTAAAAATTAAGTTTTTTAAAAAAAATGTTCTTAATTGAAATGTTCTTCCTTTTTTTAAAAAAAAGCATAGTAAATTAAATGCCCTGGCTGGTGTGGCTTAGTGGATTGAGCACTGGCCTGTGAACTGAAAGGTCACTGGTTGGATTCCCAGTCAGGGCACAAGCCTGGGTTGCAGGCCAGGTCCCTGGTTGGGGACGTGTGAGAGGCAACCAATCAAAGTTCCTCTTGCACATTGTTTCTCTCCCTCTTTTCTCCCCTTCCCCATCTCTCTATAAATAAATAAACAAACAAACAAACAAATAAATAAAATCTTTAAAATATTTAAAAAGCATATTAGGTTAAAAACTAAAAATCATTAAATGCGGGTATTATAATTATTGAAATATATGCAGCGAAGAAAGCACACCATAAAGTGAAAGCAAAAGCTGCTTTTAAGTCATGATCTTAATGATCTACTCTCAGATATGTACTTTAGGTAAATATTAAACAGCATTTAGTCACTAATCTCTGTAAAAGTTCTAAATCTGTGTTGGGAGTGGTGTGTGTTGGAGTAAATGATATTTAAGCATAACATTCACTGCACACTGATAAAGTCCTTCAAATTAATTTTCCAAACTATTTTTCCTAGCTATAGATCTTGTCAAATATTGGTCTAAAAGAACTACTTAGAAATAGTGTCTTTGAGTTTAGAAAAATTAAAACCTAAAGTTGATCTAAAGGTAAAACATAGATTTATAAAATGTTCAGATCAAAACAGGTGAAAATCTTTGGGGCCAAGATTTATCAGACAATAGATTCTTAGATATGGCCCCAGAGACACAATCTACAAAAGATTTTTTTTTTAAATATTGAAAAACTGGACTTCATCAAAAATTTAAAACTTTTGCTTGTGAAAAGACCTTGCTAAGAGAATGAAAAGACAAGCCACAAACTGGGAGAAAATATTTTCAAGTCACATATCCAACAAAGACTTAAATCCAGAATACACAGAGAGCCCTGTAAGCAGTAAGAAAAAAAAGAATCCAATTATAAAATGGGTAAAAGATTTAAATCTTTACTGAAGAGGATATAAGAATGGAGAATAGGCACATGAAACGATGTTCAAAATCACCACCCATTAGGGAAATGTAAATTAAGGCTACAATGAGAAGCCACTATATACCCAAATCAAAAACTACTGATAATATGAAAGGCAGACAAGCATGTAGAGAAACTGGGTGGCATGTGAAGACTGTGTAATGAGAATGAAAAATGGTACAGTCGCTGTAAGAAACAGTTTGGCAGTGTATCATAAAGTTAAACATTCACGTACCATATGACCCAGCAATCTATTCATGGGTAGTTACACGAGAGTAATGGGTACTTCAAACAAAACTGATGCATACATGTACTCTTCATAAAGACCCCAAGTGAAACCACCCAAATGTGCTCCAGTGAAGAATGAATAAACTTGTGGGGCATCCACACAGTGGAGTATTACTCAGAAATAAAAAGCAATGATGTCTCGATACACTCATCAGCTTGGATGATCTCTAGGGCATTACACTAAGTGAAGACAAAGCCAGTCTCAAAGGAGTATGCACTGCATGGTTCTATTTATGTAAGTAACCCAAAGTGACAAACTTGTGGTATGGAAAACAGATCATTGGCTGCCAGGGTTGAAGGTGGGGTGTGACTAGTAAGGGGTTCCTTTGTGGTGATGCAACTGTTTTCTATTCTGACTGTGGTGCTGTCACACAAATCTGCACATGTAGTAAACTTTCATGGAATTCTAAATCTACATAAATAAATAGTAACAATAATAAAGAATGTATGTAAAACCTGATAAAGTCTGCAAAGGTCAAAGCTAACAACATTAAATCCTCCTAACCCCCTCCCTTCTGACAACTGTCAGTCTGTTTCATGTTCCATGCCTCTGTTTCTCACCTATAAGTGAGATAATATGGTATTTGTCTTTCTTTGACTGGTTTGATGGGTATCAGAATTCCCTATGGAACTTGTCTCTAATGCAGATTTGCCTGGGTGCCCCTATATTGGACCTATTTAAGTAGAATCTTCATGTGGGGTCCAGATGATATATTTTGGTAATCCAGCACATTACAATTTGAGAACCACTAGACTAAAATAAAGGCAAAGGTGTTAGAAAGAAATGATGATGATTGCCATTAATATGCATTGTTCTATTTAATGGCTAATTACTAAAGAAGTCCTACCTACACAAAACCTCATTCACAGACTATATAACTGAGTAAAGAGGCCCTGATTTATAAACACAGTGAAAGACATGCAAATAAAATCAATTTTTGAATGAGTTAAAAATGCAAATACTATTATTCATAACATAAATGATACATTAACCCAGAAGTAAAAATACTAATGCAAGAAAAATCTTATACTATTAAAACAAAGGCTTGGAGGGAAAACATATTCTCAATGAAAAACAAGGGTCACATTTTAAAATGTATACGAAAGGTCCTTTCCTGTGCTTCAATGTAAAATAATCATTGCTAGCAAATCACACACATACACTAGCATGGAGGCTTTTCATTTAAAGATTTCTTTGTTGGGAAAAAATAAACATTCAAAAGATCAATCTTGATATGACTCCATATACAACACAATAAGAGCTAAAAAACCCAAGAGGTCTACCAAGACTTCCTTCAATTATTCCCTCTTCAGAGGCTGTTTACGGGAAAGCTTAGAGTAGCACACTTTAACCCTCAGGCCCAATCTACATTGGGTGTCTCTGCAAAAAGGGCCTATGATGCCTTTTTCCTTAGAGAGAGAGAGAGGAATGACTCACAGTTCCCACTGTCTCCCATCCATCTCAACACTAGAAGAAATGTAGGAATGCAGCAGAATAAATCAAGTCTTAGAATATCGTTTCTGAAGGGTTGCTAATTCATCCTAAACAATTGCTACAAGCTCTGAATGTTAGTTCACCTGCTCTCAGTTCTGTTCTTTAGGGTGAAAAATTAGCCATTTTCTGATCATGCCCAAATAGCTCAGCTGTTTAAGATAGCTTCAAGGGACTCCCTGGTCCTAGGCTTATTCTTTTCCTATAGGGCTACGTAACCCGGCCATGCTCCTTGGCCACAGGTGACAATGCCACCTACCAAGCTGGCAAAAAATGAGCATTGTTGGGTGAAATAAAAGCCCAATGAACATTTGTGTTGGAAGAAGAACAAGTACTTTCAATGTGAGGTTAGCCTGTAGTACTATCTCCTCTACCCTGGATGAAACACAAGCCAATAAACAGTGTCCTGAGGGAACCAGAAGGGGCCGTAGAGATCTAGGGAAAGGGTATTATTACATTAGAAGACAGTCAACTTTTGTTCAATCCAACACATACTAAGTCTCAACGGTCTCATTTAATTAATATGCTGAATGCACTATTTATTATATGAGAACAGACCAGCTAGCTTGGTAAAAGTATGTGACCACTTTAAACTGTCTATATTTATGGAAATGGTTAACGTAGGAGTCAGCTATCCGTGCTCTGCAGGTCAAATTCAGCCTGTCACTCATTTGAAAAATAAAGTTCTATTGGAATGCTGGAATACTCGCTTGTTTACATATTATCCGTGGATGCTTTCATGAAGCAACAGCAGAGCTAAGTGAGACTACAGGGCCCATAAAGTCTAAAATATTTACTATCGGACCCTTACAGGAACAGCTTCCTCAGTACTGGCATAAAAGGTCACATGTCTGATGACAAAGCAATTACCATTTTAAAATTGTCACTATTACAAAGGTATACACTTTCTACCTATCAGATTTGGGGGAAAAAAATATCAAAGTTTGACAACATACTCTATTGATGAGAAAGGGAAAACAGGTACTCTCCTGCATTGCTGGCGGGAGGCTATAAGGGAGAAATTTTCCCTATGGAGAAAAATGTGCCAATACCTAACAAAATATGCTTTTACCCTAGTAGTAACACTACCACTAGAAAGCTACACCCAAAACACTGGCTAAAACTATTAAATGAGTTCTAGACAAGGTTATTCTTGTAGCATTATTTTAATAGCAAAACAATAACTAAACCACAGTGTGAATCAGATCACATGTCAGAATGACACTAATAATTATCTCAGTAGAAAAATAATCTAAGTAGTATTAAGATATAAATACATATTACAGTTCTCCAAAATCAATCATTTTTTTCCTGTAGAAATAACCCCTTTTATCTGGAGAATAAGTAATCTGACACTGTCCTATTTCTATTAGATACATGCTTTTATTACTATTATTAATCTCATAGTATACATAAAATAATTTAATAAAAAGTTTTTAAAATCTATCAGAGAATCTTATTTGTGCCACCAGCACTGAAAAGTCACAATAAAATTTAAAACCAACCAAAGCATCGCAGATTCAATTCCCCATCAGGGCACATGCTTGGGTTGCAGGCCACAGCCCCCAGCAACCGCACATTGATGTTTCTCTCTCTCTTTCTTCCTCCCTTCCCTCTTTAAAAATAAAAAATAAAATCTTTAGAAAAATATTTTAAAAAAATTAAAAACCAAATAATATTTATTGACAAAGAATATTGACAAAGAGATAAAGATCTCTGTGGAAGAGTGGGCCTTCCTGTTTCCTCAACTTTTTATAAGTGTTTATTTACTGCAAGCACACGGTGGCAGACAAGCAAAGAAATTCCTGTTTATTCACAATATATTTTTCATATAGCAACAATAATATTCAAATGGCTTACAGTAAATGTTCACAATTCAGACTAGCGATTAGTTTTGATTAGTGAATGGAAACTCACAAGTCCAAGCACTTTAACTCTGGTTTAGTGCTGTATCCTGAAGGATCTAGAACATTTTTTTTTGGCATAAAGAAGACCCTTAATAAAATGTTGTTAATAAATTTTCTCTCAGACAGAGAGAGGTGCTGAGATGATTTTTTTCAATTAAAAACAAAAATCCTTTTCATTTCTTAAGAGCACTCTGGGATAGGGAATTGATAAATGTGGTGTGAAATGACAGTTTCTTTTTACCATTTGACGCTGATTCTCAGAAAACAAGAACTAGCAAGTAATAAATTATTTTCAGTCATTTAAAAATTTAGTTGTCTTCAAGCAATGTGAAAAAAAAAAAAACCCAGCCATTAAGTTTCCTGACATCTATATCTCATTAAAAGAGTTTTTCTCTTCCTCCTCAATCTAGCATTTATCTTTTAACAATATTTGTTCACATTGTTAGTTTGACAACTCTGCCAAGAGAATATATTTTATATATATTCTCCCCAATCATCAGCAAATAAGAATGTATTTTATATTCCTGTTTGTGAAAAAGGTCAAATGATTGATTAAATAAAATGAGTTCACTTAATAGAGTAATTGTAGAGTTCAAGGTGATGATATGTGGGGCAGAACACTGAACCAGGAGGTGAAGAAACATGAGTTTTCCCCCACACACTGCCACACAACAAGCATTTAAAACATCTATACTGGCTTTGGGTAGAGCAACAAATACAATATTTTCTGCACTTAAAAAAATTAATACTTATTATAATACAATTTTACTCAACTACACATAAAAAGTCCCACAATGTACACTATTCTGCCTTTATGTTTAGTTTGACCAATCAATGAACACCGATGAAGCACCCATAATAACATCAATAGCATAATTTATTAAAAGCTACAATGGGCAGGAAGCTATATATGCCTTACAGTTATTTCTTAAACAACCTGTGTGAATTGCTGCTATCTGTATATCATAGGATAAGGAACAAATTCCCACGAGGATAATTAGCTTGTCTTCAGTCACAGGGAGTGAACTACAGGTCTAGGTTCTAAACCCAGGGTAGTTTATTTCCAAGTTCATTTCCTTTCCCCACAGTGAATTTCCAGCACTGATGAAACAACAAACCAAGATCTTAAAATTCAATTGGAGAAACAGATTGATACAAGTTGCTATTATTTTCTCTGAAACAACAGATAAAATACTGACTCACCACACACACAAAAAGAAAAGCAGTAGATATGTTTGTTAAAGACTAATTCATCAGGATCATGCTTTCAGAATCTATTAAACTACTGTTAGTCTTTTCAAAGAAAATCACCCACATTCTAAGAAGTAAATTATGTGTCAGCTGCCTGGTTTAGGTAACCTAAAATATTATTCCCAGCTCTCCCAACTATCTTTTTTTTTCCAGTTCCATAGAAAGGTAGCTAATTTAGTGTACAAATACTGTAAAATCCCTTGCAATTCTTCCTCTCAAGAAACTCCAGAAGGAAATGACAAAGACATTTACAGTAGTCTCATTTATGCAAACTTTCCCTGAGGAAATAGGTGGACCTAGAAACAAAGGCATACATAACATGCCAAGCACCTGCTGTCAATACAGCACAAAGTCTTAGCAAAGATTTTCTTCAAAAATAGCTCTTAGAATATCAAAGCCATTAAAACAACTTTTTCAGCACAAAAATTTTAGTATAATAGGTGTGGTCCTGTTGTGAATGCCAAGAAAAAAGAGCTAAAATAATAATGGACACATTCACTTTTTGATCCTAAAATGAAAACCAATCAGATATATTTATTGCAATGGTCTCTCAAAAAGATCATTACATTCTCCTCTTGTCCCCATATTCTACTTCTGTCATAAACAGCACTCATATGTTATTCTCACTTTAATGTCTTAATCTCCTTCCAACACTTTTCTTAAGGAAAACTAAAAGGGTAAACAAATAAAAACTAGAAAAAAGAATGTTATTTATATTTTATCTCAAAAGCAAAACTATTCCTTTATTTTAACCATTTCTCTTTGATGGACTATTACTTATTTTTATGAATTTGACAAGATACAAGTTCATTTCAAGTTATGACAACTCATTGTGACCAACAACCTAACCTTTTCCAACTCACTGTAAAAATTCAAAAATCATCTTTATGTGACTCCTTTCCTAAGAGCAATTTTCAAAAACCCTAAATGTAACCAGTCTTCAATTTAATACTACATCCATTTATTTTTGTTGGGTAAGCAAGTTTTTCATTGTTTTCTGGAGACTCTTTTTTTGGGAAAACAACAACAACAACAACTTAGGTACATTTATACAAAAAGTAAAAACCTTTAGCAATCAAGTTACCCAAACAATCACTGATTAGAATTATCAGTGGATTTTCTGCACAAATTAAGAGTTCTCTGACATAATTGACAAGAGACTGAAGTTTAAAAAAAAGAGGAGGGGTTGGAGACAGTATTGGCCACAGCACTGTGGGAGGTTGAGACAATTGAGTTTAGAAAGAATGAGTTTCTAGTTGTACATCTCCATATATATGGTTTATGAACTAACCACTATATCCGTCTTTGTATGAATAGTTGTTTCCTTTGACAATGTTAAAGAGTGATAGAAAGGTCTCCAAACCCTCCTTTTAAAGTCATAGCTATACAACTCCAAGATTCTGTAAAAAACACACTCATCCACATACATTTAATTCTAAAGATTAATGCATAAGCATTCCAAACATGAGAATGGAACATAATTATTCTCTTGAGTGTATAATGTGTTTGTGTTAAATAATTCTATTACTCACCTTCATTTTTTCCTTATTCCATCTGGTTCAGTAATTTGCTTTCTGAAGAACATATGCTTAGTGAGAATAAACACAGCACTCCAGAGGTACATTCTCCTCTTTCTTATTAATGACATCATTAAATCTGCCTATTTATAGTCTCAAATACCTGACCCCATGACCTAAATGGATAAATGGATTTGTTTACTTTCTAATCCTCATTGTGTGCTTATTTAGCAACAATTAACCAGAGGCAAATAATAACCTGATACATCTTTTTGATCAATGAAATAAAACATGGTGAAATTGCATTTTCTGCTGTTATAATTTATGTGTAAATTCAGTGTCGCAAGGCTTATTCATGAGTGAAATTTGAAATACATCTCATGTATTTATTTTTCCAGAAAAACTAAATTTGAATTATGCAAATCAGATTTCTGCAAGACATTCAGAAACACTGCCCCTCTTTAAAAAAATGTTAACAACTCTGATTTTATTGAAATAATTATTTTCTAAGTTTTAGATGTATTTTATAATGGCAAGCTGATTTATAATTTGAAAACTGAGAATCTTTCCTAGGTACAAACAATTACTACTTCTCTACTCTCTAAGGTTTTTATAATTTTATTCTAAAAAGACTTCTTTAAATATGATGCAGTAATGTTATAAAGAAATATTTGAATGCACTATTGGTGGGAAGGTAAACTGATACATCAACTATAGAAAACAAAATGGAGGTTCCTCAAAAAATTAAAAATAGAACTACCATATGATCCAGCAGTCGCAATTCCAGTTATATATCCAAAGGAAATAAAAAGAGGATATCAAAGAGATATCTACATGTTCACTGCAGCATTACTCACAGTTTGCAATATATGGAAACAACCTGTGCCCAACAATGAATGAATGAATAATGAATAAATGACAAAGATGTGTTATATCTGAATAGTATTCCTATTAGTATTGTATTAGTATTCAAGTTGATGTAAGACTATGGAATATATATGGCTCATATATGTACATATACACACACACAATGGAACATTATTTGGCCTTAAGAGGAAAATACTTAAATGTGCTCACCATTCAAAAATTGTAATTATGTGATGTGATACATGTGTTAGCTAAAACTATGGTAACAGTTATTTTGTAATATAGAAGTGTACCAAATTAACATGTTTTATACCTTAAACTTAAGAAATGTTATATGTCAATTACATCTCAATAAAGCTAAAGAAAAATACTTTCCACTATAAGACAATTTAGCTCACATTTTTTCCTTCACTTTATCATTTCTTTTAAATCCCCAAGCCTCTCATGTGTTTCAATTAAAGGGGGCATTTTGATTATCCCCCCCTTTACTGTACCCCAAAATTTTAGCATACACTAAAAGACTCATTTTCACATGTCATTTAAGATTATATAATGCCAGGCCTATATGTATCAGGTAAGGTTAGTGTGGTTTAAGTCGTAGCACGCACAGTTTTCAAAAGACGTATGGTACTATAAGCAAAATGATGAGTCAGGTTATGTTCTTTGGTTAGTTAGGTAAGCAAAGTCGAATGTAATCAAGTACCAGCCAAACCAGAGTTTCAACTAGCAACCTTCTATTCATGATTCATGCTGACAGAGTTAATACAACAGCATGACACTCAGGGTCCTCTCTAGAGTAATGCGTTAAGAGCTGTTTTTGTTGTTGTTTGTTTTTTTTTTTAAATTCAGGTAAATCTGACGAAATGCTATTTTTACTCACAACCTAAAGGGGTGTTAACATAGAGAGGGTCTGTGCTAGCATGGCCTGGGAGAAGAGCACCAATCTAGGGACAAAAATGCTTAATTCTAATTTGAATTTCCCTGTCAAGTAACTTAATACCTCTGAATCTCTGTTTACTTATTTCTGATATTGAGTAGATATTGTGCTTTACAGGGTTCTTATATTAAACAAGATAATGATTAGTACTCAGTAATAGTGAAAGCCCTTGATAAGTATAAAGATCAGATTTTTTATTAAAATGTTCATGATTATCTGAAACTTCTCCAAATCTTAAAGCACATCAAACCAGAATAAAAAGCAGTAATTAATTTTAGATATACAAAAAGTTGAATAGATTAAGTATTATTTAATTTTTTTTTTCTCTCACAAGCATAAGTAACATCATTGTACATAGATTTATTGTGTCAAGGAAAATAAATTATATAATTTTCACCAAAACATCAATTTACAAAATGGTATGTTCCTCAGCTTTTCTACAACAATTCTGACTGAAAGAGTTCTCAAACGTATTAAAATGTTTAAGAGTATTATAATTCATAAGAAAATATTAGACTACTTTTAAAAGGTAATTAGAAAAGGTTAAATTTAAGATGGCAAAATCATATATACTTACAATTGTTGCAGAGAATCTCTCTAAAATGGTACCATTCCATTGGCTATTTACTCTTAGAGATGCTAAACCAACAGCCCTGTTCTGTTACTAACTCTACTGCTCATTACATGTGAAGTGCCAGGCACTTCTTACCTCTAGCAAATACGTAAAAGAAGGAGTTCACCGGTCTTACAAAATCATTCCGGGAGTGATCATGTAACACTTTCACTGGTCCTTTTTCTGAAGAGGATATGTTTTTAAAATGTAGTTCCTTATCAAGAAATTAAAATATTAGGGAATTCAATGTTTTTATCTCCTTTATAATGTTTTAAATGCTTGCAGATTCTCAACATAAATTATTTTTTTAAAATTTAAACAATGTACCACTAGATAATTTAATCATTAGACATTATTGTTAAGAAAAAATCTTTAAAATATAAAAAAGTCTTAAAAATATTTGAGGATGATAGTTTGAAGAAAGCTAGGTATATAGAAATAAAATTCAGAAAGGAAGATCAGGCATTTAATTTTGTAAGAAGCAAAAAAAAACAGGTAAATTCCCTGTGGATGCTCTAGTACTTCTCTTTACAAGTGTCTCTAGTTTTCATCTGTACTTCCTTACCTCATACTCCTTACCTTTAACTGCTCACAAGTCCACTCCTGTCTGGATGCCAACCCCTAACCCTGCTGAGACTGTCCTATATTTTTATGATCATCAGTGATCCTCATGTTCCTTGGATATTGAAAAACAGACCTCTGTTATCTTACATCATTTCTTTTTATATATATTTATTTATTTATTTATTTTTAGTGAGTAGGAAAAGGAGAAAGAGAGGTACAGGAACATCAATGTGTGACAGATACATTGATTAGTTGCCTCTCTTACACCCCCAACAGGGGGCCTGGCCAGGAATTGAACCAGTGACCTTTCGGTTGGCAGGCCAGCACTTAATCCACTGAGCCATACCAGCCTGGGCTCTCACTTCATTTCTTAGCAGTACTCTAGACATCTGATATTGCCAATTTTGAAATCTTCTCTTGGAAACAGACTCCTACATGCAACACATTTTAGTTTGCCAAGAGTCCCCATTTGCCTCTGTTCTCCTTGCTTTAATACTTAAAATCCAAATCCTAGCAGACCCCCTTTTTACACTCAAAGGTGTCCCAGGTTGCATAATCAAGTATTGGGTTGGCCAAAAAGGTCATTCTTTTTTTTTTTTATAAGATGGCTCAAGCAGCACTAGTTGTCTTTAACTTCATTTGAAACAATTTTACTAGATTATGCTGTCATATTAGCATGCATTTAAAAAAAAAAAAAAACCAGAACTGGTGAATTTCTGTGTAGTTGTTCCATTTTTAAAGCAAACTGTGCCCTGGCGGTGTGGCTCAGTGGACTGAGTGCTGGCCTGGGAACCAAAGGGTCACTGGTTCAATTCCCAGTCAGGGTACATGCTTGGGTTGCGGGCCAGGTCTCCAGGTTGGGGGTGTAGGAGAGGCAACCAATTGATGTATCTCTTGCACATCACTGTTTCTCTCTCTTTCTCCCTCCTTTTCCTGCTAAAAAATAAATAAATAAATAAATAAAATCTTTTTTTTTAAATTACAGCAAATTTGACAGGTGATGAAAAGGGAATACTTTATAATAATGTAGAACAGAAGAGATCATGAGGCAAGCAAAATGAAGCACCACCAAGTACACCAAAGGTCTGTCTTCATCCAAAGAAGGTGATGTGTATATGGTGGGATTGGAGGGGAATCCTCTATTATGAGCTCCTTCCCGAAAACCAACTGATTAATTCCAACAAGTACTGCTCCTCCCAATTACACCAACTGAAAGCAGCATTCAGCGAAAAGTATTCAGAATTAGTCAACAGAATACGCATAATCTTCTATCAGGGTAATACCAGACTACATGTTTCTTTGATCACCAGGCAAAAACTGTTACAACTTGGCTGGGAAGTTCGAATTCATCCGCCATAATCACAAGACATTGACTCTTATTTATTTCGGTCTTTACAAAATATTCTTTACAGAAAAAAATTCAGTTCCCCGGAGAACTGCAAAAGGCACCTGGAACAGTTCTTTGCTCAAAAAGATAAAATGTTTTAGGAAGATGGAATTATGAAGTTGTCTGAAAGGTGGCAGAAAGTAGTGGAACTAAACGGAATGCGTTGCTCAATAAAGTTATTGGTAAAAGTGAAAAATGTGTCTTTTATTTTTACTTAAAACCAGATGAACTTTTTGGCTAACCCAATACATGGTCACTCAACCTGGGGTATTAGTGCCCCCTTTTTTTTTACATCTCCTCTTGGCTATTAGGCATCTCAAACTTGACAATGACAAAAGTGAGATCTTTACCCCTCCTCCCTTAGTCCTCCCCATCTCAAAAAACAGCCCCTTGAAGCCAAAAATCTTAAAATTAGCCTTGATTTCTTTCCTTTACTGCCCACACTTGGTCCAAAATAGATGCTGTATCCATAAACTTCATCTCTGCTACACCCATCCCAGATCACCCACATCCCCTCTTACATGCACCACAGTACAATCTCCCTGCCTCTGCTCCCATGCTGCAACCCAATCTCTTCCAAAAACTTTCACGGTGATTATTTTCAAATATAAACTCTACCAACTCATTCCCCTTTTCAAATCCTCCAAAAGCTTCCCATGGCTCTAGGACTGAATTTCAAAAGCCTCATCCTGGTGAATAAAACCTGAGCAACTTAGCCCTGTGCCTCACTCCCCTTTCATTAGCCCAATGTGCTACAACAACACTGATTTCTCATAGGCCAATTATCCATAAGCCCTCCCAGTCTTCAAGGGCTTTGTCTTTGCTCATCCCCACACCTGGAATTCTTTGATCTCAGTTTGAATGTCACCTTCTCATAAAGGCTTTCAAGGATCTCTACATATACAGCCTACGCGAGACTCCAGATTGAAAGTCACACAGAGACTGGAAATAAATAAATGGAAAAGATATTTCATGTAAATGGAAATTAGAAAACCAGAGAAGCTGGGATAGCAATACTTATATCAAAGATTTTAAAACAAAGGCTTTATAACAAGAGACAAAGAAGGATCCAGCAATTGTTTTCTTCAGATAAGTCCCCAGAAGTGGAACAATTCAAAAAGCTACATGCACCTTTCTGTTTACTGCAGCATTATTTACACTAGCCAAGTTATTGAAGCAACCCAGGCATTCATTACTAGATGAATGGATAAAGAAGTGGATGTGTGTGTATGTGTGTGCGCACATGCACACAACGCACTGGGACGTTACACAGCCAGAAAAGAAATGGATATTGCCATTTGCAACAACACGCATTGACCTAGAGGGTAATATGCTAAGTGAAATTAAGTCAGAGAAAGACAAATACTGTATAACTTCACTTAGGGGTGGAATCTTAAAAACTGAAATGAACAAACAGGACAAATTGACCCATAGATATAGAAACACTGGTAATTGCCAGAGGGTTGGGTAGTGGGGGTATGGGCAAAAAGGCTAAGGAGATTAGGAGGTACAAACTTGAAAATAAGTCATGGGGATGTAAAGTACAACATAGGGAATATTAATATCAATATCATAATAACTTCACATGGTGACAGACAGAAAGTGGACTTTTTTTGGTGATCACTTTTAAAGTATATAAATCTTAAATCTCACCATGTTCTACACCTGAAACTAATACAATATTGTAGTATGTCAACTGTACTTTAATTCAGAAGAGATTTACATTTCAGAATAAAAATTAGACATAAAAAAAAAGACTTACAGGGATCCTGTCTCAAGTATCAAAGGAGTTATCATCACATCACCCCATTTTAATTCTCTGCAAAGCATTTAGCACTGTTATTTTTCTTTTATTTATTTTGTTTTCCTAGCTCCCAAAACCCTGCCCCTTCTCAGAATCGAAATTCTCCGAAGAGATACCTCACCAATCTTTTCATGGCAGGATCCTCCCACCCTCCCACAGGCACTCAGGCCCAGGCAGGGCTGTCTGTCCCAGTAGGAGGGTCTACAGTGAGGCCCTCTACCGGCAAAGTCCTTCAGACACTACAGCAGAGACCACGAAGGCTAGGGTTCACTCACCAGCCTCCACTAATTCAGTGTAGAAGGACAGATTTAGACAGAGCTCCACTAGCATCTGTGTAGATATGAAGTTGAAGGAAGTGGAGGAGACTGTAAGAAGGAAAGAGGGGTTAGGTCTCCATCTGTGGGAACGTTCTTATGTTGCACATAAGCCTGGGAATAAAGTGTGCTTCATGCACTTGTTATATTTTAAAAGATAAAATATGATAATGGCTACTTCTGCAGTTTCGATAAATAATTACAGCATCACTCTCCTATCCTACAGTCCAAGCAAAGCATTACATTTGCTAAATGTGAGGCAGTCTAGAAAGATACACACTGACTACCTGGACTGATTCTCAGCTTAGGCACTGACTGGCTGGCTGATTGATCTAGGGCAAGGTCCTTACCCTCACTCCATCTCAGATCCTCCTCTCTAAAATGAGGTAGTGATAACAGACACTGGAGAGTTTACTGTGAAAATTTAACATGTTAATATAGAAAAAGTCGTCAGCACAGTGCCTGCTGCCAAGAAAGAGCTAAATTGGTTTGATGTCCTAATGTCCTAAAAGAGAACATAAGCAGGTCTTTGTAGTAAACCATTTTGAAAGTGAAATTAATTCTAGGTAATCCCCCTTTTAAAAAAAAGATAAATGAGTTTAAAATTTTAAAGTTATTAGTCAGTTTAAATTTAAAAATACACACGTATTTTTTAGGGTTCTGAGTGATTCACATGGAAAAGTTTTGAGATTATTCATGAGGTCTTTCCCTAGTGTGGCTTCCTCTTAGAAAAAATAATGAATACTTAAACCTTAATTGAAAACCTAAATATTGCTTGGCTTCCATTATATAAAGACTTAGACATTATCACCACAAAGCATGGACGGGAACCACAACACTCCTTTCTCTTTAGCAACTGCTCCACACTTGTGCACTTTCAGCTTTGTGCCTTATTTAGAAACCAAATGATGTTTGCCCTGGGTGGTAAACCAGAGCCACCAGTGTCTCTGCTGGGCAAGGTGGAAATCCAAAAGGCGAAGGAAGCAACAGACACAGTGAAGATGCTGTGTTTTCATGAAGACATGTTTCCGCCCTGTGAGGTCTTTGGGCAAGGAGTAAATATAATTCTCAGTCAATAATTTGCTCTTCCACTTAGTCAAACTCTAGAACACACACCCTTTAAGAATACCTTGCTTGTAGTGTGCTTATTTTCCCCTGGGCGTTTCCTTCATCTTGGGAATTTTAAATACACACACACCCCTCCAGAAATTCACCAGCAGTGAGTAGTGTTTTCCCCTGTAATATTCTGAATTTCACAACGTTGCATTTTAATTAGTAAAGTGATTTTCACCACTTTAAAATCAAAAGCACAAAAATAAAATTCAACACCATATACTTAGATCACAATGAATACCATGTAGAGAATATATTTATATTCTTTGCATTGATTTATTAGACAATTTTATTCAAAAAGACTTTTATTTTTTAGGTGCCTGATATCCATATGGCAAAAATAACACAATAATGGTCAGTGTCAAAAAAAAAAAACCTACATCAATACTTATGGAGAGAGAATAAATTTTGTAAAATGTCACTAAAAATAAAACTGCTACCAACAATTTATAGAAACGTTAGCCTAATATTTAATTTTTAGTTAAAATAATGCTTTGGCATCATTATGGTCCTAAGCAGAAGCTAAGGTTCATTCACTTTTCAGATCAGGCTCTTTTTAAAGTGCTGCTTGGGCACTGTTTCATTCTTTCTTACAACAACCCACAAACAGACACTCTGCTTATCTGCAAGATACATAAGGACAACAACTACTTGGAGGGTCAGCCAATGACATAGTATACATGGGGGGCAGGATTTTAACCTAGCAGGCTGATTCAAGACCTGTACTCTTATCACTAAATTTAAAGTCAAATTTAATCCCAAATATGCTCCAAATTAAATCTTCCAGCCTGATTTTGTTTCAAAGGCTTTTCCTGTGAAAGAGCTTATCTGTATGTACTGTGTACTCAATACTTTCAGTACAGAGTACATATGGAAGGGAAAAAAAGGGAACTACACGCACCAAGAAAACCAAAAACAAAAAAAGAAAATAGGCCTACTTTCAACAGACATCAAGGTATTCAAACATCACTTCTGCTTTTTAGAGAGAATGTAAGAATATTTTCCTAAACAAATTTTTAAATGTTTATTTGTTTGTTTGTTTTTTTAGAGAGAAGGAAAGGGGGAGAGAAAGAGAGGGAGAGAAAGAGAGGGAGAGAAACATTGATTGGTTGCCTCTGGTGCCCTGACAGGGGACCTGGACCCCAGCACAGGCATGTGCCCCGACCAGGAATGGAACCAGTAACTTTTCATGGGCAGACACAACCAACTGATCCATGCGAGAGAGACATCAATTGGTTGTCTCTCACATGTCCCCAACTGGGGACCCAGGCATGTGCCCTGACTGGGAACTGAGCCAGCAACTTTTTGGTCCCCAGGCCAGCACTCAATCCACTGAGCCACACCAGCCAGGGTGCATTATGTTTTTAATGGTGTTTTTTTGTTGTTGTTATTAGACTCAGAGATGATTATCCAGTAGAAAAAAAATGAATGTTTTATCCATCTAGTTTAGGACATTTTTTATTTAGACAATACTTTGAGATTTCCACAGATGACAAAGGTGTGAATAAACCTGGTGGCCAGTGTCATTATAACAGCATTATGAAAGCTTAAGTATTAGGAAATCTTAAGAAAATATGTGACCTTTATTATACTATTACTACTTATTTTTAATTTTGTGAGTTCTGTTTACTCCATTAATAAAATTACTAAGTTTTAATATTATACACATTTTTTAAAGTAGAGCTACTCATCCCTAAATAAACTCTCTATGTTGGTTAATGTATCTTAAAAAATTACTCACCTGACCAAAAAATGTCTAAAATACAATAGAAAAGTATTATACCACTATGTAAACTGAACAATAAAAATCAAAACAGTGTATTTCCATTATTTTGCAAATTATGACATCAAAGTATTTACCTCAAAAAACAAACAGAAAGCAGATTAATGGGTTGCCAGGAGCTTGGTGGGGGTGGGGGGTATGGAATGAAGAAAATGTTCTAGAACTGAATAATTTTGATGATTGCAAAACACTGTACATGTATTAAGTGCTACTGTACTATACACATTAAAATGGTTAAAATGGTAAATTTTGTTATGTGTATTTTACTACAATTTAAACAAAACAGGATATTTTAAGGTTGCTGTTAATATAATAGTAGATTTTTGATGAAAAATTTATACTTCATAATAACAATTAGGATATAAAAGTAACATGTCTATTAATATATCAATTATTAAATAATATTTAACAAAAGTTTAAAGTGTTAGCATGTTTAAAATATATTAAAAATCCATTGCACCCTGGCCAAGAGGCTCAGTTGGTTGGAGCATCATCCATACACCAAAAGGTTGCAGGTTCGAATCCTGTAGGAGTACGTATGTGAAGCAACTGATGTTTCTCTCTCACATAGATATTTCTTTTTTTCTCTTTCTTCCTTCCTCTCTCTCTCCATAAAGCAATGAACATATCCTTGGGTGAGGATTAAAAAAAAATCCATTGCAAGTACAGTTTTATCACCTAAAAAATTATAGCTTTCCAAAAGAAAGATATATTTAAAACAAAATGGTTATGTTTAAAATGTCATTAATAGTTGAGTAGATTGTCTAGCTTTCTAACATTGTTTCTTTTATTAAGTAAAGGAAAGATTAAGCCTTTAGTATGTGATTATGATGACCATGTATTTTGGACTTTTACAGCAATAATCTAACAGTAAATACCTAACTCCCAAAGGTCTTCAGAAAGGAAGGATACATGGATCTCGGGTTGAGGATGTAGCCCTTACAAAGACCATTCCGTCAGTCAGCAGTGTCAGGAACATAGGTCTGGGATGGCCAAAACCAAACATTAAAAATCTCCTCCTTCATCCCAGACATTCCGAACACATCTGAGATTCAGAGTTAATGGCATGAGGCATCTTAATATTTTAAGCAAGAGGTAAGAATGAAGTTAAAACCATCACATAGTACTAATGGGAGTGGATACTGTCACACTTTCTCTGCAAATGCTAAGCTAGACATGAGGCAGAGGCAGCAAGACCAGGGTTCAGAAAGAAGCAGCAGGTCCAAGTAGACTGCTATTACCTTCTCAGACTTCCTTTCTTTCCTCCACTTGTGGTGATTTCTCTCATTTCATAGTGTTCACAGCACTTATCTCTAACTTCATTCATAGTAATTTTATGGATTGACTAAAATGCTGTTTTCATTTATGCATGTTTTATATTCTCAAAGACTTTAAGATCCTCAAAGAAGGGAGGACTATTATCATAGGTACAGCATGCAGAAATCACTTGATAAACACTTTCAAGTCCAAAGCATGGTTTGTCTCAAAAGGCCGGTTCTAATGTTAATCACTTGAAAAAGACATCCCTAATATCTTCCTCTTTCTCCCACTGGAACATTCTAGTCCCTTGTCTTATGTTCACTGAACACTTAGGGCCCCTCACAGGTAATCGGACTGCGAAAGCTCCATATAATACTTTTATGCATTTATCTATTTCCATCCCAATATGGTAGACTTCTTTATGCCAAGAAATTTGTCATTTTCATTTTTCAATTCCCTTAGTACTAAAAGAGTCAATAAATGACTTTTTTAAAAGGATGACTATAAAGAATAGGTACAAAAGGATATTTGGACACTCACAAAAATACTTTTAAAAAACCCTACAAATAAATTGCAACAGTCAAAGATATAAAAAGTGGAGTTTTTTTGTTTGTTGTGTTTTATTTTTAAGCAAAATAGAACAACAGACAAAACTCTTCATGAGGAAACAGAGAGCGGGCCACAACTTCAAGCAGGGGTTAACACGGAAAGTTGCACCAAACGTTTTCTCATGAGCTAGAAGCTCCAAAAGTGAGAGATAATGTAACTGCTGGTAGTTGATATGGCAGCAAAAATAAACTTTATACAGAATCCCAGGTATTATTTAACCATGCTTTCTATTTGCTGGGGGATTTAAATGGTGTTTGAGCCCAAGAAAGGAAAAATAACATCTAAAGCTTATTCTCCAGGAAGAAAACAGGAATCTCACACATGGGCATATCTGAGGCCTTCTTTGATTAAAAAGAGGAAACCTGACATCTTCCTAAAAAAAGAGGGCAGTGGGGATTTTTATATCAGACAGGTATAAAACAGACAGCTAAATGGATAAAGAGACTGAAATAAAGCTCTAACATTGAAAAATGACAACAAATCTAATTTTAGATGAATATAGTATCCTAAGGTCAATATATAATTTTTCTGAGTATAAGAATAAGTCTGGTTAACAAAGTTGACCATGTGCATAACTAAAAGAACCAGGCATATTAAAACACATGGAACGCTTCCTACATTACATCTGGAGTACCTCTGACTGTCATATTCAACAAGGTATTGTACACATTCAGAGGACAAAGCACCGTGCTAGATAGTACAGGAAATCTACTAAAATATTCTGTCCTATAAACACACACAAAATAACATGGGCACAAAGCATCCCAAAATTCATGCCAAATAAAACAGAGAGTGAATACCTGGGCAGAAATATAAAGAAAAACATCCTGGAGGAGGTGAAGGTCAATATGGTCTAATGGGACGTGGATATTAGACGTTGAGATGGGCTAAGGGAAGCGTTTCTGGGAAACTAGATGTATATACTAGATGTACATATGTAGGAGCAGAGGCAGGCACATATGGAGCTTGGAGAAAGCAAGCAGTTTAGTTTAATGAGTCATTTAGGAGGAATGACTCAAGCAATAACCAGTGATAAAACTTAAAAAAAAAAAGTCTCAAATTCCATCAGAGAGAGCCTGAATGAACAGTATTTTGCAGCTCCATCTCCCTCAGGTCCACAGGCCATAATCACTGCCCAGAGTAGCTTAAGTGTCACTTGCCCTGGTTCTTTCTCACCAACCCCCTACTCATACCCCTTTCTACTGCACTTGTGGAACTGCTCTCCAATTCCCAAGAAGCTTATGTACAGGGTGGGGAAAAAGTAGGTTTACAATTGTTCATATGGAAAATAATACAATAATAAAAGAATAAACTCTGTGTTTCATGTACTCACAACTGTAAACCTACTTTGCCCAACCCTGTAATTGTGTCTTTCTCAATTATGCCATCTTCATCATAAACTTCTGCAATGGAGTCTGTTCTTTCTCCCTTTGCCTCTGCACACCAGGAAAGGGAGCAATGTCAGCATTTTCCTGAATCCTTTCTGCATCGTCCAAACTACCTTATTACCCTAGTTCATTAACAACCATGCCCTTTCCTCCATAGGTCTCACCATGTAGGTGAACCCCAATTTACTTTCTACAAACTTAGGAATTTGACATCTGACTATTAGTAAACTTACTCTTCCTTAATTGCTATAAATTTTAATGTCAGTATTGGTGGTTCATCCTACTTAGTTCATGGCCTCTTAAGCTGTCCTCCATCACCAGAGTACCTTGTCATTGCCTGAAACATCACCACATCAGAAAGATAAAACTTTAATACCCCATCCTCTGATTATAACATCCCCTCTCCGTGCATCTGACTCCTCACATAAATATCCTAGCCTCATTTACTTGCCATCCGCCATAGACTACTTGGGGAACCACCTGAGCTACACTTTCACCTACAATCTCAATCATTTTTTATCCTTAATCTTCCAGTTTATATGGTTCATAAAACTACCAACTTGGAATTACTATAATAATACCATTTCTACTCCCATTTGAGGCTTCTAAAGAAAATACACCCTTCAAAATTATTCCATTATTAATTACAGACTATCTTCTCTTATGATTAGTTTTCTAAATTTCTGTAGGCAAACCTGAAATAAATGATCAGAATTTGAAAATGTGAGGCCTTTATATTGAATAAAAATATCAGCCACTGTAACAGACTCTTATCAGTTACTTCCCACCATCCATCTCATACTTCTTGTACAGTTTAGCAGTCCTGGTGACTAGATGGGATCAATTCTCATAAGCTAGCTATAGGAGTAGGCCCTAAATGGCCTAAAACAATAAGCACAATCTCACAACCTTACTACTGTGATTGGCAATAACTCAAGTTCAAACCACTCAGAGGCTGGCATTACTTTGGCCATAGGAACTGCTAAGGAGACTGGCTCAAAGCTGGTCCAGAGTGAAGTACGGGTGTCTTTGACAATCAAGGGAGAGAGGCTTTCTTCTCCAAGAAAGACTGATTTGCAGATGTGACATTTAGAATTTCTGTATCCATTGTGCTGTCATGCACAGAAAGCCTGTGTTCAAACCCAACCCTGCACTTTCTTTTTGTTTTAAATCTAGAAAAAGGTGTTATTAATAGTTTCCATGGAAGTTATCTAGGCCCACTCTTCTCCTCCAGTAGCATCCAACAGCTGGAGAACTGAAATGGGAGATGCTATACTTTAGGCTGATTTTGTTTTATGGTAGGAGGATGTTGAGGAAAAGATTATACATGGATATGAGAAAGCTTAAAATTGAGCCAGCTATTAAAAGAGTTAAAATGATTGACCCTGGGGTTAGACAGAACAGAGAAGTAAGTCCATGAGAAGCCAGATAACTAGAAAAATTTAAAAATATTCAAGAGATACAAAGAACAAAACAGGTTTAATAGGAAAAGGAGGAAGGCAAGATATGTAGAGTGAATGGCATTTCTGCATGTGTCATTTGAGGTATGCTAATTTCAGTAACAAGGGAGACAGTTTGCAGGAGTACAATAGAGGGTTTTTTTTTGGTATATTTCTTTTTAAATAAGTGACTGAAACATTAAGATACACTGGATGAGTCAAATACCTCATCTTAATGGATGGAGATCATGGTGATAGGTTAGAGAGGACTGAGAAAAACCTGGTAGGGGATGGGCAGCTGTAGAGATCATGGCGAGTATTTGGCCGGATGGTATGAGTTTCCAAGGTCTTGATTGTTCATATCCTCTCACAAAAAATATAGAGTACCATGAAGCAAAATGGGGTACAGGGAAAAGCTAATATTAATATTACTTCTGTGCTCAGGAGAGTGAGGACATGCAATGTTCTTGAAGAACAAAACTAACAAGGAGAAGCAGAATGAGATGTGAAGTTGAAGTTGTGTCTGTGACAGAGGTTCAGAGAGTACAGCTGAATGCAGAGCTAATCCATTGATTCTTTTAGCATTGTATTATTTCTATTCAGATTTCAAAATAGATGAAAATAGGAGATTGATTCAATTACTACTTAAGTATCTACCTGGCAACCTATAATCAGCAAGCCTATTTCTTAAAATCTAGATTGTAATTGCAGATATTCTCTTTGCAATTACTCCTTTTATAGAACATTTTCAAAAAGAAGTAATAATTGAGTGTAACTGGATAATTTCTCAGCAAAGATTACTACTTACTTTCCTGCCCTTAAGATGATGGATGTTTTACACCTAGTGCCTATAATAGAACAGTAAATTCTTCCAAAATAGGAAGTTTTTTTTTAACTTACCAGTTGTTTTTTTTTTTCTTCTTATGTATAAACGCATTGAGAAGGTACAGATTAAGGAAAAATATAAATGTTAAGACAAAAACATGAAATACAAATAATCTGTAATTAAACATGAACAAAGAGCCTGCTTATTCAGTTTTTTCCCTTAACTTATAAACTGGTATCTTATATTTGCTCATTAAATGTAAAAGCTTTTAAGAAGATAAGTAAAGAAAGAAAGTGGAAAGACTGCACAACGAACTCCAGAAAACAAAACATGGTTTATGTAACACAGCACCAACCCACCAATGAGGAAATGTGCTTTGGAGGACACTCTACTTCTCTCTAGAAACCAATTAAACTCTTGACAATTTTAAGCAACTGACCTAAAAACAATGCCAAAACACAAAATTCTAGCTTAAAAATTACTTCTTCTCCACACTTCTGCAAAACTTGAACTATTGCCTTATAATGTACTATCTAAAAGCCACTTCCATCAGATATATCTGGTAAAATCCATCTTAATTACTTACCACTCAGGAAAAAAGTATATAAATACATATGTAAAAATTCATTTTGTACACATATACTTGACTCCCTGCAGCTTACCTTTTAAAAAGTATTCTGCAGAATATATTCCCAGAGATATAATAGATTTAGGACACTCTCCTAGACTTATATCTGCTAAGTACTTTTTTCTGGTATTCTGGGATTAAGAACTAGCATTTAGCTCTAGTATCATTGCCTTACTTGTTATAATATCCAATTTTTCAAAATTTAAAAAGTGTAACTACATATATTACTCAAATATGTATTTTTAAAGTATTTATTCACAGAGAAAGCCTCTAATAGCATAGATTTTTTTTAAAAAAAATCTTATCACCCATAAATCTACCTACTCAAAACACTGGGGGAAAAAATCTAATGAATCTTCCACAGGATACATGGCCAGAAAGACCAAAGGTGGGATTTTAATGAGTACTAGGGGTGACAAAAGCCAGAAAATGTGGCCATGGAAACACAGTAAGGTCTCATCCATTGCTCTGATTTTTCCTTTCTCTCTTTTTTTAATATATAATCTTTATTATATTTTTTCCATTACCATTTAGTTCCCTTATACCACCCTTCCCCCAGCAATCACACTATTATCCATGTCCATGATTCCTTTTTCCTTTTTGCTGAATCCCTCCACCCACCAACTACCACCCCCACCCTCTCCCACTAAGCTGTCATCTATTCTCCATCTATGAGTCTGTCTCTGTTTTGCTTGTTAGTTCAGTTTGGTAAGGTGGATATAGTGGACCAGTACTCAATCTCCATATCAACTTCTTTCTTGTGTGCCTTCCTGTATAAGAGGCTAAGCCCTAAATACTTCTTATGGCAGATTTCCTTTCAAGTAGGGGTCTGCTATGTACATAAACAGTCATAAGATTAGGAAGGAACAAGTGAGGTAAGCAGTGTCATGATTGGGTTTTATTACAGCAGCACTCCATTGTCCAGTCACCAATTTCATGGGTTTTAACAAAGCATGGGACAATCATTTTTCTCCTGGAATGAATCCAACGTTCACAGGGTAACATCAGAGCTACCACCTGAGGAGATGTCTTCGTGATTCCTGGATCACAGCTGTGCTCCACCTTCCTGATGACAGCAGAGGCAGCTGTGCGCCAGGCAGGCCAGGGAAGGGGCACTGTGCCCCTGAAGGCCTGGCCAGGGCCCTGACGCTCCAAACTGCCAACACTCTCATCATCATCATTCCCTGTATTAGATTTTCTTCTGTTCAAAACAGCTAATTTTTCTTTTATGTTCTACAACTTAAAACTGGGAGTATGCATTTACATTAAAGTATCAGAAAGGCTCAGATATGTGCTCAATTATTTTGTTCTTAATCCAAATACTCCTTTGATAGATACATCAGAGATGATATTTTAAGTAAGCAGTAAATATACTTTCAAAGCCAATTTCCACTGGCTCCTGAAAGAACAGAGTCAGGATCTCGGTTATCTCAGATTTGGAAATGGTTAGCTTTTCATAATAGCATCAACATTTAAAAAAATATTTAACCTATGCTCAAAAGGCCTAAGGTCAAATTCTAATTCCATTACTCACTACATGACCTTAGGCAAATTATTTAACCTTTGTAAGCCTCAATTTCATCAACTTTCAAATTGAGCAGTATCAATCACATAGTGTTTTTATTAAAATTACGTAAGTAAAGCACCTTAATAACCATTAGATATCATAGTGAAAAAAAGATCCCATTCAAGTCACTTCAAAGTTTTTGGCTCTAAATACTTCTAGAAATATTTAAATTTTTGAAATATCAATTTTTTACTGATGCTTTGTATAGAGAACCTGTTTGAGCATATACATTCTGGGGAGATCTTGCCCATCAGAAAATACTGCCCTAAAAATAAAAATTTAGGCTCTGGCTGGTGTGGCTGGGTGGACTGAGTGCTGGCCTTTGAACCAAAAGGTTGCCAGTTCAGTTCCCAGTCAGGGCAATGCCTGGGTTGTAATCCAGGTCCCCATTTGGGGGTGTGCAAGAGGCAACCGATCGATGTATCTCTCACACATTGATGTTTTTCCCCCTCTCCTCCTCCCTCCCTTCCCCTTTTTCTAAAAATAAATAAATAAAATCTTAAAAAAAAATTTAGGCAGACTAAGTGACCTCTGCCACTTCACCCCAGAGTTAATTCCTTTCTAGTCCTACTACACCCTGGAATTTCTAGTTGGAGCAGACATTCCATTGCAGGATACACCCTACAGTTTCCACACATAAACATTCTTAATATGAAACTCCACTAAATTTCCAGTCGGGGTCACTACTTAGCCTGTAAAAAAACTTCTGCTTCTTACTTCCAATATTCAGTACTGCAATAATAATTCCATAGAGACAGGCAGAAACTCTTAAATTTACCCTTATGGGCCAAACCCACCCCCTCAGTAGAATGTGATTCAGACCTCTGAAACACAATTTATTCCTTCTATGGTGATTTACACGCTATTTACATTGTAGAAATACATGGAACATCCTTTTTTTCAGCTGGACCAAACTCTGCTATATGACAGTGAATTATAAAACCTTTTAAAGAAAGTTTCAGTCTTTTCTTTAAAAAATAAATTTCAAAAAAGGGACATCATACCATCTGAGATTTCCAGTAATACCACAACTGACCCTTTTACAAATGTGATATATTTTACTTAACAAAATTTAAGTACAATACTTTCACATGTAATTTTGACATACATTTTATTTTGATAGAAAATACTAGAGGAAAAATAAATGAGATTGTATTATGGTAGAAGGTATCTACCATATTTTTCAGACCATAAGACCACCTAGGTTTTAGAGGAGGAAAATGGCAAAAAAAAATTAAAGCAAAAAATGTGGTAAAATATTTAGTAACATAAATAACATAATATTATACCAATGTAAATGTAAACAGAACTCAACAGCAGCATTAACAACCATTATTCATTCCAAATTTGGGGGGAGGGGAAGAAAAAGGAAAAAAAGTGCATCTTATAGTCTGAAAAAATGGTATGTTCTTGCATAGATTCTTAGGACTAAAATCACAGTGACCTGGAAACATACTTTGAGAGACTTTTGTTTTTATAGTTTCCATATTAAGTTCTACATGAAATGCCTTCCCAACATTAATGGGTCTTCATGAAACAAGAAATAAAATACAAAAAAAAAATCATTCTATTGTAAAAGAATAATGTAAAAGAATAAGAAAGATATTTTTATGAGGAACCATTCAACAATTCAAAACCAAGCATGAAATATGATAATCACTGGGGTCATTTATTAGAAAAGCAATTTTCGATTACAGATTTGAGATTTGTGTTTGTGTGTGTTGTGTGTCTTTTCACATTGTGAAAAGTTTTGCCAGATGACTAAAACAGCCTTTAAGTAAGCCTTTACTTAATTATTTAATCATAATTAGGACCGCTGTCCACAAATGATATGGTTGTCTATTTACAAGCACAAGGGCATTCATACTTACAAGAGGGAGAATGAATCTGAGGGAAGGAACAGCAGAGCTCTCTGTGTTAAGAAAAAAAAAAAATCACCTGCCTTTAAGGCAGTCTCTTCGGAAGGAAAAATCCAAACTTCAAAACTGAAAGGGTGGAAGCTGAGCCACAGCCTTCTCCTCTGTATCCTGGTGATAGCACTACCTGTTCTTACAGGGTTATTGTAAGGCTTAAATTATGCATACCGTAAATCATTCCACAGATGTAAGATCAAAGAACACTGAACTTGTCTAAATGCTACCTAGGAAGAGTAAAAAGAATGTCTTTGAATGTGAGAGACATCTTATACCTGGGGGTGGTCCTGGTAAGAAGTTTCAGAAGTATACAAATAAAAGTTCATTTCAGGTGATTTGGGGGAGGGGTTGGGATGAGGCAAGGAGGGAAAACAAAAATCAGGTGAGAGAAAAACACCAAATATTATGAATAATTACACAATGCCATATTTAAAATCCTGACATTTCAGTGACTCTTTACGAAACATAATAATGGCCCAGCAAATTTCATATCATTTGGCAAATTCCACTGTTCAGTCAGGTGCATGCTTCTAAAAATAATGCAGTGACAGCAGAAGGAAGGAGAGCAGGACTAACAGGGCTTAGTATGCGTACAGCACAAGTACTTGAACTCCCCAGGAACCATAAGGCATTTTCATCCCCCACACAAAGGCTGATGGTGAAAGACATAGACACCCCCAGCCCCTACTCTTAGCTGTTCTGTGCTTTCTTATTAAGTCAACACGAACTATCAAAAAAAAAAAAAAAGGGAGCAAAAGACATTGTCAAACTCACAAATCCTTTCCCCACCCAACAAGCCCTAGTGTTTAAGACCTAGTATTGTTAAGAAAAGCAATGAATATGAATTTTTAAGCCTTCTAAATCAATGCCAACTGCAAAAGCCAACACAAACAAAAGTGAATTGTGAGAAATACTTATCACAGTTACCAGTCTTCACTCACCCCACTTCCTTCTAGGACTCTTCTCATCTTCATCTCTAGGGAAAAGTTGCTTCCACATATCAAGTAATCAAATATGTTTATTTTGAAAGGGAAACTACCCTAGATGTTTCTTTCAAAGTTACTCCTTTATAACATTCTAAAGGGAAGGCTTTAAAAAAAATTTTTAAAAGCAATACAGAATTTTGAAGCACTCACACAGCTAAAAAGATAGAAACTGAAAATTATTCAACAGAAGAGGAATGTTATCATATACAAGTATGATTCATATATATATGAATAATATCATATACAACTATGATAACAAGTATGATATATATACTTGTTATATATATATATATGTATATATATATATATATATACACACACACACACACTTGAGAAACATAGAAAAGAAACTGCAATGGGAACATGATAACTTACTTTTGATAAAAATAAACAATTTCCTCAAGGTTAAAAAATTAATTAAATGGTGCTTATTTTTTATGGAATCACTACTACTAATTTTTACTTATGTTTTATTAAGTTTATCATTGTTAATATCTTCTAAACCTTTCTTGCCCATGAAGTAGATAGACTGATCAATAACCATCCCAGTTAAATTGAGTCTCTCCAGGATTGTATGCAATGTCTTCCTCACACCTCTTGCAGGGTTTAAATTGCCATGCTATGCTTCTGTAAATATAATCATATAGAACATACATCTAAAATATTTAAGATACTTTATTATTTTCTTGAGGTCAAAGATCTCTACATAAGTCTAAAATAATGCATCCTTAATCTTTCAGAAAGCTCTGATGAGCCAATTGTGTACTGACAACCTTAAAATGTATATTTTCTTCAAAAATCATTTCAAAGTTTCACCCAAGAGATGCTAAAACAACTTTACAGGAAATGTATAAAGGTCTTTTTTAATTTTTATTTTTTTTAATCAGGAATAAGTACAACACCTGATACAAGACACGCATGCTTGGCAGCCTCCGGAAGCGCTGGCACAGTGGTCTACAGAGCAGGCCACGTGAGCAGTGGTCCCTGGATACCCTGCTTCCTGACAGGACACGCTGTGAGACACACCTGAGACACACGGCACCACCTAAAATGCAACCTAGTCAAAAACCATTGAACTTGAATCCATGTTGTCTAACTATAACTTTTCCATATACAGGGATTTAAGAACAAGCTAACAACACCAAAAGGAAGCAATAAAATACTCTAGAAAGTCCAATATTTTATAGGGCAATTGGCTCTGTCTCTTTAAAAAGTCACTGTCACTGGAGGAAGAAGTTTCCAGATCATAACCCAATGTACAGCAAAGTCCCAGGTTAGCTCATAATATCTAAAGTAGGATAAACTACTTTAATACCTGTAAATGTTTTGGACGCAATTGAGCCAATGTGAGAATGAACTGGGTATTACATAAAATAAAAATGTATTGACATGGAAAGGTGAAGAGAATCAGCAGAAAAAGCAGCTGATAAACCAATATGGCTAAAATAGCATTTCATTTTGGTAAAAACAAACATATGTGGAAATAAATGAAGCTAGAATTCTATACATTGAAGTATAAATAGGATAATGTCTAGATAAGAATATATTGCTTTATTTTTTAACATTAATATCTCTTAACATTTTACAGTGGGTATGTGCTATTTATAATAAAGTAGTATTAATATAAATTAATTATAATTAATAAAAACCTTAAAAATAGGTTGGATTTCTGTACAGGCCACCAACTTCTTATAAAATTTTATGGTGCATAATGACAGATAGAAGTTGCTGGTCTTCCAAAAAGAAGGGGAAGTGATATAGTAATAACATTGTCTAATGTGAAAAAAATTAACTGACATCATTTCACATAAAGCTTCCAAAACTCAATGCTATTCACAAGGCTACAAGTAGAAAAGGCATTACTTTTGGGATCCTTATCGATACCGGTTACAGGTAAATGTCAATAGTAACTGAAAGCCCTTTCATGTGCAGACATTCCTAAACTAGCCTATGTTGGGTCCCTGCAGGCTGAAATCTGCCCGGCAAAAAGGAAGATGGGGGCGGGGGGCTGGTGATAAAGGGTAATAGAGAGGAAAGGAGGGACCTGAAGCTTCTCCCCCTAAACGACAACCCCAAACACCCATTGCCACCAAGATGACAATAAAATACCCTGAGATCTGCTGCTGCAAACCTAAACAGCTTCCAGCAGATTTCAAAGATGCTGTCATCAAAGTGCAACGGGTGTTCCATGCACCACTGGTATGATTTAAGTTCTCTTTTGTTTTACAAATCAGTCTTTCTTGCAGAAGACAGGAAGTTGTACGCAAGGCAAAATGAGTGCCAAGTTTCCATTTCACATAGTTTACAGATTTAATAAACTGGCATAACATCTCTTTTCAAAAATGAAAGATGCTGTGTGAATTATCAATTTACTGCCTCTCAGTTCCAAGTGGACCCTTCAAGGCAGGCCCTGCAATAAACAATGGAATTCCCTTATGCAGCTCCTGTTTAAAGGACACATGATGCTAAGCTTTTCTACAGAGGGCACTAGAGGGACACTGCAGTGGAAGGGGCTTCCTGGAATGTCAGACCTGGGCTGGGGCGTGGGTGGGTGGTGGTGAAGACATGCGCACAGAACACCATCCCCCTATGATCTTGCAGCCTCCTCCCAGAAATAACCTTTCCAAAGTCCTCTTCACATGGAAACCAGAGTTCCCACACTGACTGAAGGCTCTGAAGACGTCTCGCCCATGCTGGTGTGTATACTCTCTCAGCAGGGCCTGTCTCAGCCTACACACAATCACCTGTGACCCAGAGGGTCATACTCCAAGCAGCAGCTGCTTCTGCGACCCGCCAACCATTTACCATCCCACCCTTCCCATCCCTGCCATCACATTCATTTGGAAGAATTCCTGCCACTTCCAACACTCAGAACTCCCACTGTGCGTCCGTCCATGCCTGCTCCCCACCTGGACCACAGAGGATAGACTCTTCACTCAGCAACTCCAGACCAGCTCCAGTCTGTCAAAACCAGCAAGCTTCCTGCTTCAGGGGCTGAACCTCGCCTTCTCCACACAGGTCTGAACCCTTAGCCAGTTTGTCCTTCCTTGGTGACTCTCCCTCAGCAATACAGAGTCATGTATTATTTCCTTATATATTACAGTTACTCTTTTATCATTGTTAATAATTTCTTATACTAAATTTCCCATTTAACCAACAGTGTAGTTTCTATCCCCTCACTGGACCCTGTATACAGCTAGAGATACCAAATAAGATGGTCAGTTTGCTCAGGCACATGCTGTCTAATACCTTCAAAACTCACCTTAAAGGCTAAAGTGTCTAATTTAATCCTCTGTAGGTGTCTAATCACTCCATAATGTGCTACAGATGACATAAGAACATTTCTGTTTGTGAGGTGGCATTTCTCTATTCACAAAAAAGTTAAAGGGAGAAAAGCTTGAATACTTCATGAAGTACCTGATTATCTAAACAGTATGCTGTATACCTGAAAATAATACCAAACAATATTGAATGTAAAATGTAATTGAAAAAAATTAAAAACATGATAATAAGCAAATAGCCTGATAACCCACAGATGCAAGGCTACTGTCCCACCCAAACCTTACTCTAAACCTGTTACTACTCTGTCTCAGCCTCAAGGATTGTAAGCAAACCACAAACCAGGGTGCTCCGGCCAAATACTGGGTACCCTGTTGAATTAGCTAATCAGTATCCTTGCTATCTATCAAGGTTGAACATTAGCAAGTCATCTTTCACAGAGCTCAGAAATTCTAAACAACGTTCTGTTTTGCTGTAGCAATTGTACAATACAGGCACTATTTCCTAATGAGTATACCACTTCATGGCAGGCACAGTTTGGGGTTCCTTTACAAATGTTCTTAGAATTCGTTGAACAGGTCTATAAATTAAATAGGTAAATTACTTTTATCTAAGAGAAGAAACTCAGTCAGTAAGCAACATATTCACCATTTTAGAGACAAAACTTAGATTCAAATCCAGATCTTGCAGATTCCAAAGCCTTTGGTTTCACCATGACCATGAACCCAGTCCTCCCTTCAGACTTCTAGCCTTCATCAAAATTCAGCATAACTGAGATATTTTCTCAACTAGTCTTTTCAAGAAGATCTGATTACATATGTTTTTTGGACTATGGCACGTTTTCCTTCCAAGAAAAACAAGAGGGAACCTAGAACACTCTTGAAGCAGGTGAGAACTTTTCCCCCTAGCCCAGAACTAATTCATTTACTTTTTCCCTATGCAAGAACATGTTACAACAGATACAAATGCTACTAAATATATTCAGTTTCAGGGGAAACCAGAATAAAACTAAAAACTATATAACTATACCTCTATCTTATTATGCTGGATTGCAGAATTAATTAAAATTTATACTTAAAAGAACAGTTATTACTGGAAATGAAATCAGAAATCTGTGGTTGGTTATACTGGCTTGTGCTTGGCACACCTAAAATGAAGTTTAAGTGCAAAAGTGACCAACACATCTAAAAGAAAATGTATTTATGCTAATTTCAACACAAAAAGAAATGTTAATGCTCTCACTGCAGGATTTCTGACTGGATAAACCAGCAGTTTTTAAAGTAGTGAATAAAAGATAAAATCTGAGACTCCTATCCAAATTGAGAAAGTTTATTATTTGTTTTAAATATCTGCCTCCACCTCTCATCATTTATATAAAAATTTTAAGTGTGTAACATCAAATTTCACACAATTTATTTTACATAAACATTTGTTTTTAAAATATGGATCCTTCCTTCTTCTCTAGCTTGTCAAGGCTGCCGGCAAAAGCGGTCTTCGTTCAAACATAATTTTAGATACAATCATAATTTTTCTTTAAGGAAAACTGTCACAAATATGTTCCTCAGACATCAAACATTCAATTACAATAACTCAAGGTACAAAATGTTATATTTTCCCTTAATAAATGTTTTAAGATTATAAATAAGAACCCAGTACTCAGAGTTGGGAAAAGAGTTACAATACAATTTTCCTGACAGCAGACCAGGGAAAAACGCTATGAGATCTCAACACATAGGTGGCTTGCCTGCTAATAGCAAACAGAACTTGGGATGTGATTTAAAAGAGTTAATTTCAGTCACTGCAAACACATTGGTATTGGGTGTAGTTTTAGGAAAGATGAGGTAAACACACTCTACTCTGTCTCTCCAATAGACTACAGCTATAAAACTCAGAATTGTTGAAGCAACAATTTGAGGACTCAATTAAATTGGAGCAGGTGGATTGGAGAAGACCAGAATTCAAAATGCCATTTTCCCCTCTACTATACAGCCAGAACTGAAGGCAGCCCAAAACCTGGAAGCAGACAGTGGATGTAAGAGAGAGTGTAAGAAGGAGAAGCCCTGCAGCTCAGGGTCAAGGAGCAGGAAGGAGTATCTTAGTCCACAGAAGGAAGAAGAAAATGCCTTTTTGTATTTCCTTTTGCAAAAACCAAGAGCATTGTTATATATAGTAATGAACAGTTTCAAAATAACACAAAAATGAACTAAAAATACAAAATGTATATAGGATTTGTATTCTGGAACCTACATGACACAGAAAAGAAATGAAAGTAGATCGAACTAAATAGAGAGGCTTACACAATGTTCATGGATTAAAGGACTTAACACAGTAAAGAGGTCAATTCTCAAATTGATCTATACACTTAACAAAATTCCAGTCAAAACCCAGTGGGATTTTGTAGATATTGACAGACTGATTCTAAAATATATAATAAGGCAAAGGAATGAGAATAGAAAACAATTTTGAGCAAGAACAAGCTGGAGAACTGCTCTTTGATTTCAAGACTTACTACAAAGCTACAGTAATGAAGATAGTGTGGCACTGACCAAAGGATAGATATTCAGATCAATGGAACACAGAGAGAGTCCAGAAATACAGCTGCACAGATATAAAAAACTTATTTTTTAACAAAGGCTCAAAATGAACAGAGAAATGATAGTCTTTTCAACAAATGATGTTGCAATAGTTGAATATCTATATGCTGAAAAGAGAAAAAGAAAAATAAAAGAAACCTAGACCTAAACTTTATACCTTTAACAAAAATCAAATCAAAATTAGTAATAGAACTAAATACAAATGAAAAGCTTAAAACCTTTTTTAAAAAACCCATTGGATAATATCTTTATGATCTGGGGTTAGATAATGACATCTTTGATGAGATACCAAAGAACAATCCATAAAAGAAAAACTTTCTAAATTACAGCTTATTAAAATTAAAAACTTTTACTCTATAAAATACAGTTAAGAGAATAAAAGGATAAGTCACACTCTGGGAGAAAATATCTGCAAATTACATCAAACAAAGAACTTATACATAGAGTATATCAATAACTATGAATATTCAACAAGAAAACAAACAATCGAATTTAAATATCAGCAAAGGACTTAGACAGTTCACTAGTCAGGACCTACACACGGCAAATTACATGATAAGCTCCTTAACATCCAGCAATGTAAGAAAAATGTAGATTAAAAACAGAATGAGATATCACTAGATGCCTACTAGAATGGCTAAAATAAATATGGACAATACTAAGTGGAGGTGAGAATGAAGAGCAAATAAAACCCCCAGGCACTGGTGGGATGGGAAATGGTACAGCCACTCTGGAAAATCATTTGGAAACTTCTTATAACATTAAACATATACTTATCATATGACTCAGCAATCACTTTCCTACACACAAGAGAAATGAAAGCTTCATGTTTACACAAAAACCTGTATGTGAATGTTTCATTCATAATGACTCAAAATGGAAAACAAGCCAAATAGCATTCAGTGAGTGAACAAACTATAGTACATCCACACTGTGGACTACGCTAATCAATAAAAAGGAACTACTAGTACGTATCAAAGTTGGCTGAAACTCAAAGGCATTATGCTAAGTGAAAGCAGGTGGTCTCAAGAGAATGATTCCATTTTTATGACATTCTTAAAAAGCCAAACTATAGTGACAGAGAATAGATCAGTAGTCACAAGGTGTTAGTGATGAGGGAGGGAGTAACTACCATGAAATAGCAAAAGGGATCTTTTTGGAGGAATGAAGCTAACTGCTCTATATCCTGATTGTGGTGCAGTTTTCATAACCTGTGCAAGGGGCAAAATTGCTGGAACTGTACACCCAAAAAGTCTGTTTTACATATGTTAGCCAACATTTTTAATAGAATGCCCTTACTGGTATCCAGACAGTGACAGTTGTGTTTGCTCCTGCCTCCATCCTACTTTAAAGTGAAAATATCCATGACAGAAGACAACTGCACACTAAATAACACATTTATTTCCATTATCTATGAACATGCTGCCTCTTCCTAGCAGAATGATGAGCGCCAAAGGCTGACGGGAGATGGGGTTATAGTGCAAAGTCCCAGAGACACAGCTAGTCATTTGAATAATATGTTTTATTTCTTGAGCATTCAAAAGAAAAAAAAAGAAAGTAATAATGTATTTTCCTGATTCTTCATAGTTACATGAGAAGTAAATGTAAAAGTTTATTTTAGCTTAGTATCTAGAAAAACACAGTTTAGCAACTAAATAACAAATTTGCTAAACAAAAAGATGTAAAATATTTATCATCTTTCATATTTGTCATTTACAGTCAAATCTCAATGATCTACACAGCAGATTAACATTCATCAATAAATGCTAATAACAAGACAAAAAGTGTATCTGTGGGGAAATTAAAGTTAAAAATCTGCAAAACAACTACAAACTTGTACGTTTGTAGACTTCACAGCATTTGGCATAGTACCTGGCCCCTGGGAAGCATTCATCATAAATCCATAAGGCATCATACAATAGCGTTAAATAGGAATACTCCAACGTAAGGCCCACAGATAAAATATGCACCTCTGTATTAAAGGCTAAGCATAATGATTCATACATGCAAACACATGCATGCACCTGCCAGCAATGAAATTTGCAGCAGAGGATGCTCCTAATGTGGAAAAACTGAGTTCACTCGGCCCAGGACAGCAGGAAAAAGCAAGGGACGGGGGGTGACTGAAGTCAGGGGGAGGCTGTGTACCAGCTTCCATTGTACCATTCCCCAGACAGTGCTGACTTACTCTCCCAGTAAGGCTCACTGGACGGCGTGATGAAGGAAGTCAGAGCATGGATTATGCTGAGGGATGCAGGCTCTAAGAAATTCACAACAAATTAAGGCAGAATTCTGAGATGAGTTTAATTCCAACAGATTTTATTCTTTCAAATTCCAGCAATTTGATACATAACTTTTTAAAGGCTTAGTAATTATCTGAGAAATATTCGATTAGATTTACTGCTAATGAGTTGGGAATAACATTTTTAAATCACAGTCAAACTTGAAGTGGGGGTAGGAGGAAGGAGGGGAAGGGAAAGAGGGAGGCAAGGAGAAATGAATAGTTAAGGGAAGATATGACTAAAGTTGTCCAAAATCGAATAATCAGGCCGTATAACAGTGCTAAATGGTCCTTTCTTTTCTGAAGAACAGAATTTGCCACTTCAACCAAGGGGTAAAAGTTGCAATATAGAGTTTTATTTCCATTTTTATGACAAATATTTCCTTAAATACATGAAAAATATTTTTCACTATCTAATGTCTTAGCGATCTTATTATAGATTATAAACTTGGTCATAGAATAAATGACCAAAACTTTTGGAAGAAATTAGAAAGTCACATTTATTTTAATTACTTGACATTAAGTTAGTTACTGAACATTTTCCTGCCTTTCAATATATGTATTATTAGAACATATTAGTCAATATATGTTGTTGTCTTTTAAAAGCCATAAAGCAATCATAAAAAATTTAAATACAAAGTTTGGCAAGCAAAACTGGCACTATTTATAATCCTTCATCTAATATATCTTGGGATACACAGACTTCTAATTATATATCTTCTATCGATGAACATTGTATGGAGCCCTTTTCTCATATCATTTTCCTTCTAAAACATGGTTTTAATCAACTTATCTAATTATTAATTTGCAGCATCCACACCAGGACAGTCACAGTGGTAAGTCTTAGCCACACTTGCTTAAGTTTGTCACAATGGAGACGAGCCAACAGCAGTAGTCTAGGCCAAGCTGAAGGGACAATGGGCTACATAAGGACACCCCTGCCTGGGTTAGAGATAGAAAGGTCTTTTGGAAAAAAACACAAACCGCAACGTACCCATGTAATGAAAAGACATGGCCTTGTAAAGAAAGACACGAAGTCCTCCAGGCACAGGTAAAGCTGAGTCAGGGACAGGAGGAATGAAAGCTGGAGAGGATGCAGGGTCCTTGGCATTAAAGGAAAAAAAAAATAGAAAGGAAGTGTTTTAAGCAAGAAAGGAACAGAATCAGAGTTCCATGTAAGAGTTGCTTTCCCTGGCTGACAGGGAGGGTTGATGGGAGGAAAGCTAGACCACAGGCAGGAAAACCAGGTGGAGTGAAGCGGATCAGCAATCTCCAAACTTACTTGATCACAGAACTCTCTGTCAGTGAAAAAGAAAAAAACTTCCTTCAACATCTATTCATAGATTTTCACTTTTTACAAGTGATATTGAAAAGTATGATAAAATGAAACAAGTGTTTTATGTTTTACTTGTTAATGGTGTATTATTAGTAAAAGTGAATGTAAATCTTTATTTCACGTAGTCTGGTAACTACTTTTTAGGTGCCAATTATTATCAAAGCTGGTTTTTTATAACATGGCTGACAAAAAGCTTCCAGTAGGACACTGTAACTGTCCACTTTGCTATTACATGGTATGATAAATGTAAGTGAAATCTGATATGGTTAGGGTAAGGAATATGTTCCTGCCCTTTAGAGAAAAGTGCCTGAACTTTGTGATAGTCTGCTTTAGCTTCTCTGACTTTACATTATTAACTTACTTTCTTGTTCTCAGTTCAGTTTTCTAAGACACAGTGTAACTTTAACTAGTACAGATTAGTGAATACTTAAGTATTTTAATGATCTTTTATAATAAAAGTTCTACAGCATTGGGATTTTTTAAAGTTTGAAATTTTGTGTTAAATACAGAGCACAAAAGTACACAGTATTTTATAGTGTTTTCAATATCACTGCATTTGAAACAGACCATCACTAAGTAAAGTGAAATTGTTTCAACCAGAAATAACTGGTTTGTTGTCTCCCTCACAGTCTTAAAAAGTAAGAACAATGTTTCTTTTTATAGCTAAACAATTGGCACTTTCTACAACATTTACTAAATAGTCTCAATGTAATTTAGGGAACAGCATTAGACCACACTCATAATTCTATAATCATCAGACTACACCATCCTCTAAAAATACCAGGACATTAAAGAGCTCAATTATTTCCATTCTTATGAAACAGTATTTTGTTGACTTGGAGGATAAACTCTATCATTTCAATAGGATATAAATAAAATTTATACTTGGTGAATTTTAAGAAGACAATTAGCCTTCAGCAATCCATTCCCACATTTCTATAGAAGTCACAAAGCTGAAAAATATATGCAGCTTATGCATTTTAATATTCTGGTAAGTATGTTTAGTTTCATTCATATAAGCCATTTTGGGAATAAAAAACCAAGTGCAAAGAAAGTAAGTACATACTATTAAATAACAGATCTGATGATGAGTTATTTCTACATTATGTAATAAACTTTTCCTACCCAGCAAAATCTTTGTTTCTGAGAAGGTCATGCTGGAATCCCTACTCTTTACCTGTAAGATCAGAAGACTAATATAAAAGGCATCTTGTAATCTAAAATTCTACAGAATTAATTCCCTACACTAAATGTAAAATAGCTCAGAATTAATCAAATGGTCTTTTAAAAATTAATAGTCAACTTTCAGAGTACTACAAAACCCAAAGACAAGAATGACAAGATGAAGTTTAATCTCTAAGTAACAATTTTTATAAATTAGTAAATTTCAGATTTTTTTGCTCTAAAGAACAGAATTAGTGACAAACCTGTAATTCTTTCATTTAGAGTTCTGTCACTTATTATCAATTTTAGATAGAAATGTATTAATGAACCTATAACAGAAGAGGACACAGTATATTCTTGCACTATTATATAATTGAACTTCACCATCATATACAAATATCATTTTATAAAGTATCTGAAAAAAAATCCAATAGCAGACTATAATACTCAGTCATTTTCATTACACCCAGAGTGTCTTTTGAGTTGAGTTGCTCTGATCATGATATATAATCTTTTAAAGGGAAGTACATTTATATACACTTCAGCTGAAAATTTCATACAACAAATATATATACATAACATTCACATGATATAACTAGAATTTTGTTTTTAAAGCTTCATACAATTCTAGTAATATTAAATTAAACTCTCTAGTAAACAATTTTAACAAAAAAAGTCACCTTTAAAGTAAATACCAAATAGTTCATTAAGTCATCTATCTTATTTTACTTTTAGATGTTTTAAAAAAAAGTAAAATATTAAATTTATATTGCTACAGATATATTTTTGTATGTATGAATGAGAAAAATATAGCTGGGTAAGAAAAACAAAATTACTCACTCTTATTGATCTTTACCTGAATCTTGGCCACTTTATAACCCTTTTTTAAGATTTTATTTATCTATTTTTTTTTAGAGAGAGGGGAAGGGAAGGAGAAAGGGAGAGAAACATCAATGTGCGGTTGCCCCTTACATGTCCCCTACTGGGGACCTGGCCCCCAACCCAGGCATGTGCCCTCACTGGGAATTGAACCAGCAATTCCTTGGTTTGTAGGCCCTCACTCAATCTGCTGAGCTACACCAGCCAGGGCTCACTTTATAATCTTAAGATTTTCATTACCAACCTGGCTGGTGTAGCTCAGTGGATTGAGCGCGGGCTGGGAACCAAAGTGTCCCAGGTTCGATTCCCAGCCAGGGTACATGCCAGGGTTGCAGGCCATAACCCCCAGCAACCGCACATTGATGTTTCTCTCTCTCTCTCTATCTCCCTCCTTCCCCCAAAAAAAAATAAATAAATAAAATCTAAAAAAAATTAAAAAAAAAAAAGATTTTCATTACCTATACTTTTAATGAAAAGAAACATATCTCAAGATACTTGCCTGTAGAATATTTTCGTTCTAGAATTTGAGATATACTCAAGATTTTTTCCTTCGGAAGAGATTTGAACATTAGATTAGGGGATAGGAGGTATGCTCTAAAATTACAAATATGTCCTATATGTCACAAGTCAAAATCAAATATTTGTCAGGAACACACTTTCTTAAAAAAGCTCTATTTTTAAAATTGTAATTTATTAGAAAATAATCCAATATTAATTATATAATGAAGCATATGCCATATAAAAGTTAAAGTCCTTTCATACTATTCCTCTGAAATAGGTATCATTATCATCCCATTTCTCAGATGAGAAAAATGAGGTGCAGGGAATACAAGTAACAGCCAGAGTCACAAGTTTGTAAGCACTGAACCAGAATCCATACCTGTCTGAGCACCAGGCCAATACTTTTGCTACTACACCAACCTCCTATTAAATCAAAACATCTCTCGAAAAGTACTTAAAAAGAACTTCAAACACGCAGACAAAAAGCCAGTGTCTGGCCCTAGCTTTGCTCCCAAAGATCTTTAAGTCCATAAGCTAATGACCATGTACCTCAATCTACTTGCTCAAAAATATGTGCAGTGGAGAATATAATACCATATTTTACCAATTCTAATACATACTTTTTCCACTTTTTAACAAGTGTGAAACCAGTGTGTCTTACTCTCAATAGCATCTTCCATTTGCTGTCAGCCAGGCAACAGTCATGAGGCCGCCATGCCCACTTGTGCTGCACATGTGGCTACTGCCAAACAAGCAAAACCACGAGAGGCAAAGAAACAGCCAAATCTCGTAGAGAAGATGAAGATATTTCTTTTTTTTTTTTAGTACATTTTATTGATTATGCTATTACAGTTGTCCCATTTTTTTCTCCCTTTTATCCTCCTCTACCCTATACCACCCCACCCTCCTTTGATCCCCCCCCCCCCTTAGTTGACATCCATGGGTTCTCATATAAGTTCTTTGGCTTCCCCATTTCCCATACTATCCTTAACCTTCCCCTGTACCTACCAATTATGCTTTCCATTCCCTGTACCTTTTCCCCCATTCTCCCCATTCCTACTCCCTGCAGATAACCCTCCACGTAATCTCCATTTCTGTGACTCTGTTCCTGTTCCAGTTGTTTGCTTAGTTTGTTTTTGTTTTAGGGTCAGTTGTTCACAGCTATAAGTTAGTTGTCATTCTAGTGTTCATAGTTTTGATCCTCTTTTTCTTAGATAAGTCCCTTTAACATTTTATATAATAAGGGCTTGGTGATGATGAACTCCTTCAACTTGATCTTATCTGGGAAGCATTTTATCTGCCCTTCCATTCTAAATGAAAGCTTTGCTGGATAGAGTAATCTTGGATGTAGGTCCTTGCCTTTCATGACTTTGAATACTTCTTTCCAGCCCCTTCTCACCTGTCAGGTTTCTTTTGAGAAATCAACTGATAGTCTGATGGGAACTCCTCTGTAGATAACTCTCTCCTTTTCTCTTGCTTCTTTTAGGATTCTCTCCTTCTCTTTAATCTTGGCTAATGTAATTATGATGTGCCTTGGTATGTTCCTCCTCGGGTCCAATTTCTTTGAGATTCTCTGAGCTTCCTGGACTTGCCTGTCTAGTTCCTTTGCCAGATTGGGGAAGTTCTCTGTCATTATTTGTTCAAATAAGTTTCCATTTCTTGCTCTTCCTCCTCTCTATCTAGCACCCTATGATTTGGATGTTGGAACATTTAAAGTTGTCCCAGAGGTTCCTAAACCTTTCCTCATTTTTTTGAATTCTTGTTTCTTCCTTCTATTCCAAATTGTTGATTTGAGGCCTGGTTTCCTTCCCTTCACTTTTGTTTCCCTGTATATTTTTCTTTATTTCACTTTGTATAGTCTTCACTTCTTCCTTTATTTTGCAACCACACTCAATATCTGTGAGCATACTGATTACCAGTGTTTTGAACTCTACACGTTATAGGTTGGCTCTCTTCTCATCACTTAGTTCTTTTTTTGGAGTTTTAACTATTTTTTTCATTTGGGCCATATTTCTTTGTGTTGGTGTGCCTATTACATTGTAAGGGGCAGAGCCTTAGGGATTTGCCAGAGCAGGGCAACCTGCTTCACTGCGTTGTAGCACTGTCTGTGGGGGAGGGGTCAGAGAGGGGACCATGGTGATTGCTTGGCTCTTGCCCTGCTTTCAGTAACAAGAAGATGAAGACATTTCAAAGCAACAGACAGCCAATAAGATCAATGGCTACATGTATCCAGCAAGACTAACATTAAGGCTACAAGCACCAATTTGTCAGAAAGTATCTACTGACTTTGACTTTGAACAGAAACTGCTTAACTTTCAGTGGCAGGTTACTGAGTTGAGGAAAAAACAAAGCATAGAGTTAGCTGAATAAGAAAATGGGGCCTAGGAGTTGTGTAACAAACATAAAAAACTTGAAAGAAAATCCCTGGAGTAATAGTAGAGCATATTCCCAGAAATGTGGTATCATTTCCCACACTCCTGATTGCAGAAGACAAGACTGAATGAAATAACAGTCTCTGACAACTCTAGTTTGAAAGGAGAATGAAACTCTGAATATAAGAATAAAAATGGTTTTTAATTATTTCTTTTTTTAAAAGATTTTATTTATTTATTTTTAGAGAGGGAAGGGAGGGAGAAAGAAAGAGAGAAACTTCAATGTGCGGTTGCTGGGGGCCGTGGCCTGCAACCCAGGCCTGTGTCCTGACTGGGAATCGAACCTGCAATACTTTGGTTCACAGCCCGCGCTCAATCCACTGAGCTACGCCAGCCAGGGCTAATTATTTTCTTTATATGTTCCTTTCTGTGATTGCAGTTCCTTTATATTTATTTTCTATGATACAATGAAAATGTTTCAAATTAAAGTCTCTTTCAATTTCATTAAATGTAATATAAGGGTTAAAACACTGTGTATGGAATTGTTCTATATTTCAATTTCCAATGTGGTTGTGTATGTTTGTCAAAACTTGCAGAACTAAATATTAAACTAGGTAAATTTAACCACATATAAATTATGTCTTAATTTTAAAAAATGTTAAGAACAGTGGACCAATTTAATTGACATTGTTTTTTTTTCTTTTAATGGTACATAAAATAATGAAGAATCTAATACCTGACAGCATTTTAGATTCAAGGATATACAATGTCTCTAGAGACTGACTCTGTCAGAAGCTAAAATACAGCATGTGAGACCAGTGTTCTACACTGGGTTAGACTTTCCATAACCAAGTGCAAGAAACACACCAATTTCTCTCAGTTCTTGGCTCTATGACTACTGATTTTAAAAAGGTATTCTGACTTCCAGAAACAAAGTTGCATTTTTAAAAATTCCTATCTGAATGACATTTAGGACACAATCAACAAGATAAGTTTTAAAAACAGCACACCCAGAAAGTACATCCAGGTTTCTATCAACAAGTTAAAAGTAAGAATAAATTGAGAACCTGAACAACAGTCTGCAAAAGTTCAGGGGAAAGAAGTTTCATTTACATTCTCCAAGTTGAACTCTAGATTCAATTTAAATTCGTAATCTTCTATGGTAGCATTTTTGTCAGACATCACAACTAGATAGGGGCATTTTGAGGCTTACTTTCACCAACATCCAGCATTACAAATAGCATAAAAATATTTTAATTTCTGACACTCATATTACATAAGAAACTAAATTAGTCAAGTGTAGAACTCTTGAATGCCTTTCAATAATGAATGCATATTGTACAGACAGAATCTAAATCATTATATATATATGACTTTCTTCATATCACTATTCTACCAAAACATATCTTAAATAATTCCTTTTTTTTAAAAAAATCTCACCTTTAAAAAAAGATTTTATGTATTTATTTTTGGAGAAAGAGGAAGGGAGGGAGAAAGAGAGGGAAAGAAACCTCAATGTGTGGTTGCCTCTTGCATGCCCCCCACTGGGTCCCTGGCCTGCAACCCAGGCATGTCCCCTGACTGGGAATAGAACCAGTGACCCTTTGGTTCACGGACTGGCACTCAGTCCACTGAGCTACACCAGCCAGGGCTTAAGTAATTCCATTTAAAAAATAAATTAACTGGCCTACTATGTGCTAGCATTTGTCATCTATGTAGAGAAGTAGGTAAGGTATACTTCATCCCTACCTTTCTCAAGTTTTATAAACTACTTAGTTTATGTCTATTAATTACCTATTTATATTCTAGAATAAAAATGAGATAAATTTCATTTAAACAGAAAGAATCTTCATGAAAAGGTGAACAAACATTTGATAATACTATAGAGGCAGTGGTAGACAAGTGGTGAAGTAAATGTGAACAGGTTTGCCCTGCTGCTGCCACAGCCTTTCAAACCCCTCTCTGCCTGGATTTCTTCGGGTTAAAACCAGTATCTCAGTGCCCATCTCTGAGTTGTTACAAAATTAAAATACATGTTAAATAATCTCTCAGTGCAATGCTGGGCTCAGACTAAGCACTTGACAATTGTTAGTTGATTTTTACATTAAAAAGCGGGGTCCTGATTTATTCTAGTGTAGAATGAAACTTATAGAAAGAAAGTCATTATGTATTATGCTCAAGTATGATGCAGGTGCAAACCACTGTATATCAAGCTGGAGTCAGTCTTTTTGTATTTTCCCCATAAATATGGCATAATAGCAAATATGGCAAATGAACCAAATGAAGTTCATTTATGTAAACTCAAATAAATTAGAGCTTGACTATTCACCTCACCAAAGATTTCTCCATTGATTCCTTTAACTAGCAACTTCTTTGAGTACACATTAAGACCAAAAATTAACTTTCAAATTAAAAAACTGACTTTTAAACAACTTTTATGGAATTACATTTTAGAAAGTAATATATCCTTCTAATTATAATTCAATACTTCTAATAATGATGATCAAATGGACGGATGAACATGGAAATGTTAAATTAGTACAGTGTTACACATATTCACTATAGTCAGTTGCTACTATAAATCTAGTTTTTCAGCATAGCTAAACACAGCGCTATCCTAAAGAAACTCCACACTGTCATATGACATCATTTGATCAACAATAAAGATGTTGTAGTCAGGCACATCTTCAAAAACTGGATTAACAACCATGTACCTTCAAAAGACCTCATGGAGGTAACCAAATATTACGAAATTATAAAGTCAGACTAGGCACTTGAGCTTCTCAGTGAGGAAAGAGTTTACCTACAGTCATGGTTGTTTAATTGAGCTAAAGAGGTAGAACAGTATTACTCCTATTATGTAACTGACTCTCATCATCCAAATGGAACATCCAGGGTGTTGTTTCTCTTCGCCTGACTACAGAGCTGGTCGCCCTTTCAAGCATCAATGAGTTATAAAAAATCATGAGCTAATTATTAAATAAAAGCATTTCCATTCCTCTTAAAATAAGAAATGGGCAATAAAGTAGCAAACAAAACAGAACTTCCCATTTCAAGTCCAATGTTTACTCAGCAATGTTGCAACTGAACTTATGGGGCTACTGGAACTCCTTATGTTTTTTACAAGAGAACTGATAGTGGTCAACCTGACAAATACAGCACTGCCTTTGTTATAGGATCACATGATTGTTTTGAGATATTTTATGAAAAAGTAAAAGAGGAAGAAGGAACGGCACTAAGATTTTAAGGTCCCACTAGAGTGCACTTTACACATCCATGTAGAATGTGCCTTAATCCCCATTTTACAAGCAAGAAAACAGGCTCCCAGAGGTTAACTAACTTATCCAAGGTAACCCAATAAACAGTTGGAACATTTTGATTCAGACCCAAGTCTGTGTGGCAAAGGCAGACAAACTGCTATTTTTAAAAGAAGTTTTAGAAACTACTCTCTAAAGAAAGTCTTTCACATGATATATACTGAATTCATATATATTTTAAATGGATGGATCACAGTAGAAAGGTATGATCTTGGAGTTGTTTCATTGTCTCAGGTTTTTGAGGGTTTTTTTTCTATCTAATAAAGAAGGACAAGAAGTAATTCTCACACAAGGTTGTTACAAAGACAAAATGCTCTAATATGTTTAACACACTTAGCTTAAAACCTAGAATCTAATAAGGTCTTAATAAATGTTGGTCAGATTTGTATTATTACCCTGTTGTCATATGTAACATTAAAAAGTCTCTGAAGGAGTCACTGATCTGTTTTATCCTATGTCCTAATAGACATTCTGGAATATAGTAAATGCTCCACAAATGCTCACTGATTACATGACATCTAATAATTTTCTATTCACTTTTATCTCAATGTATGACTATTGATGGACAGTATAAGAAAATATCCCTTCTGCTGATCTTTGTTTTTCCCATAAAGATGCCCCAAATCAAAAGTTCTCAGAGCACAAAAGGTCCTTATTTACTAAAGAGAAAGAAGAAAAAACTCCCCAAACTTCCATACATCATGTAAAGAAAAACTAGGCAGACAGGCACACAAAAATTATTTCCGTTCACAGCTTTTCCTTCACTTGACAGTAAATCACCTGCGCCTTTCAAACACTGTACAAACTCTCACTGTCCCTGAAATATACTACACTGCAACTGGCTCTCTGCGTTACCAGTCCTCTAATCACACAACAGAGAGGAAGAGCCAGAATTAAGAGCCAATTAATTGTGTGTCCATCACACATGTCTTTAAACCAATATTTACATTTTTACTTCTTTCTCTTTTAATAATAAAATTTGACATGTTAACTTACCTTGTTGACATCTTAAGCATCTGTAAGCTGAAAAACACTAGTTTGGAGAAGGGCACATACTGATTTCACTTTCTCTGTTGTGAGCTGATTTTGAAGATGAACTTGATTTCCTCTCTGTAGCAGGAAGGTGGGGTCAAAAATGCATATTTTCCAAATGCTCACGCAAAGCAGAAAACACCATGAAAAAGAATGTGGGCTTTGGAATCAGACAGACCTGACCTGAAAACCTGGTTCTATCTCTTAATCTCAGTTTAAAAAAAAAAAAGAAAGAAAAAATGCATGAGCCTCAGTGTTTCCTCCTATATAAAAAGGAGTAAAACATGGACCCCAGGGGGCTCTTAAGAGGATTAGGTGAAAAAGTGTATGAGAATGGACTGTCACAGGACTTGGTATTAACAATATTAAGAAATGGTAAGAATTATTATCTATTTTCAAGTAATTTTCAAACAAAGCCTTACTAACCAGCCTAATTAGTTATAGGTCTGTGGGGAGTGTTCCCACTCCCAAAGCATTCCTTTTCACAAAGCCTCAAGCATTCACCAGGATTGCACCAGATGCTTCTCATATGTGCATGAAGAAAAAAAGAGAAAGAAAGAGCTAGAAGAAATAGACAACTATTTGAAAAACACAAATTCCTTCTCTGCATCTTTCTGAAAAAAGTAGTTTTTTACACCATCAAAATCCTAAAATGGATAAAGTAAATATTGAAAATCCATTGGACAAATTACGTCAGCAAGGGCTACTGTGGATAAAGTGATGAATAAATCTCGCTCTAAAGAAGCTAACAACTTAGTGAGATAGCAAGCTTATTAAAAACAAAAACAAAAACAGAAGACAGACGGTAAATGCACGCTTTGACAGAGTTAGAGGCAAAGTACCATGAAAGCAAAAGGAATGAAACAGATCTGGCTTAAGGATTTAGAAAAGGTTCAAGGAGAAAGTGGAATTTGGAACTGAGCCTTGAAAAATGTGTGGATTCCTCTGGGCAGTGAGTTGGGTCAGTAGAATTCCACACTGAAGAAACACTAGTGAAAAGCAAGGAGGTTGAAATTCTCCAGTGTTCAGGGGATGCCAGAGTCTGTCTGCCAGGACTGAAAAAAAAAATGTAGAAAGGGATGGTGGGAGATGAGGCTAGAAAGGAAAGTTAGGAACAGGCACCCATGCATCCCCAGTGCCATTTAGAGTCTGCCCTTCATGACACAGGCAGCAAAGACTTTTTGGGAACAGCAAGTGAGCTTGACAGAAATTAACTCACGGTTTGGAAATATCCCTGCAGTATATCAAAACTAAAAAAATGAAACACAGGGTCAAGAAGGGGCTATTAAAATAGCCCAGGCCTAAACTAGAAAATCAAGAAATGGGCATTTTTTAAAAAAGACATTATATTGTCAGATCCCATGGGATTTAACAAGTTATAATCCTTATAATATACAAATATTCCTCTGGGGTAAAAGTCAATAGTGGACTAAATGGGGCTGGGACAAGAAGGGCTGACCAGCATGTGTGACCACAAGTCAAACAACCCCCCAAAGTTGCTAAGTATAGATTTAATACTGGTTATTAGAGGCATCTATGTTATAACAAAGGGATATCATCAGGTGGATGAAACGTAATTGCCAAGGTCTCAGGTTGGGGATGTGATCAAGGTTCCCAGTGGGTCTCTCTAATCTGTAGCAGGCTCACAGCTGGTTACTGAGGCCACAGAGATCCCAGCCTCAGGAGGGAAAGACTAGTGAGCCAGGGGGTCAGGGCCCAGACATATCACCCAAAGTTGAGAGCTGGACTGTAGTGAGGCACAAATAAAATCCATGGGCTGGGTGTGGAAGGCCTGGGTATACAATGAGAGACACTTAACAGGAGAGCTTCAGATAGTGATTATCCAGAATAATTCCAGGCCACACCCAATGGTGGAAGAGGCTCTGTTGCGATTAACCAAACAACTTTTGAACTCAAAGGTTGCAAGTCTTTAATATTGAGAAAGGCTGAACAAGACTAAAACTATGTTATCTGAACATAAACTTATAACAAGAATGCTTTTCTGAACTCCTAGCCTAAATTCCTTATCTAATATTAGAGTAATGACATCACTACAAAAAATAATAGAGATAAAGACCTAAAGACCTGGCACCAATTGACATAAAATATTTTCATCCAAAATCAAGACAAAATACACTTTTTAAAATCTTTCAGTCAACCGTAATTTTGGAGAAACTAGCACAATTGGGCCCAGCTTCACCTGTAGCTTCACCTGCCCCTACCCAGCCCATATGCTACTCTCACACTGAGCTGCTGCTGCACGCCCTCCAGTATTCAGGGCACTCCGGTGTGTTTGTGCCTCCGTTTATAGTCTGTCTTCCTTTTCTGGTTTAGCAACTCCCATTCATCCTTCAAGTCACCTTCACCTTAAGATATCTGGTGCCTCCAAAGCAGAACTAATCACTACTGAGTTTTTATTGCATTTTCTACATTCCACTCCTGGGGTAGGATACTTGTCCTTGAAGACCAGCTGGAGAGTTCTCTCTTCCGTGAGGCCTTGGGACTCTCACAGCCATCCACTTCTGCCTTTATCTCTGGGCTTGCCATTGAGGATATCACAACACTTGACTATTTCTACCACCCAACTGTGAAGTGCTTCTGAGCCATACCTACATCTTACTCATTATTTTGTGCCCACTATTTAGCCCAGGTCCCGCACAAATTTATCAATATGTTGAGTAAGTTAACAGTTTTCCTGTTGCCCAATAACTGAAAAGGTTTTATGTGTTTATTTAGCTTTGTATAATATTAACCCTTACCATTTGGATGAAGATATTAATCTTTACTTCATTTGCATATTCTAGTTTTTATTCTCTCAATTTCTTAGAAATTTGCTATGATAGATTTTTTTAAACTAGAGAAACATGACAGAAATTTTTATTTCATTCAATATGACAATGGAACTGTACAAATTCAATCCTACACATATCGTTAAGATGGAATTCAGGGCAGAAGCAACCCAAGTGCCCATCAATATATGAGTGGATGAAAAACCTTTGGTACATATATACACAGTAGAATACTATACAGCCATAAAAAGGAAATGAAATCGTACCTTTTATGACAGCATGGATTGACCTAGAGAGTATTACTCTAAGTGAAATGAGTCAGACAGAGAAAGAAAAATACCATATAATTTCACTTACATATGTAATCTAAAGAACAAAATAAGAAAACAAAATAGAAACAGGCTCATAGGTACAGAGAACAGACTGACAGTTGCCAGAGGGGAGGAGCTGGGTAAAAAGGTGAAGGGATTAAGAAGTACAGAGCAGCAGTCACAGAGGTATAAATTACAGCACTGAGAACATAGTCAATAATACTGTAATGACTATGCATGGCGTCAAGTAGGTACTTGAAACATTGGGGCGATTGCTCTGTATGTAAGTGCTCATGGTGTCAAGTAGGTACTTGAAACATCGGGGCGATTGCTCTGTAAGTTCGTGAGTTTCTAACATAGTTTCTAACTATGCTATACATCTGAAACTAATACAGAATAATGTTGAATATAAACTGTAATTGAAAAATGTTTTAAATAATAGAAAATAAAATACAAGGTCAGCACTAAAAACAAGTGCTGTCAGCCCGGCACCTTGTTTCTACCCGGGGGCAGCACTGAGCTCCTTGGCCCTAGTTATGGAGTAGTTACATTTATGCAGTTCTAAAATTACATTCAGCCTTTTGACGCCAACTGTGAGGCTGATGTGGACCCCAGTGAAAATGACTTTGACACCGCTGCCCTAGATACCACCACTACTATCAAGCACATTGTGCACTACCACTTCAGCCCTTGCTTATTAGAAAGCTATCTGAAACATAACAGCTACTCAATATCTACACACTTTGCTGATGGTACAGATAATTCTCACAACAGCCCATACCACAGATAAGCATGTCTGGACTTATATAAGTAACTTAATCAAAACTACACTGGAGTAAAGGGCTAAAGTGGGATTTTATACTATATGACTCCGAATTTGTCTCCAACCACTACACCAGTGGTTCTCAGCATTTTCCTTTATAAAAATCACCTGGAGAGCTCGTAAAAGCAGATTTTATGATTACATAGGTCTGGAGTGGATCTGCAAGTCTGCATTTCTATCAAAACCCCAGTTGATACTGATACTGTTGATAAAAGACCACACTTTGAAAACCACTGCATTATGCCATAATGCTAAAGTTACTTAATTGAAGACATCTGGTAATTCAGTAGCTCTCAAGATAATTTTCTCTTGACACCTATGAAGGCATACTTTCCTAATGGTAAGATCTGGTGTTCTGTGACAGAGAGGTGAGACGGCAGCAAAGGAGTACAGTGCTGGGAACACGTTCCTGAATGAGAAAATTCAACATAGGAGCAATACTGGCTCCCTAAATATTTATGTGGAAACTGAACCCAAGAAATCAACTCTCATTCCCAATTTTAAATTCAACATGCAAAAACAATGAGCAAATGCCTTAAAACAGCCAGGAGATTTTCTTAAAGCAAACAAACAACAAAACACTGACTATTATGACCCCAACAGGTGGATAAAACATACAATAGTGACACTGCAAGTAAAAATTCTGGATTGACAGAAAAGCAGAAAATCACTGGAGCTGAATAGAAAGTCCACTAACAAACATATGAATAAAAGTAATTGTATTCTGTAATAAAGGTGACATTCCAAAACAGCAGGAAAAAAACTAATTGTTCAATAGATAACATGAGACAATTATGTTTTTTAAAATTTAGACCTTATTTCATACGACAAAAGAAAAAAACTTCAGTTTATTTCTATAAAATATTTAATCTATCACAAATTTAAAATAAGGGGATATTTTAAAGATTTAAAATGTATACACATTTCTAAGCAACACAAAAAACACGTGAAATCATCTCTAAAATATTATTAAAATAAATGCTAAAAATGACAAAACTGGGGAAGTATTTAGAATAGAAGACAAAAACACAGGTTTTACATATTAAGGGCAAAGTACATAGTAGGAGTATTTTACAAAGTCAATAACAGAAAGATGAGTAAGAATATGAAGTGAATTTTTAAGAGAAAAGAGAATGAAAACTAATCACTTTAAGAGTTTTTCAAGCACCATTAATGATCTAAGATACAAATTTAAAATAATCATCATCATTTTCCCTTATCGACTGAAAGCCATCCGGGTTTGACAATGTAGAGAGTAATTTTTCTAATCAAACTGAAAGCTACAAATGCAATGAAGGCTCAGCAATGCCAGAAAATGTGCCAAAGTGTCAAACACAAAGTGAATATTAACTAGAGAAGGAAATAATTGTTTTAGAAACTTTCTACTGTTATCCAGAGGCCAGGTTTTCACTGACTCTCATTTAAAGTGCATCTTTGTCTTTAAAAGATGGCAGACTTTTAAAGGTTTTTATTTAGTTATTTCAGAGAGGGTTGGAGAAGGGGGGAGGAACAGCTTGTTTTGTCCTTTATTTCTTTCAAATTCGTAAACTGATATTCAGAACAGTTTAATGCAAAGAGCAAGATGATGCCATTTTTATAAAATATACAAACACTGTCAGGAAATTCAATGATGCTTGACAAACCTTTAAAATTGCTTACTTCTCTGAAATCACAAAATAGTAGTTTGTAGTATGTTCATACCATTCAAGTAACAGCTAGTTTCAGTGAGAACACTTGCACATATTAGAAAGCACACCAGTTTAAAATGTGAGCACACTACAGTGGCTGCTTTCTTGTGATCATACCTCTTTATCCATGACGTTGAGGGGGTCTCACCGATTTTCAATAATATACAACCAGTGGAAACCTATTTGGGATACCTCAATGAGGAAAAAAAAATGTAGCTGTTGCTGCCTTACGACCAAAGTAGTAATTTGCCTTCCTTTCAGAAATGGCACTGACAATTTTTAACTGGATGAGTATCCATGTGGAAATGATTCTGGCACGACAAGAAGTTTGGCATCAACACGCTCAATGAGAAAGAACACCTTCGTGCAGATGTCACCTCATGCTCCATACCCAAGAGAACTAGCCTCGTCCAGCATTTAGAAAGGAAAGGCATAATCTACTCAACAGAATCACTTTCAAGACATGTATTACCAACAAATGATTTGTAAGTGGTTCTCATCTTACACATCGTTCTTAACATAAAAGGGCTATTTAAAGTTTACAGATGTGGAAAGTATGAGACCATACAGTGAGAGGTTCCCAGTCTGTATTCTGCTACTGCAATTTCCGGAAAATGGGATGTACCTGAGCCCTGGATAGAAAAAGGCATAAAATAAAAATCTATTTTTCCTATACATGGGGGGACTGTCTTGCAGTCTCAAAGATAAGGTATTTTCATTAGAAACACTGCCAACAATAAAATCAGTGAAAGAAAATGTTTGGTTATCTGGTTATTTTCTTTCTTAGAGGAAAAAGGAATAAAGGTTGACAATGTGCACATTGTGTGCTCATTATCTCCACATCTTACCTGGTAGAGCCTTTTCTAATGATGGTAAAGGGCCAGAAAAACTTGTTCACAGTGAATCACATTCTATGAACTAATGAGTTACAAAATAGCATTATTAAGATTTGGGAAACAATGATCCTTAACCAAATATCAACTGCTAATATACTAAACACAAACAGTGGGCAGCTTAAGCCAATCTTGTCAGAGTCAATGAGTTTTATTACTTTATCAATTTTATGGTTTTACAAACACTTCCAATTAATTCCAGCCATAAGTCTATGAGATAGGTATCTTTATTTTCAGGGAGAAAAAAAGGAAAGGAAAAAAAAAGATGCAAAGAGGTTAAATAATTTGTTTAAAATGTTCTGTTTAATGGCTGAGCCAAAATTCAACACTAAGTCTCCCTGAAATGACAAGCCTATGTCCCTTAGACTATTTCCAGTGCTTCTTGATTGTCACCTCCCACAGAAAGTCACAAGTTTAAGGCAATAGAGGTGACTGCTGGAGTCTGGTCAGATGAAGAATAACCACCACTGTGGCCTGAGGTCAAACTGGCAGCTCTGCCCCTGTGCCTGCTGAGCTGGGGGCTCTGGGGGCCCTGGGAGCCCTGGGCACCAAAGGAAGAGGCCGTGGCCAACCACCTCTTGCTGCCATAGCTATGAGCCTCAAGGTTCCTGGGCTGCTGGTTATTCCCTTGAGGATTTTCCCTGTGGCAACTTGCCAGGCCTTGTAATCCACTGCCCCACTGAGGTTAGCATTCTCCAGTCTTGCCATAAATAATCCTCATAAGGATGAGAAAGAGTTTTGATACTTGGTTCTAGCTAAGAAGAGCCAATGCTAACAATTCCCCACAGTCCAATGAGAAGAATAAATCTCAGGAAAAAGTTTGATGGGGGTAGGGGGAGCACAGACACATGTAAAAGTTCTGTATTTACATAAACATTCTGAAAAGGTTCATAAAGACATCTGAGAAACCAGACATAATGCTAACCAAGACTAAAAGAAAGGATTTGAAACTGCATATTAATTGGCATTTCAGAGATTTGCACTGTCCTTATTTTAAAACAGAGCGAGTATTGTTTACAATGCCTTGGATGTTGTTCAAAGATATGTATTTTTAATAAGATTGAATCATGTTTTCATTCCAGTCAAAGTGATTTTATTCCATGAATATAATTTCCATGTACTGTATAGTAATATTTTCAATACAATTAGTTGTCAGCATCCAGCCCCGTACCTGACACATGGTTAGCTTTCAGTAAGTATCTGCTGAAAGAAAAAAATCAATGAACCATTGATTCTTTCAGGAAGGTTCCTTGTTCTTTGTTGTTACAACAGGTTATCTATTAAATAACTTCAAACTTACTCCTCTCCAACTAATCCAAATTTAAAACTCCCCCTTCTCAAATCCATACCTGTCCAGAAGCCCAGCTTCTTTACCTATCAACAGAGTGTGAAACTCTCAGCCCTCTTACTCTCCTTGACCACAGCAAAGATTAATAACCAGAACTACCCTTGGATCCAGGCTTTCCCAGTGCTTCTGGGAAGAGACCACGCCGGGCCTGGGGACCACACAGGCTGCATTTGAGGAAATGAGCACTTCGAAACAGTAGATAATTACACACATGGACACCTAACTTCCCAGCTTATTTTAATAGCTGACTACTATTTCCCCTTAAGAATGTCCTTTTCTTGGCCATTTCTTCCTGACAGCAAGTCACGGAGCTATCCCTCACAGACCTGTCTGAAACCCGTGATGGCTTCTGCAGTTTCTAGCTGTTAACAAACCCTGGGCTGGTTTCCTCACTGCTGCAGACTTTGCAAGTCTTTGAGTTCTGGAATCACATTCACCCAAACCTAAAACTCATACCCTATCATGGTTAGATTTATTTGGAAACAGTCGAAATGATCAATAACCAAATGAAAAGTTAAAAAAAAATACAAAAACACACCAAATACACATGATTTATTACACAACTATTTCAAAAAGCATTTTCAAACGAGCTTTAAATAACTGAAATAATCTATAATATAATCCTGAAGAAAAGGAATATAAAAATAGTATATGCCGTTAAAAATCTAAATGCTACCCCGGCTGGCGTAGCTCAGTGGATTGAGCGCGGGCTGCGAACCAAAGTGTCGCAGATTCGATTCCCGGCCAGGGTACATGCCTGGGTTGCAGGCCATGACCCCCAGCAACCGCACACTGATGTTTCTCTCTCTATCTCCCTCCCTTCCCTCTCTAGAAATAAATAAATAAAAATTTTTAAAAAATCTAAATGCTTATTTAAACATCTAAAAGAATACATTCCATCCATGGCATTACCTAAACTATATCTGAAAGAATATTGGTTTTAGATACAAATCAGTGTTCTGATAAATACATTTGGAAAAAATTACTTTCCAGGTCCATTTTGGAAGTCCATTATGCATATTAGCCTATTAAAATCCCTGACAAGACATTAGAGAAGGCTTTCTTTAACCCAGATGTTCCCCCAAATCATGTGACAATGGAACTTGTTTTTACACAAAACACGTTAACTATATCTTACTCAGAACACACTCTGCAAATCATGACAACAGCTGTCATCCCAGGGAACAGAGACAAAGGTTATTTCTTCTTATAATTCCTATGACTTTCAAATATTTTTTGATAAACATATCAATTTTACAACCAGAAAAAAAATTAAATAAAAACAGCAAAAACATGTTCAGTCCTATTTAATGTCACTTATACTATTTATTGTTATACCGGCTTTGCCAAAGCTGGCAGTTCTGGGAGAGTGGGGGAAAGGTAAGTAGAAAGCAAAGTGGTCAAAGCAAAGGGATTTCAAATGACATCTAGGTCCCTGCCTGGCCATGTGACCCTTCTCAAGTTACATGCTAAGCCTCAACTTCCCTTTCTGAACAATCTGGATAACAACCACATCCACATTACAGAGTGGTTGTTGACTGGTAAATGCAGTGGCGCATGTCACACATTTACCACAGCTACCTGGTGAACAGTGAGTGTTCAATGAACACTCACTGCTTGTATGACCAGGCATACAAGATACCACCCATTGTTCTTCAATTACTGGGCCCCAGATCCTGTTAATTAGTGGATATTTTAATGAATTTACAAATATTCATTCAGTCTATGAGGCAATTAAGACTCCACATCATTTTACACAGTATCTCATAAAATACATCATTTAAGGTAAATTTACCAAGAACACCTTAATGTTCAAAAAAATTTCCAAGCGCAGTATGTGTGCACCGGTGTTTTATTCTGTTGGAAATTTTTCATTATACTACTAAGAAAAAGTAGACCTTAATTATGTTAAAATATTTTGAATTAATTTTTCCATTTTGACATCAAAATATACCTATGAAAATATGGAAAGTATTCCTATATTACAAAAAAAATGAATCCAAGAAAACATAAATAAAAAAAAACATTTACCTGTATTTGCTCTAATAAAGGCATTTAGTCAATGGTGTGTAAGGTTCATTTTCAGACAAGTCCATCATGCTGCCACCAAACAAAGATTACATACAGCTTTACACAGTCTGGGACAAATGCTGCCCCTTCACTTGCCGCGTACTTAAGGCTGAAGGAGTTGGGAGTTACAGACTCCTCTTCCTCTTATCAATAACAAAAATTATGCTCTAAATTGCCACTTAATTCTATAGCCATTTATGGTAAAATGCAATACCTCAACATCTGATTTATAGGTGGTGGATCTGATTTTAATCTGTATGTTTAAAAAAGTTCTCTTCAATATACAATTAGCCTATAATAAGAATAGTGTCTCAAATTTCACTGCCTCTTTTGAATAATGATGCCCTTATATAGATGTTACAACTGAACATTTTCAATCAATGACTATCAGTCCTAACAAAATAAAAAAAAAAATGCAGTTAGAGTTACTCTCATAATACACAGAAGAAAAGTGAAATATTAAAAGATAAGGCAACTCCCACAATGGTGAAGTGAGGAAACAATCAAAATTACAATCACCTTGATAGCACATTCCTAATGTCAGAAGTGGTATTTTTTTTCTCCTCTAAAAAGAAATGTGATTTCCATTAAGATTAGTACCCATTTTGTATTCAGTGTTCCAAGAATGGCTTCTTTAGATCTGGCACAGGGACCTTCACAATGGGCTAATGAAGAAAACCAACCCCATCCTCCACTTCCTAGGAAAGAAATGAGAACAGGGCGTGTTCCCTCACTCTTTGTTTTCCAATTAGTATAATAATGATACCAGCATTACCAAAGGCTGTTTTCTAACAAGGTAGGTAGTATTTAAAAATTAACAAACATAAACTGAATGCCTGGTGAGTACTAGTGTTACTTCCACACTTTCATTCTATATAATCACCTTCTTCAACCACAGAAGAAACTCAGGATCAATAAGGAGAAAGAAAGTGACTCAGTCAGAGGACAACAGAGCAGAGATTCAGTTCCAGCTTTTCTGTCTCCAAAGCCATTCTGCAACAGCTGCCTGTTGAGTGCTAATCTGACTTCTGACTGGACCAGTTTTATTTGAAACCAAAACCAATGCTGTTAAATACCCAAGAGCCAAGTGTACCAGTTCACCTAAGGTAGACAGCAGAGTTAAATGAAGGGTGTTGGGCTCACTTAAAACACTTTCTGGAATGCTGGATCATCTGCCCATACCTTAAATAATCTTTGTTTGTTTCTGATGAATTCTAGCCTAGAATTTCATCTTATTTTAGGACAATGTAAAATCCCAACTTGTTGCCAAAAAACATTCTTAGATAAAAAATGGACAAACTTGTTTTCTACTTTTTAGTTTTGTCCCCATTTTGAAGTGTAACTCCCCAAAAAACTGGGGAGAAGAAGGATGTACAGATTATTCTTTCCTAGGTATCTATGGGACAATTTCATCTCTTCTATTAATGTTATCTCTAAATTCTCAGTCTCTTCTTTCATAAACTGGAAAAAATACACTTTATTATTTGGTCTTATTCTTCAGCCATTATGTTCACATCAAAAGGCTAATTTCTTATACCAATAGAAGAATCAAAATACAAGACTCTTTAAAAATTTAGACTTCAGGGTGTTAACAGAAATGAGAATTTTTATGCACAAGTTAATGAATAATTGCTTAATTCTCAAAACCTATAACTTAGTCTATAAATTATATGCCACTCTATCATTATTAAAAAATAGGAATAATATAGCACTTACATCCTATATTACTTATTCCTATTAAGTATTAGGTTAAAAACCTGCCCATGATGGCCAAATATTTTGTTTTATCTAAGTTTGAGATGGAAATGACATTACACAGAATTTACACTTACATTACTAATAAAATGCATATTTCTTTTATAAACACTGCTGCAGGGAATAATTCTAAAAGAGAATCTCAAATCAAGAACTGAATTGTATAAATAGAGTGATGAGAAATCGACTACAACTCTTTTAATGATGCATTTGATGATGACTTAACAATTCATTGAGTAATGGCTGCAAAAATGAATGTTAAATGCCGTGGTTGCTGTATATAATGTGCTCCACTGTACAGTGCACACCACGTTTTTGTGCTCATTATGCACGGGATTACTATGCCCATGGTGTGTAATCATTATACTCAGGATATGTATAATGCATATCCTTATTTTCCCCTCAAAATTTTGGGGAAAAATGTGCATTATACACAGCAAAATATGATACTCAGTTCGATACTATGCATAAGTGAGCTTCGACCACCCCAGTGGACAAGTATTTTGCTGGTCTCTATCTCCAACATTGACCTCTTGCTCAAGTTTACACAAATTCAAATAATATCTATCTAATAACTGATCACTACATGTCAAGGTATGTGCAGTAAACTAAATTAAATCCACAGTATACACAAAAGTAGTCAAGAATATGGCCTCTGCTTTTTTAGGGCTTCACCATCTAGTTACTTTAATCAAACATACCAGGAAAGACTACTAGCTCATTACATTGTAAACTGCATGAAGGATCCTAAAATGACCACTTAATAACAGCATGTGGGTAGGGGAGAAAAGTAAATCCAAGTATCCATCAATTGGGTATTGCTTATATAAATCATGGTTCATCTCTACAAAGACATAATACATAGCTTGGGAAAACAAAGCCCTTTAAGCAATGAAATGTAAAAATTCATCAAGTTATATTAAGGGAAAATGCAAGGTACAAAGCAGAGCTAACTGTGTGTATATATAAAAGAGAAAGAAACAATACACATGTAGTCATTTACTCCTGAGTTTAAGGAGATGCACTGTCCACTAGGCTAGTCAACAGCCATCTAAAGGCTCTTCAGCACAGAGATATGGCTAGTGTGACTAAGAATTTAAATTCAAATCTCATGTAATTAATTTAAATTTCAAATATGACTCAGGGTAAAATATTTTCTATTAAAGACAACTTGTTTTGTAGAGCTTGAATCAGGTTAACAATTGCACCATTTAGATTGAATTTTTTAATGTGGGACCTACAAACTTTTAAATTGCATTTGTGGTTCACGTTATGTTATTGTACCATTGGACAGCACACGTATAAAGTATCCTACTAGAATTTGTTAGAACTGGTAACGCTGATTGCCACTGTGGAGAAAACCTGGGTGACAGAAACCAAGGGGCTGGGGGTATAACTCTATTTTGTCATTTTTCTCTTTTGAATGTTGTGCCATCTGAATGTATTGCCTATTTAAAAATAGTGAATCAGTGACGTGACCTATAAACACCACGGTGAAGATTGTCCTTAGCATTAACTTTCAATTTAATTTTGGATGAAATCTCTCCCCCAAAAAGCAATATAGTTCTTTTGAAGAGATTATATATACATGGTCTTTGGCAGAAAATGGTTTCTTATAACCTAAGACCACAGAAGAATTTCACAAACTAAAGGTGCTAGAATTACCAAATGACCATAAGAGATGAAAGCCTTTAAAGCTCAAACTGCTCATTTACACCAGCCCAGTCTAGCATTTAGCACCGCTCACTGCCTTTGCCACCATCAGAGACTGTTCTGTTTTTTATTTTCTATTCATTGAATATATTTTGCCCATTTTCTTGTTCCTTTCTTCATCTACATCCCAAAGTAAAAATTTAATTATCTCTATATTTCCAGTTAGCACAACCTGCATCTATTTGGCTAACTAAAAAAGGAAAAATGCCAGGGAAATTCTCACTTTCACAACTCACAAAATTAAATTTTTTGATGAAGTAGTAGTGTAAAAACATAAGCAGATCACTAAGTGTTCAATAAAAAGGAGTAAATGGGTATTATATACCCAACTTTTTAAGTTAAAGCATCTAGCTTTTCTTTGAGTAGGTATAGTAGGTAGGAACAAAAAATGGGAAGAAACCACTCCCATCATCTGGTAGAGCACTCATGTGAAAACTAAATGACCCTTTAACACTGTGTAGGAGTTTTACTGCCAACTAATAACTGAATCATAAAAGCCTGAGAGTCATAGTAACTGCTTCAGACTATAAAATACAGATGCATCTTTTAAGACAGTGACTTTTCCCTCTTTCCTCTTTCTATTAAAGCAGTGCTACTTGACTATCAGATATAAAAGGAAAGAGAAACAAAGGATTGCTCCTCTCTCTGACACTTTCATTTTGTGCATACCTTGCATCCACTATAGCACAAAAGAGAAAATATATTCAATGGCTCTTATAGTTATCTTGACTACTGTTGGCTTAATTGGTTGAGAAACTAGGGCAGATCCATCAGACCTGCAAATGGCAAGGTGGAAGCCATTTTCAGATTTAGCAACTGAATTTCCTGTTTTTCCAGCATATCTGAACTGATACATGGCTGTAGCAGCTGTTAAAACTGTGGTCCTGTGACACAACTCCCCTTGGAATTGACTAATACTTCCTTACTTCCATTTCTCCAGAAATAAAATAGCATGTGTGCAGGTTAGAGAGATGAAAATTCTCAAGGACTAGTGACAAATGACCCACCTAGGTTTGACTATCTTAGCTTTATTTCCTTACAAATATATCTTGGTATGCCCTGGCTGGCATAGCTCAGTGGATTGAGCACGGGCTGGGAACCAAAGTGTCCCAGGTTCGATTCCCAGCCAGGGTACATTCTTGGGTCGCAGGCCATAACCCCCAGCAACCGCACATTGATGTTTCTCTCTCTCTCTCTCTATCGCCCTCCCTTCCCTCTCTAAAAATAAATAAATAAAATATTAAAAAAAAAACAAAAAAAAACAAAAATATCTTGGTATAATATAGAAGCTGTACTATTAGGCGAGAAAGTAAAATGGTATACTTATTTTTAAAATTTATTTACTTTTATTAAATTTATTGTTCATAGCAGCACAATTTACAATAGCCAAGTTCTGGAAGCAACCTGAGTGCCCATCAGCAAATGAGTGGATCAAAAAACTATGGTACATTTACACAATGGAATTCTACGCAGCAGAGAGAAAGAAGGAGCTTACACCCTTTGTGACAGCATGGATGGATCTGGAGAGCATTATGCTAAGTGAAATAGGCCAGGCAGTAAGGAACAAATACCACATGATCTCACCTTTAACTGGAACATAATCAACAAAAGAAAAAAGCAAACAAAATATAACCAGAGACATTGAAATTAAGAACAATCTAACAATAACCAGAGGGGATTGGAGAGGGAACAGTGGAGAGAAGGCTTTTCAGGAACTACTACTATAAAAGACACATGGACAAAACCAAGGGGAAGGGTAGAAGCAAGGAAGGGAGGGGGGGTTGGCTGGGGTGAGAGGCAGGGATGGGGAGAAAATGCAGACAACTGTAACTGAACAATAAAGTAAAAAAAATTATTAAGGTGACATTGGTTAATAAAATCATATATATTTCAGGCGTACAATTTTAGAATACATCATCTGTATACTATATTCTGTGTTCGCCACCCCAAGTCAAGTCTCCTTCCATCACCATTTATGCCCACATTCCCTCTTCTACCTCTCCACTTGCCTTTCCCTCTGTTAATATCAATCTGTTATCTGTGTCTATGAGTTTTACTTTCTTTTTTCTGAACCGCTTCACCTTTTTCACCCAGTCCCCTCACCCACCTTCCATCTGATAGCTGTCAATCCATTCTCTATGAGTCTGTTTCTATTTTGTTTTTACATGATTTTGTTCATTAGACTCCACATATAACTGAAATTATATGGTACTTGGCTTTCTCTGCCTGGCTTACTTCACTTAGCCTAATGCTCTCGAGGTGCACCTATGTGGTTGCAAAAGGTAAGATTTCCTTCTTCTTTTAAATGGTCAAGTAGTATATTGCATTGTGTACATGTCACATAACCTTTTTATCTACTCATCTACTGATGGGCACTTGGGCTGATTACAAATCTTGGCTATTATAAATAATGCTGCAATGAATTAGAGGTGCATATATTCTTTCAAACAACTGCTTCAGGTTTCTCCAGATATATTCCCAGAAGTGGAATAAGGCAGTTCACTTTTAATTTTTTGAGGTAATGCCATACTGTTTTCCACAGAGGCTGCACCAATCTGCATTCCCATCAACAATGCATGAGGGTTCCCTTTTCTCCACATCCTCACAAGCACTTGTTTTTTGTTGATTAACTGATAATAGCCATTCTGACATGTGTGAGATGATATCTCTTTGTGGTGATTAGTCATGTTGAGCATCTTTTCATATGTCTATTGGTCATCTTATGTCTCTTCAGAGAAGTGTCCATTCAATTCTTTTGCCCATTTTTAAATTGGATTTTTTGGGTGTTGAGTTTTTTAAGTTCTTTATAAATTTTGGATATCAACCCCTTATCAGATGTATCATTGGTGAATATGTTCTTTCATTCAGTGGACTGTCTTTTCATTTTGTTGAGGTTTCCTTTTCTGTGCAAAAACTTTTTAGTTTGATGTAATTTCATTTGTTTACTTTTTTCATTTGTTTCCTTTGCTACAATAAATGTGCAAGATTTTACTGCCTGTTTTCTTCTAGGAGTGTTATGGTTTCAAGTCTACCATTTAAGTCTTTAGTCCATTTTGAGTTTATCTTTGTGTATGATATAAGGTGGTCTAATAACATTTTTGCACATATCTGTCCAGCTTTCCAATAGCATTTCTTGAATAGACTATCTAAACCATTGTATGTTCTTGCCTCCCTTGTCAAATATTAATTGACTATAAAGGCATAAATTTATTTCTGGTATCTCAATTCCACTTTATTGATCTATCTGTCTGTTTTTATGCCAGTACAATGCTGTTTTGATTACTATGGTCTTGTAGTGTAGTTTGATGTCAGGTAGCATGATTCCTCCAACTTTGTTCTTCCTTTTCCAAGATTGCTGTGGCTGTTCAGGGTCTTCTGTAGTTCCATATAGATTTTTAGAATATTTGTTCTATTTCTGTGAAATACACTGTTGGTATCTTGATGGGAATTGTGGTGAATCTATAGCCTTCTTTGGGTAGACTTTTTAATGGTATTGATTCTTCCTATCCATGAACACAATGTATGCTTCTACTTATTTTTATCTTTCTTAATTTCTTTCTTGAGTGTCTTAAAATTTTCTGAGTATAGGCTTTTTACATTCTTGGTTAAACTTATTACTAGGTATTTTATTTTATTTTTTGATGCAATTTTAAATGGGAGTGTTTTCTTAGTTTCCCTTTCTGATAGTTCATTATTGGTTTATGTAAATGTGACTCATTATTTTGTATCCTGCTACTTTACTGAACTCATTTATCACTTCTAGTAGGGTTTTTTTGTGTGTGTGGAATTTTTAGGATTCTCTAAATACAATATAAAATTATCTCCAAGTGACAACAGTTTTACTTTTTCCTTTACAATTTGGATGTCTTTTATTTCTTCTTGTCTGATTGCTGTGGCTAGGACTACAGTACTCTGTTGAATAAGAGAGGTGAAAGAGGACATCCCTGTCTTGTTCCCAATCTTAAGGGGAACGCTTGTAGTTTTTACCCATTGGGTGTGATGCTGGCAGTTGTTTTGTCATATATGGCCTTTATTATATTGAGGTATGTTCCCTCTGTTCCCACTTTCCTGTGAGCTTTTATCATAAATGAGTGCCAGATTAAACTAAATGCTTTTTCTGCATGTATTGATAACATCATGTGGTTCTATGTGGTGCATCACATTTATTGATTTACAGATATTGTACCAACCTTGCATCACCAGAATAAATCCCACTTGATCATGGTGTATGATCTTTTTAATATATTGCTGGATCTGCTTTGCTAATATTTTGTTGGGGATTTTAGCATCTATATGCATCAGGGATATTGGCTTATAATTTTCTTTCTTTATAGTGTCTTTTTCTGGTTTTAGAATTACAATGATGCTGGCCTCATAACATAAGCTTGGGAGTCTTCCCTCTTCTTACATTTTTTGGAATAGTTTAAGAGGGATAGGTGTTAGTTTGAAATGGTATTATTTAATTTTAACAAATACCATACAAGAAGTCAGAATCATTAATTTATAGGCACAGCCACATTTTGGACACAAACTACCAAAACTCAGGTTCTTTTTTAATTCCATTTCAGAGGCTTGCCTCCAAATCACTTTGTTTTCAAACATCAAATCCCACAAATTTTGGCATTTTGCCTCTTAATTCTGCCCAAAGTAATTTTCTATGAGCCTGAGGCAACTACAAAATTTCTGTTCTATTAACACATACTTCCCACTTTTTTGAACCAATTATGTATATTATTTCTAATGCTCTAATATCAATGGGACAGGGGGTCCCAATGGGGTGGAACAAGAATAATGAGAAAAATCAAATAAAGAACTCTCCCTGCTCACCTATCACGTTGATTCTTACCTCACAACCAAAAACCTCAAAGCCTTAACAAGGCCACGTTTTTTTTTTCTAGAGAGTAGGCAGTTAAGAAAGTGACCCAATTTTGCAGTGTGCTGTGCTCCTCCCACTAAATTCCTGAAGACCTGCCTCTGAGTTATATCCCTGAACTATATAGCATGAAAAGACATAGATGCAATCATGATATGGCCCATCACACATGTTGGAAACTCAAACACCTTCATTTATTGCCAAGGAAACTTGGAAATTCTGATCTTTGTAAATATTTGTAACTATTTAAAATGTGTTAAAAGTTACAAATAGTAATCACTTTTCAGTGTTTTGGCTACGATCATGTGTAAAAGTTATAAACAGTAATAAGTTTTCAGATTTCTGAGTTGAACTTAAACTATTTTTCTTGCCTTTGCATTCTTTCCTGTCTTAATAGTGACCTATGACCATCCCAATTAAATCCTTTATTTGTCAAACTACTGGACAATTCAATTCTAGATCTAAAGTTAATAAATAGTTTTAACTTATTTCAATCTATAAACAGTACTGTGAACTTGACCTATATTAATAATATAACCCAAGTTTACTCTACCATTTTCTAAAATTAGTCAGTCTGAGCCTTTTCCAAAGAGTTCATTCCTCAGCTGTGAAGTTTGTATGCAAAGCTGAAGATCGTTTGGCCCTTTATAAATAGTCATGGGAAACTTCTTTCTCCCATACTTTTAGTTTGTTTTTACTATGACAGATGGGAAAAAATTCAGGAAAGCAAAATTTTAAAAAAGTCTTAAAACTATCATACTAATATTAGAACACTAAAAGCTTAGAGATATGAAGTATCTTTAACAATAAAAATGGTTGCTGAAAATTATAAATACCACTTGACTTAATTCATAAAATAAGTACGGACTCAAAAATCTAAATAGAAACCCCTTCTACCTTTAGTCCAGCTCCTAAGCACATCTGTTTCTAAATATCTTAGCTACATCTCAGTCATTTTTTGAGGTAATTTCTCCAGCACAGAAGTTCAGATCTTCTCTATAAAATATATTCAAACATCTTATAAATGTTAAAATTCCACAATGCTTACAAAGAGGCCAAGCTTAAGGCTTCACTCGAGGAAAAAAAAAGTATCAATTAGGAACCACAATTCTGAAAAACCTTTTGCTATAAGACATATATTATTTTATACAAACAGAATATAAATAATTTTGTTCCCATTTATTTTTAAGTTCAATACTTAGAGGACTCCCCAGTAAATACATTTTAAATTAAATAACCACTATTTCATTTGCCAATTTTATTAGTTAGGTTGGGGGTGTCAAAAAACTTTTTCTGTATATGGGCAGAGGACAAAGTCTTTAGCTTTGTAGGCCACATATTCTCTGTCTAGACTTCTCAAACGTAACATGAAAGCAGTCATATACAATATTGCAAATAAGTAGGTATGTCTCAAAGTCAGTAGAACTCTCTACAAAAACAGGTATAGGATTAGAAACTAATATTCAGAATATGTAACAACTTCTAACACTCGCCCTAAGCAGTGTGGCTCAGTTGGTTGAGAGTCATCCACAGTAAAAGGTCACAGATTTGATTCCTGGTCAGGGCACACACCACAGTTGCGACAGCTAGACACCGGTTGCGGGTGTGGGTAAAGCAACCCACCAATGTGTCTCTCGCACACTGTTGTTTCTCTCCCTCTCTCTCTCCTTTCCTTCCCCTCACTCTAAAAATAAAGAAATAAAATATAAAAAAACCCCAAACCCTGAAATCAACAACCAAAAAACCAAACAATCAATTAAAAAATAAGCAAAGGACTTAAATAAACATTACTCACAAGAAGATCTATGAGTAGACAAAAGCATGACATGATGCTCAATATCACTAATCATTTGGGAAATGCAAATCAAAACTTCACTGAGATACCACACTCATTAGAATGGCCACTATGAAAAGAGAAAATGATGAGGGCTGGCAAGGATGTAGAAAAATTAAAAACCTGGTGCACTGTTGTTGGGACCGGAAAATGATACAGCCAGCTACTTTGGAAAAAGTGTGGTGGGCCTCAAAAAGCTAAAAATGGAATGACCGTAGGATCCAGCGATTCCACTTCTGGCTATATACCCCCAAAAAAGTAAAAGCAAGTTTTCAAAGAGGTATTTGTACACCCATTTTCCTAGCAGCATTATTTATAATAGCCAAAATTTGGAAGCAACCCAAGTGCCCAATGACAGATGAATGGGTAAGCAAAAATGTTATAGATGCATACAATGGGATATTATTATTCAGCCTTAAAAAGGAAGGAGATTTTGATATGATGCAACATGGATGAATCTTGAGGATATTATGCTACGTGAAATAAGCCAGTCACAAAAAGACAAAGAATGTTTGATTCCATTTATATGAAGTACCTGGAGTTGTCAAAATCAGATAGAAAGAAAGTGGAATGGTGATTACCAGGGCTGGGGAGAGAGAACAGGAGTTTTGTTTAATGGTACGGAGTTTCAGCTTTGTAAAATGAAAAGCATTCTGGAGGTGAATGTTGGTGATGGCTGCACAATAATATGAATGTACTTAATACCACTGCATTGTAACTTAAAATGATTAAGCAGTAAATTTTATATCATGATATCTTACCAAAATAAAAAAAAATTGAAGAAAAGAAAAACAAATACAGGTAGAGGGCCCATTTTGAGACAAGTCCCAGTACTTTTGCTGATCAGTGAGTTGTGCTATTGCATTTTAAGTTCTATATAATGTTTTCAAGTTAGCACAAAAGTACTATTTCTATGTAGAAGCCAGAGAACTTATATGTTCATATGACCCATGGACATGAACTAAGGTGGTGGGTGGAGATTGCTGGTGGGGGGGGATTGCAGGGTGGAAGGGAATAAAAGGAGAAAAATGGGACAACTGTAATAGCATAATCAATAAAATATATTTTAAAATAATAACATTTTTTTCTTCAGGCATGTCAGTTGAAATTTACTATATATAATTAATGACATTTGATAAAGTTTCTTTTAGCTTTACAACCTATGGTTAGTAATGCCATGTAAATTTTTAGGATTGCTGTCAAATGTGCTTTTTTCATGCAGAAATTGTAAGACTACAGGATATTTAAATTTTTCTTATGGAGAGTCTAGTTGTAAATAATCTTTGACTTGATAGCACTCATTGACCAGACTGTGATCTATGCAGTTTCTTGTAGTAAATTAAAAGTTTCATTTTTATTTTTTAAAAACAGTATTACTTCTACACAAACATCATGTCGCTTTATTTTTTCCTGCATAGTTACAGATAATTTTAGTAAAGCTGTTAATATCAGCAGTCAATCTCCCAGTACCTAGAAAAATATGTTCTACATAAAATAAGGCCTCACAAGTTATGACTAGTTAATTAAATGAAAGCAGTTGTTTCAGTAACCTGAAGCTTGGCATTTATTATTATATAAATAAACTTGGCATTTCAATAATAAAGTAAGGCCATAATGTTATTCAATTACCCTCTAACAAATTCAGAGGAAATTAGACTTTGAACAAAATGTCTAGCATCATCTTAATAAACAATTTCACTTTTCTTATTTGGCAAATAACTTTAATAGATGCCTAACAGCAAAAATACAAACTGTCATGTGACAAAAGAAGACTGTCAGTTTACTGAGTTAAATTCTATCATCCCAAACACGAAAATGTTAAACATGATTCTGAAGACATAAACCAAATATTTAAGTTCCTTCTCAATGCTAAGCATTGTGTTTCTTATGCATTAGAATTTGTAGTTCTTAAAAAATAAAATTATTTTTAAACAATTTTTTTAAAACTCAAGAGAAGGCATTTATAAAACCACTTTAAACAAAAATATTCTTTAGCCATTGAGTAAAATCCATGACAGCAAAGGTACTGGTGACAACAGGCCCAGCGAGGAGGAAGAGCACAGATTTGGGGACCAGACCCTGTCTCCTTACTCTTTCATCCCTTACAGTTGTGTGGCCTTGCTATGGGAAGCTCTTTGAGCCTCAGTTTCCACAGTTGTAACAGTTAATATACTTCCTCAAAAAGGAGTAACAATTTTTTTAAATACTAATACTGTAAAGCACCTAAATGGATCTTTAATTTAAAAAAAAAAACAAACTAAAGCTGAAAGTTAGGATATTGAGTTCCCGAAAAATAATTATTACCCTCCATTCCCTTTATGGCTTCATCTCCACCCCACTTGTGATATCTACTCAATCAAAGGTCCTCAGATGTGGGTGCATATAAGAATCACCTAAGCCGCATTTTAAAACTCCATGCCCAAGACGACAGCATCAGTAACCACGGTTCGCCTCGCACAACCACATCAAAATGACAACGAAACTATAGAACAACCATCATTCAGAACCATCAAAAATTGAGTTGCATGTAAGTTCTACAATTACGGAATTAAAGAGGAAACTACATCAAGACTGGTAGGAGGGGCGGAGACGTAAATGGGCTGGTGCTACATCCAAGGGTGGCAGATAAATATCAACAGAAATATCTTAGGAGTAAAGGTTCCTAGCCCTACAACAGGCACCCCAGCCCAGGGTTCCAGTGCCAGAACTTGAAGTTGCCATAACTTCTGGCTGTAAAAACTAGCAGGGATTGAGACTCTGGCAGACAGAAACTGCTGGAATCCCAGGGAGTTCCTCTTAAAGAGCCCACACACAGACTAACTCAAACTCACTCCCTCTGAGCCCCAGCAGGTTGAAAGGCACCAGAAACACACTCAGAGTTGTCTGGCATCAGAGCAAGATCTTGGGAGCAGCTTTCTCCCAGATAGAACTGCTGTCACTGTTCCCTTCCTGAGCCCTCCTCCAACAGAGCCACAGAGCCAGCAGACAGGTGCCATATCTGAGACTCCATCAACTTGGCTCACACTATTTGCCCCACCCCGGTGATTCCCTGAGGCCTAACCCACTCAACTTTCAGGTCCACCCAAGCTGTTTCCAGTGGATTTTCCATACAAATGGGTTGTCTTGGCCCATGCTTCAGATTCTCCTAAATTCTCTCAAACAAGTGTGCATCTGGCTTCAGCAAGCCCCATACCTCTCACTTAAGTTGCCCCAGGCCTGGCACTATCTAGCAGCAACCAGCCTTGCTGCATAGTCTGGCTTCACCTGGCCACCTCCAAGTCCAGCACAAGTAGCAGCTATCTGCAGAATGCTTTGCAGCTTGTGCTGTGGGACCTCAGAGAGAACACAGGTGGTAACTGACCCTGGATGTGCCAACAGCAATCAAGGCTCAACTACAAGAGGAGGGTGTACAGAGCCCACACATTGGCCACACCTCAAGTAGCAGCTTATGTAATAGGGGAGGCTGTGCCACTGGACCCTTCAGAACACCTACTATATCCTAATATAGGATACTCCACCAAGTCTGGGAAGCACAGCAGCTCTACCTAATATGTCTGCCAAAATGAGGAGACAAAGAAACAAAGCCCAAATGAAAGAACAGAACAAATCTCCAGAAAATGAACTAAACAAAATGGGGATGAACAATCTATCAGATGCAGAGTTCAAAACACTGGTTATAAGCATGCTCAAGTAACTTAGTGAGGACCTCAAAAACATAAAAAAAGATCCAGTCAGAAACAACTGCTTCACTAACTGAAATAAAGAACACCTTCCAGGGAATCAACTGTAGAGTGGATGAAGCCAATATTCAAATCAGTGATTTGGAATATAAGGAAGCAAAAGCAATGAATCATAATAGCAAGAAGAAAAAAGGATCCATAAAAATGAGTACAGTGTAAGGAGTCTCTGGGACAACTTCAAGCATACCAACATTTGCATCATAGGGATGCCAGAAGGAGAAGAGAGCAAGAAACTGGAGATCTACTTGAAAAAATAATGAAAGAAAACTTCCCTAATTTGGTGAAGGAAATAGGCACACAACTACAGGAAGCACAGAGAATCCCAAACAAGATGAACTCAAAGAGGCTTATGCCAAGACATATCATAACTAAAATGCCAAAGTTTAAAGACAAAGAATCTTAAAACCAACAAGGAAAAAGTAGTTAGTTACCTACAACGGAGTCACCATAAGACTGTCAGCTGACTTCTCAAAAGAAAGTTTGGAGCTAGAAGCGATTGGCAAAAAAAACATTCAAAGTGTTGTAAAGCAAGGACCTGCAGCCAAGATTGCTCTACTCAACAATGGTATCATTTAGAATCAAAGGACAAATAAAGAGCTTCTCAGCGAGATAAGCTAAAGGAGTATATCACCATCAAACCAGTGTTATGAAATGTTAAAGGGTCTTCTTTAGGGAGATCTAAAGTATGAGCAATAAAATAGCAACAAATACATATCTATAAATAATTGAATCTAAAAAACAAAATAAAGAAGAAGAATAGAAACTGAATCATAGATACAGAGAGCATTTTGAAGGTTGCCAGGTGGGAGGGGGATTGGGGAATGGGAAAAAGGAGTGAAGGGATTGAGAAGTACAAATTGGTAGTAATAAAATGGTCATGGGGATGTAAAGTACAGCACTAGGAATAGGGTAGCCAAAGAATGTATATGCATGACCACGGACATGGACTTTGGCATGGGGAATTGCCTGAGGGAGTGGAGGGAGAAAAGGGGGGGAAATTGGGATAAATTGTAATAGCATAATCAATAAAATATAATTTAAAAATAAAATATAAAATAATAAAAACTCCATGCCCTTGTCTAAGACCAGGCAAAATCAGGATAGGTAGGGTTGTGAGAGCATGGGTACTAGTATTAAGATCCCCAGGTAATGCTTGTGTTGAAACTTTAGGTAAGGCATTGAAATTCTAAGTAGTAAATAAATGTTAGTTACCAAGAACTCAGTTTATATAGTCAGTGCATTTCAGAACCTGTAATATATCTACATAAAAGCTTCAGAAAGCAGCTGCTAAATTATTCATTAATTTTTACACCATCTTCAATTAAGTCCCTGGGTCCAAATCTGCAAAAGTTTAAAGCATTAGGCTTCCCCCCTCCCCAACCCACCCTCAACCATTCCTGACGATTGTTTCAGAATCAAAACATTAAGGTTCCTCAAAGCAATGTCAACTACACTGTTGACATTTAAATTTCAGAGTCTTTTTTTTTAAGTATATTTGTATGGCATAGTAAAAAAATACAAGCACAAGTAGCTCTAAAGCTAAGGTAACCAAGATGACTATTTGAGATTTAAATGTATCATACAGTGGTTAGAAAAAGATTAAAAACAATTAATGCAACTAGTCCCAAATTTTCCTTCAGGTTTTGCCACTAATTTGCTATCGAACTTCTGCAAAGTCACTCAGTCTCTCTGGACATCAGATTGTCATTTATAAAATACGGAGTTGCACTAAATTTCTTTAAAATGACCTATTATAACAAAGCAAGACCTGGAAAATTATAGAGAAGTCCTATAGAACAGTAATATACAAGATTAAGGGTTAAACTAGGCCTCGTAAACTATTAGAGTAATGAGTCACGACTTAAGTAGTTTTATAATAAGGAATTTACTTCCCAAACCTTAACATATTGACTGAGCTTGCTCCCTGCCACCTCCTAAATACCTATTCCTAGGGTAAAATTTTTCACAATTAAAACCTTTTAAATGTCTTCTTTTTTTAGAAAAATGACAAAAGCAATACTGAATACTGAATATTCAAAAAATAGTATGTAATAGGCACTTAGGATATGCCTAGAGACAAGATAGATAAGTGAAAGAAGACAGATAAAGAAGTAATTTTTTGTTTATACTTTCATATACTGATAACTTCTCTAAATAAAATAATGTAGGTAAAATGATACAGTGGGGTGCTTGTAGATATATTTGAAGCATTATTCCAGATGTCACTCCTTAAATTTGAAGGAGGGTAAAGTTCCCTAAAAGTATTTTCTTCATAGTCGAGAAATTAGGTAAAAGTTTTGTAAATTCGTTTCATAATTTATTAAACCTTTAAATTATCAAAAGTAAACTCTGAAGTATCTTACCTATAGTCACGCTTCTCCCTAGCAAACTCTTACCATTCCTTCATCTGAGAGCCATCTGACCTCACGTGTTTTACTCAAAAGTATTAAATGATTTCTAAATACCCACAAGTATATTTCATGTATGTGCATATGCTAAGTTGTTTTTTAAAGTACTTTAACCTAATTCATTTTCAAATCCACCCATTTAATCCTATCTTATTTTGTGATACCTTAAATTATCCCAGTATTCCTGAAAGCTGTCTAATCTTCAATTTACATCACACTGCATCTCCCTTAATCGGCTCGTGCTATCATGATTAACATCTTTCTACACATGTATTTCTTTACTCATGCATCCTAATATGACAGTACATGGAAGAATATATAATACCTAAACAAAGAAAAACCTGGGAAAGAATAGGAATGGAAGTCAACAGTAGCACAGCTCCTTGCAAAGGGGAGAAGCTATTTGAAACAAAATGAAAATTAATTTATACACTACGTAAGCATTATACTAAATATATTTTATATTAGTCATGTTGCTTTGAGACTTTTCCATGTTTCCTCTAGACAACTGCCAATGTTCGCATGGTCTCCGATGAATAAACATGCTGTGACTTGCTTCTAAGTAAAGGCCTGTCATGGTCCAGGGAAAAAATGACTTTCCCTACTCCTCGATCAGGAAAACTGTACAACTCTCATTCATAGGTTACAAAGCCTATTTTTCTTTAAGGCTTTCTGGAAAAGATTTCTGGAATGTTTCTATTCCCTTTAGGGCATTTCCACGATCAGATTATCAGAAAAGAAACCAAGGCGGGGGAACAATGTAGGAAAAAGTTATGCTGTATCAGAGGGGTTTCCCACTTCAGAAACTCAACCAGCACGCAAGTTAAGCCTTCACTGTTTACCAAGACGAAGGATATTTTCAGGTTCTGCCCAGCTCTTGCAGAACTACCTGTTCTCAATACTGTTTATCCAAACGCTTAGCAAAGTGATATTAGCATATCTGGCAGGAAGACATGCTTCATTTAATATTAACTCACCATGTGACAGCCCCTTCACCTCCAATCTCTCCTCAAACACGTGGATACAAAGAAAAGTATGGTTGTTTGCAGTCTGACTTCGCGCTAGTCTTTGGCACCAGCAATTGGTCACAGGCACACACACCCCCAATCAGAGGTTCGCACCCCGCCCGGTCCCGGAACTGTCAAGCGGGCTGACAGCTGGCACACACCTGCCCCCCCTTCGCCCTCCAACCGCTCGCAGAAAGCCCCTTCCTGAGTCACCTTGACATTGCTCACCTGCCTTGGCCTCCGCTCGCGTCCAAGGAAACTTTCTCCCCCTTCCCGGGAGCTCACTTACAGGTATCGTCCGCCGCTCTCCCAGAGCCCCAACAAGGGGCCCTTTGTTACAATTTTTGCTCCTGCACTCCTCGCCCAATTCCTGGCATTCAGCTGCTCGTCAGCAGCTCAGAGCAGCCCCAGTAGGAAAGCAATGAAAAACTACCAGATCCCCAACCCTGGGCGGCCTCCAAGGAGGCCGGAGGAAGCAGCCTCCTCGGCCGCGTGTGGGTTAGCCAGCTAAGGCCGCTGGCAGAGAGAGCAGCCGAGTGGCCAGCCAGGTGAACGCTCAGAGACCCCGCTGCCCCAATCCTCCCCGTCGAGTGGCAGCGCGGCACTCGCGGCTTACCCAGCTGGGGCGGCGGAGGGTGTCTGCATCTCCTGGGCGTCCTGCATGCTCGGGGCTCGGCCGTCCATCACCCGGTGGATCGCTGCGCGGGCTCCAGCTCCCAGGCGGCGCGTCACTGCTGGAGTGGGAGAGGCCAGCCGGTCAGGGCGGGACGCGCGCCTTCCCGCGGCCTGAGCAGGGCTGGCAGCGCGTCAGGAGACCGCCCGAGCCACCCAAACCCCGGGCCGGCCCGCCTCCGGAGTGCGCTTCCACCTGCGGGCCCGCTCCCAGCCCGCGGGCGCCGGGAGCAGCGGCGGCAGCTGCAGGCGCTGCAGCCTGCAGGCGCTGCAGCCCCCGCCCGGTGGGGTTGACTAGGTAGCCATTTGGCGCCTCTCGGGGAGGGAGAGGCGCTGCCCCGGCTGCGAGGAGGAGGAGCGGGGCTAAGGACTAGGCGCACAGGCTCCGCCGCCACGCCTGCAGCCTGCAGCGCACCCCCGGGCGCACAAACAAAACGCCCAGGAAAAAAACTTGAATAAAAGTTGGGAAGGCTCCTTTCCCTTTTCCCACCCAGGGCTCCTACTTTCTTTTGAGGAGACAGAGGCTCGCCTGTTCTCTCTCGCGGCTTTCTGCCCCACTCTTCCCTCCCCCGGCCCGAGCGCTCGCAGTTCGGCTCTCAAGCCAGGACTTGAAGGGAGGAGAAAGCGGCGGCCTCGCGGAGGCTCAGCCCAGAGCGGGCCGGGCCGAGGCCGCGCCTCCCCCAGCTCCGCGGGCGGGGTGCCGGGCGCTCGCTGGGCGCTGCGGGGCCTCTCCCCAAGCCGGCTCACTCACCCTGCCCCATTTCCCTGCCCAGAGTTCGGGAGCTCGTAGCCTCCTGCGCCGGACGGCCACCCAGAAGTGGCGATGAGGCTCGGTGGCATCGGAGCGAGCGAGGCAGAGGCAGCGAGCCGGAGAGAGAGAAACGGGGCGGGGGCGGACCGGGACGGAGTTGGAACTTCCTTCTCCCTGGGCTTTTGGGTCTTTGGGGTCCGGCTGGCGAAGCCGAACGGAAAGGAAGCTTCCAGCCGGAGTGTTCCTATTCCCACCGCTAGGGCATCGCCTCGGAATGCTCCGCACGCCCTAGCGGAACAGGTAGGGAGGAAGTCAGCGTACCTGCCCTGCGAGGACCTGCGAAGACCCTAGGGGAGGACCCGGCGGCTGAGGCGATACGGAGACAAGCTAGCGAAATGGGGCCTACAGCTTGCCCTCCCTACGCTCTGATCTTCCCTTCCCAGGGTGGTGTGTTTTGTTTTGTTTTGTTTTGTTTTCAACCTGACCTCGAGGATTGCTCTTCTGTTAAAACTACCTGTGACAGTGTGATCTGTGTAATTGGTGGCAGGTTTAAGCTTGCCCTGTCGTCAGAGGCATCTTTCTTGCTTGCTTTCTCACCTTCTTTTCTCCAGTAATAGCTGTGACATGAGGACTGTACAATATGTCTAAGAAAAATCTATAAATTAAGAATCGAATGATAGATCCTATTTACCTCTTGGAAGTGAGGAATAAGGGGATCACGTAGACACAGCTGTATGTTTGTTTGTAAGTTTTAGTTCCCACGTGCATGCTCTTTAGATCATTCTTCACACCTGACAAACAGGTATATTTGCATATCTCTATATTATCATGTGTGAATTGTTGTAAGGTACAAGCCAATTTTGATGGGTCCAAAAGCTTGCTTTAAAAAAAAGAGCGTGAAATTAATTAAATTAGCTTTAAACTACAGCTTAAAAATAAAAACAATTCAACAAGTTGTAAAGATGTGAGGTGAAACAGTATTCTATAGGAGACCTTCAATGTGGTGTTAGCATCAAGAAATAAATCTGTGTTAACCACTTCATCCCACGGATATGATAGCATTTGATAGGTGGTAAAATTCAATTAATATTTAATTTAAAATGCTCCTTTAATGCTACTTATTCATATTGTAGAAACCAAAAAATGCTGAAACTAAGTAACATTAAATACTTGGCAATATACCATTTGTCCATTATTTCAGTCATTAGTAATTATTCCTTCCCATGTGTAGTATATTCCTTTCATTGTGTCTTTATATATGAAAAAAAATGTGACTTATTTGGATTACGATATTGCAACCATATGAAAAAAGTTGTGTTTTAATATTTTACCTAATACTGATATTAATCAAGTCAATTCATTTAAATGTGGCTGGCTTTTCATCTTTAAACAGGTTAAACAATTGTGTGAACCAGTTATGAATCTCAATGACTAGTTGCTTGCACAGACAGTAATGCAAATATTGAGTAACAATGAAACTACTTAAAAGTCTGTAACTTTGAATCACAAGATCAAGATCAAACTTTAATTAGTTTCAACCATAATTTATGACATGCTAGTAATGTTAGTGACTCTATTAGCATAATCCAAGACACAATACACTTTCATAACATTTCATACTACTGAAGGCATTTTCAGGGCTCATCAATTTTCCTATTCTTCTGGTTTTAGGCACAGGGTAGGATTACATTCTCCACCCCCCTGAAATTAGGTAAAGTGACATAACTTGTTTTTGTAGATAAATGTGAGCAGACATGAAATGTTTCATTTCCTGGTGGAACTACTTAACGGCCCAGTATGTGACTCTGTGTTCTCTTCCTTTGCTGCTACAATCATGGAAATGCATATTAAGAAGAAAGTGGCATAGGACTGAAGAATCCTGGAATGCTAAATTATTACCCTGCACAGCTGCCCTAAAACAGAATCTGCATAAGCAAGAAATACACTTGTGTTGGACAAAGCCACTGAAATATTGGAATAGCTTGTTGCTCAGCATAACTTAACCTACCTAAGGTGCACAGTAGTCCCCACCCTTATCAATGGTTTTGCTTCTGCAGATCTGCTTACCCCTGGCCTACTGCAGCCAGAAAATATTAAATGGAAAAAAATTCTAAAATAAACAATTCATAAGTTTTAAATTAAACACCATTATGAGTAGCATGATGAAATCTTGGGAATCCAGCTTCAACCCACCCCCGACATGAATCATCCCTTTGTCCAGCATTTTCAGCTGTATATGCTTCCCACCCATTAGCCACATAGTAGTCATCTAGGGTTATCAGATCGTCATAGTATGGCTTGTGTTCAAGTAACCCTTATTTAATAATGTCCCCAAAGCATAAGAGTAAAATGTCCTAAAGTTCTATAAAAGAACAATGATGCTGGAAATTCCGATACGCCAAAGGAAAGCTGTAAAGTGCTTTCTTTAAATGTGAAGTCATATACGTATAGGAAAAACCATTATATGAGATCTGTCCAGAAAAAGTCCACCCATTGCTAATATAAGAGAATGGTATGTGTGACATCGATGTAACCTGGCAGCCAAGAAGAGTGGACTGGAATGCACATGTATGAACAATGAGGACTTCACTGTACTCAGTGGGGATGGTAGACACTGTTGAGTGAGCATGTGTACTGTGTGGCTGTGGCATTCAAAATGACTGAGTGAGTAGAGCAACAAATCTGCATCTAATTTTGTGTTAAGCTTGAACATTCCTCCATGGAAATGATTCGGATGATTCAGCAGGCCACAGCTATTTGGCAACTGATGACTGACAGCTTCACCACAACAATGTGCCGGCTCATAAATCACATCTCATGCAGAGTTTTTTTGGCAAAACATCAAATCACCTAAGTGATTCAGCACCCCTACAGCCCAAATTTGGCCCCCTGCAATGTCTGGCTTTTCCCAAAACTAAAATCTCTTTGAAAGGGAAGAGATTTTATACCATTGGTAAGATTCAGGAAAATACAATGGAACAGCTGATGGTGACTGGCAGAACTGTGTGAGGTCCCAAGATGCCTGCTGTGAAGGGGACTGAGGTGTCATTGTTCTATGTACAATATTTCTCATATCTTCTTCAATAAAGGTCTCTATTTTTTAATAATGCATGGGTGGATACTTTCAGGACAGACCTCATATGTAGTTTGGTTCTATCTTTGGTTTCAGGCATTCACTCGGGGTCCTGGAATGTATCTTCTGTGTATAAGGAAAACTACAGCACAACCATATCAGCTTTAACTTCTGAATTCCCTGACTGCATAAGAACTGTTTGCAACAATTGGTGAGCTTTTATTTGTAATATTACTGAAACATGGTTTTACAGCTCGCAAGCGTAAGCCTATTTTCCTCTTTAGATATTTTGATTTGGATTAAGAATTTCCTCATAGTTTTGGGCATGATTCTTAAGCAGGTTATAAAATTTGCAATCTGTCAATGCTATAGAACAAGCTTATCCATTGCTAACACTACTTTAACACTCAAGAATTTCCTTCCAATCTTTTCTCAAATATCTCACTTTTTAAAAAAACATTGTTAGAGGAAGTTGAAGAATTTAACAAGTTGGTGGAACATGCTAATGGTAGTTTTGGAATCCAGTTCTTCCATTTGTGAGTTCTGTGTTTCAGTTGAAATTTGCTATGGGAATCTCACAAAAAATCAACAAATTACCTAGTTATTTCAGCATTAACAAGTCTTTAAACTTCAAAGTCAAGTCAAGTCAATGAAAATTGCCATTTTACAATTCCCATGGTTCTATTTATGAGAATTCATAATCCTATATTTGAAGGAAAATTTAGGGAAAAAATTTGTGATTTTGTAATTTTTAGTTTATCAGTAAGCTAGTGAGAAATTAATGTGATATTCTGTGTTGCAAGGTTTGATTGTACTCTATATAAAAAAGTCTTACTGTAAGAAATACATATCACACAGTGTTAATTCTAAGAAACACTGGGAGGTTGCAGAAATCATCCATTACCTTTATTAGAAAACTGAGAAGTATAAATAGGATTGTCAGGTTTCATAAATAAAAATACAGCATACCCACTCAAATTTGAATTTCAGATAAACAATGAATACTTTTTTGACTTAAGTATGTGCATGTAATATTTAATTATGCTAAATATTATTTGTTGTCTATATCAAATTCAGATTTAACTGGGCATTCTGTATTTTATCTGGCAACCCCACACATAGAGGTATCATAATTCTTTTTAAAGGGCATGCTGCTAACTATATGCTGATATAGAAATAGAATCTGAACAATTAAGAGTTTACCGATTACTCCTATGAGAGATTAAGTTTGATAGTATCATGCTTTAGAAAAACAAAATAGCCATGTTTCATAATCATAATTTCATAAAAAACTGAAAACAGTCTAACCACTTAAAATGGAAACCTTTGAATTTATGGACTCTAGTTACCAATCTCTGAAATACTTTATTCTCTCAGAATTTGAAAAGTACTCACATTTAAAAATTAGCTTCTTGCCCTGGCTGCTGTGGCTCAACAAATTGAGTGCTGGTCTGTGAACCAAACAGTCACCAGTTTGATTTCCAACCAGTGCCTGTGCCTAGGTTGCAGGCCAGGTCCCCAGTAGGGGGCACGTGAGAGGCAACCACACATCGATGTTTCACTCCCTCCCTTTCTTCCTCCCTTCCTCTCTCTCTAAAAATAAATAATTTTTTAAAAAAAATCAGCTTCTCTTTTTTTTTTTTTTTTGCTAAAACATGAGTAGGTCATCACTGTTAGCCAGAACTGAATAGCAGATATTCTTCAAGGCATATTTACCAAATATTTTCAGTGAATAATTAAAGTCATTTTAAAATCTTAGCTAAGAAAAAATAAGAATTTTAAAAAATTAAGAAATAAGAGTCCCTTAGGATCACCTTATAGCTTTAACTTGATCTAAACTGGATGTTTTAGATTGTTGTCACTAACTTTATGTTTTCAGCACGGCAGCTACTTTTATTCAGTTTTGTTTGTTACTTAAACAAATCAGCACTTGAACATTGAAGTGTTAATATATTAACCAATCTCAGTTTCAGAGAGGGAAATAGGGGTGTTGCTTAGGGGGCTTCCTGGTAACTGAGGCAGGGCCCTTGAATTGGCCATACCTAGTGAGGTCACCTATGCTCTTAGGCTTCTCCATTTCTAATTTAATTATTTTATGTAAATTTTCAAAATTATCAACATAAAGTTGGTAATGATATACTATTTGTTTAGTCTCTAAAAAAGCTATATAATAAGTGCTGGCCAATGTGCTCAGTTGGTTGGGCGTCCTGCAAAGCAAAAAGTTGCCAGTTCGAAACCCAGCCAGGGCTAATGCCTGGGTTCTGCATTCCGCCCCCAGTCAGGGAGTTTATGAAAAGCAGCTGATTGTTGTTTCTCTCTCACATCAATGTTTTTCTTCCTCCCTTCTCCTATACACAAATAAACAAACAAACAAATAAAAGTGAAGACTTCAGCATTACTCTTCCACTGATTTATGTGTTCTTGGGGCAATCTGATAATAAATTTGAGGTGCATTTTATTTATCTTTAAAATAAGAATAATTATGCCTTCACTTTGGCTTATAAGCCTGTTTCAAGAATTAATGACATCTTTAACATATATGGAGCTCTTTATCCCCTCACAAGAAAATACGTAATAAATATCAAACATGTTATTACTACAACATTAGTAAGAGATTCTCTCTCTTTATGGCTTGCCAGAAGACACCTAAGCATGTACCCTGACCAGAATCAAACCAGCAACTTCTCACTTTCCCAGATATCACCCACTGAGCCACACCAGTCAGGGCAGTCTCCACATTCTTAGTAAAGAACACAGCACATTAGCTTACCTTAATTAAGCATTATTTTTAAATTCCTAAAGAATATAGCATTATTTTCAGTTATTTCAATGTTGGATTAAGGTTATTATAATTAATATTAATGACTATAGAAATAGAGCAAAAATGTATTGAAATATCTTTCAAATTTCTCTCATAAAAATAATCAATTATACCATGATGGCATTATCCAAAAGTACTATTTTATAAGAAAAGCATATTATGCAAATAAATTAAAGACTTAATTCTTAAAACAGATTCAAAACCAACTATATACTTTGAAATCCTTTAAGAAAGGATAACTGGATAAATCATTTTTTTAAAGGCTACCAATATATCAAAATGCTGTTTACATTTGTCATATTATTTGTCTTCAAAAGTAAATGACACATTTAGAGGGACAGTATTTTTCTATAATTATTCTAACTCAAGCTTACTAAAGCTATCTTTATTGTGTAAAAGCTCATAGGTGATGATATTAAGTACCTAGTACTTTTGCAGAGGGTTGCTTACTAAATATAGATACAGAAGCTGCTAAACAGTGCCTGGGAGGTGAATGAGGACATTTACAGGGCCTGGTAACTTTATGTCATTAGTATTATACATTTTGTTTTATTTAACATTTCATCGTATTTATACATTTTAGTATTATAATATTGCCTATTTATATTTAGTACTGTAGTAGACTGTTCTGCGTGGCGTGGGCCCAGCTCCCACTCAGAGATGCACAGGACCCACACCCATGGATAGGTTCTCCCTTTGGGAATCAGGCCTGCAACTTACCTTGGCTGCTATGAGTCTTACTTTTTGCTAAAACTCCCTCACCCTGAATTGAGGGCATTTATTGCAAAGTAACTTCCTAAAATCCATGCTAAACCTTCCAAGGATGAGTGTAACTGGTTCAACTACTTTTGCCTTTTCATTTGCAAATATCCCTCTTCTGTGATGTGATTAGCAGCATTGGCTCCTTTGTTTTCTGTAAAAGGTAACCACCTAAAGTGAACCTGTGCATAGTTAATGAGGACCATCTTGTAATGGGTGGAGGCCATGGCTTTTTGCTCCCCTTGAAAGAACAGCTATGCTGTCCCTTTTCATCCACTGGACTCGGTAGTTTGTGTGACTGTCTTACTTCACCCATAATGACCCAGACACTGCGGGCCAGTGTCTGCATCAAGTACTATATATTTTCTATTTATGTATAATTATTATTTATTTACATTGACTATTTAGACATTTGAAAAAAATACATTAATAAAATTATTATCCAGACCTAAATAAAATACACTGTTTGGTATTTGATAAATGCCTGCTATAATGAAAAATTATCTTGACCAATAAATATGTCAAGATTCAAATACAATCTTGACAAAAGTTCTGAAAGGTCACTATTCTAATCTTCATTTGGACTCTCAGAAAAGTAAGATACCATGCCTAAACAGAGCTGCAGAGGGAATATTTAAATATAAATCAAAATGTTTAATCTGTGATTGGCCATTAATTATGTTAATAAAATCTTGCTTAAAGCAGAGGTTAAAGAAGTATCTAGATAAGCACATAGTTATGGAATTTAATAATTCTGTGACATTTCCAGAATTGGTCTTTATCACCAGCTGAGGATTTCATAGCTGGCTCAGCAGCATAATCACTTGGTGTTCATGTCAAAAATATTGATTCTTAGTCTTCCAATAATTTCCCACTGTGCCCCTCCAGCAGAACCATAAAGTACAAATTAAAATATGAGAATTTCAAAGATAAGCCATAATAAAAAAAATACAATCTTTTATTACTACTCATTTGTCTCTGCTGATATAGTAATTGAAGGATTATACCAAATGACTGTGAGATTCCTAGCTGTAGATTCACCTACTCAAGGATGTCAATATTCCCATTGCTTAACACAGATTTTAGTATGCATAAGCCCCATTATACAGTTATTGAATTGACAAAGTGAAAAAAAAGATAAAACAAGGTTCCTGCCTTCTAGTAACTTTCTTTCTTTCCTGGGCACGGTGAGACACACACGTGAAATTACAGCAGGACACAGATATATATGCAAGTGCAACCAGTGGCTCAGAAAGCAAAAGCTCTAGAAGTTCTGAGTTGAGATAAAGGCAGACACAAAAGCATACCTAACTGTGGAAGCAGCTTAACCTAAAGAGTAGAGGTAGAAATGATCTCTTCATTTGAGACACAACATGGACCTGATATAAAGGGACTTGTTACCCGGTACAACAGGGGCACTTGTTAGAAGGCTTTTGTTGTTAGATAACCAAAGAATGAAATGTCAAAAATGAGAGAACTTTAAAGTCAAGGGTGGGATTCTTATATTATATAAAAGGTCAAGTTTATTTTATGTGATCATTTTAAAAATCTATAATAGTGAATATTCAGAAGACAGCATGACAATTTCACATATACCCAACAGAGGGCAAAGAGATATTGCTAGCTTCCCAAAGCATGTTTCTGGAGAGAGAGTGAAATAATGCTGTCCTTTTTACTTGTGTACACTAATATTTAGAAGTGGTGTGATAAAGTTCAGAATAATGTCATTTCTAATGACTTTTTATTGCTATGTATGTTCGTCGAAATGAAAAAAAAAAAAAGCATTCTTAGCCCTGGCTGGCATAGCTCAGTGGATTGAGTGTGGGCTGCAAACCAAAGTGTCGCAGGTTCGATTCCCAGCCAGGGTACATGCCTGGGTTGCAGGCCATAACCCCCAGCAACTGCACATTGATGTTTCTCTCTCTCTCTCTATCTCCCTCCCTTCCCTCTCTAAAAATAAATAAATAAAATCTTTTTAAAAAGCACATTCTTTAAAGTGCCTTAAAATAGAAGTTGATGTACTCTGCAATGTTTTTGAATCTCATACTCAGGGTTTTTCTTCATCTCAATGTCTCTTCCAGTGCTAACATCCATTTACCTCTCATCTCTGGATCACTGCTGACTGCTGCCTAAGCAAACTACTCAGTAAGATGATGCTCAGAAGGCACAAGGTTGTATATGCTTTACCACATGATATTAAAAACTTGCCATGTAGACTGTGCAAAGGTTTTCTCTTTTGACATTGAAATGAACTTAAGGTTAACACAGGCAGAAGTCTGTATGTATTAGTATCTGACTCAAGTTTATATATTTATGATTCCTATGGGGAAAACGTTTAGGAAAAAGAGCAAGCCCATTTTCACAACACCTTATCATACTGGAAAAATCTGAAAAAAATAATGGAGAATTTTTGGTTATGACATTTCCATTTAAGTTCAAATAATTTTGCAGGCTGTGACCCTATTAAACAACTCAGACTCATCCTCCTTTGCCAGCTCTGTGCTTGAAGACTGGGGCTACACTCAGAGAACTCGGCTGGGGAAGAAACACAGGGTGCTTCAAAGAGCTACATCTAGAAACAGTTCTGATGTAACCATGAACAATACAATGCATAATGAATTGAAGTAGACACTGTCAGCCGGTGCTGAGGAGGACAAGACTTTAAAAAACATTATTTAAATCTTCCAACTTGGCTTTTTTGCAGTCAATTTTTAAGCAGTCCTTTGGATTTCTTCAAACAATTTCAAGTCATCTATCTTCTGCAAAGAAGCCAAGAAAATAATAGCGTCATCCTTAAAAAATGAAATAGCCAATTGTTTACAGCAAAATGACTTTATTCAGTAACAGAAGAGAATTGTAATTCAGGACAAGTGAGCTATAGCAAAACCGTAGGCAAGGCTAGAGAACAAAAGAAAGGAGCTTTCTTTTATTCATAAAATGGGCAAGTTGGGAAGGGCTGTTATAAACAAAACGTCTTTGGGAAGAAACTGGGAATTCGAAGTATAGTGGCTTCCTATTGGCTGTCATGGCTTCTCATTGGTTGGGTCTGTTGCTAGGTAAGGAGACAATCTTCCTTTCTCTGGCTACAGCTTTTATGTGTTGGAGTCTGCAAGGTACAGCGTGTGTAGTACATGAGAGCTCCCCCTTCACAGATTCCTGACTTCATTTTAAATGAGGTTCCCTTTATTCATTTTCACAACAGCAATTAACTAACATATGGTTAGTTAGATTTACTAGGTTCTTGGCATTATATAAAGTACTTTGTAGACATTATTTAACATTAAAAAAAGAGTATGGTTAATATTATAAGATAATACTATTGTTTGAATGACAAGGAAACTCATAATCTCTATTTTAAAAAGCACTTCAGAATATTATAGTGTGATAAAAATTAGCCAATGGTATCTCTTTCATGAATGTAAGGTGGGCAGTACAGCACTATCATAGGCTCTTATTAGAAGATGCTGCTGATTTCCTATATAAATAGTAATATTGACTCATTGTATTTCATATCTAGGGAAAGAAGGCCAAGGCCCATGACTGACAAATAAAGGACAGATACTTCATTACTCTTTCTCATTTCTGTTTTACTCTTGTTGAAATATATTTTTATCAAATATCCATAATTTCTTTTATGTAAGATATTTAAATAAAGGAAGCTTTGGTCAGACAAAATAGAAGAAAATGAGATTTATTCTTTTCCAACTTCCTATGAAATATGTAATGAATTCTTATTGTGTAATTCTGGACTCAGTACCTCAGATGAGTTCTATAGTTGTCTTTTTTTTTTTTAGAGGCTATGCCTCACACCTTTATTGTGGGTTAAGTTTTAAGATTATTCAAAACAATTTCAGAGAGGTCTCTATTTGCATTGATTTATTACCAAAATTACTGATCTTTATTGGAGAGAGACCTAGTCCTTTGCAAGAACCCTGTAAAGTAGGGGTTTTCTTGGTTTCTATTATCAAGAATTCTAAATTCCATCCACCAATCTCAATATTGGATCTGTCCAAATATAGGAAATTGTGTTATTTTATTTTGTAGCTATATTTAAAGATTGCTTTCCAATTTTTATTTTTCTCAATAAGGAAATGTGTAATGTTAATCATTCTTTTCATTAAAAAAGTAACATTCATTCAACAAAAAGTACATAAGTGACTATACTTGTATAAGTATTTTATATAGAAATGAGACAAGAGTTTTCCTTTTTTGAGAGAGATTGTGATAACTTTTCTTGGTGTAGTACTGCAACATGTGAGGTATTTACCTGAGAAAACAAATTTGTGCAAATAGTTTTAAATTTACTTATTTATTTATCAAATAACTATGTAAACCTAACTCCCAAAATTCATTATTAAATGAAAAATAAAGTCAAGTTAGTCATAAATTCAGGTAGGTGTTTTTAATTCTAAAGTTTCTTTAAAGTGTCTTGCTTATGCAAGGCACATGTGAAAATGAGTCATAGTTAAACCACTACTATTTGTACCTGCCATTTATGATTACTGGTACTTAACATAATTATGAATAATTGTGATTCAGAATGTGAAAAGCCACACAAGTAAAACAGGCCAATTCTGATATGTATCATGTGTAACCAAGACAACTAGTCTTTTGTTTGTCTACTGGTTACAAAAATGCTTACTCCATAAATAACTTTCATATAACCAAAGACTACCCTGTAACAATTATTCATATTTAGTTACTAACTTCATGCAGGAATAGAACTGGAGATTCTATTCAGCCAAAACCATGTACCTAGCTTATACCCACATATAACTACACATAGAATATAAATGACATAAGCATACCCACAACTTTTTAGATATTTTACTCTTGTTTAAGCTCGATTTTTTATTTTATCTTATAACAATAAGAACAACAAACAGCATGAGGAGGTGACTTACAGTTTAAATAATTTCTCTCTTAAGACTAGATGACTGTAATTATGCTGTTGTATAGAAAGATGAAATCATCAACAATTCACTGCAGCAAAAATAGCCAGTGGTACTGGGGAATTGTCTTTCAGATCAGATGGCTTAAAGTTCATCATGCACCTCAGGGTTTTTTTTTAAGTTAATTATTGCACATTTATGTAAAAATAGGTATAAAATAAGCCTGATAGCAATAGGAGTTAATCACTTTCTCATAAGTATAATGTCCCCTGAAGTGCTCTGCCCCTTCTCTCTGATCCCAGACCTGGCCCTTGATGGGGTAGAAGTCTTCATATCTAGGACACAAAAGAGATAGAGATTCTGTATTCCTAAGAATTCACTCCTTCTCAACTTTCTTCTCTTTAGTGTCCCTCTATCAGTTCCATTCCAATTTCCCTCAGCTATGGGAGCCTGCTATTTAATCCCTTTTAGACTAGAAAGGTGTCAAAATATGCTCTGTGCAACTTATAAAATTTCTCAATGCAAAGATAACATTTGCATATTTTCTTTCCATGGCATTACATAATAGTCCTTTAATTTTTTAAATTTTATTATTTTGGGTAGGGGGAAGGGAGAAAGAGAAACACCTATTTGTTAATCTACTTATTCATGCATTCATTCGTTGATTCTTGTATGTATCCTGATCAGGGATACAACCTCCAACCTTGGCATATCGGGACAACACTCTAACTGAAATACCTGGCCAGAGCCTACACAAGAATCTTTGTTGAGTTTTTTTTCCCCAGACTTTTTCTCTTATATTTATCCCTTAATTAGGGCTTACACTCATGAGTGAAATCTAAAAGATTTATGTTTCTTCAGTGTGTAAGTTACAAATAAAATGCTGGTCAGACTTCAGAATCTTATTTTCATTTTTAATAGATTTTATTTATTCATTTATTTTTAGAGAGAGGGAAAGGGAGGGAGAAATGGAGAGAAACATCAATGTGCGGGAGATACATCTATCTTGTTTTCTCCTGCATGCCCCCAGCTGGGGACCTGGTCCACAACTCAGGCATGTGCCCTGACTGAGAATAGAACTGGTAACCTTTTGGTTCACAGGCTGGCACTCAGTCCACTGAGCCACACCAGGGGCTAGAATCTTATCTTTAAAACTGAGCTTTTTATCCCCTTAAATAACGTGTCACGACTGAGAACAGGTGAGTTCTCTTCCTATTTGTACTCTGAGGTACCACATATTTCTAAAGGATGAAGAGCAATTACAGTTAAAATGCAATTTCCTGTCTCCTTGGCTCCTACTACTATTGAGGTCAAGAAGACTAGGATGAGTAGACCAGAAAAAGGAGACTCCTCTTTAAAATTCAAATATATCAAAATGTTAACAGACACTATTTTTGGTATTTGATATTTTTCACTGCACTTTTCTTAAGCAATGGCATTCCTCTCCTTTTGTACCCTGTACATGACATTTATTACACCATACTTTTCCAGACACCATACTTGTCTGAAGACAGAGATTATATCTTAATTCACTTTGTGTAGCCTATATAAATCTAAGAAATGTTTACATTTTAAATATTTTTATGAACTGAATTGAATCTCTGCCAACCTTCCCCAGCCCACCTGGAGGGAAATCCATTACCAGCCAAATGTTGGGTTATCCCCATGCCTTCTCCCACTAGTTGAAACACAATGCATGGATTTAAGCAACCCAAGAAAGTTAGAGAAGAGCCCATCCCTGGTTTCCCTTGGTCTGTGATGTCCCTATAGCTCCTTTCTGCTCAGGCTTCTTTCCTCTATTATGAGGGCCCTGGTTCCTCAGTGTGATCCAGGAGATAGACCCACAGGTTCTTTCCATTGTTAGCAAGTCTGATGCACTATCAGCTCCCAAAGGCTTCCTCTGGAAAACCTTTACATATTATTTCATCATATTCATGAGTGACTCCTAGGCTCCTACCACCTGAAAAAAAAATCCCAGCCCTTCTCTCAGTTTAGGCAACAATGGGTGTGGGCTACTCACCTACTTCAATTCAGTGTACATGCCCTTCCCTTTCTTGAATAATCCCATTTAAATTCCTGAAGGGCAAAATCTTCCAGAACAAAGTAACAGCATTTTCTCCCCACCTACCTCGGTAAGATCATGAAGAATTTATGAACATTTCTTATAAGAGAGAAGGTGAAAGTAAATGTATTATTTTTGCTAATGAGCTTTTTTAAGACAAAAGACAAAATTTATTAATAATTTACCCTATTTATTTTAAGCACTTTCACCATTGTTTGGCAGTTAAAGCATTGCTGCTAAATGAGTGAAAATATTTTTCCTAACTTTTTTTTTCTCATCTATGAGCTCAATCTTTTTTTTTTTAAGAGTTTATTTATTTATTTTTAGGGAGGGAAGGGAGGGGGAGAGAGAGACAGACAGAGAGAGAGAGAGAAACATCAATGTGAGGTTGCTGGGGGTTATTGCCTGCAACCCAGGAATGTACCCTGGCTGGGAATCAAACCAGGACACTTTGGTTCCCAGCCTGCGCTCAATCCACTGAGATACGCCAGCCAGGGTATGAGCTCAATCTTAATACTGGGTCCATATTTTGGGTTTTATACATGCCTTCTGAGTATATTCAGCCACTTTCATGAATTCAACCAGTCCCTGTTTTTAATAGTTCTACCAATTTTATACCCCCATCTATAATAATTTAGAGTATTTGATATATTAGATATTTTAATTATGACAGTTCACAAGTTGAAATCTGAGTTCATCACTGTTTTCACACTTTTCCTATATCAATAAATCATTATCTTTTGAATAGCATAGATATCCAGCATTTGAAATTTATGTCTTCATTTTTCCTTCCAATCTCTTATCAACTTATGAGTACTCCTTTCAATTCTCAGAAATACTTCAAGCTTTCGGTCCTTAAATCTATTGCTATTTGGTTCACATCCATATAATGGCCATGAACAAATAATTAAAGCTAATATTTAACAAGCATTTATTATTGTAGTAGTAGGGTATGCCTCACCAAAATTAAAGAATTGGAAAAACATGTTGCCAACCTCTCCACCTGGGAGCAGGAAATAAATTTTAGTTATTACAGTGGTCAGGAACACATTTTAGCATTTTCATTCCTATTAAGGCCAGAGATCAATGAATATTTTTTGATATCAACTTAACTCCACTAAAAGGATCACTGTGTGCTCTATAAGGAATGTATTAATGTTGCCTTGGAACTTACCTCTACATTTTCCATAGTAGTATAATAAAGTTCCGAGACTATTCTGTTTTATACTTCTGTGCTTCCTCAATGTACAACTTCCTGGCTCACTTGAAAGCTCCAGAAGAGCAGCAGTTCTAATTCCTTTTACCACCCCTCTATCTACAGCAAGCAGTTCACACAGTGCCTGGAGAGAACCTGTGGGTCTGTCCCCTGGCTCACACTGGGGAACCACTGTCCTATACAGCAGAAGAAGCTGAGCGGAAAGAGGTTACAGAAACACCATTGACCAAAACAAACCAAGGTCAAGCCCTTTCCTAATTTCCTGAGCTGCTTAAGTCCATGTGTTCTGCTCTAACTAATGAGATATGGCACAAGAGGAACCCAACAATTGGTTGGTGATGGGTTTCCCTCCAAGTGGGCTGAAGATAGTTGGCAGAAATACGATTTACTTCATAAAAATTAAAGAAATGTAAATTTTCTTAGAATTCATAGGTGTTTAGTAAGTATTTGATAAATGAGTGATTAACTTTGAATATTATTTTCCATTACATATAATTTAATTATCTGTGGCATAGCAATACATATTTACTAAATAGTTCCCATTCTCACACAATCTATAACCTCATTCATGTTTTAAGAGGAAAAGAAAGAATCAATTGTATGGTGTCCCCCACAAATATTTTCACCCTGTTTTAAAAAACAACTGTGTCCCCAAATGCTGGAAACTTTTCAACATCTGTAATAGAAGTACTATATTTGGCACAATGCACCAATGTATCTTCATGCTTAGTCATTCCAGATCCTGGTGATGCAGCAGCTTGTGTTTTAAGCACATTCCTGATATGCCCAGATGGTAGGGTTTCTTCCACTGAGTAGAGAAACACAACACCTACCAGGAAGGCTAAGCTAACACACCAAGTGTTCCTAGAAGAAAGAAGCTATTAATAAATTGGATGACTTTCCAGAGAGGAAGAAGTAGAAAACTTGGCTTTTCCGGCCTAGGGAAGCATGGTAACTGATAGAGGTAAAGGGAGGTGATCAGATCTGTGTGCTCTCATCTCCCCTCTTCAAAGATGGACATTCCAGAAAGGGAAGTGTACTAGAAACACTCAGATAAGTTTAAGATAGCCTGAGAACACTAAAGCTTGTGGCCTGTATTCCAAGATCTCTGGGAGGAGTCAGCTTGGTGACATACCAATGAGGAGCAATGGCATTGCCTTGTGTAAGGGACTATTGAGATAAGTGAGCTCAACACAATGCTTCTTCCTTTTTATAGTCTTTCTCGGCGGAAGCTCTTTGAAGGTATTGAGAGGAACCCAAGGGCTAACATAGGCCACCTGGAGTCAGGGCAAAGAGCACTAGTGTATGAGGATGCCTCGAATGCAATAGACCTTCCTGTTGCATCATAGTGCTGACAAGTACAGGCATCAGCCTGGCCCAGAGGATCCACAGAACAGCACTGTGTGCATCTTTGCACAATTATCCCTTTCCTCCCCGAGTTCACCTAAGCCCCTACATGCCTGGAATGAAGAGGTAAAAACCTAAAACACAACTTTTTAAAAAAAAGACTGAATCATTTAAAGGATCAACAAGATTACTTCTCACCCCCACCTCCGCAGCCCTAGCCCCTGCCACGTCATTCACAGGCCAGACCGCTTGAGGATTAGAATGATTCAGATATCCTTCCGTTAAGCAAACAGACATCAAGCAGAATGTGCTTCTTCTTGACAAGGCAGAGAAAGAGTGAGCAACCACAGCTTGCTTCAGTCTGCAGAGAGAAAAAAGAACAAGGAAGTTAGTACTCAATCTTTTGATTTTGTGGATCTATTTTCATCCTCACCTCCTTTTTTTTTTTTTAAGGCTTTATTTATATATTTTTAGAGAGAGGAGAATGGGAGGAGAAAGGAAGAGAAACATGAACCAGTTGTCTCTTTCACATGCCCGCACGAGACCCAAACAAGGGCTGGGGCCACAACACAGGCCTGTGTTCTGACCAGGAATCCTACCAGCAACATTTAGGTTTGTAGTACGTGCCCAAACAACTAAGCCATACCAACCAGGGCCTAACCCTTCTTTTTAAAACTGTCCACTTTCAACTTGACATGGTCTGGCTGGCTATAAACTGAGAAGAGTTTGACTGAGAATGCAAGGGTGGCTCTTCTTGATCTCTTTGATTGTTAAATTTTTGTTGTTGTTGTTAAGAAACATTCCGACAGCAGCCGGCTTCTTACCAAAAACCAAACCACAAAACCAAAATACCATTTTTCAACAAGTGTATGAATCATTCCTTTTTCCCTTTTATTCTAAACTTCTTCTAAAGCTAGCTACTGCTTTCTTGTCTTTGTTTCTTTGTCTTTCTTTCCTTCTTGCATAAAACAATAAACAAATAAAAAATTTGGCAACTTGCATATCACCTAGTTTATTGTTATTGTTTGGTATAAACATCCCCATTTAGCTAGTGCTATTTATGTACTAAATTCACAGTATAGATCAAAACATAGTGGAAATATTATACAGATAGACACAAAATGAAACTCATTGGTTTAGACACTGAATTGAATTGAATGGAAGGTGGAGTTTAATAATTAGTAAATACTGGTAATTTTTGTGAATGTGTGGAGGCTTTTCAGGGCTTTTAGAGTGCCTAAAGTATTTCTCTTTATGCTTCCTACTATTTGATTGCACTGATTATTAGTGCATAAGTATCATTGGTTAAGAGAGGATTTGGACATGTATGCAGAGGTTTTTAGGCAAATTCAGTAACTAAATTATAATTAGAATGTCCTTTCTCAATATTCAATATTGATATTGTACCCCTCCTATAAGCCCAGGTCAAATTTTACCCCCTTTTGGTAGCCTTTCTTAAAATCTTCTTCCCTTTCCCCAGACACATTCTTTCCTTCCTGTTAGCTGCATAATCTCTTAGTTTAGTATGTCTTGCCCTGTTTCTATTTGTATTTCCCTTATTCCTTTTTGATATATAAACCTTGATGTCAGGCATACAAAATACCTATCATAATTATTTGCCTACAGTAAGTGCTAACAACATTTGGAAATGAGTGACAAACAAATATAATGACAATTACTAACATTACTGACTTTTTCTTATAAGAAAAGAACTCAAGAAACGGAGATGAATTCCTACTGCTTATTCTTATCGACCCTAAAATAGGCTGGGTTCTGTGGCTGCAGAGTTTCAGGAGACCATCCCCTGCCCCCACAACTCTGAGATGCAAGCTTGAAAGCCCTCAGAGTTTGCCTAACATACAGTATGGTTGATAAGGTGAAAGCTAAGAAAGGTTTTTACATTTTTTAATGGTTGAAAAATAGCAAAAGAAAAATAATATTATGTGAAAATTATATGTAATTAAAGTTTTACTGTCAATACTTAAAGGGGTTTTGGAACAAATACACTCATTTATTTCCATACTGTCTATGGCTGTGTTCATGGGGCAGCAGAATCAGGCAGCTGCTACTGTGGAAGTGGTATGACTCCTAAAGCCTAAAATCTTCACTCTCTGGTTTTTACAGAAAAGTTTGCCAATCCTGATACAGTGACTATGTCAAGTCAATATGTCATATCGAATCTTCTCTTTTATCATTTATATTGTGTAAAGCTGATAAAAAGCTCATTGGCAAAACGGTATGTATGTATGTATGTACTTACTTATTTATTTTTACAATGATTTCGAATCTACGTTACTGGGGAAAGACAATGAACAAGTCCAGTGCTACTTATCCTTTTATGAGGCTGTAGTTTCTGCCTTGTGTGGTTCACTGTTTCATCATCTCTAATATCACAGTGAATTCTGGAACAGCTGTCATAAAAATAAAGGGGGGCAAAACTAGAAGTGGATTTATGTAATTTCATCAGCACAGTCTGAGTAATAATTTACTGTTCACTCCTACTGAAAGTAATTAATAGCATCATCTTTGAAAAGAAATATGACACATATTTTGAACACCTCTTACCTGTGGGCTCTTGATAAATGTGAGCATTTAAAACATTTTTAAAAGCAGTAAGGATAATACAACAGTATCTGTTTTATTCTAATGTAGGGCATTTTGTGATCTGCAGATGATGTGGAGGGAAAATACTGTTGTGAATTAAAAATGAGAGACACAGACAAGAACAGAACAGAACAGAACAAAGGTTTAAAAATAGGAGTTTTGAGGGACAACATTTCTTCCTTTGAACAAAGAAACTATTCCACCAGAGAAATTGTTATTACCTGGTGGATTTTTTCAAAAGAAAATAATGATTTGATGGGACTATAATAGAAAGAATTCAATGAAAAAAATGCTTTTTCTCCTTTAAAATCTTTGGTGGAGGTGGCTGGAAAAAGGCAAGAGAAGGAAAGCTGTGAATTGGAATCGGGGTTGGTGTTCAAGTCCAGCATCTTCTATGTGATTGAGAGAGATTTAAGAATAGTATGAAATGTAAAAATCTCCCACATTAATATTTTTGATGCCTCTAACTGCTCTGAAAATGTCATTTATAGATAAAGTATTGAGTGTGAAATGATGAAGTAGTAATTTATTCATAACATGCAGAATATTTCTAGGCAGAATTGTTAATCCCCATGTTGTCCATATTTTCTCTTTCTTAAGAGAAGCATTGAACACAGCCATATGAAATAGTTATATTTGACAACCCAATGGAGGATTTTACTTTTTTCCATTTGATTATTGTTCGTTATTATAATAAAATAACCACAAACATTCAGTCATATCATTAACTTTCAGCTTCTCCTTTCCTTTCTTCCTTCTATAAAGAGTCTGTATTAAACTATAGACTAAAAAGAAAGACCATCTCAGATATCATAAAAAAGGTTATGCAGTAGACAGAATCCTAAAATGCTACTCTTCCTCAACCCCCAAAATTTCCCTCTTAATCCTCAAGACCACATGAATGTGATGAGCTATCAGGTCTGTGATTTTGTTGTGTTAACATGACAAATGGGATTTTGCAAAGGTAATAAAGGTTACTAATCAGTTAAACTAAAGTAGGGAAAATATGTAGTTGGTTCTAATTAAATCACAAGCTCTCTTTAAAAGCAGAAAGTTTTCACCCCTGGCTGGCGTAGCTCAGTGGATTGAGTGCGGGCTGCGAACCAAAGTGTTGCAGGTTGGATTCCCAGTAAGGGCACATGCCTGGGTTGCAGGCCACGGCCCCCAGCAACCACACATTGATGTATCTCTTTCTCTCTCTCTTTCTCCTTCCCTTTCCTCTCTAAAAATAAATAATTAAAATCTTAAAAAAAAAAAGGAATGTCACTATTTAAAAAATAAAAGCAGAAAGTTTTCTCTAGCTGGCTGCAGAAGGTGAAGTGGGGATAGTTGATGCCTGAGAAGATTCAGCTCACTGTTGCTGCTGTGAAGGAGAGGCTAGGTGAGAAGGAGTTAGGCAGCCTCGCTGTGCAGAGTGGGCTCTGGCTGATAGACAGCAAGACCTCGGGCCTAACAACTTAGATGAGCTTGGAAGCAGAATTCTCCCACAGGGCTACCAGAGAGCCCTATGCAGCCAAAATCTTGAATCATGTCAGCATTGAATCTGAGAACATGGAACCCAATTGAGTCCACCAAGACTGTTGACCTACAGAACTTCAGGTCTCACCTATAGAACTGTAAAATAATAAGTAGATGTTGTTTTCAGCTGCTAAATTTGTGGCGGTTTATTATGCAGCAATAGAAAACACATACAGACTGAATTATGTACTCTTAATTTTTGATATTTCAACACATACACTTATGGGTGTAAGGTATGGATCATACAGTGTCGCCATGTGGGCAGCTGTCAGATGGTGCTGAAAGACCAAGCGGGATTTTCAATACCTTTTGAGTTCTGACAGGGACAACTACATGAAAGCAGACAGCTGACCTGATATCTAAGATTGAAATAGAAGGGAAATCTAATTGTTGATATTTTTAGTGTTCTTTTTTCTGATTGGGGGTGGAAAAAAACCTTTTTCTTTTTTCCTGGTCTCTCCCTAGCCCTCCATTTAGTATACTATGCTTTTGTAAATTGAAATGAATCATTTCCATTTAACTTGGTAACTTAGTCTCCCTGAGGCTTCAGAATTCAAGAACAAATATTTTCCTGAGTGTTTTAGCTTTCTTATGGCAATCTAATTAATTGTACCTGTTCAATAAGAATTGGTCCTCCTTTTTTACGAGGACAAAATTGGATAAATTGATCGAGCAGCCAAGACCGTACCTGAAAGTATCTTATATGAGAATAAATCCCATTTCAATAGTTTTGACAAGTCCACCATGAAGGAACAAAGGTTATACTTCATAGGTGAAACCAAAAGCCCATAAAACAGTCCCAGAAAATTGGTCTGATGTGCGTGCATTCTAGAGCTCACAGGCTGTAAGTGATGTCACTTCTTGGTAAGCCAAATAGCTCATTATATCTCAGGTATCTTGAGGAGAGAAGAGTTTGCCCAAATTTATAGATCCTACAGGTGAACTTTGTTGAGATGAATTTTGGGAGTTGGGTTTCTTAGTCTCAGAATAAAACAGTCAATAAGAGCAATTAAAAAATATCTGAAATTATAGAGGCTCTTGAAAATGCAATCAGAGATTCTTTATAAGGTTTTCACAAAGTTAATTTTCTGGTGGGGGTAATTGGTCTGTACCATTTGGCTCTAGATTAGCTGACCTCAGCAGGAGGTTTACATAGTTGTTGACATAGGTGTATGCCGCACCCAGTCTTCTTTTGTTTCCAAGAATAATCTTTGGGGTTATTTGTTTGGTATTTGTTTGGATATTTGTGAGTTTAAGTGAATTGGAAAATATTTTATTCCCATGGAAAAGAACATATTTTTCAGATCTACATTAGTAATTTTTGGTACTTCTACTCTGGAATCAGATTCAGTACATGTTTCCTTCAGTAATGAACAAAAGAAATTACTGATCCATGTCTACTTTATATACATATATTAAACTTATGCTTTCAACTAAATTAACTGTACACTTCACTAACTTTTCATAATTTTATTGTAACTGATCATTTTTAACTTTGGAATTTTACTCCAATATATTGTTTAACTTTTCTTCCTAAACCACCACCTTTTAAAAGCTTAAAAGAAACATTATAATTTGATAATTATGTTGCTTTTGGTCTTGGGAACTTTTGTAATGTTAAATGATAGTAATGTATTATATTTCTTTAAATCTACTCGTTAATTTAGATTATTAGTTTGAACATTAAAACACCAAATCTATTTCTTGGTAATCTATTATTTCTTTATTTGTCTTAAATTTGTAAAGACATTTTCCAATATGGAAATTCATTGCTAACTCTGATATCTGCATTCAATTCTAATTATTTTTACATTAAAGAAGCCCAAGGGAGTATGCTTTTTGAGTATGGCATGCTACTATTCAGGAGCAACTGTAACTGGGTAAGTAAAGTGAGAAAATTATCAATAATTAAATGTAGAGATGAGTGAGAAAATTATTAATAATTAAATGTAGAATATGTCAATAGGGACAATAAGTAGATAGTACTATTAGCAGTGAAAACAATTTTTTAAAAAACATTTTTCTATCGGGAAATGAGCTAATTATTTTTAGTAAATAGCACATGGGGAAACAATTATATATATATCACTTTACCTTTGGATTTTTATAAAATGTTTCTATTTTGATGTATGCATCAAAACTGGTTATAGTACTTTAAATTACTTAAATACCTAAATCAAGTTTTATTTTGTTAAATGATATTTCAATGCTTCTTGCCTGTCCTAATCTGTGATTTTATTAGTTAGAGAGAATGGTTCTTTTTGGTTTGTCAGTAAGTTTTCATGACCATCAATTTTCTCCAGTGAGTGGTAGGCACCAATCTATAATTTAAGTAATTACTATGGCATTAGCTTAATTGCTTACCCAGAAAACTCTTCTCAATCAGTTAGTAACAAACAAAAACAACAACAGGATGTAACTCTTTATTTTTATTTTTAAAATAGCAATTAGCTTAAGAAAATGACAGGTTAAAACACTTTATTACATGATCAATGCAAGAACGGAGATCCAGTTATAGATGACATTGAACTAGTCTTGCCCAAACAAACATTGAGGTAATGGAAGAAACTGCTATTAAATAAAAACAAGATATTTTATATCATGTTAAAAATATTTTCATTTAGAAACATTACATTATTAAGGGATATTTTGATTTATTCTTTTTACTTGAAGTCATACAACCATATATCTGGTTGGTGTTCTTTTTGAAAACACTTTAGGGTGTTAGTTTCTGCTTTGGATATTGGTTGACTGCATAATTAATATAGAGGAAAGTATGTCCTGTTTTTTTTACTTTTCTTTTTTTTTAAATTTTATTTTAATCATTTTTCAAGTATACTTTTCTTTTCTTTTTTCTTTTTAGAGTGAAAGAGGAAGGGAGAGAAAGAACACTTATTTAAGCATTCATTGATTTGTGTATGTGCCCTGACCAGGGATCAAACCTGCAACCTTGGTATATGGGGACAATGAACTCACCAACTAAGCTAACCAACCAGGGCTTATGTCCTGAATTTCCAGGAAACCATAGGAGAAAATGGACTGAATTATGTGTATATCCTTTTTCTACACATTATTTTATATTTATGACACTGCTGATTTTGTTGGAGCCAACATTTCCATCATTATAAAAGCTCATTTTTCTTCTTGTCTACAAGTTGGTTGGGTTGTGAGGCAGGGTAATAAGAAGTTAGGAAAATTCCTAGGCAAGTGGAATGGGGAAACTGAGACAAGAAAATTAAACAAGGCCAGACAGTTTGAGCAACTTACAGCCAGCAGGTGAATTGCAAGAACTTGTCTCCTCTAACCAAGGACACTTGAGAGGGAATGGTTCATACCTCTCCTCACTAACCAAAGAATACATAGCTTAAATCTCCCTTCTCTGGGAGCTAGAGAACAGAAACCCAATTAATGTCATTTGTGCCAGCTAAAACCAAACACAGGTGAAGTCAGAAACAAATAACAAATATCCCATTAAAAGCCAGACAGACTCAAGATAAAGCAGTATAGCAGACCAAAGAATAATTTCCAAACCCTCCTGTGAGCTCATTTTCTACATCAGCATATCAAAAGTGTACCTGGAAAATGGATGAATATTCTGCTGAAACCCTCCTCAAAGATTCTCACCCGCATAAAAAAGAGAAAAAGCCCACAGGACAAAGACTCAGTGTGGCCATGCCTATGCCCCTTGTTGGACATGAACTTTTTATTTCCTCCTAAATTCTGAAGGTCCCAAGGAGACTTGCAGCCAGGGGAGCAGTGGGCAGCAGCAGCTAGACCTGGTTTACCCCTGATCCGGTCTCCAGGATCCCCTTTTCTCTGACTTCCCAGTGAGCTAAAAGCAGCCCCACCTTGGCTCACTCCTCCCTGTAACTTTCCTAGGGAGTCAAAGCAGAGCACTGCCTAAACTCTCTCCTGTTACTTCTACCCTAAGTCCTTCCTTTGTTTCACTCTCCCAGGCTTCGTAAGCCTCCAAATCACCTGGACTCGTGTTGTGAAATCTTTCCTACCAGAAGTCAAGAGCCCACACACCAGAGGCCAGCCTGAGGCAGTCCACTCTGAGCCCGTGCCTGTTGGTAACAGGTTGGTTTTAGATGGGTCATAGTATTTTAAATCAGAACTGTTAGGGAGGTAAAAGGTGATGTATCTGTTATGGTCATAGGGTAGAAAATTGATTATTATACAGATATGCAAGGAATGTGTGGCTTTTTAAAAAATATTTTTTTAATTTATTTTTAGAGAGGGAAGGGGGAGAGAGAGAGAGAGAGAAACATCAATGCGCAGTTGCTGAGGGTCATGGCCTGCAACCCAGGCATATGCCCTGACTGGGAATTGAACCTGCGACACTTTTTGGTTCGCAGCCCGCACTCAATCCACTGAGCTACACCAGCCAGGGCACTTTTTATTTATTTATAACTGATAAACATTTTCCTGAGCACTCAGTTCACTCAGTGGGGGTACTTGAGGTAGAGATCAAAACTTCAATTTGCCAAGTCAAGGTATATCTTTTCTTCTAGTATAGTTTCTTCCTACTTAAAAAAATTTTTTTGACTAGGTAAACATTTAGTCAATTCAAAGAACAGCTATTTATCAGAATTATATGTCCTGTGCCTGCCTCATTTAAAAGGGGGAACATTTAGGATCCTCCCTGGAGGTGGTGGAGTACCTCATGATGGTCTTTGTGCTGGTCTGACTCTTATATTTGCAACAGTCAATAACCTTGATCTTGTGATCAGTCTGGTCCAGTCCATGAGTGTCTTGCTGGTTGGTAGTTACCAATGAAGTCTACGGCTAGGAAATTATGGTTTGTTTATCTTGAATAAGTGAGGACCTAATGGTTTTCCTTTAACTATATCCTATGTTGATCCTGGATGGCACTGCAGATCCCCCATTTGTTCCGGGTATATTTCCCACTTGCTCCCTGGTCTGGGTCCCTACCTCAAAATTCTTCACTATAGGAGAAATTTGGTTTCCTCATTATAACCACCAGTTTAACCACTTCCCTCCACTACCCCAATGCTGATATAACTCTCCTCTCAGTATTTGTGTGAGGCTGGTTTCATGGTAACCTATACCCAGGAAGTGGATCTGCTTGGAACAGGAAAGGCAAGCGTAGGAGATGAGGTCAGACAGGTAATAAGGTGTCAGAACATGCAGGGCTTTGCAGGTGAGGTAGACTTTGGTTTTCACTCTAGGTGGGTCAGGAAGCCATTGGAGACTTTTATAAGAGGAATGACATAAACTGAAGCCAGTTTTAACAGTCTGTAGGAGGAGAGAAAGGGAGGAATAAGAACATTGAAAAAAATAGTAATAAAGATGAGAGATAATGGTGGCTTAAACCCAGCCTCTGGCTGTGAGAAAGGGGCTCAGTTCTGGATGTATTTTGAAGTTAGACATCAGGATTCAATAACAAACCAGAAGTGGAAAGTAAGAGAGAGAAAAAAAAATCAAAGAAGGCACCAAGATTTTGGTACTGAACACTTGAGAGATGGAATTGTACTGAACTGAAAATTAAAGTGAGCATGTTTGGGGTGGAAGAGGACAGGGTAAGTTATTAGACATGCAAGTGGAGGTGTTACACCAGCAATTAGATCTGCAGGTGTGGAGTCTAAGGGCAAGGTCCAGGTTGGAAACACACAGTTTGTACATATTGCTATAATAGTCTTAATTTCTTACCTAAGCCTAGTAAAGCCTGCCTTATTTGACAGGAAAGAAACAAAAACAGAATAAACCAAAATAAGTTAATAGAATGCTTGAATACCAACCCTAAAATCTAGTTTATCAATCTTAATGAACACTTAAAATCCCTCCCCACCACAGATGTTGAAGTGAAAAGATTACAGAAGGAAATTATTCCACAGTCCTTCATAATTGCTAGTGTTCGGGTTATTTTTAAGTTTCAGTTATCTACATGGCTTATTCTTTCACCTCCTTCGAGTCATTGCTCAAATATTTCCATCTTAAAGAGGGCCACCCTGCCCAATGTAGTTCAACTTCAGTCTGTTCTTCCACCCTCCCCACACAAAATTGCCTTGAACTGCTCTATTTTATTTTTTCTTTACCAATACAATGATCATTATCTTAAATGCGTGACTTACTTATGTTTGTTCATTGTTACACTGATCAGATCTCATGCACAACTTTCAATGCTGCAGGCCTCACCTGTGGTTCAAGCGTGGTCAGTGGTCACCAGCTCCCCGAGAGCTTTGACCAGCTTCATGCGGTGGTGAACTGATAGCACCTTGCCTTAGACCCACATCTTGAATTCCTGTCTTAGCACTTCCCTGGTATTGCAGATTGCCTTTGGGGAACTGCTGGACACAAAAGTAGTGTAACCAGCAAGTGGAGGAGTTAATCCTTCCAGGCTACCTTTGGCCAATGGGAGATGAGCATTTTCTTCCCTCAGGCAGATATTCCTGGATGCTTTTTAAAAACATCCCATGGGATAGAATACTTAGTCCTCCAGAACGGTGACCAACTTATTTTATCCATTAATTAATTCTTCCACCACTCTTCTTTCATTCCCCCGTTCCTAACTCCTATCCACTGAGATCATTTCCTAAATTAACAATTTATATTTAATTAAGCCCTGGTCACAGGCAGGCTCTGCTTTATGGAGAATGCAGGTGAAGAATTTCTTTTTTTCCTGTTACTTCAGCTGCCCAAAATTGTTACCATAAAAAAAGGCCAGTGGAGGCCAGGGGAGTCTCCGCTCATTGGCCAAGATGGTGACGGGGGGAGGTTCTTACACTGAGCTGTCCCCAACCCCAAAGCTGGAGATAATGGATGGATAGGGTGTAAGCACACGAGGAAAGCCAAAAAGATAAACGGATAGGGCCAGAGAGCGCACCAAAAGCTAGAAAGATGAATGGATAGGGCTCCCAGTGTGCCAAAAGCTAGAAATATCATTGGATTAGGAAAAAGTTCCTCCCCTCCCAACCTATAACAACAGTGGGCTTGAGCTAGAGGGTTGAGATGGTCTTTGAGACAAGACTCCACCATTCTCCCAGGTTGTGGATCACCTGAATAAACCTCTTTCCTTTTTGCACCAACACCTTCCTCATAAGTTTGGCTTTTTGTGGCAGCAGGCAGCTGAACCATGGTTTTTGTTCTGTGACAAAGGTAGCTAATATATCTTAAGCATCCAGCAAGTTATCTGGTATATGACAAACTTTCAGTTAATATGTGTTCAAGTGAATTGAATATACTTGGTGTTACAATTACCAAATTAGGTAAGGATTAGGACTTTGGTACTTCAATACTAAAGTGCAACTATCAAAATGATATATTACCCCAGAAGCCATTGAACTAGACTACAGGGCAGTTCAAACATGTATAGCAATAGGGAGTAGGGGTTAAAGGCTTGTATGCAGGAGGCTTGCTGGTTAGGTGGTGTGTTAATTGCTAGCTTTGTAAATTTGATAAGTTCTTTTGTGCTGCAATTTCCTCATCTCTAAAATGGGCATAATTATAATTTCTAGCTCAAAAATTGTTATGAGGACTAAATGAGTTAATATATACAGAAGGTATACATGGCATGTAGTTAGTACAATATACATGTTTGCTGCTATTATTATTATTACTATTATTGATTTCCACCACATATATTATGGAAACCCAGTGTCAAATTGAAATAAGTGGGCACTGAAAGATTTTAAAAAGTTGAACCAAAATTTGCCACCATTCTTTTATATTTTAACTGTTTTCAGTTACAAATAATATTTAGTCTAATAGATATTTAAACAATATAGAAAGACATTCCACAACCTGTTTCATTGTCCCAACCCAGCTGAGGTTTTATTTCATTCAAATATAAGTTAATTTGTTTGCAAATAATGTCAGCTTGATTTATAAGTACATTACCCAGTTTATGATCAATATTAAAATTTCATCATATACTAGCTTAACTGTGGGCTTCAGGGCAAGGGACAGACAGCATCAATTTATTTTACTACTCTTAAGTTTGTGGATGAAACACCAAACGAGGTCTCAGAATCCTGAAATTTCACCACTTGTGAGGCGGGTATTGCCATGACTTCTCCACCATGTTTGAGAGAGAATTGAATGTCATAATGATCATGAAGGGGCCTTGCTCAGGCTCTGGCATCTAGCTGAAAATCAGCAGCATTGACTGTACTTGGTGCTAACTGGACTTGCACTAATTAGAATCCCATCCATAGCCTACACCTCTCTGATCTTGGTGCTGTGATTTTCTTAAAAAGTATTCAAACAAAATCTTAGCCCTACAAATATTTCATTAGTATTTAACAAATAAATCTCACTTTCATGTAAGTCAGTGTTCCAGAGATGAATGTTAGAGATTGAGACATTTTTATTAGCCATAAAAGCACCTGTTACAGAGTTATTTCAGCTGCATTTCAATTTTTAATTTAATTTAGTAGGTCATAATGAGAATTACTAAAAGCAACCTAATCCAAGTTCTTTGAATTCTTTTAACTCAGTGCTGTGTGCTGAGCAAGTGGGTTTCTTAAGCAAACTGCTTGTAAAGCATGATAGTTTGAGATTCTGAGGCTAACACTAACTTGTGTTTAATGAAATTTAAACTTATGATACATGTTGAGTGTGATTTTAAGTTAATAAAGAAAAGTTAATGAATGGAACACTAGACTTTGTGTTAAAAAAAAACTCTAACTGGATGACCACAATTTAGCACTCATTTTTAAGTCTATAATATATGTAGTTATGAGAATGTAGAAAAACATTATAAAAGATATCTCCTATTTCCTTATTGGTATTTATGTCAAAAAACTCTACAAGACACATCATATAAACATTTGAGACATTATTACTTTAGCATTTGGGAACGTCAAAGTTAGATTCATAGACTTCAATACATACAGAGGAGGCAAGAGGACTGGTTAGTTTTATTTCAGACAGCTACCAATTTAAGAATATGTCACAAATAGTCTTTGCTATTATAAGATGATTCATGAATATTATTATACACCCAGCCTGGCACTTGTGCTGCTTCTAAGTTAAGTACCACAAGAGATATGTAACCTTACATATAATAAAATTCAAAAAGGTGAGAAAAATGTACTTTCTAATGATTCAGCCCTCTAATATGAATTTATTTATAACCACTTTGACTCCTAAAATCATTTAGTTCTAATCAAGTGGGATAATTTAGCATAATAAAATTGTGGCTTTTTACATCTGTGCTAATTAAGTGCCTGAGGCAGAGCAGGTACCAAATTAAATATTATAGTAAATTCCTGTGAATTCATTTAGGGAGAAATGAATATCTCTAAGGTAAACCAAAATACTGGAAGGAAATATATATGACATTTTCTTTTATTTTTTTTAAGATTTTATTTATTTATTTATGAAGACAGGGGAAGGGAGGGAGAAAGAGAGGAAGAGAAACATCAATGTGTGTTTGCCTCTCATGTGGTTCCTGCTGGGGACCTGGCCCACAAACCAGGCATGTGCCCCTGACTGGGAATCAAACCGGCAACCCTTTGGTTTGCAGCCCGTGCTTAATCTTCTGAGCTACTCCAGCCAGGGCACATATGACATTTTAAAAAGAAGTTTCTGAAGCTTAAAATGAACTAATATTTTACTGAAATATTTTACTTGAAATAATACTAATAATCACTGAAAAGAATTGTATCTGTATAAAAGATTTCACTAAAATAATTTTCAGAATAATTCTTCCAAAATGGGTTTCTAAAATCAAATTATTCTTTCCTGTCACCTTTAGAATGTATTGAGATAATTTGATGCCATATACAATGTTAGCATCTAAATGACAAAAAATCTCAGAAATGGAGATGAAAGCACTCTCTTCTAAACTGCTTGGTATTATCATCTTTCAAAGGTGTTTCCTGCCAGTTTAAAATGTCTGGTGATAAAAATGATAAGCAACAACTCTGTGAATAGACTGCTTATGTTCCTTACTCTGTTCTTCTCAAAGTGACAAAGTGCCTTGATTCCAGCAGCGATTCTTGTCTGCTTTGGCATTGGGTTTCCTTTGTGACCGTTAACTGCTGAAACTGAGCCCAGAACCCATGATCACATGACCTAACATTGCAAGAGATACCAAAGAGGTAAGTTAACTCATCCCTCTGCCTCTAGGAAAGGCGAACTGTGCTCACATGTTTCCAAAGTAATATTTTTACATCCTAGTAAGGGAGAAAAACAAAGGAGTGGTAATTTCCTTCAGAAACTCATTTGCATGCTTTTGGACTATTTCTGTGCTAATACAGTTAGTATGCAAGGGTGCCACCCCCAACCCCAGCACAGCCTGAGTAGCACCTGACTAGGATTAGGCAGCCAGCTGTTACAGATTCATTAATTTGCCTGAGGAAATTCCTTTTATGGATTAAATAGCCCCATAGAATGTACCCATTTTTATACATCTTATTTTATGTGAATAAATATTTCTAGTCTCAGTATTTTTCCATGCCCTCCCCAACCTTCAATTTCCCTTTCTACTCTCTCCTTTCTCTTTTCTGTGCAGTCCTCTTTCTCGCTGGCTACACTCAAAGTTTAGCTCACTACCTTGGCACTGTCTTCCCCTGATCTTTGATATTCTACTGGTTGCCAAATTCTGTAATTAATGCCTCAAAAAATGACTCCGGAATCAGTCGCTTTTTTCCCCTATCTTGTTACTACTATCTTATTTCTGTTTTTATTATTTTTTGCTTAAATATAAATTAATCCCCCTAAGCTTCTCCTTGCTTTGGTTTCTCTCCAGCTTTCAAGTACATATATTTTACTCACTGCTGTCAAAGTGGTTATTGTAGAGCACAGTCCAGACTTAACCCCACATTGAAAACTTCAGTGGTTCCACACTCTCTGCCAGGGCATTCATACTCCTCCACCCAGCTCTTACACCTTCCTGCACCCCCACCACCAACACTCATCTTACCTACCGCCCAGCTCCAACCTAACTTTTTCCAACCTAACATTTTTAGCTTTACCACCCAGTTTTTCTTTTTCACATGGATGACAGTCTTCCTAAACTATACAGAATTTCCTGAATATACTATAAATTTTCTTACATATATTTTCTATTTCCATCTCTTTGCAATCTTGTTTTCTTTATCTAAATTTTTCTTCTTCTAATATTTGCCTATTGAAAACTGACTCCTTCTTCAATTCCTAATCAACCAACCAAATAACCCACCAGCCAAACAAACAGTAACAGCAACTCCACTTTACCATGTGCTCCTAACATGTCAGGACCGTACTGAACATCCTAAATAGAAACACATAGTCTCTAATCACTACTGAAATAACTATAGGGGAGATATTAGTATAACTATTTCACAGGTGAAGAAAATGACATTTTTGAATGTCAGTGATGTCTATACTAGACTGCACAGCTAATAAGTGGTATGTAGCACATTCTGGTATTTAACAACCTAATATTCTTTCATCCATTTTTTTTTCCTTTAACAGACCATTATTTTGGAGTTAAGGTCAGGGCAAATGGGTTTAGTGCTGTGACTAGTTAAAACAAAACAGAACAAAACAAAAAAAACAACTGCATAACCCAACCTCCTTTATAGCAAGGAGTGAGCCTTTTGACACAGTTTTAGCCAGAAAGACTTAAGTGACAGTCTGCTGAGGTTATTAACAACACATTAATGTGCATCTTCCACATCCCTTCCTTCCTCCTTATTTTTTAGGAAGCATGGCTGAGATAGCTGGTGAAGCAGGAGCCATCTTGGGACTGTTGAGTTGAGGGATGAACGTGAAGGAAGGCAGAACAGAAAGATGAGGAGTCTGGGATATTGATGGTACTAGGAGGTGCTGCACTGTCTCCCAGCCAGAGATTCTTGTTGGGTAGAGACTAAAGTGTAATTTTGGTAACTTAAACACTGGGCTTTCTGTTGCTGAGAGTGGACACGAATCCTAACTAGTGCATAATGGAAATGAGTTTTAGACCTAGATCTGTATCACCTGGATTCTTCTTTCAGCTGTCATCACTGCCTACTTCCAGGAGCAAATTAAACTTCACTGAATCACCACCTGAGGAATTTTTTTTCTTCTGTACTCCCATAAAATTCTGGGATACTTTTAGGGCCCTTATGATTTCCTATTTATATTTTTATTGTAGACTGTAAATTCCTCAAGAACACAGTCTATAAATTTTTTATTTCCCTATACATAAAAATATTGAATGACTATATACTGTGTTGAATTAAAATCCATAAAATCCACTATAATTTTCTCTTGTGTGTGTTTTATTTTTTATTTTTATTATTGTTCTATTACTGTTGTCCCAATTTCCCCCCATTGCTCTCCTCTGCCCCACCCATGCTTCCTCCTCTTCCCTTCCCCAGCTCCCACAGTCAATCCCCACCCTGTTGTCCATGTCCACGGGTCATTGATACTTGTTCTTTAACTAGGCCTTTCTTCATCTTTCCTCCCTTATTCCCTTCCTCCTCTCCTCTGGTCCCTGTCAGTTTCCTTCTTGTTTCCATACTGCTGGTTCTTTTTTGCTCATTTAATTTTTTTTGTTCATTAAGTTCCACTTCAAGGTGAGATCATATGGTATTTGTCCTTCGCCACCTGGCTCATTTCACTTAGCATACTACTCTCCAGTTCTGTCCAAGCTGTCCCAAAGGGTAGGAGTTCCTTCTTTCTGCTGTGTAGTATTCCATTGTATAAATGTATGATAGTTTTCTGATCCACTCATTTACTGATGGACACTGTTCCCAGCACTTGGCTATTGTAAATAGTGCTGCTATGAACATTGGGGTGCAAAGCTTCTTTTGAATTGGTGTTTTAGGACCAATCTCAGCAGTGGAATCACTGGGTCAAGAGGCAGTTCCATTTTTAGGTTTTTTGAGGAAATTCCATACTGTTTTTCACAGTGGCTGCACCAGTCTGCATTCCCACCAATAGTGCACTAGAGTTCCTTTTCTCCACATCCTCACCATGGCTTATTGTTTGTTGATTTGTTTATGTTGGCCATTCTGACTGGTGTGAGGTGGTATTTTGTTGTGGTTTTAATTTTCATCTCTCTGATGGCTAGTGATGCTGAGCATCCTTTCATATATCTCTGGGCCCTCTGTATGTCCTCCTTGGAGAAGTTCCTGTTCAGGTTTTTTGCCCAATTTTTTAAATTGGATTGCTTGTCTTCCTGGCATTGAGTCATATGATTTCCTTATATATTTGGACATCAAACCCTTATTTGAGGTATCATTGGAAAATATGTCTTTCCATATGGTTAATTCCCTTTTCATATTGCTGATGTTATCTTTACTGTTAAAGATAACTTAAAAAGCTTCTGAAATTAAAAAAGCAGAAGCTTTTTAATTTGATGTAGTCGTATTTATTTATTTTTTCTTTATTTCCGTTGCCCTAGAGGATACATTGGTGAAAAAATTGCTGCATGGGATATCTGAAATTTTCCTGCCTATGTTCTCCTCTAGGGCTTTTATGGTGTCATGGTTCATGTTTAAGTCTTTTATCCATTTTGAGTTTATTCTGGTGTATGGTATAAATTGGTAGTCTAGTTTCATTTTTTTTTTTTTGCATGTACCATTCCAGATCCCCAGTACCATTTGTTGAAGAGGCTATTTTTACTCCATTTTATGCTTCTGTCCCCTTTGTAGAATGTTAGTTGGCCCTAGAAACTTGGGTTTATATCTGGACTCTCTATTCTGTTCCATTGATCTATGTGTCTGTTCTTATGCCAGTACCAGACTGTTTTGATTACCATGGCTTTGTAATATAGTTTGATGTCAAGCATGGTGATCCCTCCTACTTTCTTTCTCAAAATTGCTGTGACTATTTGGGGTCATTTTTGGTTCCATATAAATTTTTGAAATATTTGTTCTAAATCTGTGAAATATGTCATTGGCATTTTAATAGGGATCGCATTGAATCTATAGATTGCTTTGGGTAGTATGGACATTTTAATTCCAGTCCATGACCATGGATGCATGACTGCATTTGTTTGTATCTTCCTTACTTTCTTTCCTCAGTGTTGTATAGTTTCCGAGTATAGATCTTTAACCTCTTTGGTTAAGTTTATTACCAGATACTTTATTTTTCTTATTGCTCTAGTAAATGGGATATTTTCCCCAGTTTCTGTTTCTGGTATTTCATTGTTGGTGTTCAAAAAATGCTTTTGATTTCTGAATATTGACTTTGTATCCTGCTATTTTGCCAAATCCACTTATTAGATTGAGTAGTTTTTTGGTGGAGCCTATAGGGTTTTCTATGTACACACTATCATGTCATCTGTAAATAATGACAGTTTTACTTCCTACTTTCCAATTTAGATGCCTGTTATTTCTTTTTCTTGTCTGATTGTTGTAGCTAGAACTTCCAGTACTATATTGAATAAAAGTGGTGAAAGCAGACATCCTTGTCCTGTTTCTGATCTTAAGCAGAAAGTTTCTAGTTTTTGCCTATTGAGTATGATATTGGCTGTAGATTTCTCATATATGGTTTTATTATGTTGAGGTATGCTCCCTCTATTCACACTTTGTGGAGTATTTTTATCATAAATGGGTGCTACTTTGTCAAATGCATTGATATGATCATGTGATTTTTGTCTCTTATTTATGTAGTGTATTACATTTATTAATTTCACTGTATAATTTTCTATTGTCTGAGTCTCCTATGACTTATTTTTAATCTTCTTTAAATTTGTTATTGACATAAATGTAATCAAGACCACACTGGTTTAAGTTCCCATTAAGTCTGCCTGAAACCCACTCCCTCAGCTGTTTCTGAAAGATTCCCAGTTATTGCTTTGTTGTGCTGAAAAGTAATCCCCTCCAGTTGGTTCTTCTATTCAGCCTCCTCATTCTCCCCTGAGCTGCTGCCTGTGAAGCTGTTGAGACTGCCTCTCTGCCCATTCCAGACCTAGGGGAGGAAATGCTGCTCTCACTACCCCTTTATTTAAGCTGAGGCACAAATCTTTTTCTAACTACCTGTGCACAACTGAGACCAGCTTATAATTTTAAAAGAAAGAGCAAAAGAGTAGAGAATGATGTAATGGAAGGGAAACAGAGAATATTTACAATTATTCTAGGCCCAGACCCATTAACTTTCAGCTTTCACTTTCCTGGCCTCCATATGATAAGGACAGTTCACCCACTTCCACTCCCAAATTTCCATTGCTTTCTAAGGCTAAGAGTTCAAACAGACTATTGTCTCAGAGAAAGACCACATTTTTTTTCTTCACCCCAACATAAAGCCTTCTTTCCCTGCGCTTCATTTCCTGATTTCTCATAATTGACAGTAAAATTATGAATTTCCTTTAAGGGATACCCAAACCTGACCCATAATGAGCCTGTGGCTTAGACTAGTCTATCATAAAATAATTCAAATTTAATTTGATTTGAGTTATTTTGATAATTTTCAAAAACTTTGTTATATGAATACAAATATTATCATTGTAACTGTACAACGAATACATTGCATTTTGGATATAGTTCATTGTAATTTGTTTCCAATAGCTGTTGAATTTCCTTAATAATACTCTAACATTGTTATTATTGATTTTGTCAGTGGCTGGTAACACTGGGATATTGTCACTAATTTCCACAAATAATTGAAGTTTTAAATTGTGGTGATGCTTGATTTTAGGTAGTTTAAGTAGCTAAGAATCAGTGTAGAGAATTGTTGATGTATTTTGTAGAGGGGGAAAAGAATGGATATGAAGAATAGAGATAGAACCTGAGGGACTATTAGGGACCAAGTCTATGCTAAATAAACATGAAAAAGGAAGAGAAGGATGGAAAGGAAGAGAAGTAGGATGAAAGGGAGAATGGAAAAGAGGAGGAGAAAGAGAAGGAAAGAAGAAAACAGTGAAAAGAGAAAGATCTTTCCAGTAGAAAATATTAATTATTACAGCTGATTTTTGTCAATATTTCATAAAAGTCATGTATATAGTATCCTGGTATTCTCATATGCAGTGTACAGACAGTGCTCTCTGCTCATGAATAGGAAGAGAAGGTTCAAGAGATCAGTCACTGAAGATAAATTATTTAGGAATTAAAATGGAAAACATTCAAAATCAAGTATCTTTTCAGGCACAAGAGCAATATAATTAAACCAGGTACTTTCTTTGAAATATGGCCAATACTCTATGCCATATTTATATTTTTTCAATAATCCATTGGCCAGTTTGTTTATAACTTTGTAATGCTTTATTATCAAACTGAGATAACCTTTGATAACATATTCTGATTTTAAACTACTGTAGTAGAAAGCTGTAAAACATATGATTATTTTAAATATTTAAAAAAATAGGACACTTCAAATGTACTAAGGACTTCAAATCTACAGGACTAAAGCTGATGCGGTAAGAAACTGTACAGCTATTTGGCCTTGTAAGTCAGTCATTCAGAGAGAGCTGCCAACTCTGCCTTAGCAACAGCGGGTTTACTTCGCTCTTCTCTGGCCTCCGGCACAGAAGATGGGCTGTCTGTAGCCTTTGGGAAACTTAAGGTAGTTCTCCCCTAGAGAACAAGGTCACCATTTGATATTTGATCACTTCCTGAAAATTTAAGATGATAGAATAGACACTAACAGGAAAGCAAGTAATAAAGAGAAACTGAATAATACATTTTAATGGTGAGTTGTATAGATGAATTTATAATGGTTGTTGGTTTGCATGTAGACTTTCTTGGCTGGCTAAATGATAGATACAGTAAACTATATTCTTTGAAATCCTAGAATATTTTATATTTTTAGAGCTAAGTTGTTTCATACTGAGTGATTCTTAAATATTTAATTTACATTTTTGAGGTCTTTGGAATCAATTCCCATGAAGAATATAATTGATTTGTAACATTTAATTAAAGTTATGTGAGCACATCCTGGTATTCTTAAATGCAGTATACAAACTGTGCTCTGTGTTCATGGATAGAAAGAGAAGCCTCAAAAGAGGAGTCTTTGAAGAGAAATTACTTGGGAATTAAGGTGAATATGAAGTGGGATGCCTCAGTGTATTATGAAAGGAATATATATCCATTTTGCCTCTGGAAGGAACGGCCTTGTCGCTCCCCCTCCGTGCTTTCTTGTTTCCTGCTTGCAGAAAGCCCTGCACTACAAAGCTTGTTTGTTCCTCCTTAGTAACTGTCACTGCTTTCTGCTGGCCCTTCATTTTTAGCATGGGAGGGGTCAAACGAGTCTTGATTAATGGATCCTCATTCCTTTTCTTCTTGTCTCTCTTAAGCTGTGCCATAATAGGATTAATGTTAACTTGGTATCTATACTACATTAAATAGCTCAAATCCTGTCCCCCACCCAAAATATTACTGTGAAGTATAACTAAAATTTAGCAGAGGTACATCAATCATAACCAAAAAAAGGGGTTTTATTTTTGACACCTCTCTTTATTTTTCTAAAATGAGCACCTATTATAACCAAAGTTCAACCATGATTGAAAATTATTCTGAAAGCTCATGATAAATGAAATTTCTTGCCTTCAAATGTTTATGTAATTTAGTAAATAGTGGGCTCTGATCTTTGCAAATGTGAAGTGTTCTATTTTATCAGCTGCATGAGTATTTTATCATTCAGCATCTAGTCAGGAAAACAGAAACTATCCTCAATCTTTCAAATAGAGTGAATTAGTACAGGAAGTTGATCACCCAGGTGATGGAAAACAAAAAAGCTAAACAAGGGTGGTTGTGAAACCAGAAAAGCATCCGTGCTGCCTGTCACTACCAGAACCAATAAGCAGAAATAAGAATTGAACCTTAATGGGCTCTTCATTCAGATAGCTGATGATCTGAGAAGATGGTGGGTTATGGACCCTAAGAACCGTCTTGGCTGAAAGGATGTGAAATAAAATATTCTGTTCAAAAAAGCACAAAAAGACTGTCTTACCTCTCATATGAAGCTGTCCTTCTTTATAAAGCGAAGAAAAGTGTGGGTAAGTGGTTTGGAATTTGGAGGAAAAGGTACATCAGATAAAAGCTGCAGTCCAGTGATTTTCCTAGCATCCCTTCATCCGCTGACCAGCAATTCTTCATCTGAGTCATGGTGACAGACGTTCCTGCCCCAGAGCATAAAGGCTCAGACACCACCTTAATCACTTGCAGTCCTCCTGGGGCACAAAGTGTAGGTCTCGCATTCCAGTTCCTGGAACGACAGTTTTCTATATGCATTAATTACAATACCCAGACTATGATCTGTAACTTAAAGCTAAAAATGTTTCAACTCTTGAGTTTCCCCATCATTCTCCACTGTTAAGGTAAACTATCTTGTTTCTATGAGATTAGTTTCATATGGAAGTAATCATTTTGCTGTTGAGCGTGTATCTTAGCATTAGAAAGTGTCAAAGGCAAGTTTGGGGGTATCCTTAACTACAGATCCACATATTGGGGCACATTGTATACAACAACAAGCTATGATACTGAAAAAGATAAAAAAGGAAGGAAAACAAATGCCTCCCTAAGACCAGTAATACTAGGCAGCCAGGACAAATCGATACCAAAGAATCCCTCTCTTTGTTTTATCTTGGACACTACTTCATTTACTTACCTTACTTTATGCTCTATAAGCTGTGAATTACATCAGGTTCAAACATCAGAGTCCTTTAAATTCTTCACATCTATGATTATGTCTTAAAAGGAAGTAGTCTGTAGCTGTGTGATTTCCAAATGCCACTTCTCTAACTTGTCCTAGTTCTTGACTGATGGCACTAATGGCTTGATGGGTGGCACTCAAAGCTTTTACCATAGTGCAGACTAATCTACTTATTTGTATATTCAAAGAGGTTACCATGACTGGCACTATAAATATAGTCACAGATGTATATTCAGCAGGGCTCAAAAGGTACAAATCACTGTAACAATCAGGAACAAGTGACAGTTACCAAGGAGCCCAGGTGGTGTGAGTCTTCTGAGACATAAGCACCATCAGTCTTCCTAGACAGCATAGTCTCCCAGAACTGTGTGCTAGAACATAAACAGTCCTTCCACATACTAGACACCACACTGCAGGCAATGTGATGTGACCAAAGGTATAAGATACATTAGTGGGGGTGTTGCAATTCATCTCCACATCTGCTGAATGAGTAAAAGAGTTTTTAGTACAGTTGACAAAAGTAACACACTCTCCAGCTGGGGTTACATTAGTGAATTTTAAGGAAAACACTCCCCTGTCCTTTAGAGTTACCGCAGGTCCCAATCATAAATATTTGAGTAGATTATGGTATTATTCACATGCTGAAACAAAATACTTTTTTGAAGGCTAAATAAGTATAATTTTAAAGGCTTTCCAGGGGAGTATAATCATCTATAAGATGTGAAATGAAAGAGTTTGTTCAACATAGGTTCTTCCTGCAAGACAAGTCAGAAATGTTTAGAATAATTTTTGCTAAATATACCTAAATATTTTTATCTCATTTGAAGGAATAAGTTCTCCACAACATAGGGTTAAACAAAAACTAGTGAAAAAAATGTCATTGTTTTCCAAACATGACTTTCAGGTCCTCTTGTGGTTCAGTGGTCCATTGTCCATTGTCTGTTGCTTTCTTTACTCTTCCTATATGATGAATCCAAGTTTTTGTCCCTGCTGATTTCACTGTGGGTGGGGTGGGTGGTGAGCAGCAAGTCCCAAGTGCAGTCCACTTTTCTTCTCTCTGGCTCTCTGGGAATCCCATCTTCCAAGTCTTTGGTAGCACCTTATATCCAGGCTCAAAGGAATGTCACAGAGTGTGGGGGAGAGCACAAGCAAGGTTGTTAATTATAGCTAATTCTGACTTAAATATTATACAATTTAATAAGGACTCAATTGAATCCCAATTCATGGAGCCACCCTTATTCTCAGCAGTTAAAACTTGATCCCAATGGAGATGAGTTTTTTGACACACCTGACTGTATTTTTCTTCAAGGTGTGATTTATCTTTTCTACCTTCCCAGAAACCTGAGGTCTCCATGCTGTGTGTAGTCTCCACTTGATTCCTAAAAATTTACTAACTTTCTCTGTGCAAAACAGGTCCATTATCACTGCCAGGGAGGCCAAAGCAAAGAATTATTTCTTTCAGTAAGACTTTTGTTACCTCCAATGATTTCTCCATTCTAGTGGGATAGGCTTCTACCCATCCTGAAAAGGTGTCAACAAAGACTAACAAACATTTCCACCCTCAGACCCTTGGCATCTGGGTAAAGTCTTTTTGCCAGTCCTCAAACAGGCACCACCCTTGGTATTCTTTTCCTCCTTTCTTTTGCAGTAGATCTGTCTTGGGGTTGTTCTTCTGGCACACAACACATCTAGCAATTATTTTTCATATGGCTTTAGAAATTCCAGGATCTGCGAGCCACAGTTTAATATAGGTGGTTAATGAGTCCCTTCCAAAATAAGTAACCTCATGTAAATGCTTCATTCTGTCTCTGCTACATGTTCGGGGGCAGTATAGCTCTTTTCTTATACTTTCTCCATCTATTACCAGAATCTTCTTCATCAAAATCCCAGCTGTCAGTTTTCTCCAAGTTTGCAGTCATATATTCTGGGTCAAATTGTGACAAGTCCAGAACAGGTACTAAAGGCATTCTAAGTGTTCCTTTAGCAGCCTCTTTTGCTGCTCAATCAGCCAGATTGTTTCCTCTGGCCACTTCAGTGTCCTCTTTCTGATGCCCCAGGCAGTGCATAACTGCCATCTGTAAAGGTACCTGAATGGTTTCTAATAATTTTAAAATTTCTACTGCATGCTTAACCTCCTTTTTATTGGAGGATAACAATCCTCCTTCCTTCCAGATGGATCCATGTGCATGCAAGATTAGGAAATTGTACCTCAAGTCAGTATACACATTTAGTCTCTTTACGTGTGACAATTCCAGTGCTGTTGTCAATGCAATCAGTTCAGCTTTCTGAGCAGAGGTTCCTGGCAATCATGCCTTGGCCTCTACTATTCCTTCAAGAGTCACATACCCAGCCTTTCTCTTCCCTATAACTTCTTCCATCTGCATATAGGGTCTAGTCTGCTTCTTCTAGAAGATGGTCCTGTAAATCAATTCTTCTAGAACAAATGTCATCAATTATTTCAGCACAGTCATGCATTAGTATGGCTGACTCAGGATCCAGGAGAAAGGAAGCAGGATTTAACTTAAGTTTTGAGGGAGATGTAGGGAGTGTTGAGAAGAATTGCTTGGCACCTACTTATTCCTCCAGCAGTGAGCCACAATTTTCCTTTTTGTTTCAGCAGGCTCAACACTTGGTGGGTGCATATCTGGTGATAGGCTATCCCAAAGAAAACTTTTCAGCTTCCTGTAAAAACTCACAAGTGGCTGCCACAGCTCTTAAGCAGGCTGGCCACCTCTGGACAGTGTAATCTAGTTAATTTCACAAGTATGAGATGGGTTGCAGAATGTCACTAAGCATTTGGGTGAGGACTCCTGGGGCAACACCCTGCCTTTCATGAACATATAATGAAAAGGAATTAGCAGGTTGGGAGTTCCAAAGCTGGTGCAGAAGCCAGGTGCACCTTCAGGGACTCAAAGCCTGAGTACACTCCTTTGTCCATTCTAAAGGGCTATATTCTGGCCCTTTCAGAAGTTCATGCAGTAGTTTAGCAATGAGCCCAAAGTTTGGAATCTAAATGCAGCAATAGCCAGACATTCCCAGGTATCCTCTTAACTGTTTCCTGGTATCAGGAGCTCTCACTTTAATTATGATTTCTTTTCTGTTTCCAGTAAAACTCCTTTTGCCAGGATCAAGCAGGAACCCAAAAAACCCTAACTGCTTATTGGCAAATCTGGGCCTTCTGTGCTGATGCTTTATAGCCACAAGATGTCAGATGGTTCAAGATGGCTATAGTGTTAGTTAAACATTGTTGGATGATGTCCCTGTAATCAAGAGGTCTTCTACATTTTGTAACAGAGTTCTTCCTTACAGTTTTATATCCTTTAAGTCCTGGCTCAGGGGTTCCCCCCAAATGGTGGGGGAGTTCTTGAAACTTTGTGGTATGACTGTCCAGCCATACTGAGTCTTCCCAAGATTCTTACTCCTGCCATTCAAAAGCAAGCAATTTCTTTTTTGAAAAATATTTCATGTATTTATTTGTTTTTAGAGAGAGGGGAAAAGGAGGGAGATAGGGAGGGAGAGAAACACCAATCAGTTGCCTCTATCACACCCCCAAATGGGAACCTGGCCTGCAACCCAGGCATGTGCCCTGACTGGGAATCAAACTGGCGACCCTATGGTTTGCAGGCTGGCACTCAATCCACTGAGCCACAGCAGCCAGGGCCAAAAGCCAGCAATTTCAAAAGCAGCTGAGAGCCTTGATCAACCAGAATACAAAAGAAGTCATCCTTTAAGTCCAATACTGAATACCAGAGGCTGTCTCTGGGTATGTTGTTCACCAAAGTATAAGGATTTGGGACAGTTGGGCAAATGTCTTGTACAATATCATTTATGGCCTTTATATCCTATACAAATTGATACTCATTTGAGTGGGCTTTCTTAACAGGCAATATGGGGGTATTATATGGGGAATGGCAGAGCTGAATAAGTACATATTCCTGAAACTTCTGAATTTCGGGACAAATTCTTTCTAGGGTCTCTTTCTGCAAGGGCTATTGTCTTTTATTGGGAGTCCCCATCCTGATTTGAGGTTAACTTTAACAAAGGATGCTTGCTTAGCCCTCCCTGACCTTCCAGCAGCCCAAACAATGGGGTTTACCTGTTTCTCAATTTCTTCTGGCCAGAGTCATTTTTCCTCTTCTCCCATGGTTTCATAAGAAACTGCCAAGGATGGTATGGAGAGACCTGAAGAGAAAGTGATTTGAACAAGAAGTTTAGACAGCATGTCCCTTTCCAGAAGAAGAATTGGACACTCAACAATATATAAAAATTTATGAGTGAAAAACATATCTCCCATAGCACATTCTAATGGCTTCAAGAAAAATGGGCTTTCAGGGCCTTCAGAAATTCCAGTTACAGTTACAGCCTGCCACAAGGACTCAGACAGAAGTGTACTGACATCAGAACATGTCACTCTGGTATCAAGTAGTATACAATTAGTCCCCCTGCTGTTAGCTTTCCCCGAAGTTCCTGAGGGTGTGACTTTAATTCGTTGTTGTAATAATAGAACTTCTGGGCCCCATCACTCATCATTGGAGCTATTTCCTTTTCCCAGCATAATTCTCAGACTCTTTGGCACTGACACCTCCTTTCCCCTCACTTTGGGCATTCATTTTTCCAGTGACCCTTTCCTTTGCAATACATATGTTGATCAGTGGCAAACATTTTAGATAGGGGTTGGGAGCCTCTTGCCTGCCAATGGAATTGCCCTGAAGCCTGTTTCCAGAAAATAATGGCTGCTTGGGCCTTTTCTTTGTTGTTGTTGTTGTTCTCCATTATTATAAAATTTGAAGGCAACGTCTACTAATTGGGAAGGATTCATGCCTATTCTTTTCTCTAACTTCCGAAGTTTCTTTCTCATGTCAGGTGCACTTTAAGAAACAAAGGTCATATCTCCATTCTAATATTGTCAAGGGCTAGTGGATCTACTTTAGTATATTTTCTATAGGCCTGGTAGATTCTTTCAAGAAAGCCAGAGTGGTCTTCTGCGGGCTTTTGTTGCATTGCCTGTACCATATTCAGACTTTTCTGCTTAGGGACTCCTTTCTTCAGGCCCTCGAGGATGCACCTTTTATAATGTTCTAAGGGAGGAAGGCTATCTCATTAGAGTCCCTGTTGGCCTTGGTTAAAGGTATTGCCTTTGTGGGGTCAGGAGCCCCATCTGGATTTTTTAATGCAGTCTCCAAGCCTCTCATTTTCCTCATTTCATACCAACAACTTGTAAGCAAGCTATTTAGTAAGGCTTGTATGTTTGCCCAATTGGGATAGTAGGTGGCAAAAACTGATGTAACTAAGTCAGTCAATTTAGTAGAATCATCCTATGAGAAGGATTTGAGATTTTCCAGTTTGATCTGATGTGGAAAATGGAATATGTGCTCACTAATATCCAGTAGGATAGCCCTCTGACTCTACTCCCACTGGAAATCTTTGGGTATTGCTCTGCCCCAGTAGGAACTAGTTCTCCACAGAATTTTGTACCCTATGGGTTCAGTATGGAGAGACCTGTTCAGGCTCACCTGATTTGGCTCCATTAGCCAAGTAAGGAAGAAGATCCTCCAGGGCTGAAAGGGCTGTGGAAACCCTAACCATGCTTGCAGCAGCCAAAATCTTAGCCATGCTTGCAGCAGCCAAAATCTTAGTCCCTCTAAGGGGCTAAGATTTTCCTAGTCCCTCTCTTCTGGAATTCTGCTATCTGACACAGGAAAAGTCCCTTTTCTCTGGACCCCTAATCTATTTCCTTTTAATCTTGAATCTTTACTGTGCAAAGCCATAAAAGCTTATACATAAGGTGTTCGTCCCATTTCCCAGATTTTTGACAAAATAACTCTAATTGCAGTATAGTAGAGTACTTTAAAGACCTGTTCAGTGGCCAGTGCTCTCTTGAGTCCAGGTTATACAAAAGCCAAGCAGTATTACCATAAAAAATCAACTTAATTTTAGTCATAGGTTTATAAGCATAGGTTGATCAATCAGCCAAAATTCATCCCAAAGGGTTCTCCCCACCCCAATTCTACCAGACAGAGCTTGGTAATATCTCACAAACCAAACCAGAAGGCACCTTAATTTCTGACAAGAAATCTAAGTTGTAGGGGGCTATAATCCTTAACCAGAAAGCACAGTGATTCAATTCAAAGTGAAGGTGATGGGTAGTGTTGAGAGTCAGAGAAGAAGAGTTCCTAAGTTAAATCACTTGGCAGCTGCTAGGGAGTCTCCAAGTCTACGTCCAGGGTCCCCTCCCCAGTCCATCAGGGGCCCCCTCCCCAGTCCAGGCAGCCAATGGGACTCCCCGCTAAATACCCAGGCTTACTGGAGAGTCCTGAAGCTGTCCCAGAAGGAACTGCTAGAATAGGAAACCACAAAAGTCAGTGTTCATGTTACCTATCACTACCAGAACCGGTAAATAGAGACAAGGATTGAATCTTTATGGGCACTTGATTCAGAAGTACAGTGATCTGAGAAGATGGTGTTATACACTCTAAAGACCATCTTACAAGACATCTCAAGCCAACCTTTTTCATGAAGAGAAGAAAAGTATAGGTAAGGGGTTTGGAATTGAGGGAAAAAGTCAATCAGATAAAAGCTATGGTACAGTGATTTTTCTAAGCATCCTTTCATCTGCTGACTGGTGATTCTTTATCTGCATCCTGGTCTGTGGAAGTTCCCTCCCTTGAGCACAATGGCTCAGAAACTATCTTGATTGCTTGCAGTCCTCCTAGGACACAAAGGTGGAATTGCTTGTGGGTGTCCTGAAGTCAGGGTAGGTACAGTCATAAAATCCAGTTCCTGGAACAATAGTTGTTTACATACATTAATTATTAAGCCTATTATGTATAAATTAAAGCAAAAAACTTTTCAACTCTTGAGTTTTCCCATCAGTTGAAGGCTACTCATACTGGAAGGACAAAAGATGAACATATGGGGACCAGAAATCAGAAGCTGGACACAGGTTGAAGCTAACTCCACGATGAGAGGTGGGCAAGTGGTTGCTAGAGGCAAGGACCAGTGTGGGCAGTGTTATCTAGCAAGAGCTGGAGCCCTGCAGGAGAGATAGGTACTGTTGGAGATTCCCTAGGATGCAAGGAGAGAAGGTAAGAAATATGCTAACTTCTCCCTGCAGGGAAAACTCTGTTAGGATGATGGTATCTTGCTTGTCTTTCAAAGACTCCTGTGTTTTGACTCTGAGGGCAAGAATCAGTCATGAGCTAAACTGAATTTTGTTTACTACTAGGGACTTTCATAGTGCTGCAAAACCAGAGCCAGTCAGTAGGGCTGGCTCATCAGAGATCAACAAATATTTTTCAATGGAATAAAGCAAAATGATCTTTTTACCTTCTTTTTGCATTATAATGTGAAATGTAATGATTAATGTAAATTCTGAAAGACTGATTTATGCCCTCCCATTTGTCACTCTAGGAAAGAATATAGAAAGTTAATAATAATACCTGTATTTATACTTTCTATGTCCACAACTCTAAGAGCTTTACATGCATTAATGCTTTTAATTCTCAAAACAGCCTGATGAGGTAAGTACAACTGTTAGCCCATTTTATGGAAGACAAAGTTGAAGCACAGGGAGGTGAGCTACGAGCTACTAGGTACACTGTTACATATAGATGACACAGTTGTATTTTGGGGTATTAGAAGTAGCCTTTATAATTAGTGCTGCTACAATGAGGTCCTCAGATAAACTCTTGTAAAAGGAAACACTGTTTTCTTAGATCTGTCACCGACATGCCAGCACCTTAAACCAAGCTGCCATCTTCTCTTACCTGTACTGATAGAACGGACTCTGGACTCATCTCCTCCCTCCCATTCTTGACCTCTTCAGTCTGCATTCTGCAGAGCTGTCAGAATAACCTTTTAATGACTCAGCTTCAGTTCTCAAAGCCCTCCTGTGGTTGGTTTTCCATTGTTAGTGAAGTCCTTCATTACTGAAAAATATTGCCTCATGGGTTTTTAGTGGTCAGGCAGAACCCAGTGTGTTTGGAGTACTATTGCTTTCCTGATATAACTGGGCAGCCATTTATTTGCCTAACAGTCTCCTTTTTAAGGAACCTTGTCTTTACTTCTTTAGTACTCAAGGCCATGGGTAAGCTCATAAGTGAGTCAGAAAAGTCATCCTGAAATTATTCTCACTTCCTGTTTATGAGCACTAATCCTCCAGTGAAGATCCCCACAAAGTCTCATATGTTAGACTCAACTTACCACTAGACACCCCCCGCTGAAGCTTCTGGCAAAGTGACAAACATTTGGTAATGTCTGTCAATCGTGCTGTTTGTTTTGGCTTCTGCTGGGCAAATTTGGTGGGCAGCCAGAGCAACACAGGGCCCTCCTCAGATGAAAGTTGAGAGAGGCATCTGAGGTGAATCTCTAAGTAGTACAGAGAGGTGTAGGGCAAAGGAAATTGTCAATGGACATTTATGAGCTAAAAGTCAGAACTTCAGTGCTTGTATTTGAACAAAGAGCAAAAGCTAAGCAAATGCTACAACGGGTCTTAACACACTGAGAGAAATGCACGGTCCACAGGGTGCTTTACATTTCATCTCCATGGCAATGGTCCACAACAGGATTTTAACATAAGTGCTGCTCTTAACTAGCGAAATATCTTAGATGTTTCATATATGTGATTAATAAATAAGGGACAGGCTGAAAGCTTAGCACTGTCTTTGGCCCATCTAATTGCATTCATATTTCTAGAAATAAGAAAGATTAATCAGTGCGTAAATATTAGGGGGGACCCCCAAAACGGAATTTATTTATAAAAATTGTGTATTTATTCTTACATGTTTAAACTTCAGTCACCTTCAAAGTACTCTCCATTTAATGCACTGTTCTTTTTGAGACATTTTGTCCACTGCTCAAAACAGTTTTTGAGATCATTGACTTAGATGCCTTTTAGTACTTCTACTGTTTTTTGTTTCACATCTTCCATATCAGCCAAACATTTCCCTTTGACGACTTTATTCATCCAGGGAAACAAAACAAAAAGTTGCTTGGGGTGAGATGGGTGAATAGAGAGGGTAGGGCATGGGGTTTATGCTGTTTTTGGTCAAAAACTACTGGACACTCAGTGGGGTGTGGGCAGGTGGACTTGTAAATCACCCATCATGAAATGGGCAAGCATATTGAAAGAGTCTTCAAAAAAAAAAAAATTCACTGAAGCCAAATGCAGCCTCTCATAACAATGCCAGCTAGTACACTGATACAGATGGGTTCCTAGAACACTGGTCTAGTGGGGGAAGTCTGTACTAGAAAGCCTGCCTTTCAGAAGATAATTCCTGTTTTCTTTTTAGTTCCCTCTTGTATAAGAAATATTTACTGGTTGATCAGAAAATAAGCATGAAAAAATATCTTAGAAAAAAAGGTATGTTTTTATAGAATAGATATAGCTGATCAAAATTACAAGAATAACTCAAGAAAAAGTTTTTGTTTTTGTTTTTAATTGCTTTACAAGTTAGGCAAAGGTGGGATATGCATGCTGACTACAACTAGAATAATGTTATTGCTATAATTCTTCCCAAGGCTTAATTGGGAAGAACCTGGATGGGTGGCTCAGTTTGTTGGAGCATTGTCCCATACACCAAAAGGTTGTGAGTTCGATTCCTTGGTCAGGACACAGGCCTAGGTTTCAAGTTTGAGGCCTGGTCAGGTAACATACAGGAGACAACCCATTAATGTTTCTCTCACATCCATGTTTCTCTCTCTCTGCCTCCCTCCCTTCCTCTGTCTCCTAAAGCAATAAAAACATATCCTCAGTATCAAAAAGAAAAGAATTATATTGAGTACCATGGATTCTGTGGGAGAACTTTGAAACCTTTTTCATTGCTTCAGATTTTATGTAGCCAGAATAATTACTGGTGACATTTCAGCCTGCTTTTTTTCAATTCAAAGTTCATTCGCAGTGATTTTTCTTGTGTTGACTTCATGCAAGACATCATTATTTACATGTTATTAAACTGTTAACTCTCCCTTCAAATACCTCATTAATGTACATGTTTATATATATTTAATTTTAATCAATAAAAATTCCTTTTAGATGAAGAAAAACTCATTTGTTTTATTGTACCTTGCATTGCAAGACATCACTGTCTAGTACCTCATAAATATTTTTCCTTCTTAAATCATTTCCTGGAAAGTAAATTTGTCTCACTTTTTCTATAAAGCTAAAGTTGTAGGGGTTTAATTTTGTAGATAATATGAAAGACTTCCCTCCATGAATAATCACAGGCTCATGTGATTGGAAGACCTTCAAAGCAAAGTCACAGTTCACCTCGAATCCAGAAGAGCCTACAACACACTGACAGTTATTACATCATTTAGACCCTGAGACAGACTATCCAGAACATCTTTCTCTGGTAGCCAGTCCCATGTTAAATCGTCCTTTTGTTGCTGTTGTTGTTGTTTTTGTATGAAGCTTTAGCTGATGTCTAATTTGTTACTAAGGATGATGCCCATTCTTGCTATGCTTTTGCTTTTGGATGAGAGAACAGCTGGACAATAGAAATACTATGACAGTGATTACTGAGTGAAAATTGAGAGATAAGATTTGATAATATTTTGCTATTTAAGATATTTTAGTGTTTTTTTTTTTTTGCATTTTGATACAGACATGTAACATGTTTAATTTATCTGAAACAAATTTAAGGGAAGAATAATTGTGGAACCTTTCCTACTACTGACTAAAATTCTTACATCAACACTAAGTCATTATTTATCTAGTGTTGATATGAGAACACAACCCTTTTCTTGGTAGAAGTGCTCTATTTCTTAAATTAGCTCCATAAGTCTCTATAGTCTTTCCAATGGATTAAGTCATGTTTGCATTTGAAGAACAAGGAGTTTGGAATTGAAGTCAAATGTACTCAGCAGCATATAAAACACTTTCTAAAAGCTTTCCTTAGAACTGTGATATTAAAAGCAGTGACTAAATATGTAAAATGATAGCCAACTTATGATAAGTATAAATCTCAAACATAAATCATTATTATATCAATGTTTGCATTTAGGGAAGACAAATATTAAATTCTTATATCTTCCTCCTGTTTAATGTTCAATCTGCTTATGTAAGTAGGTATTCCTTATTTGACTAGGGTTTTTACATGTGAATATGAATTTTGAATTTCTGTATATAATATAAGTGCCAAAAAGCCTTCCCCATATCCCAGCAATGCTTATTGTAAACTATCTTGCTTAATCAGTTAATGAACACAAGCTAAATATAAGTTATATATATTTTTTACCATAAAGTATTATTTGCTTAGTATATGTGAATTGTGCTGTAGTATTAATCAATCAGCTAGGTGGAGGAAACATAGCTTGTGATTTTCAATATAAACAGCCATAGCCTGGAAATTTTTCTTTATGGACTGGTGTAGAAGATACCCTGAAAAATCTGTAAAAATTACACAAGCTTATATATTTTAGGAAGGTTTGCTTTTTAAACATTTTTCTTTTCTTTGATTCCATTGTCCAAATTGTGTTTAAAATTTATCATTGTGAAAGTAAAATACTTTTATAATAATTTCAAAAATACAGACAAGGTGAGCCCTGCCCAGTGTGGCTCAGTTGTCTGAGCATCGTCCCACAAAGTGAAAATTCGCTGGTTTGATTCCCAGTCAGGGCACCTGCTTAGGTTGCAGGTTTGGTCCCCAGTTGAGGTGTGTGTAAGAGGCAAATGATTGATGTTTCTCACCGTCTTCCCCTCCTTCTCTTCCCCCTCTATAAAAATAAATAAATAAAATCTTAAAATATATATTCATACATACACAGACAAGGAGAAAAATAATTCCAATATAAATAGAATGTTTTGGTATATTTCTTTCCAGATTTTTTATAAATAGATTTAAAAATGTTTCTAATGTTTATATTCATAATTCAGAAAGGTAAAATTTAATAAAATTAATAAAAATGTGTGTCAGTTAATAAAATTCATAAAATTTAATACAATTTAATTAAAATTTAATAAATTCATAAAAATGTGTCAGTTAATATGATTTTTGATGTACTTGAAAGTATATTTGTAATATAAAAAGCTTTAAGAACATAATATTAAGTGAAAAATTAAAATATGAAATATTATATAAATAGTTAAATATAAATATTATATAATAAACTTGGAAACATATTAGAGTTTGACTTAGGCCAAAGCCATTTGTTTGAAATGGCTTCTGGAACTGATCACATTTCTGAACCTGGTGGTATAAAAAAAAACAATCCAGAATATTTAAGAGCAAAGACTCAGGTCAAAAGATTATATTCAGGTTAGTTAGTGTATGTACAAATTTTATCCTTACTTTTTCTTGGCAATCGATACTAAAGATAAAACTCACACAAGTGAGTTTGATTCTTAAAAATATGTAATTGAAGATGAGTTTTAAAAGAAGTTATCACCCAAGAAAATAATACAATCTAAAAAATTAGCAAGGGAGAATTTTATCTCTAGATTTTTGGGGGCTAGAATGGAGGTACAAACTTTCTCCTTCCAAATTTTGGTAAATCTGGAATGATCAGATTTGCAGAATTCAAGAGATTGATGGCAATTTAATGTTGGCATTGTATGGTAAGATCTCTTTGGCTAACTCCTTCAGAAGATGACCCAGAGATGAGGATTCACATAACAAACATTTGAGGTTTATTAAGGATGTGCTCCTGGGAGAAGCAGGTGAGGGGATGGAGGAAGCAGGACTGAAAAAAAGAGGAAAACTAGCAAATAGAGAAATTTCAGGTGACTTCTCAGTCTCAGACAGATTCTACAAGGTACCTAGGAACATAAATTACATCTCAGATTTGTTTCACTTTGAGGCCAAGACTGGGCTGTCAAACTCCCACACAAGTCAGAGTTTGACAGATGGGTTTTCCAGGAATGTAGTACCTCTCACTCATTTCTATTTCTCTATATAAAGAATAAAGACAAAAGGGGCTCTCTAAATTCAAGGTCAGTCTTCTGAAGGGAGGATCCAAAGGAATCTGGTTGATCCTTAGGGATGTTTGTTATACATGGTTGTCACAAAACTGCCACAAATCCACATTTAAGTTGGGAAATGTAATTCTCCATGTTTTGTCTTTCGAAAGGGTTCATATATCTGAGTCCAAGGATGCATTTTCAGCTTGGGCATATTGATAGAAATTGTGATGGGATTTGGAGTTGAGGGTGGTAGGGGAATCCTTTGGTGTATGTGATTAGTAGTGTAAAGAAGGGGATAATACAATTTCTTTAAAAATTTGAAGCACAGAAAGAAGAGAGGAGAAAAGTAAAATAATTGAGAGAAACCTAAAACATATTCATTGTGGGAACATGCCTTAACTTGGGTCAATTGTGCCATTGTCCAGAATCCAGAGGAAGTTTGGTCAGAAAGTCTCAGCTCACACTTGAATAGTTTCCATGTGAGTGTGACAGGCCCCAGGCAGGAAAGGATCCTGGCTCTCTAGGGGTTAGGAAATATGTAGAAGTAAAGTTCACAGGACTCCTGAGATATGGTAGGCCCAGCAAGAAAGGACAGTGACCCTGGGTCAAGACCAAAGGAGTGGCCAGCTGCCTCCAAGGTAATAAAAGTGAAGCAATCCAAAGAACAGACTGATTAAGGCTTTAAACTTGTGCCAAGCTTATTGAGAAATGTGATACTGCCTACTTGCAAATTACCTCAATGCTATATAATTTGTATTCTGAAGTTTTCCCACACTGCGTTTGAGAATCTGAGCCTTTTCAAATGTTTTGGTCTATGACGCTCAAGTCTTAAATGAGTTGTGTGTGTTAATGCACGTGCGGTGGTGTGTTCCCGTGGACGGCACCACAGGCAGGTGTCAATGCAAACAACCACAACTTTATACATAGCTAAAAGAAAACCTGTTTCCTTAACATCATGACATTTCTTAAGTCTCCAAATGTGTGTGTGTGTGCGTGTGTGTGTTTTCCCATCCTGACTAATTCTCTGGGTGTCCTAAAATTCAATTCTGACACTATCCATCTGGATTTAGCATTAGATCCCACAAACTAAGGGCTCAGTCCTCCAAGACTGTTCCCACTTTCAATGACAGTTATAAGTCCAAGCCCCCCTGAATTTATGACTGACCAGCTAATATCAGTGGTTCTCACAATCCCCTCTTCAGGCCAGCTCACAGAACTCAGGAAAACAGTTCATACACTATTACTGATTTATTATGGAAGATACAACTCAGAAACAGTCAAATGGACAAGATGCCCAGAGCAAGCTACTATGTGTGGTGGGTGGCACAGAACTCCATGCCTTATCCTTGCATGCTACCCTCCCACACCTAATGTGTTCACCAACCAGGAAGCTCTTCAAACCCTGTTGTTTAAAGTTTTTATGGAGGTCCTGTTACTTGGGAGAAATGGATGAAATCACTGGCCATTCATGATTAACTCAATCTCCAGCTCTCTCCCTCTCTCCAGAGGTTGAAGATGAGAACAAAAGTTCAACCTTCAAATTCTGCCTTGGTCTGTCTGGTGACTAACTCCCAACTTAAAACTATCTAGGTGCCTCTAGCCATCAGTCATTAGTTTAGCATACAAAAAGGCATTCTTAATCACTCCAGAGATTCCAGGGGTCTTAGAGGCTCTTATGTCAAGAATTGCAATCAAAGACTAAATATTAGAACAAGCAATGCTCCTAGAATCCTTATCACTTAGAAAATTCCAAGGCTTTTAGAAATTCTGGATCAGGAACTGCAGGTAAAGACCAAATATATATTTCTTATTATGTCATACAATAGCATTTTTCCCAAATAAAAATGACTAGAAAGTAATAAACCAAAACGTTATCAGTGTGGTGATTTTAATTTTCCCTTTATGCTACATCATTCCACTTTTATTTACAATGTATACTTTATAATTTTATAATAAAAATACTTTAAAAGACATGAGTGAGTTGTAGTTAATTCAGAGCTAGAAGATAATCTGTATAAAGTATTATTACTTAAATTGACAAGGCATCTTGCTTCTAATAAGATTTTGAGTTCCTGGTTAATTAAATGAGAAACAATGTGACCTTAAAAAAGTTATTGAAAAATCTTAAAAAGAATATATTTGGCTATGTAAAATGAAAAACTTCATTTAGGTAAAATAATCACTAACAAAGTCAAAAGGTAAATACCAAATTTATTTTTTAAGTTAGTTCACACATTATTATTTATAGAAGGATGATATTTATTATTAATTCATTGAGAAAAAAGCAAAAACCCCAATGGGAAAAGTAAGTAAATGTAATACAGTGCACAATAATTCAAATTATCAATAACATAGGAAAAACACTCACAGTAACCTAGCATATAATGATTTCCTCATTTAACAGTTGGAGGAAATGAGATCAGAAGATTTAAATCAGTTGCTTATAGAAATAAGGATGAGGTTGAGATTCACCCTTCCAGCTTTGGACTCATGCCCAGTCTCACTAATGACTAAGAAAATGCGAGCGGCCTTCTCTTAGATAGGACTTTTTGTGGCTCACCCTCTTGGTTAAGAGTTCTTGAAGTATGAATGAACAATATTCTTCCTTTGGTGAATACTAGACTGTCACAAAATTTAAATTAAACTCCAAAACTAACTTATTGTTTGGTTCTCAATAGAGCATGCTTCTTTCATTAACCTTTTAATATTAACAACATAATTATGTGTTCCTCTTTATTAAACTAAAATGTATTTTAAGCTGTTCTTCAGTCTAATTGAAGAACATGTCTTATGATAGAGGATATTTTATTCAATCAGCTACTTAATATAGAGGCAACATTAAGAAAAGTTTTGATAACTTGCATATATTTATCTATTAAGTTGTCTTCTTGATGCATCTAAATATAGATACTATGTTTAGACTTCAAATATTTATTGCTGTGGTACTTTTCTCACCCTCCACCCCCAATTGTTTGATGACAGATAAGATAAAAAATTTGAAGCACATTCTCATGCTAATAACTTTCTAATGTACTCATTAGGACTTTTTATGTTTAAACAAGAAATCAATACAATGTCTTAAAAGTTCTTCATTTGTAAATGAATGGATCAAAAAACTATGGTACATTTACACAATGGAATTCTATGCAGCAGAAAGAAAGAAGGAGCTCCTACTCTTTGCAACAGCATGGATGGAGCTGGAAAGCATTATGTTAAGTGAAATAAGCCAGGCAGTGAAAGACAAATACCATATGATCTCACCATTAACAGGAACCTAAACAACAAAACAAACAAACAAGCAAAATATAGTCAAAGACACTGAAATAGAAGACAGGCTGATAGTGACCAGAGGGGAGAGGGGAGGGAATTTCAGGGGAGAATGGGAAAGGTTTACAGGAACAAATATAGAGGACACATGGACAAAAACTAGGAGGGGTGGAAATGGGAGGGAGGTGGGGAGGGATGGGTGGGTGGGCTGGAATGGGAGTAAAGGACAGAAAACTATACTTGAATAATGATTAAAATAAAATTAAAAAAAAGAAAAAAGGTCTTCATTTGTAGCACTGTTTCTACTATAGTTAAAAAGAAATTGCCACTATGATCTAAAGAAAAGGTGTAGCTAAGTGTGCTAGTGCGTTTGAATTTTAGACAATGTTGGAAAAAATCATTTTTTTGAATACATGATGATCATTCTGGGGGAAAAAAAACACAACAAACAGAAATCGGCTGAAGTGTTACAGCCATGAATCAGTGATTTACAATAGTTTCCCCTCCCAAATCCCCCAGAAATGTGTTATCGCATGTTTTCATTGGTAACAGAAGCCCTGGTGCAGGCAAATAGACTCTCCAGGAAGTGGTTTCTTATTTACGTGTTTCCTAGCTGATTCCGATAAGCCTTCCTCCCGAAGGACAGGCCCTCTATGCAATGGTGCATCTCAAATTTGAACAAAAAAACTTGGGGCTCCTGTTATAATGCAGATTCTGGTTCAGTAGGATTGGGGTGAGGTCTGAGATTCTGTATTTCTAAAGAGCTCCCAGCTGATGCCAGTGCTGATGGCCCACAGATCATACTTTTTGGGTCAAGGCAATGTAACCAACTCCCAGCTTATTATCACCAATAGATGCTGCACATCTGTGAACTCAAATGTGAGTCTGATGCATTTGTTTTCATCTTGTCTGTGACTGGATTCTGTGCTGCTTTCAGAGGATTTTCTGCAATCAAAGGGAACAAGAAGGAAGAGAACGAGAACTGATCTTGCCTCTTGTCAGCAGTGCCAGCAACAATTCCTGCACACACCCAAAGGTAGTGTTAACCTAAAAATAAAAGGCCAAAGTGAGAGGCAAAAAGCGTTTGTTTGAGATAATAAAAGAAGAGCTGTTTGAAAAGCACTGATTCAGGCAGAAGCCCAAATAGTCTTCAGATTAGGGGTGTGAAGGTAAGGAGTTTTTATGAGAAAGAAAAGGGGGAAAATCGCGTGAATAGAAGCGAGGAATTTCTGTTGGTGTTAAGTCAAGGAAGGAATTTCTATAGGTGCAAATAAGCTAAGCTATTCTTCAGCTGTGCATGGTGGCGCTCACCCTAAAGAATGTCTTTAATTTTCAGTCTGTTAGTCAGAATGTCTGCTTTCCTGTTAGCTTTGCAAACAGCGGTTTGGAATACAATGTTGACCCAGTCCAAGGGTTATTTTTCCCGGTTTAAACATTCCAAAGGTTTGAGGAGTAAGGTGCGTGAGCAGTTCCTCTGGGATGACAGCTCTGACTCCATTTTGAAGTGGCTCTGTTTATATTTTATTTCACAGGAGGATATGTGCAGTTGTTACAGGATCCCTGATGCCTGGTGAGCTCCCACCCTACTGTGTGACCTAATCCCTAGAGGTCTGATGCTTTGTGGGGCAGCTCCATATCTGCTTTGTTGTCTCCAGTCGTCCTCCCTTCCCTTTCTTAACCTCCCTTCAAAACATGCTGTCATGGTTCAACCCATACATTTTTTGAATACTTATTTTGTGCAAGGTGGTCTAAGCATTGAAAAGAAATAAATCATCACTGGTCTTATGCTGTTGAATATTTATTTAGAAAAAATTTTAAGAACATGCAAAAATAAATAATGACAGAGTTCCATATAGCCCTGCATTTTATTCCATTAGAGCACCCAAGGCAATATCTAGACATTCAGCATTAGGGGAGACCTTAAAGATCACCAAGTTAAATTTTTATGCAGTATATGAACTTCTCCTACCACATTGTGGGTATTTGTTGGCTCTGCCTCTAAGTTGTTTTAGGCACAGAAGGCTCACTGAGTCCCAGAGTACCCCATCCCAACACCGGTCAGTTCTAATTGTTAAAAAGCTGTTATTTACATTTGGATTGTTCCTTCTATGAATCATCAGATCCACAGTCTTGCAGAAAAGGAAAAGTTATAGTCAACTGGAGAAGGTCTCCTTGCAAAGGAGGAGGCATTTGAGCAAAATCTTAAATTCTGCTGGGATTTAGAAAAGTTGAGAAATGTGGGAAGGATAGCATTCTCATCCTCTTAAGTCAGTGGTCTCCAACCTTTCTGGCAACAGGGACCATTTTCACGGAAGATAATTTTTCCACAGACCTGGTTCCACCTCCTGGTTGGGGGGGTGGTGGTTTGGGGATGATTCAAGAGTATTATATACAAGCTCAACTCTTGCTGTGCAGCCTGGTTCTTAACAGGCCTGGACTGGTAATGGTCTGTGGCCCTGAGGTTGGAGACCCCTGTCTTAAGTGATACACTTCTTAATTCTTAACCTGGATCCTTTAATTTATGCCCCAGTGTTAAGAAGTACCTCTGTTTTAAATACTAAAAAACAGTCAACGGTGTCAGGTAACATGGTATCATTCCATGGAGGATATCTAAAAGAATAAGTAGGGAGACTTTTCAGATCCCCCTCACTTATAAAGCAGATGATTATCCACCCACTACAGCTGAATCTGATCTAATCTAATTCTGAAAGGCCAGATTTATCCAGAGTACAGAGGAAGCAGTCAGTTACACAGCTGTTGTTTGAAGAATAGGACAGGTGTTGAGGTGAAACCTGACAATGCCTGACGACTTGTGGGAGCTCAGACCCAAGCCCTGTGGGTTCGGTGTGTGGAGAAACCACAGTAGAAGCTGCCCAACCTTCTGTTCCCCTTTTGGATAGAACAGCTTCTATTTAAAGAAGCGAACCCAAGTTTTAATTTTATGCATGGCAGAAGTCTTCTGGGCTTCTCTTTTTATGGAAAGCAAAGTCATCAGAAATGCAATTCAGAATATAAATAAGAGGATACATATATGTAATCAAATGCAGAAAATGTGAATGTGTTGACAGCATTCACCTGAATTCTTCTTAGGGAGAGAATGGCATTTGTGTTGGGAAAATAAAATGACAAGGTGTGGGGTAAAGTTGGGGAGGGGTCTACTAAAGGCCTAGAGGTGGTGGGACTTCTCTGAGAAAGTCAGAGAGAAATATTTGCTTGTTAATCTAGAGAAGATGGAAAATGAGAGAAGTAAAGGAGAAGCTTAGATGGTGAAACCTGAAGATTGGTTAAAGACTGTGTTGTAGGATTTGACCCTTCCTAGTAACCACTCTAAATCTTTGAAAGATGCAACAAGAATTTTACACAGTGTATGATGTGAGTGGATTTTTATGGAAACTGAGGAAGGGCTTTGGTTTACATCAGGAGTATCATGGAGTTTTAACATACAGAGCTAAAGAACACTAGTTTATGATGGTCTAGAGAAGCATGAGAAAGTAAGCCAGGAGAATTTACCAAAATTATGGAGTAGCCTCCTGATGGGAATGCGGTTTATGATCAAGTTTAACCAGATCACAAGGGGATAAAATCCCTCAGCTGGCACTTAGGTTACACATATAGAATCATTTGTTCTAAGGAAACTTTCCACTTGAAGCTCATATAAATTTTTAATCCACTTTAATTTACTGGTGTGACATTGGTTAATAGGATCATATAGGTTTCAAGTGTCCATTTATATGATACATGATCTGTATATTGCATTGTGTGCCTGTTAGATAGAAGTTAAAACATTTAGGAGGAGGAGGTGGTCCACAGTGCTTGCAGAAAAAGCCCATAAATAACTTTGATTAACTGCCTCCTGGTCATGTATCTGTTTTACAACATATGACCAAACATAGTCTGGGAAAAGATAAGAACTGTGGAAAACAGACTGCCACACATGCCTATGTTTAGGTGGTCACATCTTCCTGGGGGAAAGTGAGCACCACCTATACCCACCGATCAATACATAATGCACCCTTGCCCTACCCTATAAACTATGTAAGTCCTCAGGACAAAGCATCTGACGCCTTGCCCTTACCTATGCCTATAGCTTTCCCACCCACCTCAGCAAGGCCCCTTCTCTTCCTGAGAACATACTACTAATAAACCCTGCTTGCCTACTAACAGACTTGCTGATTGATATTGTGGGGCCTGCCACATTGTGGATGGGGGAGAGACATTCAGACGGACTATTGAGTCCTGTGGAGGAAAAGGGCGGGTGGCTTCGCTCTCAAGAGGAGCCGAAAGCCACGGCCTCTGCCATGACAAGCTTTTATTTTGTTTCTCTGCATATTACATGATGGTCCTCATTTACTATGCACAGGTTGGCTTTAGGTGGTTACCTTTTACAGAAAACAAAGTAGCCAGTGCCACTAATCACATCACAGAAGAAGAATATTTGCAAATGAAAAGGGAAAAGTGGTTGAACCGGTTACACTCCATACTGGGGAGTTTTAGCATGGATTTTAGGAAGTTACTGTAAGCACTTGCTGTCTCAATTCAGGGTGAGAGACTTTTAGCAAAAGCAAGTCTCAAAGCAGCCTACATACATTGCAGGCCTGATTCCCCATGAGAGAACCTATCTGTGGGTGTGGGTCTTGTGCATCTCTGAGTGGGAGCAGGGCCCACATCACACAGAATGGTCTCCTACAGCTGATCCTTAATTCTTTGCTGTGTCAGCAAGGAGGATTGAGTTTTCCCACAACATGCCTACCACCCAAAGTTAAATCATCTTTATCACCATATATTTGGCTCCCTTTGTCCTTTACTATCCCCACCCCCTTCCCTCTGGTAACCATCATACTGTTTGTGACTATGAGTTTCAGTTTTATATCCCACATATGAGTGAAATCATATGGTTCTTGGACATTTTCTGTCTGACTTATTTCACTTAGCATAAAACTCTCAAATGACAGTATTTCGTCTTTTCTTATGGCCAAGTAGTATGACAGTACATATGTAGCATATCTTGTTTACCCAGTCCTCTATCACAGGACACTTTGGTTATCTCCATGTCTTGGCCACCATGAACAATATGGCCATGAACATAGGAATGCATAAAAGTCTGAAGCTCATAGTTTTAGTTTTTTATTTTCTTGTTTAAAATGTCTACTTTGAAAGGTTAGATTGTCTTCTGGAATAGGAAGCACCTCCCACTGCATTTGTGCAATGGAATTGCCCCTTATACAAAGCCTGAGTGTTTTCTAAGCCCTATTTTTCTAAACATTTAATTACCTTCTCTTGTCTATCCTTACAGCTTTTAAACAAATTATAATTCACTTTGAAATGTTTTGAGACAGAATGCATAAAACCCAAGGTCATAGTACTTAATTACCTCTCTGTTTACATCTTGCAGATAGAGGAACAATACTTTAAAGGTGGAACTTGGAAAAATAACTTTTAGGACTTTACCCAAACACAAAGCTGGTTAAGAAAAGTCAGAAGTCACCCAATGGCTGCCATTTTGGGATAAAATATTTTTCCTTAGAGGATGCTTTGCTATTTTTTCTCTCAGAACCTAAAGAAGTAAAGACCAATGTTGTTATACTATGGGACTTGACTATAAGAAGCTTGGACTGGATTCATTATTCTAGAATTGGCCTGTTACCCTCCAGAAGACAAAGCTTAAAAACAATGAATACATAGCACAAACTGTGCCTTGGAAATAAAAATTTTCAAAGCCTTTCAAATTGTAAACTGCAAACTGATATGTTGCCTGAGGTGTTTTCTGATATTGCTATCTGCATGTTCCTAAACCTCCTTCTGTTTTCAGTGTTCTGTCAAATACTGGACTGTCTGCTGAGGTTAAGCGAAGTGATAGCTGCACCTGAACCATAAACACATTCAGTCTAGTTTTGACTCTTCTTTTCTTTACAAATAATATTAAATGGAAGAGTTAATGTAAGTTTTCTTGGTGAGTTATAAATTTAAGTTAAATACATCTAAGTTAGATAAGTTCAGGTCATTTAATGTTTATCAATCATCTTGAATAAGTAAAATGAGTATACACTGGCAAAAAATAAAACTAAATATGACATAGGCTTAGGTTCAAGGAGCTTATAATAAAGATAAAGTAAATGCTTATTAAGCAGTCTAAACAACTGAAGATATGTGCTGATTGGTATGTGCTTGAAGAGTCTTTTTAAGAATATTCAAAATAGTTCTCTGAGGTTCTATGGATAACAAAACAAGAAACCCAGTTTAATCACATAATCCAGCTGTTTGGATGAATGCATCACATTAAATTGCTACTTTACTGAATGACAATCATTATAGCTGAGAAAATCCAACAAAATAATATATATGGCTATTGGTGCAATTAACCATTTTCTCTTTCATACCATCAATCTCACTTCAAATACTTAAGTGTTTAATACACTCAAGGCATCACAGCATAAGCTACAAAGAATAAAAATAGGCTTTAAAACACAAGGCCTGCACTCGAGGAGCTTTTAATCTGGTTGGCCAGAAACGGTTACTCCATATAACACAACTACAAGAATTACAGAATTCCAGAGGAGAAAAAAACTAACTAGCAGCTAGAGTTGTCAGGCATGGTACAGGGAGAAGATTAAAGGACTGACAGAATTTTGATGGGGCACAGAGGATTGGACATTTCAGATAAGAGAATGACAAGAACTTAGGGGTAAAGGCCAAAGGGGTACAGAGCAATTTTTGTATAAAGTGATGCTTTAGTTATGTTAGACTAGGGGGTTCCTTCCTGCAGTCATGAGAGATAAGGTCAGAGCGACATGTTGAGGCCATGTTGTGAAAGCTTTGAACACAGGCTGTAGAGTTTGTACTTTATCCTGTAAGTACAAAAGTTTCTTGGAAAGCTTTGGAGCAAGCAAGCGGCATTATCAAAGCATAAGTTTAATATGATAATTTTGGAGTGATGCACAAATCATCTTGGAGAAAGAACAGCTTGAGGCAAGATGCTCAAATAAGATAGCATGGCATTAGTCTAGGTGTGAGTTGGGGAGGACCAGAATGGGAGTTAGGAATGAAGGACAGAACAAATCTGTGTGTGTGTGTGTGTGAATAGAGCATTCCTTATCTGTCCTTTTAGAGCTGGAGATTTCTACATCAACATGTCTCCATCCTCAGGCTCTCCCCTCCCCTCCTTCTCTGAGGCACACTTGTGGGTACCAGAGTCCAGAGTCATTATAGCCTCACAGCAGCTTTCTCTCTCCCGAGGCTGGGCATGCTCCAAGATCACTCTGGACAGTGATGCAGGGGAAGCTCCATCCATGGGGTCCTGGCACTGGCTTCTTGTGTCCCAGGGGCTGGTGCTCTTTTCCAGCAGCTTTCAAGATAAGAGAATGAAAGCAGTCCAGGACCCATGCACCGTCCTGCACAGGGTTGCAGTGTTCCAATGGCTGGTGCCAGGTGAGGCACACATCCCAGCATGGAACTCCACCTCTGTGAGCTTGTTCCCACCAGTGAGAGGCCTAAGTCCTGAGTAGACCAGGCATCTGCCGGGCTCCCATGCTGTACTCCAACCAGGGAGAGCAGAAAGACAAAAGACCAAGAGAGCAAGATTCTGTGTGCGTTCTGTTTTTAAGCCCAGAGCCCAAAACTCCCTGCACAGCAAATATCTGGCCTTTCAGCCAATGTGGGCCAATGCCAACTATGTCTGCTTTTCCCTCTTCTGTGCCATGTTCCCCAAGGGGGCAAGGTCTCCAGTCTTGCCTAGGAGCATCAGGTCTCCACCCAGGGCAGGGTGTCGTGCTCTCTGCTGCCGATTGCTGATCTCTACCATTCACCTGTGTTTTGACGTTTTGGGCTCTGCTCAGCCTCAGTGTGAGTTCCCTCCAGGCTCCTGCATGAGCTGCTCGGCTGCTGGGGTGATGCATGCAGACTATTTACTGTGGCCCCCACAGCCCCTCCCCTCTCCAGGAAGGCACGTCTCTGGCAGGCCACTGCTTTGATCCACAGACCCTGGCACTTCCCAGCATCCCCCAACCTTGGAGGTCCCTCTGGGGAAGTGCAGGTTCTTCCGTTATTTTGGGATTCCTTCTCTGCCTCCCTAGTGATCTGACCTTACCACCCTGTTACACAATGACTATTAACATGTCTTATAAAAGATAGCTACATAAATTCTTTATCTGCATGATGTTACTATGAGTATAACCCAGTTTTACTTATGTTCCCTGCTGTAATTTTTTGATTAAGACATTTTGTCCTAGACCACTTATTCCCAGGAAAACTTGGTGTACTTGTGAGGACTGGGTGTATTTTCTTTCTACTCATAATTAAGAGCTAAGAAGCACAGGCAAATGCATGTAGGTTCTCAACCAGGCTTTTCAGTTTAACCACTGCAGCTGTGTTGACTTTAGACTATAATCTCTGTTTTCTCCTTTGTTAACTCCTTTCCCCTCCTACTCTTCACAAATAATTTTTCAAAGATACAAAGGATAAATACATTTAGTATGTGCCAATAGCTCTCCCTCCTGTCTCCCACCTGTGCCTTCCTTGAGCTCCAGTATGGCGTTTTTACATCTTGCTTATATTTTGCCCAGCTTCTAAACAGACAGCCCCAGCTAGCATCTCTCTCATGGGCAACCTCTTACCTTATTCAAATGTGATCTTTGAACCAACAGCAGCACCAGTACGTGGGAACATTTCAGAAATGCTAATTCTTGGGCCTCATCCCCAGGAGCTGCACCAGAAACTCTGGAGATGGGGCCCAGCAATTTGTGTTTTATCAAGCCCTCCAGGTGATCCAGATACAGGTTGAGTTTTGAGAGCCACTGCTTTAGAGCAGGGGTGTCAAACTCATTTTCATCAGGGGCCACATCAGCCTCGTGTTTGCCTTCAAAGGGCCGAAGGGCCAAACGTAATTTTAGGACTGTATAAACTACTCCTTAACTAGGGGCAAGGAGCTCAGTGCTGCCACGGGGTAGAAACAAGGTGCCGGGTCAGATAATACAAGGTGGAGGGCTGGATTTGGCCCTCAGCCCTTGTGTTTGCCACCTGTGCCTTAGAGAATGTACCCTTGTCTTCTTTCCTAGTCTGTGTTCTCTAGCTCATGGTGTCTCTCATCTACTCAGCATGTTTGTTCTGTTTTCCAGCCAAATATTTTATAGACTTTTTAGAATAATTATAAATTCTTTTTTAAAATTGATTTGGGAGAGAATGAGAGAGTGAAACATCAATTTGTTGCTCCACTTATGTATTTGTTGGTTGTTTCTTACAGGTACCCTGACTGGGATAGAACACACAACTTTAATGTATCAGGACAACGCACTAACCAACTGAGCTACTTGGCCAGGGTGGGGATGATTACAAATCCTTAAAAGAGCCTATGTAATTGGTATAGTTAATTATTTTCCCACCACAGTCAGTGAAGCATTTATGAGTACCCTACCCCATGGTCACTAGCTGGTTCATGCTTGAGCCACTCTTTGCATAGCAGACAACTGGGTTCTGCCAGGGCCAGCTCTTCTAAAACACAGACTAGCACTGCTTCCCTGAGAAGACTGCAGCAGACAAACCAAAAGGAGGCCTGCTCCTGGCCAATATGGGAGGGACCCCAAAACACCAAAATTTATTTATAAAAATTTGTATATTTATTATGTTTATGTGTTTAAACTTTAGCCACCTTCAAAGTACTCTCCTATCAAGACAACTTTTCTACTGCCTAAAACAGTTTTTGAACTTGTAGATTTTGATACCTTTTAGTGCTTCTGCTGTATTTTGTTTCACCCCTTCCACATCAGCAAAACATTTCCCTTTGAGGACTTTTTTTCACCCTGGAAGACCCCAAAAAAGCTACTTGGGGTGAGATTGGTTGGATAGGAAATATAGGGCATGGGAGTCATGCCATTTTTGGTCAAAAACTGCTGAACACTTAGAGTGGTGTGGGCAGGTGTACTGGTAAATCACCCATGTGAAATGGACAAATGTGTTGAATGAGTCTTCAAAAAAATTGACTGAAGCCAATGCAGCCTCTCATAACAACACCAGCTGGTACACTGGCACAGATGAGTTCCTAGAACACTTACCTAGCGGGGGAAATGTGTACAACAAGGGGTCTGACCTCCAGAAGATTATTCTGGGTTTTTTTTTCAGGTCCTCCCTTGTAAATTAGTCTTTAATTGAGTAGCTGCGTGCAGTAATGACTGCAGGAGAGGAGTAATCAGAACTTTCTTAGTTGGATAACCTGGATTTCAGAGACTTTTAAGAAAGACAAAAGGCAACAATTAGTACTTTACAGTGTTGTAAAAAGCCGAAAGCAAGGCAGTCTACCTGTTTTGATATTTGAAGATGGTTCAAGTAGGGTTGAGATTAAAGATCCCATTATAAGTGGTGTGAGCAGGGACCCAATTTATATTATATAGATGCAATTCAATCTATATCCTTAAAGGAAATGTATTATTAGATGTTTACATTAGGATGTAAAGATATTATTCTTCCCCTCTTTTTTAAATTAAGAAGCACTTTATAAATTCAAATGTAGAAGACCTTAAAAAACTGGTTTAAAAACCATAAGTTGCTTTGTTAAGGGCAAGAACTAGTAGGGAAGGAGTGAGTTTCACTGGAAATCTCGTTAAACTGAAGCAGAAAATAGACTGAGGGTTTCTTGAAGCTCTGAGTGGTAGTAAAATAAAGAAACAAATATTCTTGCAAAATAGATGTGAATTTCTAAGATTTATTCTATTGTAATTTAAAAGATTTTGGCAATTTATGTAGCTAACAACTGCATCCAAGGTATTCTTGTTCTCCAGATGATTTGGGGCAAAACAAAAACAAAAACTAAAAACCCCAAACAAAAGTAAAACATGAAAACAGAACAAATATTTGTTATGCATTAATGTAGCACTCACTTCCTACCTGGAGCGTTTGACTTACTTGAAGAGTCAAGGTTAATGTCTCTGCAGCAATCGAGAGTACCAGATAATAGACGGTTAAGTGCTAAATTACGTTATCCTTGACGCGCTTGTCTTTGTACATTCTTGGAAATCTCATCTCTCATGATTTTATCTAATATCTAAGTAGGTCAGTGTTTCTCAATTTTGACTAATGTAGAGCTAGGTGGTTGAAAAAATTTTCTTACATTCCCTCAGTATGGAATGAAAGAATTTTTATTGTTATTTTACCAAAATATGTATCAATTTAAAAATAGGCACAAATCACTTACCCTTATGTTTCTTGAACAACTATAGAAACAAACCTACTAATTAAATACAGAAAGTCTACATAAGCAATAGAACTTATATTAATTTAGTTGGCAAAGTTTTATTAAAGCAAATTCACCACTCAAAGCTTGAGCACGGTTCTTCCTGCTAAGGCACAGCTTCCTGTGCTTTCAATAGGCCTTTCTTACAATGTGAGACACGGGATGACTCAGCTCTCACCACTTTATTCAACCTGTTGTGAAACTATCCTTTATCTACTTCCTGTGGGGCGGTTTTGGCCTGTGATTTGTACAAACACATCATGTGTGTAGAAACTGTGCTTGTGATACTGTCTCAGTATTTGGCAGTAATTAATATGCTATGGATTGTCAACATGATTGAAATGCAAATGAAAAAGGTGAGAAATAAAATCTTGGGCAATAATTCATATAAGGTAGCTACCCAGATGGTACCAAAGTCTCTTGTTACTTTTAAAAGGTTGTCATAAAATGGTGCCAGGATTCCTGGTAATACTGAGGGATCTTTGTTAAGTATACGATTGTCTAACCACTATGCTGTGTACCTGCAACTAATATAAAATGGTACCATATGTAAGCCATAATTGAAAAAAAAAAGAAAAATATTAAAAAAATAAAAGATTTCCGGCCAGTGTGGCCCAGTTGGTTGGAGCATCTTCCCATAGTCCAAAAGGTCACAGGTTTGACTCCCTATCAGGGCACATACCCAGGTTGTGGGTACAAGAAAGCAATCAGTCAATATTTCTCTCTCACATTGATGTCTTTCTCTCTGTGTGTGTGTCTCTCTTTCCTCCTCTCTCTCTAACAGCAGTGAAAAAATGTCCTCGAGTGAGGATAAAAAATAAATTAAAAAAGCTCTGGCTGGCGTAGCTCAGTGGATTGAGCTCCGGCTCCGAACCAGGCATCGCAGGTTCGATTCCCAGTCAGGGCACATGCCTAGGTTGCAGGCCACGACCCCCAGCAACCGCACATTGATGCTTCTCTCTCTCTCTTTCTCTCTCCCTTCCCTCTCTAAAAATAAGTAAAATCTTTAAAAAAATAAATTAAAAAAACTTAAAAAAATAAAAGATTGTCATAGCTATGAAGACATGAAATACTCATGATATGAGGTCTGTCCAGAAGGTATCCATCCATGTAACTAGAGAAACAGAGACATTTATTGAAGAAGATATAAGATACAAGAAACGTACATAGGACAATGATGCTTCAGTCCCTTTCAAAGTAGGAACCTGGGGACTTTACACAGTTCTCCCAGTTACCATCAGCTGCCCCATCTTATTTTCCTGAATCTCACTGATTATCTTCCCTTTCAGAGGTGATTTTACTTTTGGGAAAAGCCAGAGGTCACAGGGCACCAAATCTGGGCTGTATGGGGGCTGAAACACCTGAGGGTTATTTGATGTTTCACCAAAAAACTCTGCACGAGAGGGACATGATTCATGAGCAGGCACATTGTAATGATGAAGCTGCCAGTCACCAGTTGTCCATAGCAATGGCCTTCTGAATTATTTGAATAGTTTCCGCAGAGGAGTGTTCAAGTTTAATACAAAATTTGATGCAGATTCGTTGCTCTACTCACTCAGTCATTTTGAATTTGATGGCCACACAGTACACGTGCTCACTTAAGGAAATATACTGCTCCCACTGACTACTAGTACAGTGAAGTTGTCATTGTTCACACGTGTACATTCCAGTCCACTCTCCTTGGCTGCCAGGTTACGTCAATGTTATGCGAACTGTTCTCATTATATTAACAATGGTTGGACTTTTTCCAGACAGATCTTGTATAGGAAGTCCTAATTAAAAACTGAGGTCAGCTGTAGTGGGCACAGCTGTGTGTACCAGATCCACTACAAGGAAGCATGTGGTCCCCCAGTGATCAGCAGAAAGCCCCAGCTCTCAGTTCCTTTATGGTTTGTTTAGCTGCAAAGAGCTGCTTAACCCAAAGGCACTTCTTTTCACTGGAGCTCACCTTTATGAATTGATACAGGCAGCGATGTTAATACCTTGCTATTGGTCCTGAGGAGGGACAATTCTGATGAGCCAGGTGTGCTCCAGACGCCCCGTGGACTTGGCTAAGGTTTTTTTGGCCTGTACTGCAGTTCCACTTTGACCTCCTAATCCTGCTTTCCTCCTCTCCTATGAGCTATGATCCCCAATAAATACTTGCATGCCAGCATCAAATTAGTGTCTACTTCTGGAGAATCCAGTCAATAGCAGATACCATGAATTTCTCTGAGGACCCCCTGAAGGAGCGAGGATGCCTCTTCTGCAGCTCTGATTGTTCTCGCAAGCTTCTTGTCTGAAAGTTCAGCTTCCAGTGGGATACTCCTGCCAGCATTTTCAATTCAACAGGTCTAGAGCCGATGCAAAATGATCTGCTGGCCTCTTTCCTCTGAATAACTTGTGAGTTTTCCCGTCCTGTTTTATAATTTATTTAATGGCACTACCATTATATTCTCAAAGGATCAAAAGTTGGGAGGTGATTTCAATTCCTCACACATTTTACTCTGTAAATCCAGTCTATTATTCATACTCTTAACATGGCAAAGAATTGACTCATTTCTCCAGGGATTCGCTTCCCATACAAAGGATGCGGTTGAAATTGTAAAGGACAGCTTCAGTTCGCTTTCGGAATATTTACATTCCTTAATAGTTTCCCTTCTCTTTCCTTCAGTTCTATAGACTTTAAAACACAAAAACCAGGTTGTTGTTTTTTTTTGTTTCCTGAAGGACACATATACAAAATTCTAAGCCCCAAACATCCACTTATTTGAAAGTGGAATATCTTGGCTCACATATTAAATAAAAGAATAATGCTTTGAGAGGATGACAGCAAATGTCAAAGGCTTCACTTTCCTTCTGCAATTAAGATTAGTGCAGCAGTTGGTGAAATGAAATATTTATTTTGCCCCAGCTTAAGATAAAATAAATTCAATTTTCTATTTCTCTTTATTTTTTGTAATGAACTAAAGAACAAAGAAAGCCAAGTCTTAATAAATGCCAAAGTAATAATTTTATAATAAAGACACTAAAACGTGTGTGCATGTTATTGTGTGGTTTAGAAGTCTATGCAAATGTACATATTTAAAAATCAGTCAACTCATTAAAAGGTACTAGCGTTTACAACTGAAAGTTGAGTTGTCAGTTGACTGTGAGAAACTGAGATGTTTGTTAGAGAGAAGTTGTCAGGAAAGCAGTAGAACATTTCCTGCCCATGTGTGCAGTCTTGAGGATTTGTCATGGCCATGACAAACCCGACCACCATAACCACGGCACCAACGGGAAGCATGA